>NC_089598.1:86072273-87272273 GCF_019320115.1 Miscanthus floridulus
TTGTTGAAAAGATATTTTTGTTCATAACAAAGGAGAAGAGTTCAGGAAATTGCAGCTGTGGCACCAACCCATCCCACAGATCTTGCCAAAGAAAACTAGTTCGACCATCTCCAATGATTGGGGAGGCCAAACCTTTGTAAATATTGAGGAGCTTAACTATATCCCTCCACCAAAATGATCCTTTATTTGCAAAAATTGGAAGAGTCCCATTCCCATAATAATTCTCCCACACCAAACTGACCCAAGGGAGATCTATTCTATTCAAGAATTTATGAAGAGTTTTTAGGAGAAGGCATTGTGCGTTGATAGATTGATGACTCCTAGACCTCCTTTTTTTTACTTGCGGACTATTGGCCTGCCTTACATGGTTTCTTTGAGTTAAGCTTCCCTTTTGGAAGTGCAACAAGAAAAATAAGGATATAATGCATGAATAGGAAATAAGGGGTTTCAAACCATATGGACTATGAGGATTAACTGTAAATTAAGATCTGCAATCTTGACACAAAAACATACTAATCAGTTCAGCCCCCAATTTGGCCAAAAAGGAACTCAGAGAAGTTAAACTTTCATGCAAGAATGTCAAAAGATAATTCTTGTGATAGTGCAAGATAATTCTTTTCCTCTATGCTATGTCGTTATTTGCACAAGCAACACCATTGCTTTACTAAGGGACAACTGTATCACCTCATTCTTCCTGCAGTAATCCTCATCTGACCAACAGTCTTCATCAAAGGCCTTGTCCTTAGGCCAGTTAGGGTTACTGAATACAGCTGCAACAGCAGACACCACCACAACTCGCTTAACTTTTGCCTCATAGCAAGCCTTTAACACATTGGTTGTTCCTACTACAGCAGGACCTATGACCTCCACCTGTACGTCAGAAATATTTGGTGAGAGGCAAGAAAAGGATAAATTATCATATCACGTGCTCATTAATAAACTAACCAATTTTTACATGTCTACAGGTAGAACCAGATAGCTAAGCCACAATGATGCTGCGCAGGCAAGAAATGATAAAACATTGTCTGTTGCCACTAATTGAGTTGCAGTTAAACACAGATGCCCTTAAGAAATGATCAAATGTTGCATATCTCACGCTTGTTTCAAGATACTAAATGAATTCAGCATGTCTCATATGAATTAGAATAATTTGAGGACATTCTGAATTTTTTCCTGGTTTATGAAAATAGATGCTAAAGAAAATTCCATGTCAGGTTAGAATTATAGCTTGAAGCCTTGGAAGCAAAGCCTTGCCAGGACCCAGGAGTAGCATTGGTTGCAGCCTTTGAAATAACTGTGTTCTACGCCTCCTTATTTAACCTCAAAACTTCAGGAGACAAAATATGAAATAGATGTTCTTGACAAATTCACCTCAGGGTTGGAGGACCGACCGGAAGGGACAGGGCTAGCTACATGGAAGACACCCTCACAGCCAGCAATTGCTGATGCAACACTGCTGTAGTCCAACAAATCAGCCTTGAGAAGCTGCAACCTTTCCCCAGCTCCTTCCAGCGCCTTGAGATGAGCATTCTTGCTAGCACCTAGAGCACAAACAAGATATATCTTTTTTTTTTAACCGGAGAAAAAGATACATCTTCATCATATATATAACAAATTTCTTGGTCCATGATAACAAAACAAAAATCTGCAGTGGCCTTCCACCACCCCGACGGAGACTGCGGCGGCCGTCCCAACCCCTACCCCGATGGCGGTCGAGGTGGCGCTCCTGGCCAGCGCGGATGGAGCACCTCGACGGTGGCGCGGCCTAGCCCGCGCTCATGGCTCCGCCCACGGTGGCGGTGCTAACCTTCCTCAGCGGCGGCACCACCCTCCCCACCCCCAATCTACCTGCGGCGTCGGGCCCTTGTACTATCGGTGGCGGCGGCCTAGAATGAGGTGCGCCCGCACACAGCGCCCAGGCGGTCGGCCTTTCCCAGCTCCCTTGCCGGCGTATCCCGCGAATCCATCGAGGAGGCTACGGATCCTACGGCATCTTCATCCGCCCCTCCGGCGGCGGCGCGGCCCGACCTGCGGGCACGGCATCCCTCGGTAGGCCCCTTGGTGGATCCGGTCACGACGTCCCCTCGCCGGATTCAGCTACGACGACGGCGCCCTCACACCTCCCAGCTGCGACGTCTTCGGTTCTACATCGGCGGCGGCGTCCCCACTCCTCATCCACGACGACGGCAGCACCGCGCTCAAGAACGTTTAAACAGCTAGAAATTAGTTGATTCGTAAAAAAAAATTGAAGTGCAATCCTTTTAGACGGAGGGAGCACAAGAATCGCCAGCCGAGTGCCAAGAAGTCAGGGGGCGCGACGGATCGATGAGAGGGAGGTCTGAGAGCCTTACCAGGGTCGCGCACGGTGCCGCGGACCGTGTATTGGCCACGGGAGAGGAGGAGCTTCACCAGCCACGACGCGATGAAGCCGCCCGCGCCGGTCACGCATACGCTCTTCGCCGCCGGCGCCGCCATTGCCTTTTGGTTTAGCGCTGCCGGGGATGAAGAGAACTGTCGAAGTCGAGTAGTCGACGATCGACTCCAGTCCAGAGCGTTCTGATGTTGTAATTGTAACTGTTTTTTTATTGGTTTTTTTTTATCGAAGCCCTTACGATTCTTCGAAGTTAGAGAAATACTATTACAATTCGGGTATTCTGAAACATGCCATTATAATTCTAGGTGTTGTTGGTGCTGGCCATTGTCTACGTATGTGAACAGCTCGGGCCCACTGTCAGGTCGAGGAAGATATACTTGACTTCCGTATGGACATCGATGCCCTTCTTGCGTGTTACAAGCCGCCGCGCCCTCTCTCCCGTTCATTCCATCCCCCACCCGTGCTCCTCTTCGTCTTCCTCTTCCTTTCCCTAAGAACCCCAACCTTAGACTGTAGCCACCGCTTGAAACCTGCGGAGCTGCGACAGCGACCTGAGCTCATCCTTCTCCGTTCCCCTCCTCCAAGAACCCTAACCCTAGAATCTAGCCATCATCCAACCCTCCGCCTTAGCCGATGTCGCAGCCCACGGCGGAGCTGTCTGGCACGGCCACCGCCGGTTCGATGGCGGCGCCCAACTTTGAAGCCATGGCCGGGAAGTGGAGTCGCAGCACCATGAAGGCAACTTCCAGTGGCTCGAGCTCGACGGCCAGCTGGTAGAAGGGAGTGCCCCTTTTGCCATGTTGCTTTGGTCCGCATCCTAGAGCAAGCTACCGGCGACAAAGGGCGAGTGGTACCTCAAGTGCCCGTACAACATCAAGGTTATGATTTTTGATATTGTTGTGCTCGCTGTGTGTTGATTCATCACTGATTTATGCCCTTTGTTTCGATTGCAGGATGATGATAGTACCTGCCCATACATCCGCTCTGTGAAGGAGTATATGGCCTTGGAAATAGAGGAACGAAGGGTGCAGTCAGTGAAGGATGCAGCTGGTGTTTGTTGCGCCGATTTGAAGGAAGAATTGGAACTGGTGAAGCAAACACTAGAAAGTGTTGTAGCAGAGGTTTGGAAAATAAAGATGCTACATGTTGAGGTGATGCCTGCAGTGAAGCCTGAAGTCGACAACAAGAACATGCCTGCAGTGAAGCCTAAAGTCGACAACAAGAACATGCAGATTGTGCTTGATTCTTCTTTTCTAGCCGTTGTCTTTGTAGGATTTGTCGGTGTTCTGCTTTCTTCTTTGTACCTTCGACATTTCACTTTCTTCTTTGTACTATTTTTTTCCAAGCAACCTCTTATCCTTACCACTTTAGGCCTGCCTGGTCTTCTTCCAAGTAATGGTGGGAAAACTTTAAATCCTAGCTCAAAATGAGGCCACTGGGACCTGTCTAGCATAGATTCCACTCTCTGTTCATGTGCAGCTCTAAACTTTGCAACAGAGTTGTCGATAGAATATCGTCGGCAGTCCTCCGATGGGTATCCCACTGAAGGTAGATTGATTCGGTAGAGGAGCGCGTGATCAAGAACAAGAAGGCAACAGAGATACACGAGTTATACAGGTTCATGCCAGTCTGTATGACGTAATACCTTACTTCATGTAGGTCTGTTGGTTTGTATTAGCTATCATATGATATGCCATGATTTTAGAGGGGGTCCCTGCCCGCCTTATATAGTCCGGGGGGGTAGGGTTACAAGTCGGTTAGATCTGAGAGATAACCAGAAAGTAATAACAGATTACAAGAATCATAGGGATCATACGTATCCTAATAGATCTCGTAGTATCTTCAGGATATCCTTCCTATATCTTGCAGGGAGGACGCCGAGCAGAATCGTGTCCCACAAGGCTTCATCTTGTGGGCTGGGCCGCCCCTAGGGGCGCAGCCCATATGGTTCGCCATGGGTATCCGGGGTCGTACCTCCCATAGCTAGTCCCCAAGCGCCTTGTACTCGTTGTGCAACACCGTCCTGAGCATGTCCGAGCAAGTGCAAACCAAAGCCGAGCAGATCGACTCATGGTCCGACCACCGTGATGAGTCGCCGAGCAGTTGTGAGCAGTTGCCGAGCAGCGTGCAATCATCGCCGAGCAGCGTGACCCATAGCCGAGCAGCATATCCCAAGTACAGCTTGCCATAAGGGTATAAGGAGCTCTAGTCCAAAATCAAAAATTTCTTCGCAGTGGATCAAGTGTGCCCACTTAGAGTCCGACCACGAGGAAAGGAGATAACTTTCTTTAGCTTCAAGAGGCACGAAGTCTTCCAAAAAAACAAGCACATTCACCGTGAGATGAAGTGTGCCCACTTAGTCCTTGAGCCTGACAGTAGATGACGTAGTCATGTGGTGCCAGGGTCCAAGGCAGAAGAAAGGCAAAAGACCGGTCGAGTAGGCAACCAGTCCACGGGCGAAGCTCCGAATCAAGATAAAGCACATTCATCGCAAGAGGTGAAGTGTGCCCACTTAGTCCCCGAGCCTGACAGTAGATGACATAGTCATGTGGTGCCAGGGTCAAAAACCGAGAAATAATGAAAACTAGCTGAGCAGGCAGCCAGTCCCCGAGCTCCAAGCGAAGATATCGGAGAAATCAAACCGTAGAGAAAAAATCAGAGCAATGGTTGTACAGTAACGGTTACTGAGCCTCGATAAATGGCAGAGAAATCGTCGATTATTCGGTGAGTAACAATAGACGGCGGCGATAAATGAGCGACGTGGGCTATGGTTGCATGAAAGCCTAGGTTACAGCCCATTAAGCCACGTCGAAGAATTCGGAGCGGCGCAGATCGCGAGAACGATTTCCCAAAAACCCTTGAATTCGGAAAGGTGGGGAAAGTGCTTTATAACGGCGCCGCCGCCCCCACGCTCCCACCTTTGCCACTTCGCCATTTCATCTTCCTCCTCAGCCGTCACACTTCTAGATTCGCACCCACACACTCTGTCGGCGCGAGCCCCCATCCAGATCTGAGTGATGGCACCGAAGAGGAGAGCTGTGAATCCGAAGAAAGCGAGCCCAAAGAAGACAAGTGCCGGAGCCAGTCGTGACGAAGAGTGGGCGTCATCGCGCACGGGGGAAGCGGAGCTCGAGAGATTGGTGATGAGGGGCATGCTTCCTAACCACGTCACCGCCGGATGGTGGCTAGCCAGTGGTGAGCCCTTCCCAATGCCTAACACCGATGAAGTCGTAGTCTTTGAGGATTATTTCTGGCGTGGGTTGGGGTTCCCTGTTCATCCTTTCCTGCGAGATCTGCTAGAATTTTGGTCGATTAGTCTATGCAATCTCCACCCCAACACCGTATTGCACATCTCGATCTTTATTCATTTCTGTGAGGCGTTTCGTTGGGTTTAGCCGCACTTCAAACTCTTCAGACACCTGTTCTGGTTGAAGAAGAAAGGCGGCGGCAGCTCCAAGGTGGTCGGCAGCGTATATCTGTAGCTCTGAGACGGAATGGCCAACGAATATATTAACGTACCGCTGAACACTTCTCTGAAAGGGTGGAATTCCAAGTGGTTCTATATGAAACAGAGCCACCCGGCAATCCGCTGCGATGTCCACCATATCCCGGAGAACCAGAGTAGCTGGTCGGAGAGACCAAACAGTATTGACATGGAGCAAGTGAAGGAGCTCCTTGACTTGATTCAAGGTGTGGAGTTGAGAGGTGAACTTGTTTGGAGACAAAATATGGAGAAAAAAGCTCAGAGAAACATTATGGCGATATACGGAGATTGGAGAATATTTAGGAAAAATATTAAAGCGTGACTTAGCTTTAGATAGAATGTCTGGTCGGCGGCGTATGGCGTTCTCTGGTCGATGTTGATAGCGAGCACCTGACAGGTGGTGAGTTGTTGGTGAAGACGACCTCGAAGGTGGTTTTGAGATCGAATCTGTTGTCGTGGGGGCTGATGTAGCTAGCGATGAATCGTCGTCGTGGACCGACATGGATCTCCATGAGATTGACGACGAGAACGCATTATTGATTTGAGGTCCACCTGGCTCACCATGGATCAAGCGCACACCCCTACCTAGCGCGCCAACTGTCTACAGAATATCATTGGTAGTCCTCCGAGGGGTATCCCACGAAGGTAGATTGATCGATAGAGGAGCGCGTGATCAAGAACAAGAAGGCAATAGAGACACACGAGTTATACAGGTTCAGACCATCTGTATGACGTAATACCTTACTCCTGTGGTCTGTTAGTTTGTATTAGCTATCGTATGATATGCCGTGATTTTAGAGGGGGTTCCTGCCCACCTTATATAGTCCAAGGGGCAGGGTTACAAGTCGGTTAGATCTGAGAGATAACCGAAAAGTAATAATAGATTACAAGAATCATGGGATCATATGTATCCTAACAGATCTCGTAGTATCTTCAGGATATCCTTCCTATATCTTGCAGGAGGTGCCGAGTAGAATCATGTCCTACAAGGCTTCATCTTGTGGGCTAGGTGCCACCCTAGGGGCGCATAGCCCATGTGGATCAGTCGTGGGTCTTCAGGGTCGTACCCCCCACAAGAGTAATACTCATGGACATAGTAAGAGATTTGGACTCCTCTATTAGAGCAAATCTATGCTAGGGCGTGCTTGCAAGGCTTGACTAGTTATTTGCCATTCCCTACAGGAACTCTTATGGTTTTCAAGATCCACTGTGTGCCTTTTCTGGTTGTTCCAGTCATCTAATATTGTGACCTCTGTAATGCCATCATCACAGGTTGCAACCTTGACTACTTTCAATTTTTTGTTAATGGCATGGAGATCCTTGAGTACACCTGGGAGGATGCCATCCTCCCACTGCCTTGCAATCTTCTTCCTAATGTACCTCTTCTCCATTATGAGCTCCCTCAGCTGTGTCACACAACTCATGGAGGTGAAGTCCCTTCAGCTTTTTAATCTGTGCATTAAAACTCTCTAACACATTATTAGTTAGGTAATCACACTTGCTAAGCTCTAAGAAGGCACATGTGTACCAAATCCTAGAATGGTGTTCCTCAAGGTACTCAATTGCATCAGGAGCAAACTCAGAAATTTTCTTCATGTGCCACCTGAACATGCCTTCTATGTAGCTCCTTGCAGCAGAATACAGATGGTCAGTGAACACATCACCTGAGTAGTGCTTCATGAAGTTTTGGTACAAGTGCCTCATGCACTCCCTATTCTCAGCATGTGGGAAGACAACTCCCATAGCTTTTTCTAGGCCTTTATAAGCATCTAAACAAATCACTAATCCTAGAGGGTCCCCAATAGCTCTGTGCAAATTCTACATGAACCACTTCCAGTTATCTTCAGTCTCTGTGTCAAAAACGCCATAGGCAATATGGTACAACTAACTATGGCCATCAACCCCTAGTAGCTGAAACCAACTGCCCAAGATACCTCCCATTTAGACTAGAAGCGTCTAAACCAATAAATGGTGTGCAACCAACTAAGAACCCATCAATGCATGGCTTCAGAGCAACAAATATCCTTCTGAACCTTTTCTATTCACCTATTATCTCTAATTCTATTTCTACAATTGCTACCAGGAGAACTTATTTCAACCTGTGTAGCCCAATTGAATAAAAGTTGAAAACTTTCCTCATAAGACCCATGAATCTGATCTAGAGCAACCTACAAACCTGACCAAGCTTTGGAGTACTTCAACTTAATTCCATAGTCACCCTCCAATTTGTCTTTGGCATCTGTTGGGCCCTTATTTAGATTCTTTTTCACCCAGTCTGCTAGCCTAGTCTACACACCAGCCTTGACTTGCCATCTTTCCTTCTCTAAGCTTGGTGGTAGGACAATTGTGCTATGCAGGAAGCACTTTTATCTGCACAAACATGTCAAATAGGTCATTAGCATGTTAAAAAAGGTCACAAATAGGTCATAAGCAGCCAGTAGTTGAACACATTACCTTTATTGTTTTTTTTATCAAAAATAGTGGATGCATGTATGCGCCACAGACAACCCTCGGCAGCAATTGTGAGCTAAGAACCTAGTCTTGTCTATTTTGAGCCCAGCAAACTCAAAACCAGTCTTCACTGCATGGTGCCTAATTGCTTTCCTGAATGCAATGATATCAGGAAATAGTGCCCCTTCACTATGTTTGGATTCTCAGGATCATGGAGTACATGCACCTCAAGAGGGTCTGCATTATCAACTTCATCATATTCTTTAGGAACTGGTTGTGCATTAGCAGAAGCATTTTCATCAGATAGGGTGAGCATCAACAGAATCATAAACATTGTTAACTGGCTGTGCATTAGCAGCTTGCTATGCATTAGGAACTAAAATATAGATTTGTTCTTCATCAACTCCAACATATTCTTCAAGATTATCAAAGATATCAGGCTCCCTCTCAGGATCTACATCAACATCATCACCTTGTTCAGGCTCTAAATTAGTATCTGCTTCTAGATTGTTAGCAGCAGCAGTACTAGGTTCAAGAGCCTCTGGACTTATTAGCAGCAGCACTATTTGGTTCATCGGCAATGGAAAAATATTGTTGGGTATCTCAAATCTAACCTCAGGAGGAATTGTACATAAAGGTTGTAGGTCATCAAACTCAGCATCATTATTGAAAATGACATCTAGCCCTTTAGTGGGTTTTGGATGATTGAATGACAACGTGATTAAAGGTCTAACCCATTTACTAAGTGTGAACAGGTTATAGGTTATCTCATGGGTACTTAATGAAAGCCAAAATGATGTGTTGTTGTATAAACTATCTAGTTCAAGCACAAGACAACAATACAAATAGAATTCATGTAAAGGCTTATTTATTGTGGGATTTTCATGTACTGTATGAAAGCAAGCTCAGTAAGAATTAATTAATGAGACATGAGGGATTGCATATGGAATGGTCTCATATTTGAAGCTTGCTAAATTGAAATGAAAAAAGATAAATACAAATGAATGGATGATTCAACACAAGATATGACTTGATTGCTTGAGATGGTGAAGATAGCAAGGAAAGGCTTCGAGGTACTAAGCAAGGGTGAAGGGCAAGCGACGGCTTGGTGGCCGAAGAACCTAGCTAGGGTGAAGAAGGAAGTACTTGCATTTAGTTGAGGTACTAATCAAGCTAAGATGGTCATGTTAATGTGGAGGATCAAATTACTATTAGAGTGTTTGATGGAAGTGACTTTATATATTTGGGATTATTCAAATTTAATGAATAGAATCAAGTCCGTGCTCAAGATGGCTATGCTCAAGTAAAAAGATCAATATCAACATGTTGGACACCCTCACTTGATGAAGATTGGAATACACGACTTTCGTTGAAAGAGATCAACTCAAAAGGTTTAAATTTGTTATACTCTTTAAATTTGAGTTAATAGAAATGCCTGTACTATTAAGAGGGATGCATCATGTTGATAGATAATGTTTCATAAGTGCTCAAGCCAACCCATGTGAGTTTTGAGTGTTTGAGAGACAAAAGAGCTAATCTGTTTTTTTGCTGGTCTAGCTCTGGTATTGATACCGGACGTGTCTGGTATTTGCCCAGCAATGGTAATTCTCGTTGTTCTCGGGTTGGTTTGTTGGGAGTTTCGATGTAAGTCAGGAGTTCCGGCATAGGTCGGGAGTTCTGACGTTTCGCGCTTAACTGACTAAGATGGTTTACTGTCCTGGTCATACCGGATGTGTTCGGTATTCATACCGGACGTGTCCAGTATGGACGATCAGAGCCCAATGGCTACTTTTCAAATGCCTTGAGGGTCGGGAGTTCCGATGGTCGGAAGTTCTAGCATGCGTCGGGAGTTCCGACACCTCACAAACTTCAACTCAGTTACTTTGTTTTCAAATATGCTGAGGGTTGGGAGTTCCAACGTGTGTCGGAAGTTCCGATGGTTAGGAGTTCCGACATTCATCGGGAGTTCTGACGCCTCATATTGTCACTGTAACTTAGTTACCATTGGGACAGTGTAAGTCATACCGAACATATCCGGTATGACAACGGCTATAAAACAGCTAGTTTTTCATGGGGGCTATAAATACCCCTAAGCCTCCATCTTTAGAGGCTGCTGATTTTGCTGGTTGCTATACACGTTTTTTAGCATTACCAACTCTCCCAAACCCTCTCTTAGTGAGTGTGTGATCCTAATTGCCAAATCAATTAGTGGGTTGAGAGAAATTCAAAAAGAGAGCAATCCAACCACTTGAGCACTTGTGCATATTGTCAATCTCATGATTCGCATTTGTTACTCTTGGACTCTTTGGTCCTAGATGGTTAGGCATCGCCGGAGAGCCCACGAGAGATTGTGGTGTGCCTCGGAAACTTTGTAACGGTCAATTCCACCGTCTCGGAATCAACTAGTGGAAGGAGGAAAAGGAGTTAGAAAAGACTCCGGCTAGAGTGACCTTCGTGGTAACCTCTAGGGCTGACCTTCGCTGGGTCGTCCGCAGCCCCCTCAATGGAGAGTAGGACTCGAATGAGTCTAAACTTTGGTAAAACAAATATCGTGTCTCAATTCACATTTTATTCGAAATTTGTGTTGCTCTAGCTCTTGTGTAGGTTCTTTGTGTTTACTATCATCTCTAGTAGGTACCTGCAGTTTGGTTTGAAGATAAAAATCGAAAGGAGCAAGTTTGGGGCTGTTCTACAGAAATCGTGTATATCGAACACGTCCGGTATTCATACCGGACACGTCCTATATTTCCTACTTGTGCTAAAAATATTTATTCTTGGTTCTAACTTTGTATTGCAAGGTTGTAGCTTCTAGATATATTCTTTATACCTTGTTTACTCTGTGGCTAACTTGTGAGGGTGGTATTACTCTTAATTTGGAGTTTCCATTTTGGAAACTCCCTTTTCTAATTGCTTCCATATTTAAAGGTGTTAATTATCAGAAATGCCTATTCACCCCCCTCTAGGTGGCATCCTAGGTCCTTTCAATTGGTATTAGAGCTAGGTTCTCACCTAAAGCTTCACCGCCGTGAGAAAAGGATGTTGACGCCTATCAAGTTGGAGCTGGTGCTTCTCCAAAATGATGGTTCAAACTTTCTACCTTGGTCAATTCATGTACTCAATGCTTTTAGGGATATTAGTCCTCTTGTTGAGCATATTGTGGATGCAAGCATACCTCTTCCTATAGTTGATTGGAGCAACTACAAAAATTTTATAAAAGAGGAAGAGATATGCGTACAACTCAATGCTCAAGCTATTAATGTCATGTTGAGTACATTGAGTGCAGAGGTTCAAGATGAGGCAATCTTCAATGGACAACCACCTCTGGAGAGTGCTCATCTCATTTGGACTAGACTTTTTGATTTATATGGAAAATCCAAATGTGATGATGCACTTGAGATCAAATCAGTGGAAAGTATGTCCATTATGTCTTCATGCAGTGAAGAAGCCTCACATGACCTCAAGAGCGCCGAGCCAGAGCAAGAAGTGCAAGCAACGCATGACATGCTGTCTGCCTGCACATACCGGACGTGTCCGGTATGACCATGGCAGCAGGACAGCAGGCTGTCTGTGATGATGAGGCTCAAGCCTGGTGGCGACCAAGTGATGAGTCAACCTCAGTATTTCATGATACTCATCACTTGTGTCTCATGGCCAAGAAAAGCAAGAAAAAGAGTAACAAGAAAGATCAAGAAAAGGAGAAAGCACAAGTAGATGATCAAGATGAGAGTGATGTTGAAGTTAAAGACAACTACAACCTTGATCACCTCAACCGCAAAGACAAGTTCATCATCATGAAGATAGTTGAAAAGAATGATGAGCTTGAAGAAGAGATTAAGAAGCAAGTGCAATCACTTCAAAAGCAAGAATTGTTTCTCATCTCCAAGATGGAAGAACTAAAGGCTCTAAGTGAAATGTATGAAAAATTGTCAATTGAGCATGCTTTAGTTACTAACTCCTCTTCTAGTGTTTCACAACTAGAGAAGGAAAACTTTGAGCTCAAGGCAAGGCTAGATGAACTATCAAGCAAGTATAATGTGCTACAAGCAAACTATGTTCATCTAAAGTGCTCTCATGATGAAGTAGTAGAATCAAGCATCATGCTTGAGGTGGCTCATGAGGTTGTGATCACATTGATAAAATTTTCTCAACCTCTCACACAATCACTCACTAGTACACCATCTCAATTAAATATTTCGTGTACTAATGAGTGTGCTCCTCAAGCAAGCCAATCTTCGATTGAGCTAAATCTCATAGAAAACATAGAGCTCAAAGAAGAGGTGGATAGATTAAAGAAAGATGTGATTCGGTTGAAGGGTAAGGAGAAAGCACAACCTTCTCAAGATAACCATGATAACATGGTGAAGAAGCTTGAGAAGGGTTCAAACCTTGCTTCCTCCAAAACCCAACAAAAGAATCACATTTCAAGCAAGGCCAACACAACCAAGAGCAAGAAACATGGAAAAAGGTTGTGCTATGGTTGTGGATTATATGGACATGAGTGGGCTATGTGTCCACACAAGAGTTGAGCCAACAAGTGTGAAGTGGCCGAACAAAAGGCCTCAAACAAGTTGGCCAACCAAAAGAAAAGTGATGGACAAAGCGCTTGTCTCATGAGCAAGACAATGGGGCATCCTACCAAGAAATGCCTAATGTACAAAGAGGCAAGAAAGGAAGCCCAAGTTGCAACAAGAAAATGCTATGGATGCAATGAGATGGGCCACAAGATTGATAGATGTCCATACAAGCAAAGCAAGCATAGAGCAAACAAAGGTCGCATATGCTATGCTTGTAGAAGAAAGGGGCATCTAAGCTATGAATGCCCAAATGGTAATGCTTCTAAGCCGAACACATTTGTTTATAATGATATGCTTAGAAAGACCACAAATGGAGTTAGCACTAGCAAGGTGATGTGTTCACCACTAACTAGTACTAAAGCCATTTGGGTGCCTAAGCACTTGTTGACTAACTCAAAAGGACTCAACAAGAGTTGGGTACCAAAGTGTGCTTAGGTTAATAATGTAGGTACTTGGTGATGAGATGAAGGCATCGGGGTGGTTGAGCAAGCAAATTGATAATATTCATTCAATCTATCAACCAATTCTTATCATAATCTCTTATATGGTTGACCCAAAGATAATTCAATGAATATATCATATATTTCATCCTCACCATTGGTAATGAGTACCTAAACCTTATAGGATAGCCACTTTGTTTGTTTTGTGCTCAATGACTCACAAATAGGCATATTTGTGAAAAATTGAAAGTGATTAATTAGTTTTACTTGATAATTATCATGTTTGCCATATGGTGCTTTTAAATAGTTCTCTAGTAGAGCAATTCATTTGTTGAGATGTGGCTATACAATAAATAATAAAGCTAAACAAAGAATCACAAGAAGCAAATGATTTGTTTCTGTCCTGCACCTATCGAACGTGTCTGGTATTACTATCGGACATGTCCGATATGGCCAGGGACAGAGAAAATGTTTCTATTCTGCGTATTCTAGACGTGTCCGGTATACCTACCGGATGTGTCCGGTATTGCAGGAACTAGAACACTAATTGGATTGCAACTGAGTCTTTGATCCATATATTTTTTCATATCCTTAATTTACTCAGAAGTTTGTGGTTTATTAAATCTAAGTGGATTGTGAGAATCTCTTATACTCAAATTTAATTATGGCAAATTATTTGGTTGTGGTTCAAAATAGAAAATTGACTCCCAAATTCTTAATAGAATAAAGTGCTAGATAAAAGTCATTCAAATTACTTAAAGCACTTATATAGGGGGAGCTCAGTTTCTATTTTGCACTTTGTGGAGTAACAAATTTATCTAGCATTCTTTGTAGTCCTTTGGATGAAAATGTATCTAGCATGATTATCTGGCAATTAAGGTCAACATAAAGATTATCATGCTATGTATCTTCTTAGTGGTATTCTTGTGGGCTCAAGGCAAAGGTATGTATTTACATACCTGCATTGTAGGTGCATCTAAGGCCCTTTATATGTTAGAATGTGCATTTGTGTGACATAGGAGAGATGTTTTTCAAAACCCCTAACTAGCATGAGTAGGAAGTGTGAATTTGAAAAAACTATTTGAATCTTGGTCTTTGTGACCTAGCCTTGTCATGTGATGATTATAGCTCTCTTTGATTGTTTGATTGGCTAATCACACATGACATGGCTTTCTTAAGTCCACAATCTACTATGTCTCACATTATCTCTCTCTCAAGTAATCAAAATCTATATGCCAAATATTTGGAAAAGAGAAGTGACACTCATGGCGTTTGGATAAGAAATGTATTTACACCTTATTTGGATCAAGGACATACATGTTTTTGGATCAAGAAATGATAGAGAAGTGGATTGGAATTAAGTAAATGAAATTTGGAAAGAGAACAGCTAGCCCACAAATACCGGATGTGTCCTGTATTCATACCGGACGTGTCCGGTATGAGTGGGGTTATAAAGTGGCCGATACTCCTTTGGCCCTGGTCCTCTATCTCTCTTTTCTCTCCTCTAAGTCGACGCGGCCACCGCTGTTCCATCGAAATTGGCGATTAGGTGATTCCACCAAGAAAAAGAAGAAAGGGAGATTTGATCAGGAGGAGACTTGCATCAAGATCGAAGGCTCTAGGACTTAGATTTCCAATCGCTTCTTCATTCACTCTCTCAAGGTACCATAATCCCGGACTTCATCCGATCTATGTGGTTATGGCATGATTTTGAAATCCCTTCGGTAGAGTTGCTACATTACCTGTCTAGAAGCAATGCCCAGAGTTTGGATTAGATTGGTTGAAGATTGAGCCAAGGACCTCGGTTAGGGTTGCTATTTGCTCATACCAGACATGTCCGGTATGCACCGGTATGGGATAGCAGAGCAGATTTTGCTCCCTTGTTTCAATCTTCTCAGTGGTTGATTGTTAGGACTAAGTTTAATTGTCTATTGTGTTTTGTGAACCTTTTTGACCTAGTTTGGTTGAGGTGATTACAAAGCATAGGATAATTATTCTTATTTCTATATTTCAACTAAAATAAGCTATCATTTGGGCATGTATCTAAAATTCAATGCAAATCTTTGGATATAGGACAGCAATTATGAGTGGAAGACAGAAGCCTAGGTCCAAGCATAGGCATGATCCAGCTTTGGAGAAACACAAGAAGGCAAGACAGGAAAGGGCAGTAGCAGGGGACTCTCTAGGGCTACTAGGGGTGATCCACAATACAAAGAGGGAGACAACAGTTCTTCCTCTGACATAGGTATAGAGGAGTATAGAGTGGAGCCCAGTACCAGAAAGAGGAAGAGCACTGACAGAGATTCAGATGGTGGCAGCTCGGATAATGAGCAAGAGATTGAGGAGGAGCAGGCAGTGCCTCCAGCTTAGCACCAGCCAGGTCAGGGTATGCACTATGGTTTACTTGAGCCACATCCACCTAGTGTACCCTCTTATATTGCCAGAGTTGACTATCAAGGGAATGGTATGACCAGAAGGGCCAGAGATAAAAGAAGAATTGATCTAAGGGGCTTGTCTAGGATTTAGTTTGATCATCGATTTTAGACAGCCTTTCATATGGACTACTACACCAGTGTGATCCTCACCAGGAATCTAGTAATTGCTAGGTCTCAGTGGATTGATTGGCAGTACATCAAAGATTTGCAGAAGGCCTCCATTGACCACGCTATTGCCATTTGTGAGCATACAGGGGTTTATGAGATTATGGAGTTCCAGCATGACTCGAACACAGAGGTGGTAGCTCAGTTCTACGCCACCCTGTTGAAACGACCCCAATTTCCACGAGGGAAAATCCACAGCGTCGAAGTGTAATAAGACCGTTGTAGATCATATTACCCAAATTCCAGTCGAATATCACATCCATACAACGATAATATCAGAGTACAAATAGTGCAGAATTACATAAATTATTACATCGCCGCATTGGCGGAATCAAAAGTAGCATTCACTTAGAATAGCTTGAAGATAAGATCGCCAAACTTGAGCGTAGGCATGAACCCCTCATCCGTCAAACTCCTCGGAGCTAAACTCCTCAGCAGAACATGTGTGCCAAAATTTATCAGTATGATTTGTACTGGCCACTCCCGACCCTATGAGCATTGCTTTGTGGGAATTGGATGCAAGTTGGATATAGTCAAGAGAAACCTATAAGGCTGGGGTTTCCTATGCATTTAGCATATCAAGTATATATTAGTATAGTCAAGTTCTAACACCATTCCCACACCTATTCCACCCATTCCCATTCCAGAGCCAGGTTTTGATCCTGGGATCGATATACCACCATCTCCACACCATCACCATACCATAACCATACCATCGCTCAGTCGACAGGCCAACTCCCTCTCGGCACTGTCTCAAGGCCCGTAGCCCCCTGGCTACGACCGACACTCTCTCACGAGGGAAGAAGAGAAGGACTCATCTCACTATCTAGTTTAAGCAAAACCCAGGAAAGGTCCATAGCCGACAAGTTGGCACATGTATCGATCGATCAACCATACACTCTGCAGAGGTTTTACATAACCATAAGATCCGCCTTCCTCGCTGACCGTCGTCAACTAGGCTGATTCTGGCCCCTTGCTAGCCTAGGATAATGCCACACTACCATTCAGCCCTGGTTCACCCCAAGTCAAGTCTGGGGTGGCTGAAACTGTGAGTCATGAGCCAGATCCACAAGGTCTCCATGAAGTCTCGGAAGGGTGTGGGGAATTCCTCCACGCCCGTACCTTTTTACACTGTCCGCTATCAACCTAGCAGTAGTGGCAATATCCGACCAAGTAGTCCAGCCGTCCCACACCATATAGGGTGAGTGGTACGTAAGGCTTCCCGATGAGTCTGAGTACTAGTAAGTCCTTAGGGATGACCAAGCCAGAATGTCTCCATCAGGGTTTCCATTTACCGTGCCACCACAACACCTCCATCCCGGGCTCCACCCGTCACAGGTTCACACCCAGGTCCACCTCATATACCATTTACCCACCACATGTATCCATTTCCAGGGGTGCCCAGGTAGCATCCCATGGCAAGACTTGCCCTAGGTTCGTCGTATGCTCCAACTTGGTCGACACAACCCTCACCCTCCACACACCCGAGTCACACACGCAGCACTCTCCCCATGGTCTAGATAACACCAGTATCCACCACGCACGTAGTATAAGCGTAGTAGGAGTATAAGTAATGAAATGTATAGCAGTAAGCATGTGTCTAGCCTAATAGCAGGGTATGCAGGGGTAAGGTTGCGTCAAGGTAAGGGCTTTCAAGCAAGCATACTACCATGCAAGTCCTAGCATAATATAACTGTAGCAGTAAAGTAAAGCGATAGCAGTTCTATATTTGCCATGCGTAATAGGTGCTACGAGATTGGGTGGGATGTGGCACCTTCAGTGTAGTTGTCTCCGTTCTCCTCACGGTACTCACGGTCCTCGTCCGTCAGGTTCTCCTCTGAGTCTGCATCATTCGCATTATAGTCGCGTTAGCGACGTCTATAGAATAGCACAAAGAAGCAATAAAAATTCAAAAGAGTCAAATGCACTCAAACATGGGTTCATTGCGTAGAGCTTGATTTTAGTCCTGGTTTCATATTTTTCCGAGGTCGTATGATTTAATTATGAATTTCTGAAGTTTAAATCATTTCTGAAAATGGAAAAAGGCTGAATTAATCCTGGGCTGACATGTGTCATGCTGTGGTTGGTCCATGTGGCTTGCTGACGTCATCATGGTTCCGAGCTGACAGGTGGGGCCAAAGGCTATTGGGTCACTGACAGGTGGGTCCGGTCAATGTCAACGGCGGTCAACATCGAGTCAACGGTAAACGGTCAACGGTCAACAGTCAGGGTCACTGACATGTGGGTCCAGGGCTGCTGACGTCAGCAGCTGATGTCAACGTGATGTCAGCATGATGTCGGCATCTGACGTGTGGGTCTAGAGTGTCTGTGCCACTGACATGTGGGGCCAGGTCATCGGTCAACGTTGACCAGTCAACGGTTAACGCGATCGGGTCTCAAACGGGCTTCGGGTTGGGCCAGGCCAGGCCGAATACGTGGCACGCTGTGACGCTGCCACGTCATGGCCGTGGGCTCTTACTGGGCCTCGTGTTCAGGCTGTAGGCGTGGGCTTGGCTCACGGTGGACCCAAGTTCACGGTCCATGGATCTAAGGCAGGATCCATGGTGGACCGAATCCAACGTCATTTCTCCTCGGCTCGGCTCATGTGCACCGGGTGCAGGGCTGCATGGCTCAACTCACCCCTTCTCCTCTGTTTCTTCCATGGCACGCTCCCACCGGTGACATGCTCACCGGCGAGCTCCCGCAATGGCTCAGGCATCCAATTGAGGTGGGGAAAAGTCTCCCCACGTCATGGCGACTGCAACGGTGGGGTCAGGGCGATGGATGGTGCTTCCTAAGTCACTGATCACGGTGAACGGCGACTCAAGCACAACCGGCATGCAGGAATGGCGCGGGTGCAGCGGCATTGGCCGGTTCTGTGGTGCGCATGGGCGCCACAATGCTCCAGCGGGCATGTCGGGTAGGTCAAGGGGTCCTCCAGGGCCTCCGATGGCTTTGGCCATGACGGCGGCCTTCCGATCACATCGGCGGTGTGGGGGCTATGGCCTCGGAGGGGCGTCATAATGGGGAGTGTAGGTTCCTACGGATCCGTGTGGACGCGGCGAGGGCGTCCGGAGCTCAAGGCGAGGCTTTCGGTTTCCAGGTGGCCGGTAGGGTCTTCCCGGCGGCCACGGCGACATGGTGATGATGGCGAGGCGCGTGGGTCACTACGGGGTTCCAGTGGGGTGGTCACGACGTGTGCGTGAGTTACCCGTGGCTTCAGCGAATAGGGCGAGTCAAGGAGGCGCCAGGCGCTCCAATCGGTACTAGCCACGGTGGTCGGTGCTCGGACCGCTGGTCGGGTGCTCGGACCTATGGTCTGGTGCTCGGATTGGCGGCCTGGTGCTCGGACTGGTGGCCTGGTGCTTGGACTAGTGGCCTGGTGCTTGGACTGGTGGCCTGGTGCTCGGACCGGTGGTCTAGTGCTCGGCACGGTGGTCTGGTGCTCCGGTGGTAGCTGCGCCATGGCGGTGGCGTCGTGAGCGTGGCATGCGTGCTCGACTACGGCGTCCGAGGAACCTGGAGAGGCCTACAGCATCCAAGGGCTCGGGATGGTCACGGTCAACGTGAGTGTGCTGTGCTGGTGTGCCTAGAGGCCGAGGATGGCCTTGGCCTACGCGCTCACGGTATGGAGCACCATGGTCGGAGTAGCAAGGTCAGGCGGCGAGCAGGGGAAAAATTGGGGGCTCACCATAGGTGATGTGGAAGAGAGGATAGCGGTGCAGTGATGAGTTGCGGCCGTGTAGCTCCGGAAGCAGTGCCGTGCAGTGCCGACCCGCGATCGTGATGACGACGACGGCGTTGCCCTCGGCTCCGGCGACATCGGCAGCGTGCGGGGGCTCCGATCCTCCTCTCACGATCTCCTTCTCGGCCCTCTACTCTCGGTGTGGTGAGGCTGCTGGGCCACCAAGCGGCGGCGAAGGCTGAGGGAGAGGCTAGGGCGCCGAGCGTGAGCGGCGTGCGGGCTAGCTTTATAGCCGAGCGCCATGCCTCCCATGGCGGATGGCATCATGCGGTGGAGGCGTGTGCATCGCATCAGACGGTGGTGCAGGGTTGCGTGGGCGCGGCGCAAGGGGACAGGGTCATGTCCTGGGCGTGACCCCCTGGCCCGCCCCTGCCACAGCTGTTGGGCACCGATCGCGTAGGCAGTTGAGGCGTGGGTGAGGAAGACGACACTATAGACGGGGGTGCGGCTGACATGCGAGGTCCAGCGGGTAGTGGCTGCGAGCGAGGCAGATGGGTGCGCGAGCGTGGGAGACGCGCTGGGCCGGCTCGTGGGCTGCGTACGTGCGTGCGCCGGTGCAAGGTGGGCGTGGTTGGGATGGCTGGGCCGCGAAGCCGAGCAGCCTGGGCTACGAGGCCTTCTTCCTCATTTCTTTTCCTTTCTGTTTTCTTTTTCTACTTCTCTGGTTTAAATTCAAATTTGTTTTTTTAAGTTGGATTCCCAAATTGGTGCACCATATTCATTGGAGTTGTTAAGCATATCATAACTCAAATGGAAATCCAAATCACATTTTGAATAATAAATGTATGCAACACTTTATTTGTTAGAATTTAAATAAACACAATTAATTAATGACATGCCATGCTTATGTGTTAACTTGGGTTGGGTTACTTCTAATGCAACTCCAGGGTTGGGTTACTTTACATGACACTCATCATCACATGGAAGTTTTGAGAAAAAAATTTGTAGTTGGTATTTTTGGTTTGTGGATTTTTGGGTTGTTACAGTCCTACCCCCTTAACAGAATCTCGTCCCCAAGATTAAAGCGTAACGTACTCTTCGAAAAGGTAGGGCTATCGTAGCCGGAGGTCAGACCCTTTTTCCCATGTTGCTTCTCTCTCAGTATGATTACTCCATTGAACCTTGCACATAGGAATAGTCTTGCTGCGGGTCTCTTTGGTATCTTTGCCCAGAATTTTGATAGGATGTTCTTTATACTCAAGTGTATCTTGAATGTCAAGTGTACCCATTGGGACTGCTTCCTTAGGTACTCTTAAACATTTGCGTAGCTGGGATACATGAAATATGGGATGTACACCTGTCAATTCCTCAGGTAACTCAAGTTTGTAGGCGAGCTTTCCAATTCTCTTGCAAATCTTGTATGGGCCAACAAATCTAGGGGCAAGCTTGCCTTTCACATGGAATTTGACCGTTCCACGTAGCGGGGATACCTTGAGATAGACGAAGTCCCCCACATTGAACTCCAGTTCTCTTCTTCTTTTATCAGCATAGCTCTTGTATCGACTTTGAGCAATTCTCAAATTCTCTCTTACCTGAGCAACTCCTTCTTCGGCATCTTGAATCTTGGCGGAGTCAAAGAACGATCTTTGTCCCGGTTGGGACCACATCAAAGGTGTCTTACAAGGTCTGCCATACAGAGCTTCAAATGGTGACATCTTAATACTGGCTTGGTAGCTGTTGTTGTAAGAGAACTCTGCATAGGGTAGGCATTTCTCCCAATCAGAGCCGTAATTCAGTACACTAGCGCGAAGCATGTCTTCTAAGATCTGATTTACTCGTTCTGTCTGTCCATCTGTCTGTGGGTGGTAAGCGGTACTGAAATCAAGTTTGGTTCCAATAGACTTGTGCAGAGCTTCCCAGAATCAGGACACAAATTGAGGACCACAATCAGATACAATACTAGAGGGAGCTCCATGCAGTCTGAGGATATGCTCAACATATAGATCCGCTAATTTCTCGGTGTTGGTCTTGGTCTTTACTGGTACAAAGTGAGCAATCTTGGTCAAGCGATCAACAATCACCCAGATGGAATCATTGCCTTTCTGTGAACGAGGCAATCCAACTATGAAATCCATGGATATGTTCTCCCATTTCCACTCGGGTACGTCAAGAGGCTTTAGCAATCCTGCAGGCCTTTGATGTTCAGCCTTGACTCTGTTGCAGGTGTCACAATGTGCCACATGTCCTGCAATGTCTGTCTTCATGCCTTTCCACCAAAAGTGTTTCTTCAGGTCTTGGTACATCTTTGACCCTCCAGGGTGAATACAGTATTTGGAATCGTGAGCTTCCGATAGAATTTCCCCTCGTAGTACTGGGTCAGATGGAACGCAGATTCTGTTCTTGAACCAGATGGTTCCTTGTTCATCTTCTTGGTGGTTGGTCTTGTAGCCTAGTTTCATCAGACCACGGAGATACTCAATCTCTTCACAACTTTTCTGAGCTTGACGGATGCGATCTGTGAGATCATACTGTATGCGGAGCTCATTCAGCAAGCCATGCGGTAGTATCTCTAGTTGGAAATCATCAATCTCTCCCTTGAGCTCAGGTGGTACTGATTCAGTGATCAAGGTGTGACAGTAACTCTTGCGACTAAGAGCATCTGCGACTACATTAGCTTTTCCCGGATGATAGTGAATTTCCAGGTCATAGTCCTTGATCAACTCTAGCCATCGGCGTTGCCTCATATTTAGATCTTCCTGAGTGAAAAAGTACTTCAAGCTCTTGTGGTCGGTGTAGATATCACACTTGTTGCCTATCAAGTAGTGCCTCCAGATCTTCAAGGCATGCACAACTGCTGCTAGCTCAAGGTCATGGGTTGGGTAACGGTTCTCGTGTTCTTTCAACTGTCGAGAAGCATAAGCTATCACTCTTCCATCTTGCATCAACACACAACCGAGTCCTTGACGAGATGCATCACAATAGACCACGAAATCTTTGCTGATATCAGGCAATGATAGCACAGGAGTTGTGGTAAGCTTCAGTTTCAGTTCCTAGAAGCTTTGCTCGCACGCGGGCATCCATTCAAACTCCTTAGTCTTCTTCAGGAGGTTGGTCATTGGACGGGCTATCTTAGAGAAGTTCTCAATGAATCGGCGATAATATCCAGCCAATCCCAAGAAACTTCTGACTTCTATCACATTACGAGGTTGATCCCATTCCTTCATAGCTTCAATCTTGGCTGGGTCAACTGTGACACCTTCAGCTGATAGTACATGACCTAAGAAAGCAACTTCCTATAGCCAAAACTCACATTTGCTAAACTTTGCGTATAGCTGATGTTGGGCTAGTTTCTTAAGCACCCTTCTCAGATGATGTTCATGTTCTTCAGCGGTGGATGAATAGACAAGGATGTCATCAATGAATACCACCACGAACTTATCCAAATCATCCATGAAAACCTTATTCATCATGTTCATGAAGTATGCGGGAGCATTCGTGAGTCCAAAGGACACCACGGTGAACTCAAACTGACCATACCTAGTCACAAAAGCTGTCTTCAGGATGTCATTCTCTCGAATCTTCATCTGATGATAGCCAGATCTGAGATCAATCTTGGAGAAGTACTTGGCACCTCGAAGCTGGCCAAGCAGATCATCAATTCTTGGCAGGGGGTACTTGTTCTTGATGGTGACTGCGTTCAAGTTCCGGTAATTAATGCACATTCTCATTGAGCCATCCTTCTTCTTGACAAACAGAATAGGGGATCCCCAGGGTGAAGCACTAGGCCTGATATATCCCTTCGAGATGAGCTCATCAAGCTGTTTCTTGAACTCAGTCAGTTCATCAACTGACATGCGATAGGGTCTCTTGGCAATGGGTCCCGTTCCCGGTAACAGATCAATGATGAACTCAATATCACGGTCTGGTGGCATACCCGGTAATTCTTCAGGGAATACATCGAGATAGTCTCTGACTACTGGCACATCATGAACTATCTTCTCTTTTTGTGATTCTGAACTTGCTTTAAGGGCACATAGGATAGAGGTGGACTTTCCAGACTGGGGTTCACATCTAACGACTTGGCCTGATGGGTGGGTCGCTTGGACATATCTAGGTGAACATGATATGATACCTCGGTGAATGGTTAACCAATCCATACCTAAGATAACATCTAGGTTAGTGGAAGGTAGCAGGGTTAGGTTGGCTCTAAAGATAAGACCCTCAATGGTAAGACTCACTCCCTTACAGATGTGGGTGCATTTTAGGTCTCCTAAAGGTGAGCTGGTGATGATAGGCTCTTCACGTGGGGTTACAGATAGGTCATGATCTCGTGCAAACTTGGATGATATGTAAGAACAAGTTGCTCCAGAGTCAAATAGAACTGATGTAGTATTGCCATTAACTAAAAACATACCGTACACAACGTCAGGGGCAGCTTGTGCTTCCTCGGCGTCCAGATGGTTGAGACATCCACGAGTAGCTGATCCCTTAAACTGAGACTTCTATGTAGCTAAGTTCTAAGGGCACTCAGCGGCTTTGTGACCTGGTTGGCCACAAGCAAAGCAGGTGAAAGGTGTACCGCCTATAGGGGTCGACGCGGGTGCCTTCCAGTTTCCAGTGCTTGGTGCAGAGCGGTTCTATGCTAGGCGTTCGTTCACTGTGCAGGGACGGTTGAAACGGTCCTGACTGTTGTGGTCCTGAGCATAACGGTCTCGGGTGTAACGATCCTAAGCAGGGCGGGAGTATTTGGTGGTGTAGCCTCCACTTCCCCTACTCAATCTAGGGTTGTCATCCCTGTTATGGCGAGAGCGTTCCCTGGATGGTGCATCTCTGTGGAACCTCTTGCGATCACGACCACGGAGAGACTCCTCAGGCTTATGTTTCCTATCCCTATACTCTTCTCCAGCTTCAGCACGGTCCTTCTCAATCTGGATGCAGCGATCCACCAGAGCACGCAATGTGTTGCTCTCAATACCGCCAAACTTTAGCTTGATGTGCGGGTTAAGTCCCTTGCGGTAATAGTACAGCTTCTCCTTCTCAGAGTTCACAACATAAGAAGGTGCATAGCGCAGAAGGTTGGTGAAACGAGTAGTGTACTCAGTCACCTTGTCCTTTCCCATCTTGATGTTGCGGAACTCCTCGGCTTTGGCCTCCATGATACCCTTGGGAATGTGATACTCAGTGAATGCTTCAGCGAACTCATCCCACGAGATGTGGGCAGGGTCCTCATGGGAGTCACTAAAACTGTCCCACCAGGCGCGTGCTGCACCCATGAGCTGGTGTGTGGCAGCTCCGACACACTCATCATCAGTGAAAGTAGTGAGGTCAAGCTTCTTCTCCATTTCCTTGAGCCAGTCATCGGCTACAAGCGGGTCAGGGTCGGTGCCATCATAGGTAGGTGGCCTTAGCTTCAGAAATCCCTCTAGCTTCCTTTGGAAGTCATTCTGCTGACCTCCCTGGCGATGGTTTGCTCCTTCAACAAGAGCTACAAGAAGCTGGGTCTGTTGTGCCATCACTTCTGCCAGATTCGGTGGTGGTGGTGGAATGTTCTCCTTAGGCGGCGGAGTATTCTCTAGGTGGAAGGGTATCCCTCCACGTCCACAGCCACGGCCACGACCACGGTTGTTGCCACCATGTCCCCCATTAGGTTCAACTAGTTCAGGGGTGGGCGCATGTCCTCGATTCATTAGGCGATTAGAACGGCGGTTCGGCATCTGCAACACGGATCATAGAGAGTTTAGTGCTTGTGCCGTAAGTGCTTATAATTCAATATGATTACATGATTTTTGACGATTTAAAGAAAAACATTTACACTATCCAACACTCATTACAAAGAAGCAATAAGATCCATAAGATGCAATAAGATCCAAAACATTCATTACATGGGTTTTATTACATAGCATCATCTCCGGTAGCTACACTTGAAGACGTGCGAGAATCGTTCTACTCATAGTGTCTCATAATACATCTCATAAGGGGTACGTCATGGGGTACAACTTATGGAAGCTACTGACATGACTCATGACCACATAGGGTCATCTACTCTAACTCATACACCGCAGCTAGGATACAACTATTCTTGATCTCGATCTCCTTGTCAGACTTGTGAAGTCGGGACACGTACTTCAAAGCCTCGGCGAGCTCCTCAGTAGGCTTGGCTCTAGGTAGGGTAGGGCAGGTGTCTAGGTTGAGGCGAGTCGGGGCTAACTCAAACTCCTCTATCCTAGACTTCGTCTTGCTACGTACCTCCTTGGGTAGCTGATCCCACATACCCTTCATCTCCCTGAGGCCCTTTCGGTCAGACTTCTGCCAAGCCTGCCATGTCCTCTCACACTTGTCCTGTAGGTACTTGGTCTGCTTGAGTGCCTCGATCAGGTGACCCTGGTTGTGAACGGCCTTCTTCCTAAATTCCTCTAGCTCCTGAGTCAGGGTCTTGTTTCGAGATTGGATCTTCAGCATATCAATCCCCTTGGATCTCTCTCTGTCTCCTCTACGGTTGAACTCAGCCTTCTTGTCGTCCAACTCTCTCTACAACTCTAAGACCTTGCTGTTGAGGTAGCAGTTCCTGTTGCCTAGGTCAGCTGCTTTGTCCTATAAGTCAGCAACCTTGGCTCTATGGTCCTCCTCACGACGACTGAGCTCATCCTGTAGCTTGGCAACTGTCTCTAGTAGGCTAGCTCGCTCCTCTGCTCCCTGCGAGTCTCGCTCCTAGTATTCCCAATGAAGGGCCTGGTCCTGATGTCTCCTCTGCTCTAGTTGGGCCACGTACCTGTCCTGCTCTAGTAGGTGAATAGCTGAGACACGAAGGCATCTATCCTCCTCGGCAAGGATAACTCTGCCTGCTGCGAAACTCTGCTCACTGGGGGTAAGGCTGAGGTCGAGGGCCTAGGGAAGTAGACGGAACTCTGTCGTCTTCAGGTGCTTGTAGTGGTCCCTCATCACTCTGCGAAGTGCCTTGTGTGAGATAGCTCGCAGTCCCTCCTCGACTGTGTCCTCTATAGTCAACTCGGTGAAAGCTAGGACAGAAGGTAAGGTAGTGCTAGCTGGGAACTCAACTGAGGTGACAATCGGTCCTTCGATTCCTCCTTCTTGAGCTAGCTTCCCGGTGTAGGTGACCTTGACAAGCTCGTCGGGGACACCTAACATGACGAGAACTCGGCAGAGGGTCTGTGCAAAACCCCCGAGCTCACGTAGGTCAAAGGTAAGCTTGGCGTGGTCCAGAGGTAGCGGTCCTAGAGGTGGCCAGTTGACGTTCGTTGCCATCTGCATGTTGTTAAGGAACAGGTGTTAGCAGGTCCATCATAGATAAGCCTTGCATAAAAGTAAATGCAGGGTCGGTATATAACCAAAAGAAGGGTTGTTCACGTCCTATTCTAACATCCATTTTTGAGGGTTTCGTCCTAAGGTCAAGTATGGCTCTGATACCAACTGAAACGACCCCGATTTCCATGAGGGAAAATCCACAGTGTCGAAGTGTAATAAGACCGTTGTAGATCATATTACCCAAATTCCAGTCGAATATCACATCCATACAATGATAATATCAGAGTACAAATAGTGTGGAATTACATAAATTATTACATCGCCACATTGGCAGAATCAAAACTAGCATTCACTCAGAACAGCTTGAAGATAAGATCGCCAAACTCTAGCGTAGGCACGAACCCCTCATCCGTCAAACTCCTCGGAGCTAAACTCCTTAGCAGAACCTGTGTGCCAAAATTTATCAGTACGATTTGTACTGGCCACTCCCGACCCTATGAGCATTGCTTTGTGGAAATTGGATGCAAGTTGGATATAGTCAAGAGGAACCTATAAGGCTAGGGTTTCCTATGCATTTAGCATATCAAGTATATATTAGTATAGTCAAGTTCTAACACCATTCCCACACCTATTCCACCCATTCCCATTCTAGAGCCAGGTTTCAATCCTAGGATCGATATACCACCATCTCCACACCGTCACCATACCATAACCATACCATCGCTCAGTCGACAGGCCAACTCCCTCTCGGCACTGTCTCAAGGCCCGTAGCCCCCTGGCTACGACCGACACTCTCTCACGGGGGAAGAAGAGAAGGACTCATCTCACTCTCTAGTTTAAGTGAAACCCAGGAAAGGTCCATAGCCGACAAGTCGGCACATGTATCGATCGATCAACCATACACTCTGCAGAGGTTTTACATAACCACAAGATCCGCCTTCCTCGCTGACCGTCGTCAACTAGGCTAATTTCGGCCGCTTGCTAGCCTAGGATAATGCCACTCTACCATTCAGCCCTGGTTCACCCCAAGTCAAGTCTGGGGTGGCTGAAACTGTGAGTCATGAGCCAGATCCACAAGGTCTCCATGAAGTCTCGGAAGGGTGTGGGGAATTCCTCCGCGCCCCGTACCTCCTTACACTGTCCGCTATCAACCTAGCAGTAGTGGCAATATCCTACCAAGTAGTCTAGCCGTCCCGCACCATATAGGGCGAGTGGTACGTAAGGCTTCCCGATGAGTCTGAGTACTAGTAAGTCCTTAGGGATGACCAAGCTAGAATGTCTCCATCAGGGTTTCCATTTACCGTGCCACCACAGCACCTCCATCCCGGGCTCCACCCGTCACAGGTTCACACCCAGGTCCACCTCATATACCATTTACCCACCACAGGTATCCATTTCTAGGGGTGCCCAGGTAGCATCCCATGGCAAGACTTGCCCCAGGCTCGTCGTATACTCCAACTTGGTCGACACCACCCTCACCCTCCACACACCCAAGTCACACACGCATCACTCTCCCCATGGTCCAGATAACACCAGTATCCACCACGCACATAGTATAAGCGTAGTAGGAGTATAAGTAATGAAATGTATAGCAGTAAGCGTGTGTCTAGCCTAATAGCAGGGTATGCAGGGGTAAGGTTGCATCAAGGTAAGGGCTTTCAAGCAAGCAAACTACCATGCAAGTCCTAGCATAATATAACTATAGCAGTAAAGTAAAACGATAGCAGTTCTATATTTGCCATGCGTAATAGGTGCTACAAGATTGGGTGGGATGTGGCACCTTTAGTGTAGTCGTCTCCGTTCTCCTCACAGTACTCACGGTCCTCGTCCATCAGGTTCTCCTCCGAGTCTGCATCATTCGCATTATAGTCGCGTTAGCGACGTCTATAGAATAGCACAAAGAAGCAATAAAAATTCAAAAGAGTCAAATGCACTCAAACATGGGTTCATTGCGTAGAGCTTGATTTTAGATGAATTTTAGTCCTAGTTTCATATTTTTCCGAGGTCGTATGATTTAATTATGAATTTCCGAAGTTTAAATCATTTCTGAAAATGGAAAAAGGCTGAATTAATCCTGGGCTGACACGTGTCATACTGTGGTTGGTCCACGTGACTTGCTGACGTCATCATGGTTCCGAGCTGACAGGTGGGGCCAAAGGCTATTGGGTCACTGACAGGTGGGTCCGGTCAATGTCAACGGCGGTCAACATCGAGTCAACGGTAAACGGTCAATGGTCAACAGTCAGGGTCACTGACATGTGGGTCCAGGGCTGCTGACATCAGCAGCTGATGTCAACGTGACGTCAGCATGATGTCGGCATCTGACGTGTGGGTCCAGAGTGTCTGTGCCACTGACATGTGGGGCCAGGTCATCGGTCAACGTTGACCAGTCAACGGTTAACGCGACCGGGTCTCAAATGGGCTTTGGGTTGGGCCGGTCTGGGCCGGGCCGGGCCGAATACGTGGCATGCTGTGACACTGCCACGTCATAGCCGTGGGCTCTTACTGGGCCTTGTGTTCAGGCTGTAGGCGTGGGCTCAGCTCACGGTGGACCCAAGTTCACGGTCCATGGACCTAAGGCAGGATCCATGGTGGACCGAGTCCATCGTCATTTCTCCTTGGCTCGGCTCATGTGCACCGGGTGCAGGGCTGCGTGGCTCAACTTGCCCCTTCTCCTCTATTTCTTCCACGGCGCGCTCCCGCTGGCGACATGCTCACCGGCGAGCTCCCGCAACGGCTCAGGCATCCAATTGAGGTGGGGAAAAGTCTCCCCACATCATGGCGACTACAACGGTGGGGTCAGGGCGACAGATGGTGCTTCCTAAGTCACTGATCACAGCAAACGGCGACTCAAGCACAACCGGCATGCGGGAATGGCATGGGTGCAGCGGCATTGGCCGATTCTGTGGTGCGCATGGGCGCCACAATGCTCCAGCGGGCATGTCAGGTAGGTCAAGGGGTCCTCCAGGGCCTCCGGTGGCTTTGGCCACGGCGGCGGCCTTTCGATCACGTCGGCAGCGTGGGGCTATGGCCTCAGAGGGGCGTCATAATGGGGAGTGTAGGTTCCTACAGATCTGTGTGGACATGGCGAGGGCGTCCAGAGCTCAAGGCGAGGCTTTCGGTTTCTAGGTGGCTGGTAGGGTCTTCCCGGCGGCCACGGCGACATGGTGACGACGGCGAGGCACGTGGGTCACTACGGGGTTCTAGCGGGGTGGTCACGATGTGCGCGTGAGTTACCCGTGGCTTCAGCAAATAGGGCGAGTCAAGGAGGCGCCAGGCGCTCCGATCAGTACTGGCCACGGTGGTCGGTGCTCGGACTGGTGGTCGGGTGCTCGGACCTGTGGTCTGGTGCTTGGACTGGTGGCCTGGTGCTCGGACTGGTGGCCTGGTGCTCGGACTAGTGACCTGGTGCTCAGACTGGTGGCTTGGTGCTCGGACCGGTGGTCTAGTGCTCGACACGGTGGTCTGGTGCTCCGGTGGTGGCTACGCCATGGCGGCGGCATTGTGAGCGTGGCATGCGTGCTCGACTACGGCGTCCGAGGAACCTGGAGAGGCCTATAGCGTCCAAGGGCTCGGGATGGTCATGGTCAACGTGAGTGTGCTGTGCTAGTGTGCCTAGAGGCCGGGGATGGCCTTGGCCTACGCGCTCACGATATGGAGCGCCATGGCCGGAGTAGCAAGGTCAGTCGGCGAGTAGGGGAGAAATCGGGGGCTCACTGTAGGTGCTGTGGAAGAGAGGATAGCGGTGCAGTGATGAGTTGCGGCCATGTAGCTCCGGAAGCAGTGCCATGCAGTGCTGACCCACGATCGTGATGACGACGACGGCGTTGCCCTCGGCTCCGACGACGTCGACAGCGTGCGGGGGCTCCGATCCTCCTCTCACGATCTCCTTCTCAGCCCTCTACTCTCGGTGTGGTGAGGCTGCTGGACCACCAAGCGGCGGCGGAGGCTGAGGGAGAGGCTAGGGCACCGAGCATGAGCGGCGTGTGGGCTGGCTTTATAGCCGAGCGCCATGCCTCCCATGGTGAATGGCATCGTGCGGTGGAGGCATGTGCATCGCATCAGACGGTGGTGCGGGGTTGCATGGGCGCGGTGCAAGGGGACAGGGTCATGTCCCAGTCATGACCCCCTAGCCCGCCCCTACCATAGCTGTCGGGCACCAGTCGCGTAGGCGGTTGAGGCGTGGGTGAGGAAGACGACACTGTAGACGGGGGTGCGGCTGACATGCGGGGTCCAGCGGGCGGTGGCTGTGAGCGAGGCAGACGGGTGCGCGAGCGTGGGAGACGCGCTGGGCCGGCTCGTGGGCCGCGTACGTGCACGCGCCGGTGCAAGGTGGGCGCGGTTGGGATGGCTGGGCCGCGAAGCCGAGCAGCCTGGGCTGCGAGGCCTTCTTCCTCATTTCTTTTCCTTTCTGTTTTCTTTTTCTACTTCTCTGGTTTAAATTCAATTTTTTTTAAGTTGGATTCCCAAATTGGTGCACCATATTCATTGGAGTTGTTAAGCATATCATAACTCAAATGGAAATCCAAATCACATTTTGAATAATAAATGTATGCAACACTTTATTTGTTAGAATTTAAATAAACACAATTAATTAATGACATGCCATGCTTATGTGTTAACTTGGGTTGGGTTACTTCTAATGCAACTCCAGGGTTGGGTTACTTTACATGACACTCATCATCACATGGAAGTTTTGAGAAAAAAAATTTGTAGTTGGTATTTTTGGTTTGTGGATTTTTGGGTTGTTACACCTGTATGTTGAGGAGGATGAGAGGTGTATGCACTGAATGCTTGAGGGCCAGTGGTACAGTGTGGATTATGATGCTTTCGTCGCCCTGCTTGGTTTTTCATAGGAGGATCTTCAGAGAGATAGGATCCATACAGAGCAGGTACTCCCTCCAGAGCAGCTGGCCTATATGTACCCACCAGAGGGTGAGAGAGGAGTAGTGGGGAAGGTTCTAGGTCTTCACCCTACCTACATATACCTAAATAGGATGTTCATAAAGACCATTAACTACAAGGGTGGAGACAAGGGCAACATTGCAGATTACTCTAGGAACTTGCTCCATAGGATGGCTCCAGATGCACGGCCCTTCAGTGTTTTTGATTTCATATGGTGCGAGATTAGGAGCATTGGTGAGAGGCCCCTCAAGGGCTATGGTTTTGCTCCCTACATCATGCACATGATTAAGTAGGTCATAGGGCATACCTTTGAGTATGACAAGGCATAAAAGGCCCTGAAGATTGTTGCAGACTTGCCCAAGGTTGGAGTACCTCCAGCAGGACCAGGAGGAGCAGCAGCAGCACCAGAGGCAGATGCTCCTATAGGTGGTGCAGCAGCAGGACGAGCTTCCCCTCTACCACATGCTCCTTCACGTCGCCGTAGTCCTCCATCTCCTATTCACAAGATGTTCAGTGCTATCTTTGGGATGTGCAAGGACATACGAACCTGTCAGCAGAAGGAGAGGGAGGCTAGGAGGAAGGATACTTGGACTTTGAAGCAGATTGCTTCTAGACTTGAGCTTGTTCCTCCTAGGTCTCCACTATTACATGAGGCAGCTAGTGAGCCTAAGACTGAGGAGGAGAAGCAGGGCAGGTACGACATAGAGTTTGTTGAGTTCCTTCAGCAACAGCAGCAGCAGCAGCAGGCTCCAGAGCACCCTGACACTTTACCACTATAGGCTCGGGTGCCTACTCACTCTTAGCCACGTCCCAGTGCTGCAGACGAGTATGCTTTAGACTGGTGCAGTGACCTCACGGGTAGTTTCTATGACCCGTTTGGTGCGGGTGGTTCTTGTCCAGCCGGTGCTACATGTTCAGATGATGAGGATGCTGATAGAGATGAAGATGATGATGAGTGATCATAGCTTTCAGAGACAGCTTGCAGCTCCTTTGTCCTTAGTATGTCATTGTTGCACCTTTGTGGTGATAGATGACAAAGGGGGAGAGAGACTGATTAAAGCTTCAGGATTTTTGTTTCATTTGCTTATCTTTGTACCTAGAGATATGTACTGCAGGCAGTAGTTTTTGAGCTTCATTGATGTATCTTGAGTTTGAGATAGATTGTGTTGTGTGAGAGATGAGACTTATACTTATGCTCTATCTATGTATCTCTTGAGACATGATCCTTATTTATATTATATTAATGGCTTGTGGACTTGAGAAAATATGTAATGAGTGCTATGTGTGACATACATGTGTTATATTTATTTTCATAAGGACTATGCATGCTAGAATGAAAATACTTGATGTGATGCCTTTATATTTATTCTTGTATGATATATCTTGTCATATGCATCACGGTTCTATTTTGTCACACACACATGCACCCCACAGATGCAATGATTTAGGGGGAGTCTCCTATATGTTTTAGTATGTGCAATTGATATTTGAGGTCATTTTGTGAATTCTAATCATAAGCACATATTAAAGGGGAGCCTCTCATAAATCATTGAACCCAAAAGCTTAAATGTTTATATTCTTTTGTAAGCTTTAATCAAGTTGTCATCAATCACCAAAAAGGGGGAGATTGAAAGTGCATCTAGCCCTTTAGTGGGTTTTGGATGATTGAATGACAACGTGATTAAAGGTCTAACCCGTTTGCTAAGTGTGGATAGGTTATAGGTTATCTCATGGGTACTTAATGAAAGTCAAAATGATGTGTTGTTGTATAAATAATCTAGTTCAAGCACAAGACAACAATACAAATGGAATTCATGCAAAGGCTTATTTATTGTAGGATTTTCATGTACTGTGTGAAAGCAATCTCGTAAGAATTAATTAATGAGACATGAGGGATTGCATATGGAATGGTCTCATATTTGAAGCTTGCTAAATTTAAATGAAAAAGATAACAATACAAATGAATGGATGATTCAACACAAGATATGACTTGATTGCTTGAGATGGTGAAGATAGCAAGGAAAGGCTTCGAGGTACTAAGCAAGGGTGAAGGGCAAGCGACGGCTTGGCAGCCAAAGAACCTAGCTAGGGTGAAGAAGGAAGTACTTGCATTTAGTTGAGGTACTAATCAAGCTAAGATGGTCATGTTAATGTGGAGGATCAAATCACTATTGGAGTGTTTGATGGAAGTGACTTGATATATTTGGGATTATTCAAATTTAATGAATGGAATCAAGTCACATGCTTAAGATGGCTATGCTCAAGTAAAAAGATCAATATCAACATGTTGGCACCCTCACTTGATGAAGATTGGAATACACGGCTTTCGTTGAAAGAGATCAACTCAAAAGGTTTAAATTTGTTATACTCTTTAAATTTGAGTTAATAGAAATGCCGTGCTATTAAGAGGGATGCATCATGTTGATAGATAATGTTTCATAAGTGCTCAAGCCAACCCATGTGAGTTTTGAGTGTTTGAGAGACAAAAGAGCTAATCTGTTTTTTTGCTGGTCTAGCTCTGGTATTGATACCGGACATGTCCGGTATTTGCCCAACAATGGTAATTCTTGTTGTTCTCGGGTTTGTTTGTTGGGAGTTTCGACGTAAGTCGAGAGTTCCGACGGTCGAGAGTTCCGGCATAGGTCGGGAGTTCCGACGTTTTACGCTTAACTGACTAAGATGGTTCACTGTCCTTGTCATACCGGACGTGTCCGGTATGGACGATCAGAGCCCAATGGCTACTTTTCAAATGCCTTGAGGGTCGGGAGTTCCGACGGTCGGAAGTTCTGGCATGCGTCGGGAGTTCCGACACCTCACAAACTTCAACTCAGTTACTTTGTTTTCAAATATGCTGAGGGTTGGGAGTTCCGACGTGTGTCGGGAGTTCCGACGGTCAGGAGTTCCGACATTCATCGGGAGTTCCAACACCTCATATTGTCACTATAACTTAGTTACCGTTGGGACAGTGTAAGTCATACTGAACATGTCCGGTATGTCCGCTATGGCAACGGCTATAAAACAGCTAGTTTTTCATGGGGGCTATAAATACCCCTAAGCCTCCATCTTTGGAGGCTGCTGATTCTGCTGGTTGCTATACACATTTTTGAGCATTACCAACTCTCCCAAACCCACTCTTAGTGAGTGTGTGATCCTAATTGCCAAATCAATTAGTGGGTTGAGAGAAATTCAAAAAGAGAGCAATCCAACCACTTAAGCACTTGTGCATATTGTTAATCTCGTGATTCGCATTTGTTACTCTTGGACTCTTTGGTCCTAGACAGTTAGGCGTCGCCGGAGAGCACCCGAGAGATTGTGGTGTGCCTCGGAAACTTTGTAACTATCAATTCCGCCGCCTCGGAATCAACTAGTGGAAGAAGGAAAAGGAGTTGGAAAAGACTCCGGCTAGAGTGACCTTCATGGTAACCTCTAGGGCTGACCTTTGCTGGGTCGCCCGCAGCCCCCTCAACGGAGAGTAGGACTCGAACGAGTCTGAACTTCGGTAAAACATATATCGTGTCTCAATTCGCATTTCATTCGATATTTGTGTTGCTCTAGCTCTTGTGTAGGTTCTCTATGTTTACTGTCATCTCTAGTAGGTACCTGCAGTTTGGTTTGAAGATAGAAATTGAAAGGAGCAAGTTTGGGGCTGTTCTACAGAAATCGTGTATACCGAACACGTCCGGTATTCATACCGGACACATCCGGTATTTCCTACTTGTGCTGAAAATATTTATTCTTGCTTCTAACTTTGTATTACAGGGTTGTAGCTTCTAGATATATTCTTTATACCTTGTTTACTCTGTGGCTAACTTGTGAGGGGTGGTATTACTCTTAATTTGGAGTTTCCATTTTGGAAACTCCCTTTTCTAATTGTTTCCACGTTTAAAGGTGTCAATTATCAGAAACGCCTATTCACCCCCCTCTAGGCGGCATCCTAGGTCCTTTCAATTATCAAACAATCCCACTACAAGCTGACAACCCATCTCTTCCTTGTATATTTCAAAGACATCAACCATCTGAATATCACTAATTAATCTGACATCCTCATGCAGTCTTTTATCAAAGAACCACACTGTGGGTAACTAGTTAGAGGGCACATTCAATTCATTTGCAATACTGGACACCAATAGTTCAAGCGTGAAAGACCCAAACTCCACATCCCACTTAATCACAATGCCTTTAGTGTATGATTTCTTACCATCTGAGTCTTTCGTAGCGAAACCGTGGACATTAACCTCTACCGCGAACATACCATTCCTACCAACAATCAAAATGATTCCCAAATCAAAGTGTAAATAGGCAAGCACAAGTCAACTACACCATGTGCTCAAACTAATAACAGGGGACGCACACACATTACCTGCTATTGTAGTCCTCCATCTCCGCCGCAGCACTACGACGCAGATGCAGGAAGACCTCACTCGTCGTCTTCATGGGTCTTGCATCTCTTCCGGTGGATGCGCCTACCACAGACATGACACAACCAATGTTGCAGCTCAACAGGTCACCGTCACAGCTCCGTAGGTCTCCAGCGATGGCTACAGTCTAGGGTTAGGGTTCTTAGGGAAAGGAAGAGGAAGACGGAGAGGAGCACGGGTGGGGGATGGAATGAACGGAGAGAGGGCGTGGCAACTTGTAACACACAAGAAGGGCATCGATGTCCACACGGAAGTCACGTACGCCTTCCTCGATCTGATAGTGGGCCTGAGCTGTTCACATACGTAGACAATGGCCAGCACCAGCAACACCCAGAATTATAATGGCATGTTTCAGAATACCTGAATTGTAATGACATTTCTCCAACTTCGAAGAATTGTAATTGCTTCGATCCAAAAAACCCTTTTTTATTTCATTTCACGAGCTTCGCAAGAAATAGTTTTTGGGAAAATTGTATTCTTACCCCTGTCTAGTAAGCTAATTGTGATTTTGCCGAACTTTGTGTTTTTACCCCTGTTATTTTGAACTGAATGGTCCATTTGCCCCTGCTTCTGACGTCCGTTAGATGGACATGGATTAAACGAATTAAAAAATTCTAAATCTGAAAAAAGGCCAAATGACCATAGTGCCCCTTATCCTTATCTCCTCATCCCAAACACACGGGGTGTCGTCGCTCGCATCGAGCTTGAGCGCGGCTTTTCCAGTGGCGGCCGCAGAAGCACCAAAGGGGAGGGGAGGCCACGACTCTAGGTTCGAGCGTAGGGAGGTGCTGCTTCCAGGGCACGGGGCTGCCTCCCGATCGTGGCTCCAAGGTGCAGGTACGGCCTTCCTCCAGGCGTGGGGAGGCTGCGGCACCCGCCCATGGGTCAGCGTGCGTGCGTCGGGCGGTGGCGGTGGCGCCCTACCGCGGCTTACTAGCGGCGTCCGCCTACAGGTCCTGGCGTCCGCCCACAGGTCACGGCGACACCTGGCCGCGGGTCATCTTCTTCCTCTAGGTGTTCAACTTTGTGGCAATAGGGGTGCACGTGGAGAGCCCCACGCCTTGCGGATATCCTGCTCAACACACGACGCTCAGGACACTTCCTGGACACTGGATCTCTCGAATCGGCCAACATGGAAGAGCAAAGGTGGTTTTAGCAAACCCTAACCCTTATGTATTGTTCTTTTGTTGCCAGAGTGACTACATTGTTGATGATTTGAGTCGGATTAGCTAACTACATACTACTTGCTGTGGTTTGTAGGCCAAATCACAGGGGTATACGGCTTGTTGTTAGACTTTGATCTTTTTTTAGCTTGCCAGATAGTGCGCCAAAGTCATGGCAGCAGGGTAAAACTTTGCCAACTAAAGTTGTTGATGACATACATAGCTTTGGCTGCTTCAGTTGATTGATTTCATAGCTGAGCATTGCATGTGGGGTTCTAAGCAATACATAACCTTGTGGCGTGATCTAGAAAATGACTCATTTGAGATCAAAACTGATGAACATCTTTTAGAGTGGTTTGTACTCAATGTAGACAAGGGGGTAGCTTGCATTAATGCCCAGATAAATGATTTTGATGGGCCATTGCAGTTTTCACCAACCAAACATAGGTGTCATCCTAGTGTGAGGAGTAGAGTACACCTAATTAAGGGAAGCACAAATGAGGGAGCCAACACAAATGAGGGAGGCACCACAAATGATAAGGGCATATTCTCTGATAGCAGCTATGACACAGATTTAGCTGCATCATCTGACTCTGATGATGATTGCTCTGACCTAGAATTTGATCCTGATGGTCAAATAGTTGATGATGTTGATGAGTATGATGCTCCCAAGTTTTCATATGATCCTGATGATCCATGCATTGATGTAAATGTGGTGTTCCTAGATGTGGATCAGTGCAAGTCTGTAGTTACACATCATGCTATCTTGCATGACCATGCTTTTAAGATTATGAAAAAAGATCAAGAAAGATTTCGAGCCATATGCAAGAGAGCTGATAAGGGTTGTAAGTGTACTTTTTTTGCATCTACAAGCTAGAAGTGCATTTGATGCAAGGTAATTTGGTCCTCTTTCCATCATGTTGTGTGTTGACTTGAGATGTAATTTGCTAACAAGATGTTGGATTGTCATTATTGTGTTGTAGGTGAAGACAAGTGGACCAAAGCACACGTACGGTTCTTTCAACAAGTGTGGTCAGTCCATGGCCTCAAACAGATGGGTTTGTGATAGAGTTGTGGACTTATTGTGAGATGACCCTAAAATGGGTCCAAAGGAATTGCAAGATGAGTTAAAAAAGAAGTACTCGGTGGATGTTCCATACGATAGAGTTTATATAGGAAAGATGAGAGCACTTGATATCATATATGGGAAGTTGGAAGATTGTTATGACTTGATTCCTACTTATCAAGCTGAGCTTCTGAGGTCAGTGCCTGGCAGTGTTGTTGAACTAGAGACTAAGGAGCACAATGGCCATGTATGTTTCATGAGATTCTTTGTTGCTCTAAAGCCATGCATTGATGGGTTTTTACAAAGATGCAGACCATATATTGCCATGGATGCAACTCACTTGACAGGCGGGTCAAGAGGTCAGTTGGCTACAGCTATTGCAGTAGATGGTCACAATCGCTTGTTCCCAGTGGCATATGGGGTGATTGAGATCGAGTCTAAAGAAAGTTGGACTTGGTTTGTCGAAAACTTGAAAAAAGCAATTGGTACTCCTCCAGGTGTGTACATATGGCTACTATTTGCCTATTTCCCTTCAAGTTTAAATTGTTGTTACCTAACATATGTTAATTATATGTCACATATGTTTGGTCATCAGTACAGATGCGGGCAAGGGAATTGAAGTTGCTGTTGAAGATGTCTATCCAGGAGTTGAGCATAGAGAGTGTATGAGGCACTTGTGGAAGAACATGAAGAAAAGTTACAGTGGCACTCTTTATGAGAAGAATATGTGGGCAGCTGCCAAGAGCTTCACAACTGATAAGTTCAACTTCTTCATAAGGAACATAGAAGAGAAGGATCCAATGGCACTTGAGTGGTTGGATGAGAACCATCCATACATATGGAGTAGAAGCAAATTCTCATAAGACTGCAAGGTAGATTACATCAACAATAACCTTTCTAAGAGTTTCAATAGTTGGGTGTCAAAAACAAAGGAATATCAAATTGTGGAAATGCATGACAAGATAAGATAAATGATCATCGAGAAATTTGTCTTGAGATCAAAGAATACTAGAAAGATGACTGGAAAAATAATCCCAGATATCATCAAAGATCTGAATGCTAAATCTAAGGCCATTAAGGACCATGATGTTTAATTTGTGGGCCTAGGAAAAGCAGAAGTGACAGTCAATAGATTTAGGCATGTAGTTAATATGGAATTGAAGACATGTACTTGTAGGGCTTGGCAAGTGACTGAAAAGCCTTGCAGCCACGCTCTAGCTTTCATTGCAAAGCATACTAGAGAGGTACAAATGGATGACTTTGTCCATGAATACTTCTCTTGTTGAAAGGTTGAGAAAGGCATATGTAGGTACTTTCATTCCAATGACATTCAAAGACCAGTGGCCATGTGTTGACTTAGGCTAAAAAATCCATAAGCCTAAATTGAAGAAGGAAACCTGGGAGACCTAAAAAGTCTAGGTTCAAGGCATATGACGAGGTTAGCAGTAGTAAGAAAAAGAAGATTATGTTCTGAGTGCAATGAACCAGGGCATCTAGCCAAGACTTGCCAAGGAGGTCTCACTGCTAGTCAAAAGAGAAGGTTCAATTCTTCACAACATGGATCACAAGAGGATAACACCAACCCAAAGTAAGTCATGGTGTACTAATTTCTCGATCTATAGGCATTGCTAATTTTCAGATCATGTTTCTTCTCTTTTTAGTGCAAATAAAACTATGAGGGGGAGGACGAGAGGAAGAGGGGAAGAGGAAGAGGAAGAGAATCAAGAGAGGGCAGCAATGACCCAATGTAAGTTATGGTTGTATTAGTCTACTTATTTGTTGTTGTAATCATTACAAACCAACCAACGCTCTTCAGTCCAAGTTCTATGAACTAGAGGTACAGGAAGGGGACAAGGAGGGCGGCGAACAAGAGGAACAACAGGAAGGCTAGCTAGTTTGTTAGGTCTCTAGGTGGTCCTTGAATGAGATGCTTGTGGCTTTTGTGCACATGTTCATATGGTGTAGACTTGTTGCTTTTGTGGACATATTGTCATGGTGCAGACTTGTTGCTTTTGTGGACATGGTGACATGGTGCAGACTTGTAGCTTTTGTGGAAATGTTCACATGGTGTATGGGAGACTTCGAAATGTGATATGGACATGTTTCTCCATGATTGTTGTCATGTGTTTTATATGCGCTTCATATTGTTGTCATTATGTTATCAAAATATTGCCAAGGTGCTGCCGAAAATTTGAATATTTTTCAACATCAAATCTGAATTGAAATAATCGTAAGTTGTGTCAAATATATTTGAGCAAATATAAATGTCTAATTCCCAAATTAGGGGTAAAATCACAAATAGGCTTAACAAACAGGGGCAAAATCAGAAGGGCATTTCTATCCTTTTGTACAAAATTTAACACCATTAGGGGAGGATGACGGAAATAGGGGCAAAGTGCTGCTTCATTTTGAAATCATAGGGGTAAATTCACAAAGTAAAAAAATACAGGGGTAAAATCACAATTTCAAAATAAAACAGGCGTAAAAACGTAGGAGAAGCTGGATGTGCTCGTGGCGGAGGTTGCAAACCTAGGGGAGTACTTGACGCCGACGGAGGAAAATGGTTCCGTGTAGTGGCTCCCTTTGTCAGAGCTCTAGCCAAGAAATTTTGGAGCGAATGACTCTTGGCTCTAGAAAAATATGTGATTCTTTATTTTTAAAAGGCAACAGGGGACGAACAGTACCCTCCAAATTATATTACCACAGGATCTAGGCTTAGCATGGTGGGTGGAGGGATATGAATCTCGAAAGTTGGCTTGGAGCCAGAGGTTACAGCATGATCAAGCAACATGGGAGAGTAGTTACATCCAAGCAATTGAGCTCCAAAAACTAGCTAGAACAAGAGAGTTTCGAGGCAAGCGACATTGCCATAGTCTTGCTGTGGATCTGCATGTAGCAACTAATCTGTCCACGTTTGGATGCTAAACCTCGGAACACAATAGCATGGCGGTGCTTCCATAATTCCCAGCAGCACAGGAGGAGAATGGTCGAGGTGGCTCTCTGTGGAACCCCATCCGGCATACCTAAGTTGTTTAGTTGAGCTCTTTTTTTATTAATTATAGCCAAAATTGGAGTCTCAAGGTTCTTAGTTTTAGCAAATTAATAAACTTCAGAATTGCGGCAGATTTTTGGGCTCGAGCTATGCCACACATAGCTAAAAAGACACTCATGGGGCCAAATGGCAAGCCCTAATAAAATAATTATTTTCCTAATCCTCGTACCATCAACCACAAAATTCCCTCGATCAAAACATACAGACAATAATACAACAACACAAAGGCCCTTCTTCCATCTCAAATGAATGAATTCTAACAAATCATGACAAACTCCCCTCTCACCTCCTTTCAAAAAAAATCCCCTCTCACCCACTTCATCGGTTGTCCCTCTTTCCTATTTAGCTAGTCAAGGTCCGAAGCAGCTTCCGAAGGATACTAAAATTTTGAACAAGTTCAATAAAAACTTCTCATTCTAAAACTTCTGAAATAATTTTAAAACCATTTAACCAATCTAGAAATCTCTAAATAGTTTCAAAGAAAATTTAACCCTGTGTGGCTCCGTGTCGTCTCTACGCGTGGTGATGCGCTGTCGCTGCTGAAGGGCCCTTCCTTTGCTTGCTCCCTGGCCGGCGATAGCCGCGGTGGTGCCCAAAAAGGCCGCCATCCGCTGCCCCCCCCTCAGCTGCTCTCCCTCATCCTCTCTCTCCTGCAACCTCTCTCTGCCTCCGGTTGGCGGGTGACTAGCGGCGTGGTCTAAGCTCACCAAGGACGGATCCGGTGCCCTCCACGCTGGATCTACGACCTCTGAAACTCCATTGTCCGTGTGCTTGCTTGGTTGTTTGGGGCCATGGTGGCGGTGGCAGGGGCGTGCCGCACCAGTCTAGCTTGCTCTTTGCGTAGCTGCTGCATTGCGTCTAGCGGGGGACACGCCCCTCTAGAGAGCTTGCGGTGGCAGTGGGGGTCGGCAACGGCTGTGGCGGTCACCGTGATGGCCTCCCGTGTGGCAGCGTTCTAGGCGGCAGGGCCTCATGGTGTGCTCGATGAGGTGTTGGGCCAGGTGGGGCTTTTGGGCAACCTCCCTGGCTCTGTGGCCTAATGGATTCTGGTGAAACATGCCCTCCTTCTTGCTCTGGGCCTGCGGCGATGGCGCAGCTTGCGTCATTTACTTTCTTGGAGGCATCGTTGAAAAATTCGTTCGTCGTGCGTGCCTGTGTGTCACTCCCCTACTCGTGTGCTTCGTTCCAATGATGGTGGCGTCTGCGGATGTCGCTCCCCTTCATTTTTGGCATTGTTGGGGCACTCCTATGGCCAGGCCTCTGCTCCATCTTCCGCTTCTCTCACCGGAGCTGCTCCTTGTTGTGTTGTGCCTGCGTTTGTTTCAAGCTCCTCTTTGCAATAGTCTGTCTAGCTGTAATGCTTGGTGTTGCCGCAGTCTAGGTTTTATACTTTGCAAGCACAAACCAAGAACTAGCCACACCCTCTATTTATAAGCCCACAAGCCAAACTAACCATTGGCACCTTTACACAGTTTCTGCGTGTCACGATCCGATCATGACATTGTCATTTTCATAAGCATCATATGCATTTTAAAAACTACATTTGCACTAAACTGAATTTTCTGGGTGTTGCCATCTTACCGCAGACCGTCCGGTGCACCTCCGGACCATTCACGAAAGCATGTCCATAGACTTAACAATTTTCACAAACTTAGTGTCCCCGCGGACCATCCAGCACACCCACGGACTGCTCACCAGATCACTTCATGCACAATAGTGAGCTATCCTCACTAGGGCATTCCTAGCCCCACCTGTCAGCACAGTCGTCTCCACTTCGTAAGTTGCTTCACAAGCTGCAGGACACACTCACTCACTCTCCTACACTCCACTTCACTCCCTCTCTCTAGTTCATCTCTGCCTCTCTCTAGAACACCCTAAGAGAAATGTAAGCTACAACCTAGGTACATAATATAAGTGCAGAAGCTTAAGAGAGGTATAGAATGCAAACTCCTATTGATGAAGGTACTGAGAAGCTCATGCTCCCCTCTAGTCGTCGTTGAACTCCCTCGCAAGGGCCAAGCTCTAGGTCGAGTAACTCCAATGAGCTCATGGGCCTTCCCCATGCGGAAGTGAGTCAACACCAGGTCCACGCTCTCTAAGTAAAAGCTAGATGGTCATGCCACAAACATGGTTGGTATGATCTTATAAGAGTAAGACTACTATGCCCCTAGTGTACAAGTATGCTGCACGCAAACACCGGGTGGCAAATCCATGGTCATTCAGATGACACTTCCTGTGTTCATTCTTTTCTCCGTGGCAACATGACCTTCATCCAACGTCTTATAAAATTGTTTTGGTTGTCTTCTATCAAAACCTCGTCTCCGTCCAAAAATTCCCTCCTGACAACAGGTTCACCGTCGAATTTGGCTTGTATTTTTCTGTTAATGGTCTCAGCACATAGCACATGATTCTACGTCTCCACTCTTCACCGTCGCCCCTGCAGCACACTGGTATCGGCTTGGTCATCCCAAGTGCAATAGTGCAAGATAGTACATTTCTAGCTCTATCAATGGTAATACGCTAGAAGCCATGCAACAGTCAGCATTGGCCTGCTCATTTCGTACGGAATCCCCAGATAACACTGAAAAAAATACAGTGCTATTCCAACATGATGCAATTATTGAATCTGTTATCAACATGTTCTGTTTCACGGTTTACATGAACCAGATAGGGATTGGACTGTTGGAACTGCTGTTTCACTGTCCCAGTTGGATGCTCAATTCAGGATGCCAAATGCTTTGTAGGATTCAACACTATCACGGAGGGTTTCCTCTGTAGGCCTGAAGGTCCACCCTAGCTTCTGAAGTTTCTCAGAACTGTATATGGAGTTGTCATCCGTTTCAACAAAGCTAAAAAACATTGAAATACGAAAATATAAGTCCCAACCAAGCCAAGAGAGAGCAAAACTGAAAGGAAGAACAATACAAGAATTCAACAGTTCACCAAAACATTCAGAGTTAAAATCAAATCTCCCAAATTTCTGTGGATGCATGGAAGTATCTAAAAGATATGAATGTCATACCCACATCAAACTTACTTAAGTTCAGTAGACACCTCATCTTACCTAATGGTGTGATTACACAATGAGTTCAAGAAGTATCATAACAAAAACAAACAGTAGAGTTTTTTGTTGTTAAATCAGTGGCATTTTAGCATCCTTCTCTTCCAAGGCCATTCTGCCAGCAAGTATTTATTGATGTGTCGATAAAAATTAGCTGATGAGGTTAAGAGGGGAACGAAACTCAATGCATAGGGATAACAAAACTATTTCAGAGGTGAGACTTACTTTTTGGGATAAGAGTAAGTTGGATATAAGGTCTTCAATATGTTTATCATATCAGAAACTTTTATTGGATTTGAACTGCAGATGTATCGTCCAGACGCTTCTGGTTTTTCGTAAGCCAGAAGAAGAGCATCCACAACATCACGAACATCCACCATATTTCTGAGTCTATTTTCAACAGTCTCACGATCTCCTGCAGAAGAAATGTATGTACTTAAAAAATAACTAAACCACTAAATTAAGTAGGCTAATTGAAGCTTGTTCTTAAGTATATAAAGTACTTTGCAGCAATTGATCAATGTGCTTTATGGATAATCAGAAATAAACAATTGACAAACACTATTGACTAGATTATCATTTTAAAATTTTAATTATATAACTGAATGCAAACCAGTAGAAAACTAACATAACATAGGAGTAGAAAACTAAGATAACATAGGATTAACCTATACCTTTGAAATAATTAAGGAGTATTTTACTACTTGCATTTACTACAGACTGCATCAAGGGTCCAAATACCGAGGACGGGCAAATAGTTACAACATCCAGCCCTGTTTTTGCTGCATAAGCAAAAGCCTCACGTTCGGACAGAGTTTTGGAAAGGTAATACCAATCCTGCACGATAAAACAAATATCTTTTTAGGCAAGCCAGATCAGCAAGAAGAAACACAAGAATAGCAACATTTTTCTGTGGTTAGTACAAGGACATTATATGACACAGCAAATTAACTGTTAAGCTTAAAGGAAGCTGAGCTTAGCTCAGTTGGTCGAGGGTGTTGATGTATGCCCAAACCACCCAGGTTCAAGTTCTCATTGAGGCGAATTTGGGAGCCTATTTTCTTCTTAATAAATTCCACCTAGGGCCTCTAGCTGAGTTGGTTAGGTGGCTTGAGTAGCACTCCTTAAGAAACAGCAGGGGCGAACCCCTACTGAATAAAAATATATATTAGAAAAAAGTTAAACAACTGAACAAACAAAGAAAAGGAAGCTAGGTTTACACAAAAAAAAAATCTAGCCAGTCACTTATAAGGGGGAAATAACTCATCTTTGCACGATGCGAAACGAACTCATGAATGAACATGGATTTGCAAGCCTGCACAGAAAGCGAGATTTGACTAAACATGCAGTAATTCCCACTACCCAAATACTCCAAGCGAGTAAAACAATGATCTCCGTGAAGAAAGGAACTGCTAGGTTCTCCTTGAAAGCTTGTAACACAAGATGTGGATCAATCAACTGAGGCACTTGCAGCTAAACTAGACTCCAAGAATCCAAAGCAAAGGGGCAGTGAAGAAACAGATGTTCAACCGTCTCGACTGAATGGGTAGAGCAAAGAACACAATCATAGGAGGGCAAATCCATGTTATGACGTTGAAGCAAACCTAACGTGCTTAGTCTGTCTTTCATAAGCATCCAGTGTAAAGTTGTGTGCCCCACTAATACTTTATAAGCGTGAGAAGAGGAGAAATTACGGTTGCCCTAGATATAATGCCACTGGTCTCACTCTTCAATAGTGCCATATTGTTGTGCTTCAACTCGAGACCTTAATATTGATCAAAAGCTTGCACCGAGAGAGGCAGGTGGAAGAGTTTGTGTAAATTTTCTAGTTGGATTGCTTGTTGAAAAGATATTTTTGTTCATAACAAAGGAGAAGAATTCAGGAAATTGCAGCTGTGGCGCCAACCCATCCCACAGATCTTGCCAAAGAAAACTAGTTCGACCATCTCCAATGATTGGGGAGGCCAAACCTTTGTAAATATTGAGGAGCTTAACTATATCCCTCCACCAAAATGATCCTTTATTTGCAAAAATTGGAAGAGTCCCATTCCCATAATAATTCTCCCACACCAAACTGACCCAAGGGAGATCTATTCTATTCAAGAATTTATGAAGAGTTTTTAGGAGAAGGCATTGTGCGTTGATAGATTGATGACTCCTAGACCTCCTTGTTTTTACTTGCGGACTATTGGCCTGCCTTACATGGTTTCTTTGAGTTAAGCTTCCCTTTTGGAAGTGCAACAAGGAAAATAAGGTTATAATGCATGAATAGGAAATAAGGGGTTTCAAACCATATGGACTATGAGGATTAACTGTAAATTAAGACTGCAATCTTGACACAAAAACATACTAATCAGTTCAGCCCCCAATTTGGCCAAAAAGGAACTCAGAGAAGTTAAACTTTCATTCAAGAATGTCAAAAGATAATTCTTGTGATAGTGCAAGATAATTCTTTTCCTCTATGCTATGTCGTTATTTGCACAAGCAACACCATTGCTTTAATAAGGGACAACTGTATCACCTCATTCTTCCTGCAGTAATCCTCATCTGACCAACAGTCTTCATCAAAGGCCTTGTCCTTAGGCCAGTTAGGGTTACTGAATACAGCTGCAACAGAAGACACCACCACAACTCGCTTAACTTTTGCCTCATAGCAAGCCTTTAACACATTGGTTGTTCCTACTACAGCAGGACCTATGACCTCCACCTGTACGTCAGAAATATTTGGTGAGAGGCAAGAAAAGGATAAATTAACATATCACGTGCTCATTAATAAACTAACCAATTTTTACATGTCTACAGGTAGAACCAGATAGCTAAGCCACAATGATGCTGCGCAGGCAAGAAATGATAAAACATTGTCTGTTGCCACTAATTGAGTTGCAGTTAAACACAGATGCCCTTAAGAAATGATCAAATGTTGCATATCTCACGCTTGTTTCAAGATAGTAAATGAATTCAGCATGTCTCATATGAATTAGAATAATTTGAGGACATTCTGAATTTTTTCCTGGTTTATGAAAATAGATGCTAAAGAAAATTCCATGTCAGGTTAGAATTATAGCTTGAAGCCTTGGAAGCAAAGCCTTGCCAGGACCCAGGAGTAGCATTGGTTGCAGCCTTTGAAATAATTGTGTTCTACGCCTCCTTATTTAACCTCAAAACTTCAGGAGACAAAATATGAAATAGATGTTCTTGACAAATTCACCTCAGGGTTGGAGGACCGACCGGAAGGGACAGGGCTAGCTACATGGAATACACCCTCACAGCCAACAATTGCTGATTCAACACTGCTGTAGTCCAACAAATCAGCCTTGAGAAGCTGCAACCTTTCCCCAGCTCCTTCCAGCGCCTTGAGATGAGCATTCTTGCTAGCACCTAGAGCACAAACAAGATATATCTTTTTTTTGAACCGGAGAAAAAGATACATCTTTATCATATATATAACAAATGTCTTGGTCCATGATAACAAAACAAAAATCTTGGTCCATCATAACAAAAAAAGGATATCTGTTCAACTTTTTTTTATCAGGCCCTATTTTTTTAGCCTGCTGCTAGTGTTCTTTTCCTTTATTTTTCAATTTGTTTCAGCCTTAATGTAACTTTTCTTTTCAGTGGAAAGATGTGTAGCTATCCCCCCCCTGTGTATCCTCAAATAAAAAAATGTGATTCCACATTCCTAATGTCTCCCTCTCCGAGTTCATGGATACAGTATATAGAAAATTCATGCTGAGCAGGGTCCATAAACAATTATCAGACTCTCCTCAACCCCCAGAAGGCTAGTGTTAATCCCAATCTGCATGCCTCCTGATTTGCCTCTAGCAGAATAGCAGGTGTCCAAATCCACACCATGGTTTTGCCCTCGCTAGGTCTTGTAGATCATATTGAAGAAGTTCTCATTAACGGTCTGCCCCTGATATTCCAAGTCAAAATCCTCAGTATTTCTTCTTTTTGGGTGGTCTGCCCTTGTGGGCTTGCTGAGCACATTTTCTTGCTGCTGACTTCCATTAGCCCTTTGACCAATGGTATCTGTTTAAGTCACTTATCAATGATCCATATTGAAGTCACTTATCAGCAGGACCGTGAGGTCTTCGGTCTAAAAATAAGTCCCTCATCAAATCTAAAAATATATATTTTTAACCAGTACGAGGCTACTCCTGTTTCTTCAGGAATGAAAAATCTAAAAAAGTATTAGTACCTTTTTATATTTGATAAAATTTATTAGTTTTTTTCCACACGAGGAACCTTCTCCCATTTCCATTAGTCGATGGCAAAAAAACCTTCAGGAGCTTACGCAACTAACCAGAAACAACCAGAAAGCAGAATGCTGACTCCCGAGAAGCACCGCGCTCAAGAACGTTTAAACAGCTAGAAATTAGTTGATTCGTAAAAAAAATGAAGTGCAATCCTTTTAGACGGAGGGAGCACAAGAATCGCCCGCCGAGTGGCCAAGAAGTCAGGGGGCGCGACGGATCGATGAGAGGGAGGTCTGAGAGCCTTACCAGGGTCGCGCACGGTGCCACGGACCGTGTATTGGCCACGGGAGAGGAGGAGCTTCACCAGCCACGACGCGATGAAGCCGCCCGCGCCGGTCACGCATACGCTCTTCGCCGCCGGCGCCGCCATTGCCTTTTGGTTTATGTTAGCAGCAGGGTTGCGGGGATAGGTAGGGAAGCATCAGAGAGAGATTGGAGAGGAACTAGCAGCAGAGCAGGGGAATTGGGAGGAAGAAGATGAACACGACAGAAGTAGCCAGAACAGATTAGGATATATTGATCACAATATTCTTTGTACCTCTCTCTCCATAGCTAAAGGTAAATATATATCACTCCATACACGGGCCAAGCCCAACCAACCAATAGAGACACGCAGGCCCATGTCCGAACCCATATCTATTACTAATACTAGCCCATATCCCTATCATTAGAATATTGTAATCAACAATCAGATATATCATAATCTGTTCTAGCTACTCCTCTCGTGTTCGTCTTCTTCCTCCCAATTCCCCTGCTGTGCTGCTAGTTCCTCTCCAATCTCTGATCTCTCATGCTTCCCTACCTATCCCTACAACCCTGCTGCTAACATATGGTATTCAGAGCTAATCCTGGAATTCCACCGAAATCCCTCACTAACCGATTCCGATTGCAATTGAGGGCTATGGGTCATTTCCGGTTGATCCTAGCCGAGCTTTGCGAGTTTCGCAAGGAGTTGGCATCCACGAAGGAAGTTGTCTCCTCGACCACGCGGCTCCTCCACGCCGACTAGGGTCACGCCACGGGCCCCACCATCAACGACCACCCCACCATCGTCGATGCCATCACCGACGTCAGCCTCGGCGCGGACAACAACACCAAAGGCAGCGGCTTCTCCGTCCCCAAGCTCGACTCCGAGGCCAACACGCCTGTGCAGAGCCGCGTTCCCGTCGACACCACCCTCTTCTCGGCCGACCAGGACGAGATCCCCAACAACCTCGCCGTGCACCCGAGCTCGTTCCGCTGCGTCCACTCCAACTCCAACGATGCGGAATTCTCGTCTCGCACCTGTGCTGTTCCGGTGCCTTCCTCCGTGCTCTGCTCTGCCTTGCTCCCCACACAAGGACCACCACGCACCGGAGCCCTTCCTAGGGCGGCGCCGTTGAAAGGTCGGGTGAATAGCCTAATAAAAATTTCTACAACAACACTTAACAAACCGGTTAGATAATTATGAGGCGAAGCAAGTGTTGCGTTAGCCTACTAAAAATGCAAGCCACCTACCACAATTCTAGTTTATATAGTTTCTATCCACACAATAGCTATATTACTACACTAAGTTAGTGCGCTCTCAAAAGCTAACTAAAGAGCCACACTAACAAAACTAACAAGCTCTCACAACTAGCTACACTAAAGAGCTTGACAACTAGTTTGCGGTAATGTAAAGAGAGTGAGCAAGATGGTTATACCGCCGTGTCGAGGAAGGAGTCAATCAATCACAAGAATGAATACCAATAAAGACCAATCATCTCGGAATCAAATGATGACACAATATTTTTTTACCGAGGTTCACTTGCTTGCCGGCAAGCTAGTCATCGTTGTGGCGATTCACTCACTTGGAGGTTCACGCGCTATTTGGCATCATACGCTAAACCCTCAATAGGGTGCCACACAACCAACACAAGATGAGGATCACACAAGCCACGAGCAATTCACTAGAGTACCTTTTGGCTCTCCGTCGGGAAAAGGTCAAGAACCCCTCACAATCACCACGATCGGAGCCGGAGACAATCACCAACCTCCGCTCGACGATGCTCGCTACTCTAAGCTGTCTAGGTGACGGCAACCACCAAGAGTAACAAGCGAATCCCACAGTGAAACACGAATACCAAGTGCCTCTATACGCAAACACTCAAGCAATGCATTTGGATTCTCTTCCAATCTCACAAAGATGATGAATCTATGATTGGGATGAGTGGAAGGGCTTTGATTAAGCTCACAAGGTTGCTATGTCAATGCAAATGGCCAAAGGAGTGAGCTAGAGCCGGTCATAGAGCTTAAATAGAAATCCTTCCGAAATAGAGCCGTTGTATCCCTTCACTGGGTACAACACGGGGTGACCGGACGCTCCGGTCATATCGACCGGACGCAGGAGCCCAGCTTCCGGTCGTGCGATGCACGCCACGTGTCCTCTCTCTTCAAATACTAAACGCCTGATCCCAACGGTCAAGTGATGACCGAACGCGCTACTACGAAGTGACCGGACGCTAGACCTCAGCATCCGGTCGTTTCCAGTAAGCATCCAGAAGCAAGAAATCACGATCGGACGCATCCGGTCATGCTTGATCCGACTCACCCAGCGTCCGGTCACTCAACGTCATCATACGTCAGATTGACCGGACTCAGGCCCTGAGCGTCTGGTCAGTTTTTGCGCCAGCGTCCGGTCATGAGACCGAAACTGCGCACCCTCTGCTGCTATTGACCGGACGCGCCGATCCAACCGAGATCAGCGTCCGGTCACTTACAATGACCCCCATCTTTTTGTATAGAGCGTTAGTGGCACTGTTGGACTGTCCGCACTCTACGGGTGGACACTCCGCCGGTGAAGTGTCTTACCCTTGCTCAAATGTGTCAACCACCAAGTGTATCACCTTGTGCATATGTGTTAGCATATTTTCACAAATGTTTTCAAGGGTGTTAGCACTCCACTAGATTCTAAATGTATATGCAATGAGTTAGAGCATCTAGTGGCATTTTAATAACCACATTTCGATACGAGTTTCACTCCTCTTAATAGTACAGCTATCGAACCTAAATATGATCACACTTGCTAAGTGTCTTAATCACCAAAATAAAATAGCTTCTACCACTTATACCTTTGCCTTAAGCCTTTTGTTTTTTCTCTTTCTTCTATTCAAATCCAAACATTTGATCATTATCATAGCATCGCCATCATTATATCATGATCTTTATCTGCTTCGCCGCTTGGAATCTGTTAATAAACTAAGTTACGGCGTAAGGTTTCGTCTATTCACCGAAAACAAAACCAGAGCTTTCAGCCGCAGCGTCCCTGGCCGCGCCAGCAGCCGCAGCTCGCGCGCATCAACCCGATGAAGCACTCCTCATACCCCGCCGAGGACGACGGCGCCGACGACCTCGCGCCGGTTGACCCCGGTCTCGAGTTTGGGTCGCAGACCAACTTCCGCATCTGCGGGGGCGCGGAGGACATCACCATCTACCAAGGCTTCCAGCCCCCTGACAGCGGCGTCGTGCTCACCTGCTTCCTCCGCGGCGACGCGCTCCACCGCTTCGAGTACGGCGTCCCCACCGCGGCGTTCCTCGCTAAGCTCCGCGGGGGCACTTGTACCACCGGCCGCCCGGACCCTCCGGACGCCACCATGCACCGCGCCAAGTACCTCCTCCACGACAACGACTTCGCCGACGAGCTTGGTCGCGAGGAGGCGGACCTAGACGTGAAGCTGCTGGGCCCCGCGAGGTACTGCGCCACCAACGATCAGCTGGTGATCGAGTGCAAGTCCCTTCTGGACGCTCGACTGGTGTTTGAAGAAATGCTAAGCAAGTACACCACCACCGTGCACTCTGTTCATTCTCTGCAGCATTCCATTCTTATTTTCCTTGCTGTGCCTGGTATGCCACCCTTGCCCATGAGCGTGCTGGGATCTGAGTCCATTGCCTCAGCCAAGCTGTGCATCCAACAGTTCAAGGACCTTGTGGTGGCGAAGCGGTGGCTTGTGCTGGATGGGTATGAGTTGGCCAGAAACAACTACCCAGTCAATTATTGTGGGCTGGCCGAGAAAAATGTTTTGCACCTTGTTATTCGGCTGTCTAATCTCTGTGTGATCAACAATGAGACTGCCACTGGAGAGAAGTTTCTGTTTCAGGAGGAGGAGGCTCCCAGCACCTTGCCTAACAGGTGTCTGATGAATTGCCCCATCCTGATGCAGAGCTGTTTCTCGCTTCCATTCAGATGTAGGTCGGATGCAGTGCTATACAGGCAGCACAGGCCATGGCCTCCACCTTCAGAACTCCGTTTGGTGAGCTGTGAGGCTAGGCTGCGTCCTCTACCATGGTCGTCGTTCAACATGGTTGAGAGGTATTCTATCTTGTGTCACTTGGGTCGACTCTGGAAACCCCCATGGTTTCCATCACTTCGACAACTGATCAGGTGTGTACCAGCTACTGCTCATCAGAAGCTTTTGACATGTATGATGGTGCTATCAGTGAATACGACTGGCTGTGTACTGATTCCAGAGCAAGTACAGCGGAAATGTGGTGGCAATTGTCAGTGTTTCTTGCTTGAAGTGACAGGACAGAAATCTCGAGTTGCAGGAGGAAAAGCCAAGGATCGTTGGCCGACTAAGCAAGATTTGTTACAGTAAAATTTGTCTTCTGGTCCTAGCTCAGATCTTGGAGGGGCTTGGCATCAATCAGTATCTCTTAGGTTCTTGCAACTCTCATGGATGTCATCTGTTTGGACATGCAGTTCAGTGGTTTGGTGCTATCACCTGCATTTGCCAGTCTCTGTTAGTGGTACTAATGGTTCTGATGGTGTCCATCTAACCACCCTGATGTTTCTGATGGTGCCTGACAATCTCTCCTATGACATATCGTGTGGAGTTCAGCATACTAATTCTCTACAGCTAGACTACAATCTGACCTCAGTACATGTGTTGGACACACATTTGGCAGCTCCTTGTTTACTCGGAGCTGGACTAAATTGGCCTACAGTCTGCTGCATTGTGTTCCAACCTTGCTTCGTTGCCAGCAAACTGACTGTTCTTGATTGGATGCTCATAGGCCACAATTCAACTGGAGATCGTGTGTGATGGAGCTCAGTTGCGACCAACACCATGGCCCTCTTACAGTCCATGAAGTTACTGCAGGGTGGTGTTTCAATTTGCTCGCGCTGCCAATATGGCTACCTTCATCTTGGTGGAATTCTGGGTACCAAAGTGAGGTGCCGTGGCATAGTTTCCTCTCATCCCATTCGGACCCCTCGGCCACCACCATCTCCATTTCTGTTGGTGTGCTTCATTTATATCCTCAAGCGGCAAGTTCAGGCAAGCACTCTACTGTCCTTCGTGGATTGGTGATCAAGTGGCCTCAAGTGTTGGTGCTCACGGTAATTGCAAATGACCTACTGACACCATGGGATCCAGGAGCCAAACATGTGTTGTTTTCTGCAGTAAGCCATTTCGAGTTCTAGAGCTGCAGCATGAGTCGTATCGTCTTGTGTTGATTCCTGGGAATGTTTCTTGCTTGGAGACCACACTTGTGTCCGTGCAAAGGTCTATGGTGAGGACCTTACACTGGGATTTTGGTGGTGACATGGCTGCTACGCTCCGAAATCAGCATACCAGCTACCAAGTTGCTAACATTGATAATGCCAAAACATAAGATAATACTCACTGGACAGAGTTTATGGCTGACAGAGCTTCCTTTCTATCACCTGCTGGTTGAGGACCCTTGATGGCTTTGGTCGCTCAAGGAGACTAATTGCTCATTCCTCTACCAGGAACACTCGGTGCTTATCCACGGTCAATTGAAGATGGGAGTTTTTAACAGCTTGGGGGCAAGCTGTTGCTTAAGCGGGGGAGAATGATAGGGATATGGGCTAGTATTAGTAATAGATATGGGCTTCGGACATGGACCTGCGTGCCTCTACTGGTTGGTTGGGCCGTGTATGAAGTGGTATATATTTACCTTCGGCTGTGGAGAGAGGGGTATGAAAAATATTGTAATCAACAATCAGATATATCCTAATCTGTTCTAGCTACTCCTCTCGTGTTCATCTTCTTCCTCCCAATTCCCCTACTCTGCTGCTAGTTCCTCTCCAATCTCTTATCTCCTACCTATCCCTACCCATCCCCGCCACCCTGCTGCTAACAGTTTAGCGTTGCCGCGGATGAAGAGAACTGTCGAAGTCGAGTAGTCGACGATCGACTCCAGTCCAGAGCGTTCTGATGTTGTAATTGTAACTGTTTTTTTATTTCATTTCACGAGCTTCGCAAGAAACAGTTTTATTTTATATTAGAAAAAAATAAAGCTCAATCTGAATGGAACCCTCGGAAAAGTGGACTGATTTTTTTATACAAAAGAAAGTTCTATACTAGCATGTGCGGGCGTAATTGAGTAGTATAAACGAACACGTGCTTGTATATATAGGACAGTAGTTGATTATGGGCAATGCGAAGTATCAGCCTAGTTGAGCACATGACTTGTTAGAAAGAATATCCTTTCTCTCCTGTCCTCCTGTAAGCCATTACAGCTTATCAATTGGTTACCTTACGAGAATACTGGTCCGTTTGAATCATTAGAATTAAATTTATTTTAATAATTATAATTTAGATATATATTAATTAAACTAATATTGTTGTGTATGGATTATATTTATATATTATTATTGGTTATACGAGAGAGATACTTATGTTTTGTATTTCTACCGTAGACGAGCGAGTTGAAGAGCGTGTTATAAGTTGCAAAGTAGAAACATAGAATGATGATCTATAACATCAATTTTTATCTCTCACTTTATGAATTTGAGATAAACTTATATGTGAACTTTGAAAAGTGGTGGAATGTCAAAATTCCAAGCCAAATAATCTAATTTATTAAGTAGATTCCAAACTGCCCCTAAGAGAACAAGTATTCTTAGTTGTGCCTGATCTCTCTTAAGTTAAAGTACTCTAAGGTAAAGTATCCTTAGTTGAGCCCAATTTTTTTTGCCATGAGCTATATGAAAGGCCAAGTATTCTTAGTGAGAGTTGTCTGATCCAGGATTTAATCCAAATAGCCTACCAAGTGGTTACCTTAGTACACCTTGGTCTAGCTACCAATATATACAACTTGGACATGACTGGTTACCTAAAAAAGTATGAAGAGAATTTCATATGCACACATAAGTGTATCAAACATTCTCTCTACTTAATACAATGACGCTCAAACCTTTTGCGTGTTGGAGAAGAAAAATATGCACACATAAGCCCTGTCAATCAATCCCTAGCAACGACCCCACTATAAATGTTCACGCCTCTACTATTGCTCGTACCATGCCAAAGTAGCGTTAAACCAATCACCTACCACAAAGACGGTTGATGATGGTACCCTCCTCTGCGTAGCTACCCTTTCATTCGCCCATTCATGGTCACTGAGGTGACAATTCCTCTTTCATTCATGTTTTTCTCTATGACAATGCGACCCTCCAAAACCCTTATAATGGCGAGACGGACCTCTAAACGTTTTCTTTAAATTGAAAATTATATTGCAAATAAAGCACCTTGCAACAAGATATAGAATACAAGCATACCAAGTATGATCTAACACCCAAATACAAACACGTTTACGCAGGGATGTCCATCGGAGTGAGAAACTTCCAGAGACCCGTGGTGTATGATGGTGTCATTTGTCAACCGTGTCGGATCGGAGTCACCGAGCAAGTCAGTGAAGTCTCGCGTCAGAGTGGCAGGGCATCCACAATGGAGGTAAGGTGAGACTAGCTCACCAGAGACGCTACGCGCCTTCGTCGTCGAAGGTTTTTGTCATATGGATGATGACAAAGTATAGATGAAAGCGAAGCCAGGGCCCAAGGTGGAGCACACTTGAAACGAAGAACGACACAACATGCAAAGACCATGAAGAGCTCGAGAGCTCGATGAGTACTTTTGTTGTAGGCAAATCCTATCGGACAAAGCATGGAGAAGGAGGCGCACCGAACATCAAGGTTGCACTCAACGATGAGAATCAGCAACGAAGCAGATGGAGCAGCTAGATCCGTGCGGGGAAGAACAGATCGACACCGCAGGTGAAGCGTCAAAGATGGTGTCAAAGCAGCCAAAGGTCATCGCAAGCACACGTACTGAGGCGCTAGCAGCTGTAACGGCAGCGATAACACTAGCAAAGACAGTTTCTCCGTGGAGTGTCCCAGACTTTGCCGAGTGTTTTTTATCGGGTACTCGATAAAGAGGCTATCTGCCGAGTGCCAGAGAGAAAGTACTCGGCAAACAACTGGCACTCGACAAAGAGGTAACACTCGGCAAAGATCAGATTTGCCGAGTGTCGGGCACTCGGCAAACCAGAACACTCGGCAAAGGGCCGCCGCCGTCAACGGCCGGCAGCCGCCGTTAACCCTTTGCCGAGTGTTTTCTCCTAACACTCGGCAAAGCGGTGCCGAGTGTCATTTTTTGACACTCGGCAAACCATATTTTTTTTCACTTTTGACCTCCAAACTTTTTCTGTAGTCCTCGTACAATACCTGGTACTCCATGTTTCAATGTGGCACATTTCTCGGACTTTTTCTATATTTCTTTAATTTATTTCATTTAATTGAATTTTCTTGGATAATTCAAATTATAACTGCTAGTCATTCGAATAATGAAAAAAATAAATAGAAAAATGATATTCATGTTATTTAGTATAATGTGAGGCCGTATCCAGGAACAGACTACCAATTCCGAACATTTTATTCACGAAACATGACCACGAACTTATGGTCGAGTTGTTTTTAAATTCTATAAAAAAACAAACGAAGACCAAAAATCTTGAAACTTGTCGAGATGTCATGATATCATATGTGGAGGCTGTGATAAAAAAATTGAGAAGGTTTCGCGCAAGTTGTCACGTACGATGTTTGCGAACCGAAGAATCTCTGAAGAAGTTTTATGATTTCGTGAAGAGGCCGACGAGGTGGTAAGCATCGTACGTGACAAACTTGCGCGAAACCTTCTCAATTTTTTATCACAGCCTCCACATATGATATCATGACATCTCGACAAGTTTCAAGATTTCGATCTTCGTTTGCTTTTTATAGAATTTAAAAACAACTCGACCGCAAGTTCGTGGTCATGTTTCATGAACAAGATGTTCGAAATTGGTGGTCTGTTCCTAGATACGGCCTCACATTATACTAAATAACATGAATATCATTTTCCATTCATTTTTTTTCATTATTCGAATGACTAGCACTTATAATTTTAATTATCCAAGAAAATTCAATTAAATGAAATAAATTAAAGAAATATAGAAAAAGTCCGAGAAATGTGCCACATTGGAACATGGAGTACCAGGTATTGTATGAGGACTGCAGAAAAAGTTTAGAGGTTAAAAGTGAAAAAATATGGTTTGCCGAGTGTCAAAAAATGACACTCGACAAATCACCGCTTTGCCGAGTGTCAGGAGAAGTCACTCAGCAAAGGGAATTTTTTTAAAAAAAACTCTTTGTCGAGTGCCAGGCCGGATGGCACTCGGTAAAGAATTTAAAAAAAAATACTTTACCGAGTGCCAGATCTGGGGCACTCGGCAAAGGGGGGATTTAACCCCACTGGCCTAGCCGGCCCACACACACCGCACACAAGCACACACGCACGCAGGCCCACCCACTCCAGCGCCGCCGCCACCTGAGGAGGGGGAGAAAGAGAGGAGGAGGAGAGGAGGAGAGGAGGAAGAAGGAGGAAGAGAAGGAGGAGGAGGAAGAAGGAGGAAGGAGGAGGAGGGGGTGCCCCGGCCGCCGTTGCCATGTCCTCGGTGCTTCCCCAGCCGTCGCCTTGTCCACCGGCACCCTGACCCCTTCACCACCGCCGCCCTATGACACCCACTAGGTATGCCCTACCGTCGTCGTCGTCGTAGTATTACTAGTAGTTGCGGTAGTAGTAGTGGTAGAGTAGCAGTGGTGGTAGTCGTAGAAGTCGTAGTAGTGGTTGTGACATTGTTATATATATGTGGCTGGATATAATCTTGTGCATGTCGGCCATCATGCCGTTCATATATATGTGCATGTCGGCCATCGTGCCGTTGGTTTTCTTGCAGGTTTTGGAAACCTCACTGTGTAGGGGAGGTGCTGCCGAAATTTTATATTGACAGTTTTATGTTTCTTTTTTTTGTAGAGAAGAGCCCGTCGGAGCAGAGCCGAAGTACCTCGGCGACCCTGATCGCCTTCCTCGCCATTGTGGGTCTGCCTGCACCGCGTCGCCTCGCCACTGCACCGACCCGCCACGGCCTCGCTAGCCTGACTCCACCGCCACCCTAGGTATAACCCCTCTTTCCATATCATGGTCATAGATCATGTAACCCAGTTAGGCGTCTCCCGTTCGAAAGAGATACGGTTGGAAATATGCAGATATTTCCATATCTAAAACCGTATCTGTTTTGAATTGTCCACGTTTTTTGGACAGCCCGTGAATGCGTAGGTGGGGTTAGTTTCCATGGTCTGCTCCGATCCGAGATAGAGTTTCAGCATCATCTCCCTGTTGTTCTCTGGATACACACTCTCCCTGGCAGGACGTGTATTTGGAGAACAGCGGGGAGGTGCTACCGAAATTATGTCTCGGATAGGAGTAGAGCATGGAAATTAACCTCATCTACAGATCCACAGGTGGGATTAGGACCTATCCTCACCTATTAGATAGTAGGAATGTCGTGTAGATGCAATTGATGTTTATATTACTCGCCGCTATATATGTTAGAGGATGGAGGACCATGAGTGGATGCACATGGGCCGCGCAAGTTAGGGTCAGGTCACCAATGAATGGATCGACAAGATCGATGCTTTCTTGGAATGGACATTTGGCGTGGCTGCTAAAGGAGCGAGTAAAATTTGTTGTCCCTGCAGCAAATATGCAAACAGGAAAAGACAAACGAAGAAGGTCATGGGGGAACATCTTTGGAAGAATGGATTCACGGCAGACTATACCTGGTGGGTCTACCATGGTGAAGCCGATCGTATAAGAGAGGAGGTGGTGAGACCACACGTCGAGGATTATGATGATGATGCTGGGGTAGCAGACATGTTAAATGACTATCACGAGGCACAGTTCGCTGAAGGACGTACGGAGGAGGAGCCAGAGGCAACCGCAAAGGCGCTCTACGACATGTTTGCTGCGGCATAGAAACCCCTTCACGGCTAGACAAAGGTTTCTCAACTGGATGCCATTGGACGCATAATGGCGTTAAAGTCCTAGTATAGCTTGAGCCAAGACGCCTTCGATGGTATGTTGATAGTTATTGACAGCCTACTTCCGGAGGGTCACCTTCTGCCAAAGAGCATGCACGAGTCATAGAAACTTCTTTGTGCACTTAAGATGCTGTATGAGCAGATACATGCTTGCCCGAAGGGGTGCGTCCTATTTAGGAAAGAATACGTGGAAGCAAAGTATTGTCCAAAGTGTAAATCCTCTAGGTTCCTGGAGGTAGATTCTGGTGATGGCTAGAAGAGGCAGCTTGACATTCCCGTGACAATCCTATGGCACCTTCCGTTCATACCGAGGATCCAATGGCTATACATGACTGAGGAATCCACGAAACAGATGACATGGCATAAAAATGGCAAATGATACAATCCTGACAGGATGGTACATGCATCCGATGGTGAAGCATGGACCCAGTTTGATGGCATTCATCATGAGAAAGCTAAAGAGGCTCATAATATACGTGTTGCACTGGCAATAGATGGGTTCAATCCTTATGGAATGATGGCTGCCCCATACACATGTTGGCCCGTGTTTGTTATCCCCCTCAATCTCCCCCCCGACGTATGCTTTCAATGACATAATGTATTCTTGTCGTTGATAATTACTGGACACCTGGGGAATAATATGGGTGTGTTCATGGAGCCTGTGATTGATGAATTAGTTCGTGCTTGGGAGAAAGGGGTATGGACATACGACTGAGCTACAAAAAAACTTCAAAATGCATGTTTGGTACCACTACTCCCTGCATGACTTCCTAGCGTATGTGATATTCTGCGCCTAGTGTGTTCACAGGAAGTTCCCATGCCCAGTATGCAAGGAAGGTCTGAGGTTCATTTGGTTGTAGAAGGGTGGCAAGTATTCATCGTTCGACAAACATCGGCAATTCCTCCCTCTTGACCATGCATTTAGACGAGACATCAAGAACTTTACGAAAGGTGTCGTAGTGACAGACCCTGCACCACTGATAATGACTGGTGCCATGGTTCGTGAATAGATATATGGTCTCATGGTCAATCCAGAAGGTGGTTTTGTGGGATATGGTGAGCAACATATGTGGACTCATAAGTCAGGCTTGACTCGGCTCTCCTATTTTGATGACCTTCTCCTTCCACACAAAATTGATGTAATGCACACTAAAAAGAATATCGCCGAGGCACTTTGGGCAACAATCATGTACATTCCTGACAAGTCAAAGGACAACGTTAAGGCTAGAGTGGATCTGGCAACATTATGTGATAGACCAAACCAACATATGAAGCCTCCTAGTCGCGGCAAGACATGGAGAAGGCCTAAGGCTGATTTTGTCTTGAGCAAGCCCCGAAGGAGGGAAGTACTAGAATGGATCCAGATGTTAATGTTCCCTGATGGGTATGCAGCTAATCTGAGGAGGGGAGTGAACTTATCTACTATGAGAGTCTTAGGGATGAAGAGTCATGACTACCACATATGGATTGAGCGGCTTCTTCTGGCGATGGTTCGAGGCTATGTCCCTGAGCATGTCTGGCTATTGCTGGCAGAGTTGAGCTATTTCTTTCATTAGCTTTGTGCCAAGGAGTTATCTCGGACCATGATTGCTGACTTAGAAAGAATGACACCTATGTTGCTCTATAAGTTGGAGAAGATCTTTCCACCCGGCTTCTTCAATCCTATGCAGCATTTGATTTTGCACCTCCCGTATGAGGCACGAATGGGGGGCCCATGCAGGGCTGTTGGTGCTATCCAATCGAGAGATGTCTAAAGGTTCTTCGAAAGAAATGTAGAAATAAATGCAAAATCGAGGCTTCCATTGCAGAGGCATACATTCTGGAGGAGGTGGCGAACTTCACAACAACATACTATGGTGACAACCTCCCTAGCGTTGATGAGGTCCAATCGAAGAGTATTATGGAAGAGCAGAGTCGGCCCAATCGAAGAACCACAAGTTCTAAAGTTTTTACGCCCGACGTTGATGAGGTCGAGTATTATGGAAGAATTGAAGAAATATACGAACTCAAGTTTTATGGTTCCAAACCTTTTAATCCCGTCATATCCAAATGCCCTTGGTTTGATCCTAAAGTAACGAGACAGACATATTCTAATCTTGGGCTAGTCGAAATTCGACAGGATTCCGTCTTACCAGGAGACAATGTCTATATTGTGGCCCAACAGGCCACGCAAGTTTATTATCTCCCATATGCGTGTCAAACTAAAAGGCATCCTAAGGGTTGGGATATTGTGCACAGGGTATCGCCACATGGTAAAGTGCCTGTCCCAAATGATGAAGATTACAACTTAGACCCAAACACATATGATGGAGAGTTCTTTCAAGAAGAGGGACTAGAAGGGAGGTTTGAGATAGACTTAACCGAAGCGATCGGAATGGAAGTAGACAATGAAACGGTTATTGAAGAGGACGCTGGAGATGAGGTGCAAAATATGAAGGACTTACAAATGCTTGAGCGATTACATTTAGACAATGACAATGGAAACATTGCTCATTCGGATAGTGTTGATTATTTCAACATGATTGATAATGATGATGAGACTTATGATCCAGCTAATCCCGATCATGAAGATTATTTCTAATACATGTAATACTATGTTATTTTATAATTACATTTTATTTATTTTGCATCTCTTTCTAAGTACTTCTTGTTTATCTGTGCTTATTGGTTTACTCTTTTTAATTGCAGGTGATTGAACAAAGATGGTTTGCGGTGGGATGAGGAAGCTAGCATCCTTGTACGGAAGGACAATGACCGTTGCATCAGGGGAGAGTAGGAGGAGGAGGAGCCACAGGAGGGAGCCGTCGCCTGCCGCCCCATCGCATGAGGAGGAGGAGGAGCAGGTGCCCTAGGAGGACGCCGAGGAGGCGTAGGAGGACGTGTAGGAGGACGATGAGGATGAGGCGACAACAGGGGGTTCCGCTTCCTCTAGTTCATCGAGCATCTACTTGCGAGGTCCCATGAGCCTCCCTCAGTGATCGATACCTCATGAGAGACGACCGCTGATTCGACCCAAGGGGGAAAAGTAAGTAACTTTAGATGTTATCACTACTTTATATGATATGTTGAAAATCAAAATAGAAACTAATAATTTTTCTTAATCACTTGGGCAGGAACTGGATGATTGTGGCGAGTGGAGGTGCTCACACACGCCAAGTCAATGGCATCCTCGGTCTTCTGTGCAAGGAGCACTTCCCTGGCCTGGTTGAGTACGCCGGAGTGATGAGGCTGGCCTACTCGTTTGACCACTACGCCGCCGCCCCGATGCTGCAGATCAGGACCGCAGGGTATTCAACAACAAGGCGGAGCGGGTGAAGCAAGAGTTGTGGGTAAGTCTTCCTCACACTACATTGCTCAATACATGCATTCATTGGACATTCTTGAAATAATGAATGGATACATCATGTTTGTATGCAGGATTTCTTTAGATGCCAGGACAGACATGAGGCTAGGGCGGATGCGGTGGCTACCAAATGCTGCAAAAAACTCATCGTGGACATGCATTATGAGCCGTGCATCTAGGCCGTCATAACTTACCACGAGACCATCCTTGGAACGAAGGTCACCAAAAGGGACGCAAGAACCATGACGCTGACCCAGGACCAGTACCTACAGGTAAATACAGAACATTAATACTGGTTCCTTTTGAGATTAAGTAGGCTTAATTTCATCTTCTGATATGTCATGTACTTGATGGCCTATAGATGATTCCTTATTGGTGCGTCGTGCATCCCCAGTGCTGGGTACAAATGGTGGACAGGTGGTGCTCACGCGAGTGGGAGGAGACACACAACTTGTGCCGGGAGTGGTGTTTGATGATGCCAGGTGTAGCACACCATCAAGGCAGCCGCAGCCTCAGCGGATACGCAGAAACATGGGTACGCGAATTCATTTATTTATTCTAACGCTCAATTCTGCATGATTTCTAATCATCTTGCTATTTTTCTCGTAGTCGGCGTCACATGGTGGCCAGACATCGACTACAACTCGGAGGACGGGCCCAAGGCGTACAGCAATGCGACCATCCACAACCACCTCAGTGAGTACACATCGATGGCAAGGGAGGTCCATGGGCCAGAGTACGATCCGAGCACCGAGGACCTTGATGGAGAAGTCATCATGAGGGTGGGAGGAGGCAAGAACCATGGGCAATATTGGATTGGCGATGGCGCAATCGACTCGGCCGGTGCTCCCAGTCTCTCCCAGATTCGAGCAAGAAGCACGAGCATGAGCCTGGCCATACGACCTCGGTAGGACACTTCGCACCACCGGGTGGAGGCACTCGAGGTTATTCCTAGTTTAGTCGTCATTCATTGGTTTTTTCATACCTTTCCTTTGCATTATTGTAACATTAGGGTGAATATATTGTAGGCCCAGCTAGAACAAGAGAGGAGGATACGGGAGCAGATGCAGGCGAAGATAGAGAGGGTGGAGGCCGAGCAGCGGAGGATGGCGGACATTCTTCAATACATGCAAAGTCTTGGCGCCGCTATGGGTGTAGTTCCGCCACCTTCGCTATTCGCTCCACCTCCTCACTATTCTACTCCTATGAGTATAAATGTTTTAGTTTGTATGTTCATGCTTGTGGTCAAACCTAGTAGAGTATGAAAGTTTTATTCATGTATGGTATATATTTATCTTGTCTCACACATGCAATCTCTTCTCCTTTGTGCAGAATCAATCGGCGGCATCGAACGATCCTCATGCTTCAGCGAATCCTTCACCAAATCAGTCTCATTGGCCATCTTGGTGATGATACTTGTGGTTGTTAATGGTACTTCTATTTGTAATTGTGGTTGTAGTGATGGAGCACTTAGATTAATTGTGAACTTATTTGTGATATATTGTGAGACATGTGACGTTTGTGATATATATGTGGTGTTGGTGATATATATGTGTTGTTGATGATATATATGTGATGTTGGTGATGTTTGTTATATATATCTTCTGTTTGTTTGGATGGGATGTAAAAAACAAATAAAAAAGGTTGTTTTCAGTCACTTTGCCGAGTGCAATGGCCATGACACTCGGCAAAGTCACTACCTGGGAACATGCTTTACCGAGTGCAAAGGCCATTGCACTCGGCAAACATCACAGATTTGCCGAGTGCCATGGGCAAGGCACTCAGCAAAGGTCGCCTGTTTGCCGAGTGTCTTGCCGGTGGCACTCGGCACAGTGGCCACCCTTTGCCGAGTGTCTGAGTCAACGGCGCTCGGCAAAGCGGCGACCTTTACCTAGTGCTTGACCTTGACACTCGGCAAAGCCACCATCACGACGACTTTTCTTTGCCGAGTGTCATATTAGCACTCGGCAAAGGCTTTGCTGAGTGCCCGATAAAGTGCACTCGGCAAAGAGGTCTTTGTCGATAAACTGTTTACCGAGCACCCTTTGCCGAGTGTAACACTCGGCAAAGGCTTTGCCGAGTGTAACACTCGGCAAAGGCTTTGCCGAGTGTATATCGGCCTTTGCCGAGTGCCTGAGGCACTCAGCAAAGAAGCTGAATCCGGTAGTGTAGTACCACCACAAGACAACAACGAGAAGAAGAAAGACCCAATCACAGACAAATTCACAAAGGGTGCAAGCCTAAACTACTAAGAGCATCTTCAACGGCCCCCCAATTCTTCACTATAAATAAGTAGATATTGGGGTAGTCCCACTACTAGTTTTGGGATTATTGCAGGAGTTATTGCAGTAGTTTTTCAATATATCCCTCAAAAATATCGCCCGCACTTCAGTAGCCTCCCCCTCTCAATATCTCTCTACAACCCATCGACGACGACCGCGTCGAGATCCATCCGATCTGCCCAAAACTCCCCCTTTTCTATGGAGTCGAGCATGTGCGAGCAGGCTCGGTGGCTCGGCTACCTCTTCGTGGCCACAACGGTGATGTGCGTGGGCGTCCTCCATGGACCATTGGCGTCGGCCTACTCGGTTCTGCTGCTCGGCACTGGCTTCATCTTGCGCGGATGCTCCCACCTCGACCTCTTGAGTGTGTGCATGCGGAGAACAAGGCCGCAACAAACGTCGATGCCGATAACCACCACAAGGTCTCGTGTCCCCGACCTTGTGTCCCGCGCTCGTGATGGGATCTGTGCTAGCCTCGCCAACACACCGCTAGGGCAAAGCGAGCAGTGCTCCCATGACCGCGAGGGCGAAGCAGACGACACTCCCATGATCGTGATGGTGTTGAGCAAATGAACAAGGTGACAAAGCGAGCGGTGCTTCCATGACCATGAGGACGAAGCAGACAACACTCCCACAACCACAACAGTGTTGGGCAAAGGAACAAGGTGCCAGTTACTGTAGGGTCAAGCCCCAAGCTATTGGGGGAGATACAACTCCCTCTTTATTTAACTGAAGATTGGAGTTTTTTTGTGGCCAAAAAAAAGAGAGCACTATTAGAGTATTGCTGGAGCAATAAAATAGCATCATCTTCCTTAATAGGACAATTTTATGAGGATGAGGTGTGTTATTGGAAAACTTTAAGACTAGATCTACAAGGGTCCCTCCGTTCCATAATAGATAACCTTTTAGCTCTAGAAACGAGAATTAAGGAGAAGCCAAGAAAGTGCGGTGCACGAAAATGAGAAGGAGAAAGATAGAGATAGATTTGTAGTGAAAAAACAAAAAAAAGTATATCAGGAAGTGAGAATGACAACTAATTCGGGATAAGTGCAGAAGACTAAAAAGGTCTAAGTATTACGAGACCGAGAGAGTAGTCCGGAACCTAGATATAATATTAAAAATTCAGATTTGTTCTGTCTCGATGTCGTTATTGAACCAGATGGAGATTGCAGCTGTGGAACTGTTGTTTCACTGTCTACATTATTTATATAGAGTTTGGAGGTACTTCCTCCCAAAAAGAATGTAATCCTGTATTTCAAACCTCGTCTCAAAAAGAATGTAATTCTAGAGTTAGAGATCACCTTTTTCAATGAGACCCATCAATTAAAAATATCCCTACATGACTAAAACTACCATCCATGAGAAGAACATTCTAGAAGACAACCATTTCTAGAATGACAGAGGAGGGACAAATACGTAATTTTACACCTACACTGATCTTACCTCGAAAAGCGATATTTACATCCTTTCTAGGACGGACGGAGTAACAACAAGATGGAACAGTCCCAGTTGGATGTTCAATTCAGGATGCCAAATGCTTTGTAGGATTCAACAGTGTCACGGAGGGTTTCCTTATAGGCCTGAAAGTCCACCCTAGCTTCTGCAATTTCTCAGAACTGAATACAGAGTCATCATCCACTTCCACAAAACTACAAAACATCGAGATACGAAGAGATAAGTTCCAACCAAGTCAAGAGAGTGCAAAACTACGGAAGAACAATATATTATGAACAAGAATTCCTCAGTTCATCAATACTTACATACATAGCTAAAATGTAATGATCTCCCAAAATTATATGCATGCATGGAAGTATTTAATTTAGTCGATATGAATGTCGTGCTCACATCAAATAAAGGCTTTGTTCAGTAGCCATCTCAACTTACCAAGTTACCTAATGCTAATGGTGTGGTTACACAAGGAATTCAAGAAGTATCATAACATGAAAAACGGTAGAATTTATTTGTTTGTTAAATCAGCTACATTTTAGCATCGTCCTTCTCTTGTAAGGCCATTCCATAAGTTAAAAGGGGAACAAAACTGAATGCTTATAGACAATGGAACTATTTCAGAGGGTGAGACTTACTTTTTGGGATAATGGTAAGTTGGATATAAGGTCTTCAATATGTTTATCATATCAGAAACTTTTAATGGATGTGAACTGCAGATGTATCGTCCAGATGCTTCTGATTTTTCGTAAGCCAGAAGAAGAGCATCAGCAACATCACGAATATCCACCATATTTCTGAGTCTATTTTCAACCGTCTCGGGATCTCCTACAGAAGAAATGTATGTACTTAAAAAAATTACTAAATGGCTAAATTAAGTAGGTTAACTGAAAGCTTGTTCTTAAGTAGATAAAGTACTTTGTAGCAATTGATTAGTATGCTTTATGAATAATCAGAAACAAGCAATAGAGACACTATTGACAAGATTGTCATTTTAATTGTATAACTGAATGCAAACCAGTAGAAAACTAAGATAATATGCAACTACCCTACCTTTGAAATAATTAAGGATGACTTTAATGCTCGAATTTACTATAGGCTGCATCAAGGGTCAAAATACATATGACGGGCAAATAGTTACAATGTTCAATCCTGTTTTTGCTGCATAAGCCAAAGCCTCACGTTCTGCCAGTGTTTTGGAAAGGAAATACCAATCCTGCAGGATGATGAAATATCTATTTAGGAAAGCCAAACCAGGAAGTTTATGATAAAGAAACACAAAACAACAATTCAGCAACAATATTTGTGGTTAGTACAAGGACGTGATATAGAGCTAACCAATTGTTAACAATTGCTTCCCTTTTGGAAGTGCAATGAGAAAAATTACTATGTCTTTCATGAACAGTAGATTTCACCATACGAAAATAGCAAATAATGGGTTCCAAACCATATTGACTATGGTGGTTCACTGCAAATTAAGAATGCATTCTGGATATAAAGCTGTGCTAATCTTCAGCCTCCAATTTGGCTTAAAAGAAAGTTAGAGAAGTTTGAACTGCCATGCAAGAAGCCAACAGCAATTGGACAAGATAATTCTTTACTTTCTATGTATGTCTCCAAATGACCGTGAGACGTCCATTTAGTTAGATGGGATGGTTAGGATCATCTATTACTTCCTAGAGGTAATATGTGGAATATATTTTTATTTAATTTTCTATTTTGTAAAATAGGAAAGTTTTATACATCAAAATCTTTTTCTAGATCTAATTGATGCATATGTGATCTATAAGATGTCGTAAATATTTTTATTTTGTAACTTTAGACATGACATAATTTGATTAGCATAAATATATATAATATGACAACTAATATAATGTAACATATTCTAATGTGCGTGTACATGTGCACGCTGGATAACCTGATGTATAACCTACTAATTTGTTCAAATGTACGTGTACGTATTAGCTAGCTACATTAAAATACAATTGGACAAAAAAATAGCTTGTACGTTTTTTTTTCAAATGCAACGTAAATAAAAGCAAATGAGACATTGCACAGTACTTTGAATGCAAATACAAGAAATTTGACATGATATGTGCATGATTATTATTATTGGAACGTGACAACATAATAGAAAAAAGAAACATGCATAATATATTGTACAATAATGCGTGACAAAAAAATTAATGTGATATGATACCTGAAAATAACGAAAAAGAATGTAACACGTTACATATTACATGTCATTTAAAAAAGGTAACGTGACATAGTAAACTTGATATTTGTACAATAATTGGCCTACTTTCCATCCGAGTGTATTGTGGATAAATGGAAAGAGTGCATGGTTGTTGGGTGGTGCATGCCATGTACCCGATATCTAGGGATTCATTGTGATTTTTTCTTTTTCTTGTTATTTTAGTTATTTGATTACTTTATAAATCTCTAAAAATCAACGGCTATGATTTGTTTTTGCTATTACCTCCTAGCAACTGTATCACCTCATTCTTCCTGCAGTAATCCTCATCTGACCAACAGTCTTCATCAAAGACCTTACCTTAGGCCAATTAGGATTAGCGAACACAGCTGCACATGAATCCTTGAGTTTCCAGTCGTTGGTACAAGTATATATAGATTACAATTAAGCTACGAAACTAAAACGTGGACTGAACGTTTCATCTTCAAGATGCTTCATATTCTAATAGCCCCCGCAGTTTCTACCGGGAGAGGAGCGAATGTTGAGGCTGGAGCGGAAGTTGATGAAGACAGACGTGGGCAGCCCTTTAGTGAATATATCGGCATACTGAAGAGATGTAGGAACATGAAGAACCCGGATAGAAACAAGAGCCACGCGCTCCCGAACAAAATGTAGATCAATCTCCACATGTTTGGTCCTCTGGTGATGAACATGATTAGTTGACAGATACACGACACTTATGTTGTCTCAATAAACAAGAGTGATGCGTGTCAGTGGTGGTTGAAGTTCTCCCAATAATTGACAAAGCCATCAAGCCTCAACCACGACATTTGCAACACCTCTATATTCAGCTTCAGCACTTGATCGCGACACAGTATGTTGGCGCTTGAAGGACCAGGATATAAGATTATCGCGGAGAAATACACAATAGCCTGAAATAGAGCACCGAGTGTCCGGGCAGCCTGCCCAATCGGCATCTGAATATACCACCAAATCATGAGATCGGCTACGTGACAAGGAGAGACCAAACTGCAGGGTGCCTTTGATATACCGCAGAATCCGCTTTATGAGAGCAAAGTGAGACTCACGAGGATCATGCATATGTAAGCAGGCTTGCTGAACTGCATGTGCAATGTCGGGGCGAGTGAGAGTTAAGTATTGCAAGGTGTCGGTGTTTCGAGTTGCCACCGACTAGTACATTTTTAATATTGCACATCTGGCTCAGATGGTGTGCTAAGAGGACACGAGGTTTATACTGGTTTAGGCAGAATGTCCCTACGTCCAGTTCGTTGCTGCTGCTCATGTTACTATCACTGAAAGTTCATAGTAGGGGTTACAAATGGTTGAGAGAGGGATAAATCCTAAGTCTCTGGTGAGAGGAGTGAACGGATGCCGAGAGCTCGGTCGCTTCCCGGCTGTGTGCTTATGTGTTCTGATCGGTTCGGGGTTCAATGGGTTCCTGTCCGAATCGATGCTATGTGTTGTGATGTCTTGCGATGCGAGTCCGGGTCCTCTTCATGGGATGCTCTGCTTTCCCTTTTATAGGCCAAGGGAAAGCATGGGTTACAGTCGAGAGAAAAGAGGAGAATGAGAAGGAGAGGAAGTCCTCTAGGATCACCGGGTCCTTCTTTTCCTTCACGCGAGTCCCATCGACCCTATAGACGTCAACAGGGACAGCTCCACATCGTGGCCCTGTTCGTCACTAGCGCCATGCGTAGGCGTCGTCTCCTAGTCCTAGCGCTCCACTCCATCCTAACGGATGTCGTGGTGAACTGACGCGCCTGTCAGTGCCCGTACGAGGGTTAGGCAGAACAACACCGGTACACCCGACACTGTTCCTGATGTGAATCCCCAGGTATGGCCCATCATGGCCATGGGTTATATCAGGGCTTGTCGGTCACCTCCATGGTGTCAGAGATTTGACCTGGGACAATTCGCTTGGACCTAGAGTGGTTGGCGGTGGTATGGGTCTCCATCGGGTGAGACAGATCCCCTAGCCTCGGTGTCGGGCGAGGTGGAGCCCGCCCCTAGAGGTCGGGCAAAGTGGAGCCTAGACCCAAGGGTCGGGCAAGGCAAAGCCCGCGGCCATGGGGTCGGGCAAGGCAGAGTCCTCCCCAGAGGCCAGGTGAGGCGAAGCATAGACCCAAGGGTCGGGTGAGGCGGAGTGCAGCCCCAAGGGTCAGGCGAGGCTAAGCCCGTGGTATTGGGGTCGGGCGAGGTGGAGTCCTCCCCCGGAGGCCAGGCGAGGCGAAACCAGCCCTCAGAGGTCGGGTGAGGCGAAGTCCTCCCCCAGAGGCCGGCGAGGCAGAACCAGCCCTTAGAGGTCGAGCGAGGTGGAGCCTGTAGCCTCAGAGGTCAGGCGAGGAGGAGCCCGTGGCATTGGGGTCGGGCGAGGCAGAGTCCTCCCCCGGAGGCCGAGCGAGGCAGAACCAGCCCTTAGAGGTTGGGCGAGGCAGAGTCCTCCCCTAGAGGCCAGACGAGGCTGAACCAGCCCTTAGAGGTCAGGCGAGGCGGAGCCTACAGCCTCAGAGGTCGGGCAAGGCGGAGCCCGTGGCATTGGGGTCGGGCGAGGCGGAGTCCTCCCCTGGAGGCTAGGCGAGGCGGAACCAGCCCTCAGAGGTCAGGCGAGGCAGAGTCCTCCCCCAGAAGCCAGGCGAGGCAGAACTAGCCCTCAGAGGTCAGACGAGGTGGAGCCCGTAGCCTTAGAGGTCGAGTGAGGCGGAGCCCATGGCATTGGGGTCAAGCGAGGCGGAGTCCTCCTCTGGAGGCTGGGCGAGGTGGAACCAGCCCTTAGAGGTTGGGTGAGGCGGAGTCCTCCCCCAGAGGCTGGGTGAGGCAGAACCAGCCCTCAGAGGTCGGGCGAGGTGGAGCCCGCAGCCTCAGAGGTCAGGCGAGGCGGAGCCCATGACATTGGGGTTGGGCGAGGCGGAGTCCTCCCCCAAAGGACGAGCGAGGCGGAACTAGCCCTCAGAAGTCGGGTGAGGCGGAGTCCTCCCCTAGAGGCCTGGCGAGGCAGAACCAGCCCTCAAAGGTCGGGCGAGGTGGAGACCACAGCCTCAGAGGTCGGGCGAGGCGGAGCTTGCACACCTAGGGTCAGTTGGAGTTGTAGTTGTGCTCTTGACTGCTCGGATGTATTGATGTGGATGGTTATTAGCTCCTCCTCTTTGGGTACCCTAGTATTGGTCCCCAACTGTAGCCCCCGAGCCTGCGGAGGAGTAGAATACTCCTTCGGAGGCTTTTCTGAATGGGGGGACTCTGAAGGCCTTGGCCTTCTTTTGTTGCCCACAGCGTGACCTAGGGTCAGTGATTCCATTTCCTCGAGCCCCCTCCATAGTAGGGGCCCGATCGAGGATCGGTTCATCTTTTGCGATTGTCTTCCCTCAAGCATTTTTTCCAATAAAAACAGAGGGGTCAAGCCATGCCATGATTTTCTTCTAAGGACGAATCATGGCACCAGGTGAGCTATTAATGGGATAGTTTGAGTGGGCCCACTGGCATCCCATTCGTGGGGATCTGGTTTGGGTTAGCTTGGCGACTGACCCTAGATTCTCAGCGGTCAATCCATATAGTTCTCGGGTCCGTTCGACAGGCCCCGAGGGCTAAGCACCTTTCTTTGAAGAAAAACCATGGATCATAACCGACCTAGTCTCGATCATGGGCCGGGTACCCGTGGCGCTCATGCGCCCAGGTACCGGCCGCTAGCGGGGCCCATCACTTTGCACCTCTCACCCTAAAGGTACCTGGAGCGGTTGTTGAACCTATCGATGGGCCGACCTATGAACTCCTGGGCCTAGTCGGGCTATAGAGGCACTTTTAGATCAGTATTCCTCTTACTCGTGATAAGTCGTGGCCTATCCAGAGAGGTGAAATATCCAGTGAGTTTTTTGAAGCAACGGAGAGAGATTGAGTGCGCATGTCCCACGAAGAGACATTGTGGCAAATCATGGCAGACATAGAGATCTAGGCGGGCGATTGGTTTCCTCACACCCATCGCCCCTATAAAACCAAAGGGTTCACCCCCTGGGTTCCATACCTTATATCCTTACCTCTGTAGCCACGACCGCCGCCACCAATCGCCTAGGGTTCCCCGTATCCGCATCCCCACCGTCGTCGAGCCCGCATCCAACCATCCCCACCTCCAATGGATCTATGGTGCCGTTCTGACATCACCTTCTAGTGCATGGAGAGCCTCGTCCATCATGGTCTTCTCCGCGTGTGGACCTCGGCCGAGGAGTGGCTGCTGCCCGACGAGGAGGATCTACCATCACTGCCCGACGGCTACATAGTGTTGTTCACCCACTTCCATGAGCATGGGTTCGCGACCCCTACCCATAGATTTCTCCAGGGGCTGTTGCACTACTACAAGATCAAGCTACAGCATCTCAACCCCAACGGGATCTAGCACATGGCAGCGTTTGTCGCCATGTGCGAGGGATTCCTAGGGATTAGCTCCCACTTTGATCTATGGAGGTACTTCTTTGCCATCACCCTCTAGAAGAAGGGGGAGAAGAGCGGCAGGCAGGAGCTACACATGCCGATGGGGTGCGCCGACACCCAACTCTAGAACAATCGGGTCGGTGAGTACCCACCGATGCGGCTGTCAACGTCCAACAAGGGGTGGCATTCGTAATGGTTCTACCCAAAGAACGATGCCGCCCCTCTATCAGAGTTCACCGAACGCTTGATCGAAGAGGCCCCAGAGTCATGGAGGAAGTGGGGCATTCCGGAGAAGGACAAGAAGAAGATCTAGGACCACATCACTACCATCCACATCCTAAAGGAGAGCAACTTGAAGGGGTCAGGCATCATCAGGGCCTACCACGCAAGGAGGGTGGCGCCATTGATGATGCGTGCGCTCCCACTATACGCGATGGCGCCCGAGCCGTCATTCGATGGAACGACGCTTGCTGAGGGAGCGCTCCCCCACTCCGAGGTCATGCAACACATTAAGGAGGCGATGGAGCCTTCGCGGGATGACACAAGCGCCCCCTTGATTTTGTCTACCCGGTGTTGGGACATCCTCTGATGCGGTCAGAACCATGCCATGTCGTCTTCGTAAGTTTCCTGTCCTCATACCTCCTCTTCAATTGATTTCCTGAGCTCTTGATACTAACTTTGAGAGGGATGGGACCAGCCGAGGGTGTGACAGAACCGCCCAATTTATACAAGATCAAGTATGGCTGTCCCCGCTAACACGTTGACACGCGCATACTTTCACTTATATAAACCCGGTAGTCCACCGAGTGTCACGAAGGACCTCGGTTAATCAACATCACAACCAAGATCGTATGATTAAGCAAATACACATCTCATACACAGAGTTGCAGCGGAATTAATGTTTACAATGAGTTCACAAATAATAATACAAGTTTGGGTTTCAAAACTGATTAGTGAAAACAACATAGCTTTCAAATTATTACATTAGTATAAGTTCCAAATACATCGCTAGCATAAGTGACATCCTCGGATAAAAGCATATAGATGAGAAATAAATATAGAGTCACCGAGCCCACCAGCGGTTAGCCACCATCCTCAGCAGGCCGAGAACTTCACCTACAACATGGTGGGATAAACCTTGAGTACTCTAATGTACTCAGCTAGACTTACCCATCATAAACCAGAAATAAAGTGACACCAAAGAGTATGCAAGGCTTTATAGGTGGAGCTAGCTTAACAAAATTTTGCATAAAAGCCAATAGTTGAGCTATACATTTTACAATTCGGTAACCAAGTTAATTATAACTATTCATCTCTAGATTAGCAACTAACATGTGCCAAACATGTGGAATATCATTTAGTAACAGGCAATAGTAACCATAGCCGGTGTAGTAATGTGAGTATCATCATCATAACCATCAAGTTTCCTAAGACACACCCAAGCAAACTGATCAGTGGTCGCCTCGGGTCACCTTTGGTACAGCCCAGGAACAAATTTGTGGGTCCGAGCAGCGCCGCACTCTTAGGGAATCCACTCTGCCAGGACATCAATCTGCCCTTTACACTTACGCCAATGGCTCTCCGCACATCCTTGCTACCGCCAGAGTACGCAGTTTCACTTCCCAGCTTCCGACCTGAGTTGAGCTACTCGGCTTCATGGTCGGAATGAGTTATCCGACCAACTAAGTGATAGGCATACGTTCAACATGACATGAGGATGTATAGCGAATCGGTCCTTAACCAACACAGATGGGGATAGATCCACACCCAAGACCTCTATGTCTTGTTGCTTCTCTATCGACATCCCGCCTGGTCTCCATTCATTATTAACACATAGTTATTTCCACGATAGCAAATATTGCCAACTGTGCTTTGGTATCCACCTATATCTCGCAGGTGACAGGAAATCATCTGACTTCTACTAGTCTAAGCATCGCTAAGCATACATTCAATCCTAGACCTACATAGGATTCAAGGTATATTTCTGGACAAGGTAGTTCTATGCATCAAGTGGTTCCAATCAACTCTTATAACCTAATACATCAAGCATAAATGACTCAAGTGATATTTGTAAAAACATAGGAGCTTAGAATGCTCCGAGGCTTGCCTAGGATCCAACACTAGGTTAGTGTTTGTTAGACGACACTCGCTAGGTGAGTATCTCCCATCTCGACACTTGCTTAGTCCTTCCATCTTCGGGATAGGTCCACCATACACTGTCTTCAGGTTCGGCTCCAACATCACATTGTTCACGTGGTTCATCTAGCATACCTAGATGAGATGCAAGATGCAAGTACATGAATATGAAGAATGGTAATATGAGATGCATCACATAATAGCATTCAAGGCAAACACAAGATCATGCAAGACATAGGCACCTAGAGTTATTTAACTAAACATCACGCAACCTATTATAGAGGGATAGCAAGCATATTAGGCATGGCACACAAGTGAACTTAAGTTCAGATATTGTACCCATGCATCGATCAAGAACTAACCGACATGTTTAGCCAAAACAAGAGCAAGCTAAAGCAATCACCTAGCACATGTACAAAAATCTAGACAGCAGCACAACAGTCATTTGTTTTAACCATAACTGGAGATATAAGCATCCAACAAGGGTGACCCTAGACTTTCTAGAAAGCTAATGAAATTGTCTACAACATTGTTATTATCACCAACCAGGTCAAACATGCCAATATTTTAGATCTGCACAGAACTAGGACAGAAAAGTAGTAGTAATTTCAAAAATGCATAACTAGAGTTACAGACATCAAACAAGCATAACCCTTAACTTTCTAGAAAGATTATTAAATTGTCTAAAATATGTTTATTATCATCACCAGGTGATTCCACCATCAACAAGGTCAATCAAGCATAATTGAGCACCTCTATCCAGACTTGGACAGATTCTGCCATGCAACTTCACAAGCTTATAACTAGAGCTCTACAACACCAAAAGGGGTGATTTAGGATAATTTGGAAAGATTAAGGAAAGAACTATAACTCTTATATTATCACTAAGACATGATTTCATACTTAACTAGGTCAAACAATGAAATCCTTCAAATCTGCACAAAGCATAGACCAAACATGATAGATAATTTGTCAAATTCATAACTCCTAAATTATCAGGTCTATGGTCATGAAATTTTAACAAAAGCAAGATTATGAAATTAGCTACAACTTTGGTATTCACTACAACCACAGTAAACATCATTTACACCACGAAAATAATTGCACAAGCAAAACTGCACATGCAGCCCAAACAGCAGTGGTACAACTATAAATAGAAAACTGATAGGAACTTTAGAGAAGCATGACTAGAGTTCTAGACCTCCAACAAATATGAATCATAAATTTTTGAAAATATTATTAAGTTACCTACAACTTTCTTATTCTTGTCTTAAGATAATTCTATAGTTAACAAGGTCAATTAATCCAATAAATGCATCTTTATTCAAAACATAGATAGAATCTGATATGCAACTTTAAACATCTATAACTAGAGTTCCACATGTCTAATAAATGTGGTTCTAGACTTTATTATAAACACCTAGAGCTAATTCTACTATTAAAAGGCCCCACAGTACTAATAAGGCAACCCTGTCTGGGTTTAGGCAGAAACAGCCACAGAAATTTAAGCAACTATAACTAAAAATCTACTTAACCAAAAATTATGCTCTTTAGCTTTTTGAAAAGCTTAAGAAATTTACTACAACTCATTTATTTTTATAAAGACATGATTCATAACTTAACTGAGCCAATTAATACAAACATGCAGGCCTATTTAGAACAGGAGCAAAGCAACACATGGCATTTGTTATTTTTATAGATCTTAACCTATCAATCATAAACTCCTGAAATTTTTACCACAGCATACACATAGCATCATTAGCCTACCATAAAACTTTCATATTTATTTGATTAAAACAACTATAGTTATGAAAAACATAAGACATAACTAGTATTAAAAACCTAACTAGATAAATTGATTTTTACAGCAAAAACTTTAAACTAAAACATGTCATATTATAGATATACTGCATATATAATTTCATAAGGATTCAAAAAAGTCCTCATTTACTATTTTACAATTTTTGTACTAATTACTACGAATTTGCAAATTTGATGAGCCAAATTTGCATAAACCAAAGAAAAGGAATGTAGATCTTGCATCGGGGACCCTGCAGTTTCCACAAATTAAACTCGAACAAGCAGATCCTTTCCAAGAATGTAGATCTTGCATCGGGGATCCTGTAGTTTCCACAAATTAAACTCAAACAAAGAGATCCTTTCTAACACTATTCATCTAAGTCATGGATTCACACTTAGACCCTCCCACTTCTTCTAATTCTTGCCCACAGTCCTTTGCCTTCTCTTCAACCCGGGAAAGGAGCAGAGCACATCTTGGGCCGGTCGAGCTCAGCCAGCGAGAGCCGGCTACGGCGGGGAGGGGCCAGCCGGGCTTGGCCGCGGCTTCGCCTAGCCAACGGCATGGCCAGTTACAGCCCATGGCCCTCCTGGCCACGGCACAGGAGAAAAAGGTCTTTCCCAAGCGCACACAAGCGTGGAGAGCTCACTCACGCCACAACAAAGAGGAAGGAAGGGAAGCCACATAATCTGCTCATGCAATGCAACTTGCAGGCAACACGTCTAAGTGCAGACCATAAGGTAAATTACCTACTAGATCATGAAGGAAAATGCAGACGTAACTGTCGGTGTTTTGAACAAACACCGGCTAGTAAATTTGTATTTATGCGCATTAGGCCCGGATGGTGAGCTAAAGGACACAAGGTTTGTCAATGAAATATGGTCGGTAGTCTACCTAGGGGTATGCCCAAGGTAGTAGATTATCGGCAGACAGATGTGCAAGCTACAAACAAGATGGTGATGCAAGGTAGACACAAGATTTTATCCAGGTTCAGCCACCGTAAAGGCGTAATACCTACGTCCTATGTCTGATTGTATTGCTGTATGTCAATGAGAGATGTTTTTTAGAGGGGTCCCCAACCCACCTTATATAGTCTGGGGGCAGGGTTACAGATCTGGAAACTAATCCTAGCCAGTTACAATTGCCATAGGTGGCCGGATAAGGATTCCTATTCTAACCGACCAGGATCTTGCTTAATCTCCAAATCTGCCTTGACTCCTTGCGCGGGATTCTGAACAGGTTGCCCAGGCCACGTGTCATCTTCTAGTGGACCAGACCCCCTGATCCAGGCCGGCCCAAGCCTAGCCGTAAGGGTATAGGGGTTAATACCCCCACAGCTAGTCCCCGAGCACCATGTATTATGCTGCGACACGCCATTCGATCTCCTTCAGCTAATGCAATCCGTCTTCATGTCATCTCCAACTGATTGAAACATTGACCAATCGAATGTGCCAGCATTCTGGTCAGAACAGAAAGCAGTAGACCATGATTATAGCTGAAGATTCTGGTTGTCCGAAGAATGCATGGTGCTCTTAAAGAAAAAAGAAAAAGATTTCTTTCCTTATCAAGTGTGCCCACTTGTATTTCTAAAAAGAAATGTAAGTGACCCTTGGACAATACTAATTCTGGCAATCAGTCAAAGCGTAGGGGTCGATAAGATAAACATATTCACCGCAAGGTGAAGTGTGCCCACTTAGTCCCCGATCCTGGTAGTAGGTGACGTAGGCACGTGGTGCCAGGGTCTAAAAATAATTTCCACTGAAGTTAAGAATCCAATCGTCGTACAAGCAATACGAAATGCACCGGCAGGTGCATCGTACCGATGTAGTCCCCGAAGCTTGCTGGAAGGCGAAGTATAAGCCTTGTAGCAAGGTCCAAATAAATGCCTCTCGACTGTATGTGAGTACAAATCACATGTAGCCAAGGAGAACGGTCTCCGAGCAGTGGTCGGAACAGTCCCCGAGCATGGTAGTGGTCGGAGCAGTCCCCGAGCACGGTAGTGGTCTGAAAAGTCCTCTAGCACGGTAGTGGTCGGAGCAGTCCCTGAGTACGGTAGTGGTCTAGACAGTCCCCGAGCACGGTAGTGGTCTGGGCAGTCCCCGAGCACGGTAGTGGTCTAGGCAGTCCCCGAGCACGATAGTGGTCTGGACCATCCCTGAGCACAAGACGTGTGGCGAAGAACCAAATGCCACTTGTACTATTATTTGGTGTATTTATTTATCTTCTTACTCTGTCAAGTCCAATCTGACACGTCTGGTCAAAAAAGTAGATGGGTATAGCATGTCATACTACCTTCTTGTCCTTTTAAGCAAATAGTCACTTGGCACCTGTAAGGAGGTGCGTCAGTGTAGGCCTCTCACACTGGTAACGAAGAGGCACATACACTGATAACGAAGAGGCGCATATATTGATAATGAAGAGGCGCATATATTGGCATAGATCTTGAGGTTGTGAAAACAACCGTCTGCGGCGCGTGCGCACGTCTCCCAAGAATCTCAGGCAGACGAAACGGCGGAACTCTTGGTTAAATATAGTATAGAATTGGTAAGTTACTTTTTACCGAACCCCATTACCATTCGCCGCCGCAGCCTTCTTCTTCCTCTTGCCAACCCTAATACCTCCGAAATCATCACCAATCACTCCTCCACTGTATCCACTTTCATCAGCAAGGCCGGATTCATGGCGAAAAGTGATCGCCCAGAAGAAAGCCGGAGTCATGGCGAAGGAGTGGTGGAAGTCGAGAAGCAACAAGCAGACCATCGAAGACCTCGTCATCATGGGAGTACTCCACAACAAGGAACTTGTAGGATGGCGCACGCCGGAGGGCGAGGGGTACCCCGATCCACAACCAGGTGAGATTGTGGTTTTCGAAGATTTCTTCAAGCGGGGTTTTGGGGTTCTAGTGCACCCTTTCCTTCAGGGGCTCTGTCTGTATTACGAGATTGGGATTTGCAATCTGCATCCCAACTCGATTCTTCTTGTCTCCACCTTCATTCATCTTTGCGAAGCATATGGCGGCTTCTAGCCTGATTTCGACTTCTTTCGCCATCTTTTCTATCTGCGGAAGAAAGGAAGCGGCGGCTCGAAGATAGCCGGAGGTGTGTACCTCAACCTTTCTGACGGGATGAAGGCCCAGTACCTACACTGCCCATGGAACACATCGCTTGACGACTGGTATAAGAAGTGGTTCTACATCTGCGAAGAGCCGAACATGATCACACTATGCGACGTGGGGTTCATTCTAGAGAAGAGGACCAGCTGGTCGAAGAAGCCCGAGCACCTGGAACAGATCCCAGAACTACTTGGGATGATCCCATGGAAGAAACTAGATGGTCCAAGTGTGGTCAGGAACTCCATCAGCCAAAGGATCTAGCCCTGCCAGAGGAGGGTACATCCAGGCTACGAGTACCAAGGTAGCGCAGACCCAACGAGGACAAGGCAAGAGGCGCTTGACAAGATCAAAGTCAAAGCTAGAATTGGAGAGCTATTTAACTTAGCTGATCCAAATTATGTTAGATTGAACGACATCGAGCATGCTTTCAAGCTCGCCCGACCTCCCCCAAAGGTAAATCATCCTGCCTTGTACCCATAGTTTTATGTTGTAACAGAAACTTACTGTGTTATCTCCTTTGTGTTTCCTAGATTAATGGTCAGGATAGAGCAACAGTGTTTGTGTCTCCACCCCCTGGTGTAGATTGACCACAAGTTGCCGGCCCAACCGCCTAGACCAGCGCCGGGATCGAAGACGTCGACTGGGCCATGCTCAGAGTTGGGGAGCAGGCAGCAGCCAAAGCTGCTGGTAAGCGGCCGGTGGCCAGCAAGCGTCGTCAGGTGATCTTTACTCTGTCGGACGATGACACAGAAGATGCAGACATCTTTTGACTCGTCCCTCGAAAGAGGAGGAGGCAACTAGAGTCGACGGAGCAAGGTGGCTCCTCCATGCCGGTGGGACCCGCATCGCCGACCACTACAGCGCGGAGGACAAGCGGCGAAGGGGTCGAGCACCAAGCCCCGACGTCAGTGCTGGATGTAGAGGGAGACCAGGTGTCACCCGCACAGCATGTGGAGCAAGCATAGCCAAAGAGACGTGCCTTTGCCACATCATTCCGCGCTTCCAACATGTAAGTATTTGTAACTTTGATGTAAGCTTGCAATTTTTATTGACTATGGTTGCCTTCTGAACTTATCTTGGATGTACTAGGTCGGCATCCACCGAAAATCCAGATCAACTAGCCAGGAGCAGCGTGGCTCCGGCAGCAATTGCAGAGAAGACTACGCAACAGCCGTCCATGGAGGTACCCATAGTAGAAAATCCATCAAAGCCTCAGCCCACCAGCAGTCAGGCAACAGTCCCCGAGTAGGGGGTCGAAGGAAGAGCCGAGCCAAACACAAATGCACCGAGCACCAACCCTGCGGGGGGCGATACCTCAGCACCAAGGGTAACGGGTCAGACCGAGGAGCTGCGGACAGAGGCGAGAGCACAAAGCATGTTTGTCGATGCTACAGCCCGTGGGAAGGCCATAGTGATCGCAGAAGCTGCTAACTTCAGACTAGCACCGATACCTGAAGAAGAGGCCGAAGAGGACAAAGTAGAAGAGGTCCTGGGCTGTCCATAGGACAGACGACAACATGTATATGTGTCACGCTGGTGGAACGTCCAATGGGTTGTTCATGAGGAAATCCCAGAGGTTGAAGAGACCATGAAAGTTGAATGGGCGGCAAAACGACTGGTGACGGAAGTCCAGGTATGCTGTGCTTGACCACCTGATCTTGCCATCTAGTCATACTATCTTACTTAGCTTTTTGCATGCAGGACTTAATGAAGACCGCAAGGTACCGCAAGAAATGCTTCGACCAGATTGAGGGGATCACAGCAAGCAATAAAGAACTGGTGGCCAAAGTGGAACGCTTGTGCCACCAACTTGAAGCCACCAACCATGAGAGGATGGAGCAAGAGGCGCAGAACTAGAACCTGGTCGTCCAGCTCAGCAACAAAGAGCAGGAAAGAACAAGTAAGCAGTTACTTTATCACAACTGATTGCATGACAAGTGTTGTTGCATTGTTGGTAGTAACAGCCATAGTGCAGGCTTAGAAGCCGAAGTAGTCCGTCTCCATGAGGAGAATAGTCATGCGGTCGTAGAGTGTGATCGCCTGAAGGAGGACAATAGGAAACTGGCGCACGACCAGTCGCAACTCTAGGACCACACGACCAAGATGAAAGAGGAACTGAAAAGTAAGTGTTCTAGACCCCTTTGCTCACTTTTGTTGCCCACCTTATCTTGTCATGGTATGACGTTTTAATGTCTTGTGCGGTTTACAGTTTTAAAAGTCAATGCCAAGAAGCATCTGGAAGCCGTGATGAAAGATCATGACGGCTAGGAAGGCGCGGTGCCAAGAAATCTCTGAGGATCAGGGACACATGGAAAAACCGGTGCCAGGAGGTGGCAACGGGCATTTTGCCGGTCCTCAACCTTATCGACCCAGCGCTTATAGAGGACGTGCCAAGGACGCCACAGCTCAGACTGGTCGATAGACGCCGAAAGGCATGGGGATGGTTCCAAGAGTTCGTGAAGGAGGCGGGTGAGTACACAGGCACACATGTGCTAAGCATGGTACGTGCTCACTACCCCCTGATCGATCTCAAGTGCCTGGAGGCAGGATACCCAAAGGAGGTAGATCCAGACAAGGCTGAGGAGCTTCGGATGACCCAGCTAGACTTGTCGGCAAAAATAATTGGCGACATTAACCTATGTGGAGGCGGGACAGCACCTGTATAGGATACGCCATCAACAAGCCAGCTGGAAACGCCATCAGTTTTGAGCCAATCGGCGAAGCCTGCGGTCTCGACCAGCCAGGCATCGGTGGGGCCATCTTCTTCAGCTCGACCAGTACAAGAGTCCCCGGGACTCGAGCACGATGTCAGGCCCAGCGAGCAGCTAGGTGCCGCGTGACTCGACCAGCCAATAGGATAGGCTATAGCTGTAGAAGAAGATATAGTTGTGTTATTGTAAACTTAGACCTTTTCGGGTAAGCTTGTAATAACGTAACTGTATATCAGCATAAGCTTGTTTGTTTTGTGGGAAACATATTTAAGCTTGATTCTCATGTTGGTGTAACTAAGTGAGAACATGTTAGCGTTCTGTTTAGTTGTACCAGTTTAGTCGACACATCATCCTGACGGGTTTGTATGGCCCTGGTTTGCCCTGTGGTCGGAGTGTGAGGTACGTAGCTTGTGCATACGTAGACATAGACAAGTCAAACCAGAGGGAACCTACCGGTCACCCATAGCGTAGAGAGCAGATCCCATGCACGCGTTGGGAGGAACCGGAGACAAGGCCTACTCTGAAAACCCGAGAAAGAATGGTGGTCGGTTTTGACTGGTTGAGTTAGGATAACAATAGACTTCAAAAGTGACACATTAGAGTGGTCGAAGAAATCATAATAGCTTTATTGAATTAAATCAAAAGTACAAGAGGAGTACATATCTTAGTAGTTAAGCATAGAAACGCCTAAGCTTGTCGATGTGCCATGAATTGGGTACGTCTGTACCGTCCAGGTGAGCTAACCTGTAAGACGTTGGTCGTGTGACTTCCTTGATCATGAAGGGCCCTTCCCATGGAGTTGCGAGTTTGTGGACACCAGCCTAATTCGTCTTCCACTTCAGGACCAGGTCCCCGACCACGAAGAACTGCTCTTTAACATTCTTGTTGTAGTACCTACGCAAAATAGTAAGGTATTTGGTTGTACGTACGCAGGAATCGAGCCGCTTCTCTTCTGCACTATTCACTTCTAGCTCCCGTGCTTCATTGGCCTTGTCTTCGTCGAAGTTCTCTACCCGTGCTAATCTGAAAGCTATATCTGCTGGGAGCACTGCCTCAGCACCATAAACCATCAAGTATGGTGATACGCCGGTATTGCGACTGGGCTGGGTTCTGAGGCCCCAGACCACGGCTGGTAACTCTTTGAGCCATATTCTGGGGGCCTTGTTATTTTCTCTGTACATCCTCTTCTTAAGTGCGTCCAAGATCATACCATTTGCCCGCTCGACCTATCCATTAGCTCTAGGGTGGGCCACCGAGACGTATTTTACTACTATGCTCCTTTCATCATAGAAGTCCCAAAAAACGTTCCCAGTGAACTGAGTACCCAGATCAGTGATGATGCTGTTGGGTATGCTGAAGCGGTGGACAACCTGGTCGATGAACGTGACAGCCTTTTTGAAGATGCCTGTACCAGAGGCATGTACTCTATCCACTTAGAAAATTTGTCGATCAGCACAAAGACACATGTAAATTTCCCAGGAGCCAGTTTGAAGGGCCCGATCATATCCAGTCCCCAGCATGCAAAGAGCCAAGAGGCTGGTATTGTCTGGATCTCATGTGCTGGTATGTGGATTCTCTTGGCAAAGAACTAACAACTCTCACAATGGCAGACTAGCTTCTCTGCATCAGTTACAGCTAACGGCCAATAGAACCCTGCTCAGAAAGCCTTGCCAACTAGCATTCTCGAAGCCACGTGGTTGCCATAGGAGCCAGAGTGGATTTGGTCCAGGAGTTGCTCACCATCCTCCTGGGTTATACACTTCATCAAGATTTCCTCCTTTGCGTTCCTGCACCATAATTTGCCATCGACGAGCAGATACTGCTTACTACGACGCATCAGGCGTTTGTTTTTTGTCCGATCTGTGTAACCACTGCCATCTGTTAGAAATTTGATAAAAGGTACTCTCCAGTCGGGTTGATTAGTGGTCGGAGGTGGCTCGGTGGTGCTTGACGCCGGAACCGTAGCCACCAATAGCTAGTCTGGAGGCTTGTCGACCATGGGATCTTCCTCTTCGATGGAAGGCGTGAGCAAGTCTTGAATGAATACGTCGTGTGGGACTTTGGCTCAGGATGATCCTAACTTTGACAGCGCATCTGCTGCTTGATTTTTGTCCCAGACCACGTGTGCGTACTCGATGCCGTAGAACTTGCCTTCTAGCTTTCTGATTGATTTGCAGTATGCATCCATCTTTTTGCTAGTCGTGTCCTAGTCCTTGTTGAGTTGGTTGATGACCAGAGCCGAGTCTCTGTAGACATAGAAACGTTTGACACCGAGCTCGATTGCAATGCGCAAACCATGTAGGCATGCCTCGTACTCGGCGGCGTTATTCGATGCTGGGAAATAAATCCTGAGGACATACCAGAGCTGCTCCTTGGATGGTGACACGAAAAGGACTCCTGCTCCTGCGCCATCGATGTTGAGAGAGCCGTCGAAGTACATCTTCCAATACTCATCGGGCCCCTGAGAGGCAGGTGTGCTTAAGTCTGTCCACTCAACGATGAAATCGACGAGTGTCCTGAGACTTGATTGTAGTACGGCTTGCAAATTTCAAGGAGAAACGGCATAGCTCCATTGCCCATTTGATGATGCACCCGTTCGCATCCTTGTTGCGAATGATGTCTCCTAGAGGGTACTCGGTCATAACCACCACACGATATCCGTCGAAGTAATGTTTCAACTTTCGGGATGTTATCAGTATGGCGTAGATGAGTTTCTAAATCTGTGGGTATCTGGTCTTGGATTCATTGAGTACCTCACTGATGAAATAGATTGGTCACTGTACCTTGTAAGCGTGGCCAGGCTCGTCGCGCTCGACCACCATGGCAGTGGAGACCACCCGATTAGTTGCCGCAATGTAAAGTAGGAGAGTTTCATCTTCTCTGGGAGCAGTGAGGACCGAAGGTGATGTAAGGTATTGTTTCAGCTATGTGAAGGCAACGTCTGCTTCCTCCAACCACTTAAACTTCTCGGATGCTTTGAGCAGCTTGAAAAACGGTAGTCCTTTTTCTCCTAATCTTGATATGAAACGACTGAGAGCAGCCATGCATCTAGTAAGCTTCTGGATATCCTTCACCTTTTTGGGTGGCTTCATGTCTAAGACAGCCTTGACTTTCTCCGGGTTAGGGCGTATGCCATCGTGACTGACGATGTTGCCAAGCAGTATACCAGAAGGAACACCAAAGATGCACTTCTTTGGGTTTAATTTCCATTGGAATGTATTAAGGGCTGCAAAGGTGCGTTCCAGGTTGTCAACAAGGGTATATGCTTCCTTGGTTTTGACAACTACATCATCAACATAAGCCTCGACGAGGTCGTCTTTTATCTCGTCTTTGAGGCAAGCCTGTATGGCGCGTTGGTAGGTAGCCCCGGTGTTCTTGAGCCCGAATGACATGGTCGTGTAGTAGTAGGCGCCGAAAGGCATGATAAAAGATGTCTTGATCTGGTCATCCTTTTTGAGAGCGATCTGGTGATAACCAGAGTAGCAATCGAGAAAGGAAAGCAGCTCAGCAACCGGCGGTTGAATCTATGACCTCAGTCTATGCGAGGTAAGCCGAAGGGGTCTTTAGGGCAGTGTTTGTTGAGATCAGTGTAATCAACGCACATTCTCCATTCATTATTCTTTTTGCGTACAAGAACCGGGTTGGCTAACCACTCCGGATGATACACTTCTTTGATAAATCCGGCTACCAAAAGCTATGTAACTTCTACCCTAATCGCCTCCTTCTTGTCGTGAGCGAACCATCATAGCTTCTGCTTGATAGGTTTGGCCTTGCTGTTGACATTCAAGGAGTGCTCGATCAAGTTCTAAGGTACACCGGGCATGTCAGCAGGTTTCCAATGCGAACACACTCATGTTTCTCCTCAAGAACCTGACGAGTGCATCTTCCTATTTAGGATCCATGTTGGCCCTGATAAGGGCCATTTTGCTAGGATCACCAGTCGACCAGCTAGATCTCCTTGTGCTCCTTGGACTTGATGTTCTTGCGTGGAGACTCGAGCTCTGGAATCTCCAGGTGGTCGGCTGAGGTCTTCTTGGCGTCGAGCATGGTCTCAGCCATGCGAATAGAGAGGTCGTGAGCCTCTGCTATTTTGAAGCTGTCATCCTCACAGGTATAAGCTGCGTATACGTTGCCCCTAAGAGTTAGAACCCCTTTCTTGGTAGGCATCTTGAGCACCAAATACCTGTAGTGAGGTATGGCCATGAATTTGGTGAGCGATGGTCGACCAAGGATAGCATGGTAGGTGCCGTCGAAGTCAGCGACCACGAAGTTGACGTAGTCAGTGCGGAAGTGGTCCGGGGTACCAAACTACACGGGTAGCGTGATCTGCCTGAGAGGTGTAGAGCTCTGTCCAGGGAGGACACCCTAGAACTATGCCTCGTATGGTTTGAGATCTGCCTAGGTTATCTTCAGGGCTAGCAGACAGTTCTTGAATAGTATATCGATGGAACTACCACCGTCAATTAGCACTCTATCAAACTAAACCTTGTTGATACAAGGATCGAGGACCAGGGGAAAACATCCTGGCTCAGGTATTGCAGCCCATTGGTCCTTTCTGCTGAAGGAGATCTCGCAGTGAGACCAAGGAGGGAGTCGTGGATCAGCGATGAGGTTGTTGGTGTTGGCCACGTTCAAGCAGGCGCGGGCGAGCAGCTTGCGTTCTTGTTTGGTCTCGATGGACACTTTGCCTCCAATGATGGTGTGGACACGATCGGTTGGCTTGACGTACTTGTGATAGGGATCTACATCTTCATCATCGTTGTCTTCGTTGCGCTGTTCCCCTATGTCGTTAGGCTTGTCGGACGTATTCGGAGCCTGTTGATGCGTGTAGATAGACTTGAGAACGCGGCAATTCTCCATGGTATGGTTTGACTTGGGGTGGAGCTGGCAGGGTTCTTTCAATGCTTTGGCGTAGTCTTCTTCATAGTTGCGACGTCCGCCACGTTTCTTAACGGTGTTGACCTCACCGTCATCTTCCCGAGCACGCTTGCCCCTGTAATCGTCATGGCGATTACACCACTGATTACGCTGGTCACGGTGGTTACGGGGGTCATTGCGCTGGTTGTGGCAATCAAAATTATCGTTCCGACCACGGTTGCCGCGGTAGTTGTCGCGGTGTGGGGGTGGTCGAAGCGTGGAACCCTTGCTGCTTCTTCGATGATTATCTTTTTAGCATCGTCGGCATCCGCATATTTCTTGGCAGTGGCCAGGAGCGCTATGACTGATTCAGGTCTCTTGCGAAGGAGCTTGTCTCGTAGGGCATCATGGAAGCGGAGACCAGTAATGAAAGCCTCGATTGCCTTGTTGTCAGAGATTGATGGGACCTTGATGTGCATCTCCAAGAAACACCGGACGTACTCGCGTAGTGGCTCATCTTTCCGGTCTTGAATCCACTGTAGATCATATTTGTTGTCGGGTTGCTCGCAAGTAGCAATGAAGTTGTCGATGAAAGCTTGCTTGAGCTCTTGCCAAGAATCAAAGTAGTTCACCGGCAAGCTGACCAGCCATTGGTGACCTGCATGGTCGACAGCGACTGGGAAGTAGTTAGACATGATGTGCTTGTCAGCCATGGCTAATCTGCATGCAGTTTTGTAGAGCATGACCCATAATTCGGGGTTCTCCTTGCCGTCGTACTTCTGAAGTTTTTCGAGCTTGAAGTTCTTGGGCCATATGACTTGGCAAAGGTGTGGAGTAAACTGCTTCAAACCCGGAGGGCCATGGGCAGTATCATATTCCATACGGCGATAGCTTTCGTGGGATGCACGATCATTGGCTCTTTGGTTGATGCGATTGCGCAGATCACGTCCTCTGAGGTAATGGAGGAGATCGTTATTGCCATCACGGCGATCTTGGTTGCCATCCTGATTAACCCTGCGGCCATGGTTATCACGGCGATTATCGTGGTTGTCTCGGTGGTTGTCATCCCGAAAGTCATGGCGGTTGTCATCCCGACGGCAGTTGTCGTCCCGACCACCATCATGGCCACCGTTCCTGCCTTGACGGTTGTCTGATAGGTCGTTGTTGCGCGAGCCACATTGGTTGGGTGGCTGTGAGCGACTTGAGTACTGGTAGCTGTGTCTTGATTTGACTGAGATGGATGGAGCTCGGGCTTGATTTACAATCTTTGTGGTCTGGGCCATAGCAGCCGTCAGGTAAGCTTGTATATCATCATGAACTGCCTGTATTTCCGGGGTGTTGGGTAGTCGTTGCATTATTGCCATAGCAATAGCTATGTTGGCGCTTGGAGTCCTGAAGACCTTCTTGTCCCCCACCCTGTCAAAGGCATTGCTAAGGTCGCATGGCTGGACCCTTATGCGTCGGGCCTCCTCTTCTGCCTCGGCTTCAATTTGTCGGTGATTAAACCGGTCAATATTGCGTGCTTTGCGTGCTAGCCTTTCTTGTTCTGTTTCACCGACTGCCGGTGGTTCGTCATTACTGACGACATTGATCAAGTCCCCTCGCCTTGGTGGGAAGGATGGGAATCACAGGAATCCTAGGGCATGGTCTAGGATATCTAGATCATATTCAATGCGTTCATCGTCATGATGCTAGAGCTCGGTGTGAACGGAGGCATTAGATGCGATGCCGGACGAGGAGCTTGAGCCACCCTCTTGGACTGTGTGGACCTGTCCTTCTTGATAATCCTCAATTCGGACCATGTTGATGAAGTTGCGCAGGCCGTAGGGCTGGACCTGGTGGTTCTCCATCGAGGCTTCATGCTCAGAGAGCCAGAGACCCGTAGCAGGGGCTGGCCAGGCAACGAACAGAGCGCCCTTCAGGAGTAGATGTGACCACGAGATCCGTACCTGAGTCATGCAGGATGACTGGCCCGAGCTAGTTGGGTAGATCTGTTGTGGGTCATAGTTACCTGCTCATTAGGTTGACTTTGAATCGAACTTACCAGAGCCAGGATTTTGGCAAGTTTGGTGCCGACCCGATCGATGGAGTCGAGCAAGTCGGTGTTGTCGATCTGCCTCCTTTTGTAGCGAGGAAGCGGACGACGGGTTGTCGGCGTGGCTGAAGACGACGCTGGCGTGGTCGAAGCCAGATCCACCATGGTCGGAGCCGGATCCACTATGGTTGGAGCCAGATCCTCCGTGGTTGGAGCCGTAGCCGATGCAGTTGAAGCAGTGGTCGGCACAGATTGAACCCGCACCTCCTTCGGGGTCATGGCGATGAAGTCGTCGGAGCCGGTGGTCTAGAAGATCTGGCCGATGGTGAACGTGAGGCCATTCGGTGTAGCCATGGAACCGAGGATGATGACCATCTTGTTCGCCAGGAGAGTAGTACGCATACCCCCTACCTGGCGCACCACTATCGACGAAATATGGTCAGCAATCTACCTAGGGGTATGCCCAAGGTAGTAGATTATCAGTAGACAGATGCGTAAGCTACAAACAAGATGGTGATGCAAGACAGACACAAGATTTTATCTAGGTTTGGCCACCGCAAAGGCGTAATACATGTCCTGCGTCTGATTGTATTGCTGTATGTCAATGAGAGATGTTTTTAGAGGGGTCCCCTACCCGCCTTATATAGTCCGGGGGCCAGGGTTACAGATCTAGAAACTAATCCTAGCCAGTTACAATTGCCATAGGTGGCCGGATAAGGATTCCTATTCTAACTGACTAGGATCTTGCTTGATCTCCAAATCTATCTTGACTCCTTGCGCGGGATTCTGAACAGGTTGCTCGGGCCGCGTGTCGTCTTCTAGTGGACCAGACCCCCTAATCCGGGCCGGCCCAAGCCTAGCCGTAAGGGTATAGGGGTTAATACCGCCACAAGGTTTATACTGGTTCAGGCTGAATGTCCCTACATCCAGTCTATTGTTGCTTGTATTATTAGCACCAAAAATGGTTCGTAGTAGGGGATACAAATGGTCGAGAGAGGGACTGGTCCTAGGTCTCTGATGGAAGGGTCGAAAGGATGCCAAGAGCCTAGGTCACTGCTCAGCTGTGTGTGTTTGACTTATGTGTCAAGAGTTGATCCTCTTAGTGGGGGGCCCTACCCTCCCTTTTATAGACCAAGGGGGGAGCAGGGGTTATAGATGGGAGAAAGGAGAAAAACCAGGGGCCAAGAAGTCCCTCCGAAGGTGTTGAGCCCTCCTTTTCTGCTGAGCCAGCCTTGCTGACACGGCCAGACGGTGTCAAGGATTGGCACATTCGCCGGGTGCCCGTGTCCTAGCTACGCCATGCCCTTACCGGATCAGCAAGTGGCCACGTCCCGTCCCGCCCCATCGGGCGACGTGTCGGACAAGGGTGTTGGCCTGTGGCCCTGTGAGGAGCGGATGGCACGGCGACAGTACGTCCATCACTATAGATGGCGCGAGTCTCTTCCTGGACCATAGTGGTTGTCGTATGCCCATGTTAGTATCCACACCCGAGGGCTGATGGCGGCGCCTACAACACTATGGGACAAAAGTTGGCGCCTACAACACTATTTGAGCACTGTTAGGTCAGAAATGGCTTAAAGCGCTCGTCCCATTGTATCCTAACGATACCTTCCTACAGGCGTGCAGGGCATGGTCCTTGGTATGGTGGTTGACTCAAATGTCATGTCGTACCCTGTGCTTGTCAGGATGAAGGCGTAGGGTGCAGTCATCAGTTGAGGCGGAGCCAGCCCTCAGCCATCGGACGGGATGGAGCCTGTCCTTAGTCATCGAGCGAGGCAGAGCCCGCCCCCGGACACCGAGTCAGGTGGAGCTAGCCCTCGGGGGTCGAATGAGGCAGAGCCAACCCTCGGGGGTCAGACGAGGCAGAGCCAGCCCTCGAGGGTCGGTCGAGGCGGAGCCAATCTTCCGTCGTTCGGGCAAGAAGCGTAGTAGCATTCTTGTCTGACCAGAAGCATCAACATTCGATGGTCCTTGGTTCCACCTCATTTGGTACCTTGGTATTAGGTCCCCGACAGTAACCAAGTATAAGGCGACCAATGGCACCTGATGCCAAACTGGTTGTAAGTAACCTGCTCAAATACAAGTACCGAGGAGGGGATGATGTGAGGACCGTAGGGAGAAGGCTACGCCAGAAGGGGCAGCCACATGCCATGGCTAGCGGCGGGGCTCGCAGGCAATCGCACTACGACCATGGGAGCACCACCGGTGGCCATGGCCATAGCTGTAGCTCCGAGCGAGCTCAGAATGAGAGAGAGTGCTAGAGAGAGGGTAGGGAGCGAGTGAGGGAAAACTCGGCGTCCACTTCAACTCTTCTGCATAAGTGCACGCCCGAGGCGAGTGGGGGCACAGCTTCAGCATGATGGCCACACGGCGATAAGCATCAATATAGGTCGGCCATGTCCAAGTGCTCCAGGATAGCTCAAAAATGCCTGAAAACTGACTGAACCTCCATTTTCTTGCATCTCTATCTCCTAAACCGAGCGATGAAAAACTAAACCAATTGCACAGTGTTGTAGAGCTATATGAGGACTACAACTTTACTTAAAGGTTTTTGATCTAACTCAGATTATATTGGAAGATAGAGAGCTGCAAAGTAGGGCTCATGAAATTGAAAATTCAGTTTTCAGTTAACCCAGACTTAGCAAATTTTCGAGCTCCCAAAACAGCCATGGATTCCAACTTGAGGGCTCGGTTAGACGAAGTTAGAGACTAAACTAGGTCTTGACCTTTAAACAAAGCTTGTTATACCTAATATGAACTACAACTTTTATTTAGGTCCCACCACCATGCAAACAATCTAGCCATAATTCAAACCAAGTCAAACTATCATCGCGGTAAAGCTTAAATTAGAGTTTTAGACCGATTGAGGCATTTTCTTGACCTTTGCTCGACACGAACCCTTCATGACTTTTGTTGTAGAGTTCAATTAGAGTCATTTGGGCAAGGTATCAAGGTTTGGTTGATGACCTATAATTCCATTCACTTAATAAAGCAATCAAAGAAAGAATGTAACTCATCGTTTCATGCGACTTTTTAGCTCTAGACTTCATGAAACTTTTCCACTGGTCAAGGTGGATGCATGTTGATGTAATGTACATGAAATAAGCATGTTTGACATTACTCTTGCATAATCTTAACAAGGGTATACATGTAAGCAAAGGTGTGTTGTCCAAGCTTAAGTTGGAGCTCACTCTTGTAGATTTGATCTTTCACCATCATCACCACTCAACATGTCATGTTTGAGCTCAAACCCATTGCTTAACTAGTGACAAACACCTAGGGTGTTACAGCCCTCCCCCTTACGAGAATCTCACCCCGAGATTCGATGCGAAAGACTTCTAAGGGAAGAGAAGCGTGTCATCCATTATCCAACATCAGTGATAGCATTAGGCTACTTAACTTTAGAGTATCAGATAGGCTAATTTGGTCAAGACACTTTCTAATACTTGTTCTTCGTAGTAAGTTTTTGTCTGAAGAATTTCCTTCATTGGCTTCCATGAAGCATTGTTACTTTGGGAGGAATCTAAGATAGCACAATACTTTGTTCTCGGGATGCGGAGAGTACTATGGAGCTTAAACTAATTACCCACAATATCTATTTCCCTAGTGAATATAGCATGGACCATGTGAACTTTGCACTAGACTGCAAGCTTCTGAAAGCTACTCATTACAATGGTTCCATGTTCATTCACAAAGTTCAAAAAGCAGTCCTCTACCAAAGTAGCTTGAGTACAACCTTTCATAAGGGATGAGATCACAGATGGGGTAAACATCCTCCAAGGCTATAAGAAACCAAGTAACCAACAACCAATATCTATGCTAGTCGTAACCGTTCAATTACTCAGATGCCAATCGATAGAAAACAACATGATGTTCCATGTGTGCAGTTCTCCTTCTCTAATGATAACACTTTATTATCTGAGTCCGTTGAGTGAGCGGTGAATGTGATAGCCGACTCTGTTGACAAAGCATTTTTGACGATCATTATTTAAGGGAATCCTCGTATCCAAGTGGCAACAGTTATCTGGGTTGAATCTGAGGCAACCTCATGGGTAAAAACACATGGAAAGTACCAAGGACAAGTCCGCCTTGGAAAACATTGCTAAAGAAGGATGACAGCAAGGTCTGGAGGTCAACGAAAGTTGTAAGTATACACCGACTGGAAAAACAGTACACTACTAAGCAGGTTGAGCACAATTTGCCTTCATGGTGCAGTGGCGCAGTAAGTTGGGTTGACTTGCACTATCGCAAAATTAGCCTGGTTGGACTACTTTTGACATTGAGGCTTCCTTTCTAATGTCAAAAAACAACTAAAAATCAAAGTCTGAAATCTGTTGCTTGACACTTTTCAAATTGTTTTCGACTCGTAATGGCATAAATTGACTTGTGGAACACCTTGATGTAACAGAACCGACCAAATCATAAGAACGTAAGTACAAAAACAATCACCGGAGTGATCAAATTCCTGTACTTAAGCTCCCATAATCCCGGTAGTCCGGAAATCACGAAGGATTTCAACCAACTCTCGACATACAAACCAAGATCGTAGTGATTCAACACAACACATCATCCGTTACAACATTTCACAAGTAGCATTCGGATTACATCCATCAGAGTTGAAATAGAATATTACAAACCAAGTTTGAGTGTGCGGAAGCAACATAGTTTGGTACAAACATCATAGTTTTCAATTACGTTGCCAAGTCTGAGTCATGTCCCACAAAAGCATTATCAGGTATGAGAACTAGTAGAGACCGTGCCCAACGGTCTAGTCTTCATCCCCAGCTGGGAGAAGGCAGTACTTGCAGCAACCAAAGTAGAACTGGTCATCTGCAACAGGTGGGAGATAAACCCTGAGTACGAGAAGGTACTCAGCTAGACTTACCTGACAAAACCAGAAATAAAAGACACCAAGGATCATGCAAGGCTTTTCAGGTGGGCTAGCTTGACACAGTTGCATAAAAGAGCTTATGATTATAGTAACCAATTTAAACTTAGCATTAAGCTTATCATTATTTACCTATCCACTAGATTAGCACCTGTACTAGAGCACTCACTTATTAGAAGCAAACAATATTAACCATAGCAGGTATCATAAGGCTGTCATCATCATATCATCATTTCCGAACCATTAAGTTATTAAGTGCATCTACATTGGAGATAAGCCCGTCAAGTTCTCACTAACCGGGAGAGACGGCGATTCGAATCGAATTACAACTCAGCTGAGGGGGTATTCCTAACTCTCACCCTGGCATACTTAGCAAGGGTAGCCGTGGGTTACCTTTGGTACATCTCAGGAACCAAATTCGCGGGTTCGATCAGCGCCAGCACTCTCAGGGATTACCCTTCTGCCAGGACGATCAGGACTTTTAAATCACCTGCCCTTGGACTCACGCCTACGGCTCCCTTCCGAGGCGCACTTTATACTTATCGACTCCCGGCCTGAGGTGAGCTACTCGGCTTCGTGGTCGGTCTCCAGACCCGGCCAACTAAGAGAGAGGCATGCGTTCAACATGAACAGGAAAGGCTCCAAGAATCAGTCCTTAAGCGACACAGACGGAGTCACTGCAAACCGGCAAGCCTTCGTCCGGTCTTCATTTCAAATTAAGACTGGTTCTTTTCCACGATAGCAATTATAGCCAACCGTGCCACATGTATCTTCCTATATCTCGCAGGTGACGCCCTTACCAATGCACGATCGACCTGGCTGAGGGGTGGGGGTGGCAGAGGGGATCACGGCGAGTCTATGAGCGGGATGGCCATCGCGTTTTTGCAGTGGCGAGCAAGCGGGGCGAAGGCGGAGCAATGGCGGGCGGCTGCGGACCCGACGCTGCGCGCGGAGGAAATGCAATGAAGCAGCGACTCGGTGGGCAGGCGCTGGGGTGGCTTCAAGACACGGCTGCGACGCCAGGACAGCCACGGCGCGTGGCCTGTGCGACAGAAGGCCGGCGACGAGTGGCGGACATGCGGCGTCAAGCCTCTGAGCCGGTCGGCCACGGCGACTGACCGTTTTCTGAAAACAAACGCGATTTAGTGTTCATCGACGATGACTGACAGCACGTGTTCGACGATCATCAACTCCTAATCCGTGGTGATCTAGACCATGCCATGGTTAACAAAGTTGCTCATCTACACGTGAACTACAACTCTTTCCACTAGAGCTCAAGCTGGTTTGGCTCGGTTAGGGAGATACATGGCTCCAAACATGGGTACACGAAACTGTACTTCACTTTAGGACTTAGAAAAATTTGCTAAGTATGAAATCAGCATGTACTTCTGACTTGTGGGCCATGTTTGAGCATGTTCTAGCAATTTTCATGAGTTGGTCATAAAACAACTTTTGTTCCTTGATAAATTAGCTACAACTTTTGTAAAGAGTGGACAGCCATGCAAAGTCTCTAGGTTGGACTTTTGAATCAGTCAAACGATGACACTACATGGGTCAATTCAAGTCAAACTTGCACTTGAGGGCATTTTGTTCATTTTGGTCTACATAAACAATGTCCCAACAAGTAACCTAAGTATAGTTAGTGTGTAATAGACCATGATCAACCACTTTACAAACTTGTTATACCACTTCTACTGATCACATGTGATAAAGAAAGTAAAACAAGCAATTCATACATATGTTTCAATACAATGTTTCACATGTTGCATGACCTTGTTGTTATCCTATACTTGTCACATTACTACCATATTGCCATGTTTCCAAGTATGAGAGTTTCATGTTACATTCACATGTTTCCCTACTACCATTCTAAGCAATCAAGCATGAAACACATACAATTTAAAATGTTGCATATGTATGTTTCAGTGATAATGACATGATGACATGGATATTGCACATGTTTATGAAATGAAATGCGATTTAGTGGAAGCCAAACACCTAGGGTGTTACAGCCCTCCCCCCTTAGAAAAATCTCGTCCCGAGATTTGGAAAGCGTACCATTTAGTATAGAAAGTTGGATGGTTTTCCTTTAAATAATCTTCCCGTTCCCAAGTTGCATCCCGTTCACTATGATTACTCCAAACTACCTTGTATAACTTAACCACTCGTGTACGAGTCACTCTTTCTTGTGTATCCAGAACTTGCACGGGCTTTTCCTCATAAGAAAGATCAGATTTCAAGTTGACTTTCCTTGTTGCGATTCTTTCCTCAGGAATACGAAGACACTTCTTCAACTGGGACACATGGAATACCGGGAATATAGCTCCCATCTCATGGGGTAGATTGAGCTTATATGCTACTCTTCCACTTTTCTCGATAATGCGGTAGGGTCCAACATATCGAGGCTCAAGCTTCCTTTTAATTCCAAAGCGCTTGACTCCTTTCATAGGCGATACCTTTAGATAAACATGATCACCTACTTCAAACTCAATAGGTTTCCTTCTCTTATCAGCGTAGCTCTTTTGTCTAGCCTGAGCGGCAGTCATATTCTTCTGTATAGTCCGGACTTGCTCTTCGGCTTCTTTTACAAAGTCAATACCATAGAACCTTCTTTCTCCGGGTTCCACCCAGTTCAAAGGAGTGCTACACTTGCGGCCATAAAGAGCTTCAAAAGGAGCCATTTTGATACTTTCTTGATAACTGTTGTTATACAAGAATTCAGCGAGAGGTAACCAGTCTTCCCAAGAGCCTTTGCAAGAGATAAGACAAGCTCTAAGCATGTCCTCAAGAATTTGATTAACACGCTCAGTCTGTCCTGATGTTTGCGGATGATAGGCAGAACTGCGGATTAAATGAGTGCCAAGATTCTGATGTAAGCACTCCCAAAAGCGAGCCGTGAACTGAGGTCCTCTATCAGAAACAATGGATTTGGGTACACCATGGAGACGTACCACTTGTTGAAAATAAATCTCAGCATAATTGTGAGGATGATAGGTAGACTTGACCGGAATAAAGTGAGCAGATTTAGTTAGACGATCTACGATAACCCAGATGGAATCACAACCCTTTTTGGTAGTGGGTAATCCAACAATAAAATCCATGCTAATCTCTTCCCACTTCCAGCCAGGAATAGAGAGTGGCTGCAACAGTCCGGGCCTTATGTGAATAGCCTTGACTCTGCAACAGTTATCACACCTTGCCACGTAGGCTGCGATTTCTTTCTTCATCTTGGTCCACCAATAATACAGCTTGAGATCTTGATACATTTTACTGCTACCAGGATGGATGGACAACTTAGAAGAATGGGCTTCAGCCATAATTTGATTTCTAAGTTCTTTATCTTTGGGTACCACAAGTCTATCATTAAACCAGAGAATTCCTTTGTTATCGACCCTAAAGTGCTTGGTCTCTTTCTCTTTCATTTTCCGCTTGATGTGAAACACACCCACATCCGTCTTCTAGAGTTCGATAATTCGACTTCTAAGAGAGCAATCCACAGTGATATTGTGGAGTACTACAGGATGAAGGAGGTGTGCCAGATGAAAGTCTTCACTAACCAAGGAATTGCAATGGGCCTTTCTGCTTAAGGCATCAGCAACCACATTTGCCTTACCAGGATGGTAGTGCACTTGAAGGTTGTAGTCTTTGATCAATTCTAACCATCGTCGTTGACACATATTCAACTCGGGTTGAGTAAAAATGTACTTGAGGCTTTTATGGTCAGTATAGATGTTGCACACATTACCCAGCAAGTAATGTCTCCAAATCTTCAGGGCATGAACAACTGCGGCTAGCTCTAAGTCATGGGTAGGATAGTTGACTTCATGCTTTCGGAGCTGGCGCGAAGCATAAGCAATTACTCGGCCTTCCTGCATAAGAACACACCCCAAATCGGTGCCACATGCGTCACAGTAGACATCAAAAGGCTTCTCGATGTCAGGTTGTGCCAATACAGGAGCAGAGGTTAGTAAAGTCCGCAAAGTGTGGAAAGCCTCTTCACACTTCGGAGTCCACACAAACTTCTCATCCTTTTGCAGTAGTCGAGTCATGGGCTTGGCGATCTTTGAGAAATCTGGGATAAAGCGGTGATAATAGCCAGCCAATCCCAGGAAATTTCGGACTTCTGTGACCGTAGTAGGTGCCTTCCACTCAAGGACTTCTTGCACCTTAGTAGGGTCAACCGAAATTCCATCACCAGATAAAACATGACCTAGAAAAGGTATCTTGTTCAACCAGAACTCGCACTTGCTGAACTTAGCATAAAGCTGGTTGTCACGTAACCGAGTTAAAACAATTCTCAGATGTTCAGCATGCTCTTCTTCATTCTGAGAATATACCAGGATATCATCAATGAACACGACGACAAATTTGTCCAATTCCGGCATGAATACAGAATTCATCAGGTACATAAAGTGTGCCGGAGCATTTGTCAACCCAAATGACATGACGAGGTATTCGAACAAGCCATAACGAGTAGAGAAAGCTGTCTTTGATATATCTTCAGGACGAATTTTGATCTGAGGTAGCCAGACCTCAAATCGATCTTGGAGAATACCTTAGCTTTAGAGAGCTGATCAAACAGAATATCGATGCGAGGAAGAGGGTATTTGTTCTTGATAGTAACAGCATTAAGGGGGCGATAATCCACGCACATGCGTAGAGATTCGTCCTTCTTCTTCACAAATATAGCTGGACAACCCCAAGGAGAAGAACTAGGCCGAATCAATCCTTTCTTCAATAGCTCATTCAACTGACTCTTCAGCTCAGCCAACTCATTGGGCGACATTCTATAGGGCCTTCGAGAAATAGGAGCCGTACCCGGAATGAGTTCTATCTTGAATTCTATATCACGGTCCGGAGGTAATCCAGGCAAGTCATCAGGAAAGACATCTAGAAACTCACAGACAACCGGTAGATCCTTAATGGCTTTGGCTAGGGTAGCATTGGCGGTATTGTGGATAGAGATATCACGAGGTAACTGCACTAGAAAACCCTTCTTATCCATAGGATCCCTCAACATTACCACACGGGTTGAGGTATCGATCAACACTCCATTCCCGCTCATCCACTTCATTCCTAGGATTATATCAATTCCTACCCCCGGTAGAACTACAAGATCCGTACGAAACTCTCGATCTCCAATCTCAAGCTTTACATCTTTAACTACTTGGTTAGTCAGGATATTATTTCCAGCAGCACTAATACAATACCCACCCTTGACAATTGTAATCACATTCATATTATGCTCAGATGCAAAAGTAGAACTCACAAAGGAGTGCGAAGCACCCGAATCAAAGAGCACAACTGTAGGGTGATCATTAACAAGAAACTTACCAGCGGTGACCACTTCACCAGCAGGAATTTCCTCCACTGTAGTATAGTGAACACGCCCCTGACGGACGTTTCCTTGAGCATTCTTGGGGGGATGGGGACATCTATTTGCCCAATGACCATGTTGGTTACAGTTCCAGCACGGCCTGTTTGCTAGTGGAACATTGGATCTACCCTGCCCAGAGGTATTCTTCGGCAAGGAAATTGTATACCCCTTGCGGAAACCAGTTTTACCTTGGTTCTTCTTCTAAGGTGGGCGGTACCGGACATTAGCATTGGGTGAACGGTACAGGGTCTTAGATACCATTGGAGCCTTGGACTGGGAAGCACCAGCCTCAAAGTTCCTTTTACGGTTCTTAGAAGCAGCATAAATCTTGTCATTATTCTCTTGAGTTAGGGTGTCACTGATAAACTCATTGAAGGTGACACACTTGCAGTTGCCCATTAACTTCATTAGTTTTGGGGAAAGTCCCCTCTTGAAGCTAGCTATTCTCTTGGCGTCAGTATCGACGAACTCAGGAGCATATCTTGCCAGGTTGTTGAATGCCTGGAGATACTCATTGAGACTCTTGTTGCCTTGGGTGAGCTTCATAAACTCAGTATGCTTAATGGCCATGAGACCAGGAGGGATAAAGTGTCCCCTGAAGGCTGCTTGGAACTGGTTCCAAACGATCTCAACGTTAGCAGGGAAGGTGGTCCTATGATGGGTCCACCATATGCCTGCAGGGCCTTGGAGCTGGTGTCCTGCATACGAAGCCTTCGTGCCTTCAGTCAAATGGAGCAATCCAAACCTTTGCTCTATCGTGCTCAACCATTCATCCGCTTGTAAGGGTTCTTCTGCCTCACGAAAGATAGGAGGCTTTGTGTCCATGAAGTCCTTAAAGCTACTGTACTGGTTCGGCTCGGGTCCCTGGCGGACATGCCGATCCTCACGGTTAGCCATCTGGCGCATAGCCTCAGCTAGCATGCGCTGACTTTCCACAACTGTCTGCATTAGCTCAGCTGGTGTGGGCGGTGGCGGAGGTGGTTGTTCCTCATTTCCCATGCCACGACCGCGACGAAGGTTATGAGCCATCTGCAAAATGTATAGTCAATGAGCACTGACGATGTGGAAACTTTTGTAGATGAATTGTATAATTATGCTAAACTGATTCCAACGGAGAGAGTGCATTTAAATAATCAACAGAGGCACAATCATTCATCACAATCACACAACTCATCAAGCGCATCAATTGACACATAAATGCGATGAACTTAACCAACAACGAGATCCATAGACCGCAAAGGCGAAATTCATCAAAAACTCACATGCGTGGAGCATAATACTTTCGATAGGTTACATCCAAACCAGTGGTTCCAAACTTACATCAAGGTAACATAGGGTTCGATATTACATCCCAACGATTAACTTGTCCATGCATGAGGATCAACAAAAGACTAGATCTAGCGCATTAGCTAAGTAGTAAGCTAAACTACGCATCGTCCTCGGAGTCAGTGTCGAAGATCTCTCCTCCATCTTCATCACTAGCAGGCTCTAACTCCTCATCTTCCTCCTCAGCGGGTGGAACGTCCTCAGGTCCATTGACCTCCATGTCATCATCACCTTCAGCCATGATGACACCAGAACCCATCTCATCCTCATCATCAGGTGGCAGGAGAGGGTGAAGTTGATTGTGTAACAGGTGGACCTCCTCATGGAGATTGTCATTGTATTCTTCAGCAACTGCCACTTGCTGCTCTAGCTCCATCTGTCGCGCTCTCAACACATTCTCTTCGTGCCAGGCTTCATTCCATTGGTTCATCACGTGAATCAACATGCGTTCACAGTTGCGGTGAGCCACTGTCAACCTCTGAACCTCAAGGGTCTCTTGGTCCCTTTCCTGTGTTACTTGCTCCAAACGGTGCTGAGCCGCATTCCTCTCAGCAGTCACCCGAGCCAGCTCTGTCCTTAGCCTTTCCACCTCAGTAGGCTTCGGCCGGGGCTCACGAGGAGCTAAACGGTGATGAGGCGCCCTGCCTCTAGCGGACTTGCGAGCAGTGAGTTTCGTGCGCGCCATCTGTAGCAAAAAGTTACAACGTAAGGGGAGAATCATTTAAGGGATACGAAATTTAATTAGTCGGGACAATCAAATTTTAAGGGAGGGAATAATGCAGAATGCCATGTATGCTTGAACATGATGCATGCACGATCCGTACGTCCTCACAAACCTAGAAAAATTTAAAGGCTAGCGAAATATACGGTGGCATACATACGTTCTCTCATACACGGTAGCTAGTCGATCTACAACGATACGTTGTTAGTGTACCTGCAGAAAAATTCATTTCAGCCCAATAATTTCCCAAAAAGCATAGAAAACAAGCAGTAAACTAAATACTTTCATACATACATCCCCTGATGCATATATTCTAGTATCACAGCTACCCGTCAGAGATACCCACATTTAAGTACTCTCATAGATACATGGTCAAACATGTAAGTATGCGAGCAACCACAACTACTCTCCCCTAGACCGACGGTTGGACGGTCATGCTCTCACAACTCTCCACTTACCAGAGCGTAGAGGTATTTGGATCCATACATTACCACCCAAGCGGATGGCATCCATACAATAGCACGCCGTATGGACGACGAAACAGAAACAAGCAGGAGCCCCCAAGTTAGTACTTTAATAAGCCACCTAAGAGTCCTTATTTGGGCATAAAGGATATGACCACTGGCAATACTTAATATTTAATTTAGGATTTTCACAATACTTTTGTTTTAAATACACAAATGACGTGTTTAGTGTCAAATCTTGCTCTGATGCCAGCTGTAACAGAACCGACCAAATCATAAGAACGTAAGTACAAAAACAATCACCGGAGTGATCAAATTCATGTACTTAAGCTCCCATAATCCCGGTAGTCCGGAAATCACGAAGGATTTCAATCAACTCTCGACATACAAACCAAGATCATAGTGATTCAACACAACACATCATCCATTACAACATTTCACAAGTAGCATTCGGATTACATCCATCAGAGTTGAAATAGAATATTACAAACCAAGTTTGAGTGTGCGGAAGCAACATAGTTTGGTACAAACATCATAGTTTTCAATTACGTTGCCAAGTCTGAGTCATGTCCCACAAAAGCATTATCAGGTACGAGAACTAGTAGAGACCGTGCCCAACGGTCTAGTCTTCATCCCCAGCTGGGAGAAGGCAGTACTTGCAGCAACCAAAGTAGAACTGGTCATCTGCAACAGGTGGGAGATAAACCCTGAGTACGAGAAGGTACTCAGCTAGACTTACCCGACAAAACCAGAAATAAAAGACACCAAGGATCATGCAAGGCTTTTCAGGTGGGCTAGCTTGACACAGTTGCATAAAAGAGCTTATGATTATAGTAACCAATTTAAACTTAGCATTAAGCTTATCATTATTTACCTATCCACTAGATTAGCACCTGTACTAGAGCACTCACTTATTAGAAGCAAACAATATTAACCATAGCAGGTATCATAAGGCTGTCATCATCATATCATCATTTTCGAACCATTAAGTTATTAAGTGCATCTACATTGGAGATAAGCCCGTCAAGTTCTCACTAACCGGGAGAGACGGCGATTCAAATCAAATTACAACTCAGCTGAGGGGGTATTCCTAACTCTCACCCTGGCATACTTAGCAAGGGTAGCCGTGGGTTACCTTTGGTACATCTTAGGAACCAAATTCATGGGTTGGATCAGCGCCAGCACTCTCAGGGATTACCCTTCTGCCAGGACGATCAGGACTTTTAAATCACCTGCCCTTGGACTCACGCCTACGGCTCCCTTCCGAGGCGCACTTTATACTTATCGACTCCCGGCCTGAGGTGAGCTACTCGGCTTCGTGGTCGGTCTCCAGACCCGGCCAACTAAGAGAGAGGCATGCGTTCAACATGAACAGGAAAGGCTCCAAGAATCAGTCCTTAAGCGACACAGATGGAGTCACTGCAAACCGGCAAGCCTCCGTCCGGTCTTCATTTCAAATTAAGACTGGTTCTTTTCCACGATAGCAATTATAGCCAACCGTGCCACATGTATCTTCCTATATCTCGCAGGTGATAGGAAATCACCCGACTTCTACCGCGTTTAAGCAGGACTAAGCACTACTCGAGCCTGAGCTACATAGGATTTAGGATAACAATATCTGGACAAGGAATTGGGTAACCAATGCAGCAATTGTTTGCATCCAACACCTAAACTTAATGCAACAATATATATATGAACAATAATACTGTAACTGCATTTCGGAAATTAGGAGGCTTAATATGCTCCGGGGCTTGCCTTTCACAAAGTTGCAAGGACGGTGATCTGGGCACTCAACGCCGACCTCGTCTGGCACTTCTCCTGAAGGCTGCTCCTCTTGAACCTCCGGTGTCGGCTGCTGCTGCTCGCTCGGTTCCTCGAATTCCAGCAGGGTCACTCCTTCCGGTACACCTATTGCATGCCGATGCAAAAGATAAATACCATGGATGCATAAGGTATGACATGATGCTCATGATGAATGGATCGTAGTAAGTGTTTACGAACGCATTATTGGACACTCGTTTACCGAGTAAGACTAGCCCTATTCAAATCACTTTAAGCATATTTCTAACTTAACTGAAAGAACAAGATTAACTTACCTAACTTGCATAACCTAAGATAAAGATGCTCATCTTCAGTTAAAGGCCTAACACCTAGGAATATTACCACAAACTTAGAAATAGTGACGGCATACATAAATCAACATTTAAAGGTTCATATGCACACAAGTAGTTCCTTAATTCAATCATAACCTGAGTTCTATAAATCCAATTGACTTGTATGAGGACATTCTGGAAAGCTTATGAAATTCTCTACAATTCATTTGTAAACATCACAACATGATTCTAATGTTAACCAAATCAATTTCCAGCAAACCTAGAATCTGTCCAAATGACAGGGTTACTAACTTAATTATTTAATGATTGTGCAAAAGCATACTTTGATCAAACCAAGTTTACCCACTTGTTTTTCATACCTAAGAAACATCAGAAAGTATAGTGCCAACTTCTAAATAAATTATTTAATATCCTTTTTCACTTTATTTAGTTAATTAGGTGATTTAAGCAATATATAGTAAAACTATTCATAAAAATCTACAAAAATTACAGTAGCTATCTCATGCTTCACATAGACTACCATAAAAATTTCAAAGCCATTGAGTAAGTATAACAGTCTACACAAAAATGATAAGGCATAATGGCTTCAAATGGCATAATTAAGAAATCCTAATGAAAAGTATCAAGCAACAGATTTCACATTTTTCCTAGCATCATTCTAGCATAAGAATAGTACCCACCAAATTTTACCTTCACCGAATCTATAGAAAAATTATGAAAATTCACACAAGATCCACCCATTAATAAAAGAAATTCTATAACTTAAAAACTACACATGCACTAGCTCTGAAATTTTAACCAGAGACTCTACTAAACCAAAATAGAGGACCCACAAAATTTCATAATTTTTGGACCACAGAAACTCAAGATAAAATTCAAACAAGTTTGCATGCTTCTAAAAACACATTTCAAACTCCTATTTAATTCATCCAATTTTTCTAAAACATGTGCTCATATACTATTTTTGTTAAATACTAGACAATACTAGGAACTCAACAAAATTAGAACCATAGCATTTGGATCTATATACTAAGAAATACAGATTTTTGAATCATGCACACAAATCTGTGAAAACAAAACAAACCAAATAATTAAGGAAACCTAACAGCTACTGGTGGGCTGGCCCAAGGAACGGCGGCCCACGAGCGTACAGGCGCGGCCCAAGCCGACGGCGCGGCCCGAGCTGGACTCCCGCCTGAGCCTCAGCGGCTGACAAGGCGGACCCGCTCGTCAGCGAGAGGAGCAGGGGAAAGGAGCGGACGGCGGCGTAGTTCACCGCCGGTGGCTCCTCCGGCGAGACCATCTACGTTACGACGTTCGCCTTGATCAAGCGCATCTAGTGGTGACCTCAATCGGTGCTAGGGTAGTGGCTAGAGGGGTCGGCGACTGACACGGCGGCGCTCGGCCACGGCACGGCCGGCTCCGGCGATGATACGGCGCCGCAGCCCTAACGGTTGGCGCTACGGGCTTCGGTGGTGCTCACCGGACCTAGCTGCAGGCAGAGGAGGGGATGGGACGGCGCGAGGACAGCTGGCCGCGTGGAGCGCCAACTCTGGTGAACTCCCGCCATGGCTGCGGTGGGGGAGAACGGCGAATACGCCCTTACCAATGCACGATCGACCTGGCTGAGGGGTGGGGGTGGCAGAGGGGATCACGGCGAGTCTATGAGCGGGATGGCCATCGTGTTTTTGCAGTGGCGAGCAAGCAGGGCGAAGGCGGAGCAATGGCGGGCGGCTGCGGACCCGACGCTGCGCGCGGAGGAAATGCAATGAAGCAGCAACTCGGTGGACAGGCGCTGGGGTGGCTTCAAGACGCAGCTGCGACGCCAGGACGGCCACGGCGCGTGGCCTGCGCGACAGAAGGCCGGCGATGAGTGGCGGACACGCGGCGTCAAGCCTCTGAGCCGGTCGGCCACGGCGACTGACCGTTTTCTGAAAACAAACGCGATTCAGTGTTCATCGACGATGACTGACAGCTCGTGTTCGACGATCATCAACTCCTAATCCGTGGTGATCTAGACCATGCCATGGTTAACAAAGTTGCTCATCTACACGTGAACTACAACTCTTTCCACTGGAGCTCAAGCTGGTTTGGCTCGGTTAGGGAGATACATGGCTCCAAACATGGGTACACGAAACTGTACTTCACTTTAGGACTTAGAAAAATTTGCTAAGTATGAAATCAGCATGTACTTCTGACTTGTGGGCCATGTTTGAGCATGTTCTAGCCATTTTCATGAGTTGGTCATAAAACAACTTTTGTTCCTTGATAAATTAGCTACAACTTTTGTAAAGAGTGCACAGCCATGCAAAGTCTCTAGGTTGGACTTTTGAATCAGTCAAACGATGACACTACATGGGTCAATTCAAGTCAAACTTGCACTTGAGGGCATTTTGGTCATTTTGGTCTACATAAACAATGTCCCAACAAGTAACCTAAGTATAGTTAGTGTGTAATAGACCATGATCAACCACTTTACAAACTTGTTATACCACTTCTACTGATCACATGTGATAAAGAAAGTAAAACAAGCAATTCATACATATGTTTCAATACAACGTTTCACATGTTGCATGACCTTGTTGTTATCCTATACTTGTCACATTACTACCATATTGCCATGTTTCCAAGTATGAGAGTTTCATGTTACATTCACATGTTTCCCTACTACCATTCTAAGCAATCAAGCATGAAACACATACAATTTAAAATGTTGCATATGTATGTTTCAGTGATAATGACATGATGACATGGATATTGCACATGTTTATGAAATGAAATGCGATTTAGTGGAAGCCAAACACCTAGGGTGTTACACTTGACTTCTCAAGCATTGTTGATATGAGAGGGCAAAAGCAAGGCACAAAGGGTGCAAGGAATCTTTTCTAGGGCATCTAAAGGATTAACAATCATCGCATTGCCAACATGACCTGAACTACAACACAACCTACTAATATGAGGGATGCTAGTAGTCAGCAGAGAAATCATAGATTATGTACCTCTCGGTAATCAGTTCATATCCTACAAACTACTACTCCATGGTGCACAAATTTTGGTAGGCATTTCGATCCAAGAGTCCTTTAACTACTGACCCAAATTCAGCTCAAACGGACACTGTTTGACCATCCAAACAAATCATCTACCAAAACTGCTTTGTTCTGAAATTTTGCGCCCGAACTGTCAAAACATCTCTCAAATCTTATGCTTTACTCAACCAATCCTCAAACCAACTTAAGACATCAAAGTACCTTAAGCGAGGAATGAGATTGTCAAGTGTTGTGGCAACCCAACCATGTTTGAGACTCTAATCACCGGCTCAAAGATAAATGGTTTAGTGCCATGAAATCACGATAGATTTCCCGTTCTTCTTTTCCTTTGATTTACACATTGGGAAGTGTGTTCACAGTCTTTAACTCTTTTTATGATAGTGGTAGCTTTCTCGCTGAGGATGGAGGCTAGGGTTTTCCTTACATGCCTCTTAGGAAACAACCTCAACCGTTGATGTAGGCACCAGCTCCAAGATACATAAGCACTAGACCTGTGGGCTGTTTTATAGGGCACAATGCATACTACATGTAGAGGGGTAGTCCTACAAGATAAGGGACTATTTCCAACTATCCTCCTATGCTTCATCCAATAGAGTCCTAAACAAATTCTTTGATAACACCATATACATAATGATGCTAACCGAAACTAGGGACGTGCTTTCTCTAGCTCTTTACTTAGCTGATACAGCATCTTGCACTACCCATATGATTGTCCAAGATGGAATTGACTTGATGACATAGGGCCAAGAGAAGAAAGCAGTACTGGCATCGCTGATCGGCTTTGCTGTTTCTTTGTCTAACATTGTTTGGTGAGACATAACCTTCGGAGCTACCAAAGAGTCGTTACCTAGCTGGAGACTAACTTTTCTATTAGTAACTAAGTAGTTGTCTCTCAACATATAAAAGCTTCAAAACTTCTTTTTGATGGCAACAATTGTAGTTTATGTGTAAACAAACAGTTACCATGGAAGTCAGCAGAAAAGGGGTGACACCGAAGATCGGTTTTTGTCGGCATGATCCTTATGCACCTAAAGATTTAGAACTTGGATAAGAAGCTCATGAGCACCAGGTGACCTATTACAGCACATAATATACTAGTCCATTTATCATCCGATGGATAACTTGTTCAACCTTAAGTGTGGTGCACCTTTCTGATCCAATGGGAATGACATAAGTTGCTCACTAGATGACCGATGTCATTATAGGGACAGTCAAGTAGAGGCACTTGTCTACCATCTCTTGTAGTCTGTTTATCTTCATGTTAGTGACCTGTTCTTCAAAGGTTATCCTTTGGACAACTTCAGAAGGAAGTCCTATTGTATCTGGTTTGACGTATAGATCTTCTGACAAGATAATGAGAGATAACTAAGGAAGAGCTTACGTGAAAATAACACATCGGTGTAGTTTCGCAATGGATCATGACTAGGAACCTCGATACAAGCACGTGCCGAGCAGCACAACCTTGTGTGCGTGCCCACAGGAGGCTGTCGGTTTCATCGTGGCACCATAGATCGCTAATCGTGGCACCATTACTGAACATACAATCCATAAGAATTCTCACGTGGCACAAATTTGGTTGCATAGGAGCTAGCACAATGAGAAGGAAGGATAGCAAACAAAGGTAGTCATAAGGTTAGGATGCAACAAGGACGCGATCTGAAGATCAAAACATAGCACAAGAGAACATAGCCTAATTGTCAAAGACAACTGAGCAGGGGACTCTTGCTTAATTTCCATATACGCCTTGTGTCCACCGTGGTGATTACCAAGTAAAGATTAACATGAGATTTGGTCCTACCGAGCAGCAACATGAGATCAAGATTGGTAAACATCCATAGACTTGAAAGAATTAGAGATAAAATAAATGAGATTCAAGGGACAGAGCCAATGCACTGACTAGGGATTTAGTTGATAAGGCAATGACATGATCTACGAGGAAAAGGTTCCAAAGCCAGGGTAGATAGCAATTAGCGTTGCACCAGATCGTCTATAGGGGAAGGAGCAATGAGGTTCGACAAGGATTTTTGAGCAAGGTCCTCCCACATAGGAGTGGGACAACCACGACACATGCAAGCATTCAAGGGAACTGAGCTTGGGCCTAAGGTCAATCAAAGGCATGGATAAAGGTCTTCATAGCGCAATGTTCAAGGGCTAGCAACCACGTGTATAGGCTCAGGCTCCTAAGAGAGAACTCAATTGGAGACGACAACCATGAGATTATCAAAACTTGGACGCTGTTCTAGGAAAGCGCTCTTCCACACTCGTATGCTTACCGAGGACAAAAGGGTGACAGCTACGGCACTACCTAGATAATGAGCATCCACACCTACATCATGGTCTTAAGCGAGCATTTTGAAACACTCAACCCAATTAGCTTAAGCGACTATTACTAAGCACAAAGCTCGTACATAACAAGCAGTCACCTACAGCAACACCACTACCCATATCATGCAAAACATGGTGGTAGGGTACTGCTATCTTTTATTTCCTTTTTACTAAGTAGGTGAATATCTCTTCCAAACAAGTTTTACTTATACTTAGTAACTTAGTTTTCGAAGGGGTGAAGTTTTTGCTAACTACTAACTTGTCATCTATTTCCTTTGGAAGCAAACATACACGGCAAAGCTAATCATACACTATCTTCAAGCACAACTATTCAAGCAACATGGAACAAGGCATTTTACCTAGCTTCACACAGGGAAGATAGTAACACCACAAGGATCACAAGTTACTTAGTATTAGAACAAAGTGAGGGAAGCATATTTATGCGCAAGCACAATCATGATGCATGATCATCCTATTCATCCTCACAAAATTGCCAGCCTAAGGTGGCAATCACGTTCTATGTTGGTGGCATAACACGTACTCTCTCGATATATAGCTAGTCGTCAGCTACATTCAATCTATGTATTCATGGTTAGCATACCTATAGAAGGATTTCATTTTAGCCCAACCCCACAATTATATATGCAGAATTGAAAGTCTAGACTCTAGGTTGCAAGCTAAATACTTCCATATATATACCCATATATATATACTTCCATATCAAAGCTATCCGATCATTAAATTTGCTACCCACAATTAAATACGCACCATACACACATGCAAGCTTGCGTATATAGTCGTATCAAAGCTAGCTCTCCCCGACCGCACGCTCACACTTGCGGTCATGCCACTCGTCAACTTACCTTCTTACCTGGGCGTAGAGGTATAGTGATCCATACATTACCATTCAAGTGAATGGCATCCATACAATAGCACGCCGTATAGACAACGAAAGTAAAAACTCCTAAGTTAGTACTTAGATAGCCACCTAATAGTCCTTAACTGGGCATAAAGAAGGATGTCACTAGCATAGTTTTGCAAATTAGTTTTGACAAATTTGCCTGTAGCTAAAGTTTTAGTCACAATAGGCTTTTTAAAACCAAGACTTGGCTTTTAAAACTATGTACATGACAGTATTATACTTAATCTTGCTCTGATGTCAGCTATGACAGAACCACCCAATTTATACAAGATCAAGTACAGTTGTCCCCGCTAACACATTGACATGCGCATACTTTCACTTATATAAACCCGGTAGTCCGCCGAGTGTCATGAAGGACCTCAGTAAATTAGCATCACAACCAAGATCGTATGATTAAGCAAATATACATCACATACACAGAGTTGCAGTAGAATTAATGTTTATAATGAGTTCACAAATAATAATACAAGTTTGGGTTTCAAAACCGATTAGTGAAAACAACATAGCTTTCAAATGATTATATTAATATAAGTTCCAAATACATTGCTAGCATAAGTGACATCCTCGGATAAAAGCATATAGATAAGAAATAAATATAGAGTCACCAAGCCCACCGACGGTTAGCCACCATCTTTAGCAGGCCAAGAACTTCACCTACAACATGGTGGGATAAACCCTGAGTACTCGAATGTACTCAGCTAGACTTACCCGTCATAAACCAGAAATAAAGTTACACCAAAGAGTATGCCAGGCTTTATAGGTGGAGCTAGCTTGATAAAATTTTGCATAAAAGCCAATAGTTGAGCTATACATTTTATAATTCGGTAACCAAGTTAATTATAACTATTCATCTCTAGATTAGCAACTAACCTGTGCCAAACACGTGGAATATCATTTAGTAACAGGCAATAGTAACCACAACCGGTGTAGTAATGTGAGTATCATCATCATAACCATCAAGTTTCCATTAAGTTACTCTATGTTGCCACTACTCAGTCAAGTCCTCACTATCCAGGAGAGACAGTGATTTGAATCGATTCCTGTCGAGCTGGGGAATTATTCCTAACACACACCCAAGCAACCTAATCAGTGGTCGCCTCGGGTCACCTTTGGTACAGCTCAGGAACAAATTTGTGGGTCCAAGCAGCGCCACACTCTCAAGGAATCCACTCTGCTAGGATGTCAATCTACCCTTTGGACTTATGCCAATGGCTCCCCACACATCCTTACTACCGTCAGAGTGCGCACTTTTACTTCCCAGCTTCTGACTTGAGTTGAGCAACTCGGCTTCGCGGTCGAAACGAGTTATCTGGCCAACTATGTGATATACATGCATTCAACATGACATGAGGACGTACATCGAATTGGTCCTTAACCGACACAAATAGGGATAGATCCACACCCAAGACCTCCATGTCTTGTTGCTTCTCTATCAATATCCTGCCCGGTCTCCATTCATTATTAACTCATGGTTATTTCCACGATAACAAATATAGCCAACCATGCTTTGGTATCCACCTATATCTCGCAGGTGATAGGAAATCACCCCACTTCTATCGGTCTAAGCATCGCTAAGCATACATTCGATCCTAGACCTACATAGGGTTCAAAGTATATTTCTAGACAAGGTAGTTCTATGCATCAAGCTTAAGAAAATTACTACAACTCATTTATTTTCATAAAGGCATGATTCATAATTTAACTGAGCCAATTAATCCAAACATGTAGGCCTATTTAGAACAGGAGCAAAGCAACATAGGGCATTTGTTATTTTTATAGATCTTAACCTATCAATCATAAACTCCTAAAATTTTTACCACAGCATACACATAGAATCATTAGCCTACCATAAAACTTTCGCATTTATTTGAGTAAAACAACTACAGTTATGAAAAAGACAAGACATAACTAGTATTAAAAACCTAACTGTATAAATTGATTTTTATAGCAAAAACTTTAAACTAAAATATGCATTATTATAGATCTAATGCATATATAATTTCATAAGGATTCCAAAAACTCCTCATTTACTATTTTACAATTTTTCTACTAATTACTACGAATTTGCAAAGTTGATCAACCAAATTTGCATAAACCAAAGAAAAGGAATGTAGATCTTGCATCGAGGACCCTGCAGTTTCCACAAATTAAACTCAAACAAACAGATCCTTTCTAGGAATGTAGAGCTTGCACCGGGGACCCTACAGTTTCCACAAATTAAACTCAAACAAACAGATCCTTTCTGGCACTATTCATCTGAGTCACAGATTCACGCTTAGATCCTCCCACTTCTTCTAATTCTTGCCCGCAGTCCTTCGCCTTCTCTTCAACTCGGGAAAGGAGCAGAGCATAGCTTGGGCCGATCGGGCTTGACCAGTGAGAGTCGACAGCGGTGAGGAGGGGCCGATCGAGCTTGGCCGTGGCCACGCCTGGCCAACAGCACGGCCAGCTGCAGCCCATGGCCCTGCTGGTCACAACACAGGAGAGAAAGGTCTTTCCCAAGCGCACACAAGCATGGAGAGCTCACTCACGCCACAACAAAGAGGAAGGAAGGGAAGCCGCATAATCTGCTCATGCAATGCAACTTGCAGGCAACACGTCTAAGTGCAGACCATAAGGTAAATTACCTACCAGGTGATGAATGAAAATGCAGACGTAACCAAGTATAAGGCGACCAATGGCACCTGATGCCAAACCAATTGTAACTAACCTGCTCAAATATAGGTACCAAGGAGGGGACGATGCGAGTACCGCCGAGAGCAGGCTGCGCCAAGAGGAGCAGCCACGCACCGCAGCTAGCAGCGGGGCTCGCGGGCGAGCGCACCATGGCCATGGGAGCACCACCGGCGGCCATGGCCATAGCTACAGCTCCAAGCGAGCTCAGAGCGAGAGAGAGTGCTAGAGAAAGGGTAGGGAGCAAGTGAGGGAAAGCTCGGCGTCCACTTCAACTCTTCTGCACAAGTGCACGCACGAGGCGAGTGGGGCGCAGCATGATGGCCGCACGGCGGCAAGCATCAGTACAGCTCGGCCACGTCCAAGTGCTCCAGGATAGCTAAAAAATGCTTGAAAAACCGACTGAACCTCCATTTTCTCGCCTCTCTATCTCCTAAACCGAGCAATGAAAAACTAAACCAATGGCACAGTGTTGTAGAGCTATATGAGGACTACAACTTTGCTTAAAGGTTTTCGATCTAACTCAGATTATATTGGAAGATAGAGAGCTACAAAGTAGGGCTCATGAAACTAAAAATTCAGTTTTCAGTTAACCCTGACTTAGCAAATTTTCGAGCTCCCAAAACAGCCATGGATTCCAAATTGAGGGCTCAGTTAGACGAAGTTAGAGACTAAACTAGGTCTTGACCTTTAAACAAAGCTTGTTCTACCTAATATGAACTACAACTTTTATTTAGGTCCCACCGCCATGCAAACAATCTAAGCCATAGTTCAAACCAAGTCAAAGTAGCATCGTGGTAAAGCTTAAATTAGAGTTTTAGACCGATTGAGGCATTTTCTTGACCTTTGCTCGACACGAACCCTTCATGACTTTTGTTGTAGAGTTCAATTAGAGTCATTTGGGAAAGATATCAAGGTTTGGTTGATGACCTATAATTCCATTCACTTAATAAAGCAATCCAAGAAAGAATGTAACTCATCGTTTCATGCGACTTTTTAGCTCCAGACTTCATGAAACTTTTCCACTGGTCAAGGTGGATGCATATTGATGAAATGTACATGAAATAAGCATGTTTAACATTACTCTTGCATAATCTTAACAAGGGTCCACATGTAAGCAAAGGTGTGTTGTCCAAGTTTAAGTTGGAGCCTACTCTTGTAGATTTGATCTTTCACCTTCATTAGCAATCAACATGTCATGTTTGAGCTCAAACCCAGTGCTTAACTGGTGACAAACACCTGGGGTGTTATAGAGGGACCTCATCTTCATAGATCACCAAGCGCCATTGCCAAGGGATTTGTCCATGAGGGTGGCGAATCACGCCAAGGGCGAGCGGTTGAGGAAGGCAAAGGAGGACAAGAGGAAGAAGAAGCAGCAGAAGCTGCAACCACGGGAGCGAGGGGAGGACACCGACAGCGATGATGATGATGATGATTGAGATGACGATGAGGTAGTCGACAACATTGAGTGGGATGACCTAGAGAACAAGGATGTGCTGACAGGTATCGGTTCGTCCTTGCAGGAGTCAGGACCCTTCCCATTCCATGGAGGGGAGGGCACATCTGGGGAGCCTGCAGAGACAGGCCATACCGTCGGCCTTCCCTAAGAGCCAACAAGGGCGGGTGGCTCCGCTGCCGTGCCTGAGGTGCCAATGGAGGCGGGTGACTCCGCCATCGCGCCCTAAGATCCAAGGGGAGCGAGCCCCTCTGCCCAGGAGCAAGGGGTGGGCTTGAAATGGCCTCACCCCGATGAGGCAAAGTAGAGGTCAGGAGGTTCGCCCCCCAAACGTATCTGCCACCCAACGGCGTTGAGGTGAGTCATCAACTCCTTTGTTTTTTCCTGTTTTGGTCGGATTTCATCATGACTTATGCTTTTCATCTCTTGCGGCGTCGGGAGGCCACGTAATCCTTTAGCGTTGGCACCAAATAAGAGCATCGCCCTTCAAGCGAGGTGGCAGCCATTAGCTGGTGTCGCGCCTATTTTGGGTGGGAGCAGTGCCAACATGACTACATCGCCGGTCAGTCAGGTGCTGCCCACGGTGGCGCATGTGCCCTCGGTGGGACAGGTAGATGCGAGGGTTCAAGGGATGCCTTTGGAGGTCGTGAAATAGCTGGTGATGGTGGTGATACCGCTGCCAACGATGGGGCAGATGGGGTTGCCGACTGCGCTTGTGGCACCGACCGTGGTGAGCGCGACGTAGCCGGTCAGGACCCCACCGATGTAGTCAAAGGTGGCGGTGGCTATGATAGGTGGGTCACAGCCGAGCGCTATCATGGTGGCGCCTAAGGAACCGGTGTGACCCATGCCATCAGCGGCCTAGGTGACAGCATCTAGCATGCACCGAACTAAGGGGTACACGGCCGAGGGGTCCTCGGAGGTCATGGTGCTAGGAGAGGAATCAGTGACCGTACCGCTGACCCCTTCCATCGCTAGAGGGAGTCTCCCGATGGGGACGTCATGACAAGAAGGGTCAACAGTGATTAGAGCCTGTGGGGAGCCATTCCTGGCCCTGACATCGGTGGGTAGCGACTCACCTGCATGGGGTGAGCCCCTGCTCTAGTGGGCGAGTCCAAAGGATCTATTATCGACGCTCCTCACTCTTGATGACGCTGCAGAGAGCATGGAGCAGGAGAGCCTTGACGTGGGGATCGTGTCCGTGCTCAAAGCCCTAGATCACGCCATAGGTGCCTTGCGCGACATTGTCGTTCCCTTCGATTGGGAATTCGCTTGACCCTACTTCTTGCCTGTTTCTTTATATATTTTTTGTATTCTGACCATCGTCTCCTTTTAGTCCCTTATCGTTCACATCTAGGGGAAGTCTTGGTCCCTTCATGAGTAGAAGGAAACCAGGGACCGCCTCATCGAGGAGGCATCGCTGCGCGGGGAGGTGATTGCTCAACTTGTTGCCGCCCAGTAGAGGGTGGCCAAGCTAACTCCCCTCGCCAAGGAGGCAGATAGTCTTTGGTCATGGGTGGCAGAGGCCCATCGGCACACTGAAGAGGCCGAGAGGGCGTTCGAGGCCCTGTTGGCGAGATTGTGGAAGGACGACGAGGAGGCCGCTAAGGTCAGGAAGGAGTGGGACGAGCTACTCCAGAAGGATGTTGAGACCAGCTAGCAGATCCTTGACCTTTTGGCCGAGGTTGAGAAGGAAAGGGAGCTGAAGCTGGGGGCATGGAGAAGCTCATGACCCAAGAGAAGAGGGCGAGTCTGGATGCTGTGGCGATTGCCCAGCTACGCAAGGAGTGGGATGAGTTGCTCCAAACCACGGAGAGGCTCCACTCAGAGCATGGTGAGGCTTGCGAGGAGCACGACCGGGCCCTCTAGGAGCTGGACTAGGCCTACTAAGAGCGCGATGATGCGCAGCAGAAGGTTGGCTCCCTCTAGGCCAAGCTCGGAAACCTAATGACCTAGAAGCTAGAGGCCGAGAGCGTCTCTACCGAGCTGGCTGTGGACCTCGCCAAGACAAGGAGGAATCTTTAGGCGGAGGGCGACGAGCTCGGTATCCTAAGCACTACCCTCAGAGTGGTCTGCAATGACCTTGAGGTGGTGCGGTTGGAGGGGACCAGCTCGCTCATGGGCCATGCCATTGAGATCATAGCTTGGGTGCGCCAGCTCGAGAGGAATGTGCTTTGCGTCGGGGTCAACCAAGACTTCGTGATTGCTTGTTCTCAATATGGGGACAACATCGACCTAGAGACAATGAGCCATAGCTTTGTGCCTAGCTATGAAGTCCATGAGCTAGAGGAGATGGAAGCGGTGGTGGCTCCCCTTTCGCAGGACCTGGTAGACAGGATCGAAAGCATAGTTCTCCCTGGAGGGGTTAGTTAAATCAATAGGTTGATCACTATTGTAATCAAAGGATAGGTGCTGACCATTGTGTAATGCTTAAACAAACTTGTCATTTTGTTTCATTTGACCAAGTCTGTTCTTTTGTTTTGGTGCGTTCTGACCCTTCCATTTGTTAAGACCATAGAGCCTGAGGTGTAGGAGGGAAACTCTGATCATAATGGTAAGCAAGAGTGTTGTAGCCACTAGGGCATAGGTTTCTCGTAGTCCAACTAGCCTTGCTCAGTCGTTCATTTCCGTAGACCTTGCTACTAGGTTTAACGTGAGGAAGGGTGTTGGGTGCAGCGACTGTTTTAGAAAGGGTGTATGTATACCCTTATTATCCCTCGAGTGAGACTTGACCCCTTGATGTTGTAGGGGTCAGGTGTCACTAAAGATCAAGGAGAGGATAGTGAAACTAGTAGGAGAAAGCATCTCTTGTTTTCATGCGTACCCCCTCCCTAGAATCTGAGCCATCATTCTATGACCGCGCGTTTGGTCTCCTTATGAGTCCAACTTTCCTTGAGCCCCCACGCATAGCAGGGGTTCGGTCGAGGGTTGGCTCATCTTTGTGATCATCACCCCATCCTCGGTTTCTATAACCAGAGGGGTTGAGCTAACGTCACCCGCCTTGATGGCTTGAGTGACACACTCGATGAGCTCGCTATCGGGCATGTTCGAGTGGAATCTAGGTCCGTCGTTCATGACAGGGTCGGCATAGCCCTCATGTGGCATTTCACTGTTCCTTAACCCACCTCCTGGCAGATGCCTGAGCCATTCTAGAGGGTGACTTAGGTGGCTCGATGGCCTCCCCTCAATGGGGATTCTGTGGGCTTGACTCGAGGTTAGGATCGAACAAGAAGGTTGAGATGACTCTGTCTTCTTCTAAGCGGGTTAGGCGAAGGCCAATGGGGCTTATCTGTGTTTTCTCCCTAGCTCTGTTCAACACAAGATGGCCTTAGGCCCTTCGTGGGCCGACCTTCAAACCCCGGTCAATTAGACTTCCGATTTAGGGTCAGGCAGCTCAGGCCCCCGAGCCCCGTGGGGCTTGGTAGGAGTTGGCCGTGTTTTATGCATCACCCCATCCTCAGTTTCTCCAACTGGAGGGGCTAAGCTAACGACACTTGCCTCGATGGCTCGAGTGTCACGCTTGGCGAGCTCGCTAATGAGTATGTTCGAGCAGAATCTAGGTCCGTCATTTGCTGATGGGTTCAGCATAGCCCTCATGTGGCATTCCATTGCTCCTTAACCCGCCTCCCGGTAGATGCTCGTGTCGCTCCGGAGAGTGACTCAGGTGGCCTGCTGGCCTCCCCTCGATGGAGATTCTATGGGCTTGGCTTGAGGTTAGGATCGAACGAGAAAGGTCTAGGTGTCCCTATCCGCTTCTGAGCGGGGTCGTGTAAGGCCGCTGGGGCTCATCTATTTTTTCTCCCTTGGCTCTATTTGACGCAAGGTGGCCTCGAGCCCTTCGTGGGCCAGCCTTCGAACCTCAGTCGGTCGCCGCTCATATCAAATGTGATGACTACCGCTTCGTGACATGACGCGAAGCGTTGTGATGCAGCAATTGCATATGCAATGCTTGGATGTATGGGATGAATGTATGGATGACTGTATGAATGCATGCATGAGAATGGATGAATGAATTATCATGCAATTTAAAAGAAAAGTGGGGATTGGTAAAGTTACCTTGATGGCTCGAGTAATGGGTTCAGGGAGCTCTTACCTAGTATGTCTGTGTGGGGTTTGGGTTTAATGTTCATGATGGAGCTAGTGTAACCTACATGGGGCATCCCACTTCTCTATACCCGTCTCTCAGTAGTGGCCCGAGCCATCCGACCGACCTGGGTGACCTACCAGCCTCTCCTCGATGGAGATTCTACCGGTGGGTCCCTCCAAATCCTTCTAGGGAAGGCAAAGGCTAAAGCTTGCGGTGCAGGGACAAAAACACTAAACACGCTGGTGAGTAGAAACATCGTAGCCACTGGGGCGTAGGTTTCTAGCAGTCCGACCAGTTTTACTCAAAGTTTGTTTCTATACACCTTGCCTCTAGGTTTTAGCACGAGAAAGGGGTCGGGCATCGAGAATGTCTACCAAATAGACACTCTTGCTAGCCCCCGAGCGAGACCCGACCCCTTATCGTTGCTGGGGTCGGGGGCTCGATAACAAAATTAATGCACATAAAGTAAGGGTGACCCGTCTCTTGGCAGCGGCCTGAATCGTTCGATCAACTTGGGTGGCCCGCTGGCATTGGACTTACCTCGATGGCATGAGTGATGGGTTTAGGGAGCTCTTACCAGATATGTTCGAGCGGAATCCGAGTTTGTCGTTCGTGATGGAGTCAGCATAGCCCGCGTGGGGCATCCTGCTGCTCCCTACCTGTCTCTCGGCAGCAGCCAAGACATCTGATCGACTTGTGTTACCTGCTGGGATAGGACTTACCTACAGAGATTGGGGATGATAACATCTTGCCCAAAAACTTAGTTAGGCAGATAAGCCAGGCGACGAACTCATAATAAATGGACAAGCTCTTAGATTTTGCTATGGCCAAATAGTTTTTAGCCCTTCTCCCCCTTTTATATTTGGTGCGCTTGAACCCTTTCCATCGTTAAGGCCATAAAGCTCAGGGTGCGGGTGAACAAATTCTGATCACACTGGTGAGCAAAGACGTCGTAGCTGTCGAGGCATCGGTTTCTCGTAGTCCGACCAGTTTTACTCAGAGTTTGTTTTCGTATCCCTAGCTTCTAGGTCTCAATGTGAGAGGGGATTGGGCACGGAGAATGTTTGCCAAGTGGATATACTTTTAGACGTGCACCGACTTTTTCGGCAGCTAAGGCCAAAAAAGCTCGGGGTGTGAAAAAAATCCGATCACGCTAGTGAGCAAAGGTGTCGTAGCTGTCAAGGCATAGGTTTCTTGTAGTCCAACCAGTTTTACTCAGCGTTTGTTTTTTTAAACCTCGCTTCTGGGTCTTAACATGAGAGAAGGTCAGGCGTAGAGAATGTCTACTAGATAGGTACGCTCTTATTAGCCCCTGAGTGAGGCCCGACTCCCCACCATTGCTGGGGTCGGGTGTCACTAAAGGTCGAGGAGTTTGATAGCAAGACTGCTAAGAGAGTGTGTTTATTAAGGGTAAAAGTGATGTAGTTGCTCAATGTTCTAGGCATTGGCGAAGACCTCGCCGTCGATGGTCTTGAGCTTGTAGGCGCCTGGTCGGAGCACCTCCACGACAACGTACGGTTGCTCCCACAGTGGGGAGATCGTGTGGCGATCCTTGCTGCACTGGACGAGGCGGAGGACCAAGTCTTCGACGTTGAAGGAATGACCCCACACTCGATGGTTGCGGTACCGTCATAACGCCTATTGGTACTTGGCAGAGCAGATGAGGGCAATGTTGCGTGCTTCATCTAGTTGGTCCATGGCATCCTCGAGGGATGCCTCGGCTCCCTGTTCGTCGTATGTTCTGACCCTTGGCACTCCATAGTCAAGGTCGGTCGGGAGGACAGCCCTAGAACCATAAACCATGAAGAATGGTGTGTAGCCAGTGGCCTGACTAGGGGTCGTCCTCAGGCTCTAGAGCACCATGGGAAGCTCGGTGACCCTTTGTCCACCAAACTTGTTCAACCAGTTGAGGATCCTTAGCTTGAGGCCCTATAGGACCATGCTGTTTGCGCGCTCGACCTACCCGTTCGTGCGGGGGTGCGCTACGGTGGCCCAATCAACGCGGACGTGATATTCATCGTAGAATTGGAGGAACTTCTTCCCGGTGAACTACGTGTCATTATCCATGACAATGGAGTTTGATACTCCAAAGTGATGGACGATATCAAGGAAGAACAACATGGCTTGCTCGGACTTGATCACGAAGATCGGTCAGGCCTCTATCCACTTTGTAAACTTGTCTATGGTGACAAGCAAGTGGGCATAGCCCCTAGGCGCTCTTTTGAGCGGTCCAACCAGATCGAGCCCCTAGACCACGAACGGCCACGTGATGGGGATCGTCTAGAGTGCTTAGGCCGGCAGGTGGGTCTACCAAGCATAGTACTGACACCCTTCATAGGTGCGCACAATCTGTTTGGTATCAGCTACTACGGTCGGCCAGTAGAAGCCTTGATGGAATGCTTTTCTAACCGGGGTTCTAGGTGCGGCATGGTGACCATAGATCCCACCGTGGATATCGCCCAGCAACTGCTTCCCCTGCTCGATGGGGATGCAACGCTGTAGGATGCTGGTGTGGCTTCGCTTGTAGAGTTCACCCTCAACAAGGACAAAAGACTTGGCGCATCGTGTGAGCCACTGAGCCTCTATCTTGTCTGTCGATAGCGCCTCGCAGAGAAGGTAGTCGAGGTAAGGCATTCTCTAGTCAGTCAGACGGTCAAGTTCCGTCGTTGGATCCTCGTCAAGCTTCATGACCTCAGGGCTAGATGGAGCCAACGGCTGGTTAGCCCTCGAGCCTAGGGTAGGTGGCCCATCATCGGCTTGTTCCAGCTCCTCATAATGGACCGAGGGTTTGTGTTGATCACTAGCAAAGACACCTATCGACACTGGTTCTTAGTCGGAAGCCACCTTCGCCAGCCCATCGGCCACCTCGTTGAGATGCCTCGGGATGTGATTGAGCTCGAGGTCATCAAATTTGTCCTCTAGCTGGCAGACTTCTCTACAGTATGCAGCCATCTTGGCATTGTGGCAGCTCGACTCCTTCATGACTTGGTCGACGACGATGCGCAGACCGTTGACGAGCGCCTCATATTTAGCCACATTATTGGAGGAGGGGAAATGGATGCAAACCATGTACCTCATGCGTACCCCATGGGGTGAAATGAAGACCAACCCTGTGCCGATGCCTTTCTTCATTAGCAATCCATCGAAGTACATCGTCCAGTACTCTTGGTCAATGACCACTGGTGGCATTTGGACCTCGGTCCACTCTGTAATGAAATTAGTTAGCACTTGGGACTTGATGGCCGTCCGGGAGGCATATGCAATGCCTTGACCCATCAACTCGAGTGCCCACTTTGTGATCCTTCCTGTGGCATCTAGGTTTTGGAAGACCTCGCTAAGGGGGAAGGACGTCACGACCATCACTGGATGTGACTCAAAGTAGTGGTGCAGCTTCCTCTTGGCGATGAGGACAGCATACAGGAGCTTCTAGATTTGGGGGTAGTGTCTTGGATTTGGACAGGAACTCGCTAATGAAGTACACTAGGCGATGTACTTTGAGGGTGTGCCCCTCTTCTATTCGCTCCACCACCAAAGCGGTGCTGACCACCTGCATGGTGGCCGCAATGTAGAGCAGAAACAGTTCTCCATCGGTCGGAGGAACCAAGATCAGGGCCTTCGTCAGAAGCTACTTGACCATGTCAAGCGCCTCCTAGGCCTCAGGCGTCCATTCAAAATGGTTTCTTCATAAACCAATAGAGGGGGAGGCCTCATTTGCCGAGGCGCGAGATGAAATGGCTGAGCATGGCGAGGCACCACATAACTTGTTGTACCCCCCTTTATGTTCTGAATCAGGCTCATCCTTGTGATGGCCAAGATCTTCTCTGGGTTGCCTTCGATGCCACGCTCGGAGACGATGAAACCCAGCAGCATACCCCTCAGGACCACAAAAATGCACTTCTCGGGGTTGAGCTTAATGTTGTTTACTCAAAGTTTTGTAAAGGTCTGCTCAAGGTCGACTATGACCTTGTCAGCCCATTTGGACTTGACCACGATGTCGTCCACGTAGGCCTCAATAGTTTGCCCGATGAGATCTCCAAAACACTTGAGCATACAACGTTGGTATGTAGCCCCAGCGTTCTTTAGACCAAACGGCATTGTGACGTAGCAGAACGATCCAAAGGGGGTGATGAAAGATGTCGCGAGCTGGTCGGACTCTTTCATCGTGATTTGATGGTACCCGGAGTACGCATCAAGGAAGCAAAGAGTTTCACACTCTGAGGTAGAGTCGACTACTTGGTCTATGCGTGGCAAAGGAAACGAATCCTTCGAACACGCTTTGTTGAGACCCATGTAGTCAACACACATTCTCCATTTCCCACTCTTCTTTCGTACAAGAACGGGATTGGCTAACCACTCGGGGAGGTACACTTTCTTGATGAACCCAGCTGCCAAAAGTTTTGCAATCTCCTCGCTGATGGCTCTGTGTTTCCCCTCGTCGAAGCGACGCAGGCACTGCTTCATCGGCTTGGAGCCTAGCTTGATCTTCAAGGTATGCTCGATGACTTCTCTTGGAATGCCTGGCATGTCCAAGGGTTTCCATGCAAAGATGTCTTTGTTGGCGTGGAGGAAGTCGACGAGCATGCTTTCCTATTCGAAGGAAAAGGCGGTGCCAATGCGCACCACTTTGTTTTTGGAGCCACTAGGGTCTATGAGGACCTTCTTACCGCCCTCCACCGGCTTGAAAGACCCGATCGACCACTAGTGGTCGGGTGTTTCTTCAGTGACCTCCTTCCTGATGGCCACAAGCTCCTTGGAGGCGATGATTATCGTGGCATGATCGCAACATTCGACCTTGCACTCATAGGCGTGCTGAAATGAGGTGCCGACGGTGATGACCCCACCTGTGCCCATCATCTTCAGCTTCAGGTAGGTGTAGTTGGGGATGGCCATGAACTTTGCGTAGCATGGATGTCCTAGGATGGCGTGGTAGGCTCCATGGAACCCAACCACCTCGAAGGTGAGGGTCTCCATCCTATAATTGGATGGATCCCTGAAGGTGATGGGCAGATCAATCTACCCAAGTGGCATGGCCTGCTTTCTAGGCATGATGCCGTGGAAAGGTGCTCCGATCGGTCGGATGTGGGATCGACTGATGCCCATGGTGTCGAGCGTCTCGGCGTACATGATGTTGAGGCTGCTGCCTCCATCCACTAGTACCTTAGAGAGCCGCTTCATGATGATGATTGGGCCGACCATGAGTGGATACCTCCCTAGTTACGGGACGCTCTCTAGGTGGTCGGTCCGATCAAAGGTTATGGCGGACTCTAACCACCAAAGGAAGGTAGGCATGGCTGGCTCGGCCGTATAGACCTCACGGCACGTGAGCTTCTAGCGACGCTTGGAGTCATAGGTCGCCGACCCTCCGAAGATCATGAGGCAGCCATCTGACAACGGAAAGCCACCATCCGTCCCCTCAACATTGTCCACAGTCGGCTTGGGGTCCTTCCTATGCTCCCCCTATTGAAGCCTCCAGACAAGAACCACTTCATGAGGCCATAGTCCTTGTATAGATGCTTGATGGGGAAGAAATGGTTCAGGCATGGCCCTTCGAGTAGCTTCTTGAAGTGATCCAGAGTACCCTCCATGGGCTTTTGGCCCCCCTTGTGGTTGGCGGCAGCCACGAGCGAGCCCTCACGCCGCTGCTTGTTCTTCTTCTTGATGGGATGGTTGGTGGTGCCTTCGCTGGCATCCTCATCCCACTTTGCCTTGCCTTTTAGGTGGTCAAAGATCGCTCTGACCGCCTCCTCACCTGAGGCATGGCAAGTGGTGATGTCGAGGAGCTCCTTGGTGGTTCGTAGGCCCTTACATCCCAGCTTGTGAACCAAGGACTTGCAAGTGGTCCTAGATAGGAAAGCTCCAATAACGTAAGTGTCAGCGACATTAGGTAGCTCGTTGCACTGCTGGGAGAAGCACCGGATGTACCCACGAAGGATTTCTCTAGCCTTTTGTTGATAGTCCTTGAGATCCCATGGGTTCCTAGGGTGCTTGTACATGCTCTGGAAGTTCCCCATGAAGATCTCTTTTAGGTCCACCCAACTTTGGATTTTGTTGGGCGGAAGGTGTTCCAACCATGTTCTCGCCGAATCGACCAAGAACAATGGAAGGTTGCGGATAATGAAATCATCATTATCCACTCCACCGGCTTGATAGGTAAGCCGATAATCCTCAAGCCATAGTCCAGGGTTTGTTTCCCCGAAGTATTTCAGAATGTTGGTTGGTCCTCGCTGCTGTCGTAGCGTCCACCACGACGAGGGTGATAGCCATGGCTAGCTCCCTCTGTTGGATCATCACGGGTACATCTATGGGCGTCAAGGGTGTCGCGTGCGTCATGGTTACGGCCAAGACACTCTTGCACTGGGACCACGGTGCACTACCTACCGCCTTGTGGTGCCTGGTGGACTAGCGCGTCCTTGTCGGGTCACTCTGAGGGCATACGCTGGCTGGCGTCGAGCTCGCGATGCCGAGATAGCGAGCTCTTGGCCTGTTGCACCGCCGCATGCTCGAGCAGCGTGCGAATCTCATGGTGGGCCCGATGATCCTTCAACATTGCGGGCCCTAGAAGCCCACGGAGCAAGGCCACCATAGCAGCGATGTTCTAGCTCGCCTGAGCAAAGTGTGGGAGGGCTTCATCATCCGTGATGATCCCCTGGTTCACGTCACAAGCCATGGCACGCGTGCGCCTACCGTCTCCGTGGTGCTCGATCTCCCGATCGAGCTCCGTGCATTCCTGCTCGAGCTGGAGCCATGCTTCCTCGAGCTCTAGGTGCTGGGCCTTTAGTTGCTCCATCCACAAGCGGGGTGCAGCCCCTGTATCCCCCTCAACCTCATCATTGAGGTCATTTGTCGAGGTAGCCTCCTCCTCGTGGATGCTTTCGACGTGTCCCTCGGGGGTATATGCCATAAAACATTTATGAGAGGGGTGATGGCTCCCCCTGCTAGAGTCAGAGGCAGAGGGCGACTCCATTTCTTCTGCGAGGAGGTCATGGAAAGACTTTGTGACATATTTGGTCATCCCTACGAACTTGTCGTTTGCGGGGAAAATGAGGCGCGCATTGCGCCACAAGGTGGCCAACGGTCTCTGCAGCGTTGCGGAGATCGAACGGGAGCGCTATCGGGGCGCTCTGGATGGGGTATTCTGGAGGGAGCGGCTCCCCTCCAGTAAGCTATGCCATGACATTGGTGAACAAGAAGGCGAGATGGCACAGGTCCTCTCAGGATGGTCGGGGTCCTAAGAAGGCGCCGAACTAGCACTCTAACCTCCCGAGTCAAAGTCGAGGAGTTGGTTACTTCCGAGGGCATGAGCCTCCGCTGTGTGTAGTTGCAGCTCCTGAAGTGTCTCAGCGATTATGTTGAGGCCGGCGGAGTGGGGGGTCGAACGGTGGTGGGAGCCATCGCCAACTCTCCCTCCATCGTGACGATGAAATCTAGGTCCCCGAAGCGCACGTGTGCGCCCGGGACCCAGCTGCGGTGGTGACTAGCCATCCGAGGCCTAGTGTGGATGTCGAGACACGCAAAAGGCCCCTACCTGGCGCACCAACTATCAGTGTTTTAAGTTGCCACTAACTAGTAAATTTCTAATATTGCGCGTCTAGCTCGGATGGTGTGCTAAGAGAACACGAGGTTTATACTGGTTCGGACAGAATGTCTCTATGTCCAGTTCATTGCTGCTACTCGTGTTACTAGCACTGAAAGTTCATAGTAGGGGTTACAAACGGTCAAAAGAGGGACAGGTCCCAAGTCTCTGGTGAGAGGATCGAACGGGTGCCGAGAGCTCGGTCACTTCCCGGCTGTGTGCTTGTGTGTTCTGATCGATTCAGGGTTCGATGGGTTCCAGTCCAAATCGAGCTATGTGTTGCGATGTCTTGCGATGCGAATCCAGCTCCTCTTCATGGGATGCCCTACTTTCCCTTTTATAGACCAAGAGAAAGCACGGGTTATAGTCAAGAGAAAAGAGGAGAATGAGAAGGAGAGGAAGTCCTCCAGGATCACCGGATCCTTCTTTTCCTTCATGTGAGTCCCATCAACCTTATAGACATTAATAGGGATAGCTCCACGTCACGGCCCTGTTCATCACTGGCGCCATGCGCAGGCGTTGTCTCTCGGTCGTGGCGCTCCACTCCGTCTTGACGGACGTCGTGGTGAACTGATGCACCTATCGGCGCCCATACGAGGGTTAGGCAAAACAGCACCGGTATGCCCGATGATGTTCCTGATGTGAATCCCTGGGTATGGCCCGCCATGGCCATAGGTTATATCAAGGCATGACGGATCCCCCAGCCTCAGTGTTAGGTGAGGTGGACCCTACCCCTAGAGGTCAGGTGAAGCAGAGCGTAGACCTAAGGGTCGGGCGAGGCGGAGCCCGTGGCCTCGGGGTCAGGCGAGGTGGTGTCCTCCCCCAAAGGTCAGGCGAGGCAAAGCGTAAACCCAAGGGTCGGGCAAGGCGGATTGCAGACCCAAGGGTTGGGCAAGGCGGAGCCCACAACCTCGGGGTTGGGTGAGGCAGAGTCCTCCACTAGAGGCTGGGCGAGGCAGAGTGTAGACCCAAGGGTCGGACGAGACAGAGCCCGCAGCCTCAGGGTCGGGCGAGGCGAAGTCCTCCCCTAAAGGCCAGGCAAGGCGAAACCAGCCCTCGGAGGTCGGGTGAGGCCGAGTCCTTCCCCAGAGGCCAGGCGAGGCAGAACCAGCCCTTAGAGGTCGGGTGAGGCAGAGTCCGCAGCCTCAGAGGTCAGGCGAGGTGGAGCTTACGCACCTGAGGGTCGGTTGGAGCTGTAGTCATGCTCCTGACTACTCAAATGTATCAATGTGGATGGTTATTAGCTCCTCCTCTTTGAGTACCCTAGTATTGGTCCCCGACACAAGGCACCTACGACACTATGATATACAGTAGGATCAGCAACCAGTGGTCCAGCTTGGACTGGACCTCAATTGGAGTGGAGCATGGGTTGCAATTTGACATATTGGCCTTCTCCAAAATTTTAGCGGCATACTTGGCTTGTGAAAGGAACAAACCTGTTGATGATCGTTGAGCAAAACCCCCCGAGAAGTAATGTAGATGACCTAGATCAGTCATAGCAAACTCATGCTATAGGGAGCCATTGATGCGCTAAAGAAGAGATGATGACAAGGCAGTTAATATGATGTTATCCACATATAGAAGAAGATAGGCCACATCCATTCCATGAGCGAAGATGAAGAGCGAAGTATCGCACTGAGAAGCCCAAAAACCAACAGATGTGATGAATGCTTGGAAACGGCTATACCAAGCCTGTGGAGCTTGCTTGAGGCCATATAGGGCTTTGTTGAGCTTGCATACGTAATCAGGAAGAGTCGGATCAACAAATCCAGGGGGTTGCTAACAATAAATAGTTTCACTGAGAGTGCCATGGAGGAATGTATTTTTGACATCCAATTGATGAATAGGCCAATCATTGGAGACGGCGAGAGATAACACCGTGCGTATTGTTGCGGGCTTGACAATAGGAATGAACGTTTCATCATAGTCAAGGCCTTGTTGTTGAGAGAAACCACGCACTACCCAACGAGCTTTATATCGAGCGAGAGATCCATCAGCATTGAACTTATGATGATAAAGCCATTTGCCTAAAACAATGTTAGCATGCGGTGGTGGTGGCATAGGATGCCATGTTTGATTGGCAATAAGAGCTCCATATTCCTCTTCCATGGCAAGTTTCCAATTGGGATCAGAGAGAGCAACTTGATATGTTTTGAGAAGCACGCTGATGTCTGCTGGAACCACGGCCAAATTGAAGATTTGGCGAGGTTGGTTGATTCCTGACTTGCCCCGAGTTTGCATGGCATGCTGATTAACAATGGGGGGAACAAACAATTGGCGCATTTGATGAGCGTTGTGCAGCTGGTATGACACCTGAGGTAGAGGACGATGTCGCAGCCAAGGTGGAGGGCGAGGGCTACCGGCGCGAGTAGACCTAGGTGATCAGGGACCTTGGAAGGCCGCTAGGTCCCGATGTCGGACCCCCAGCAAGAGGCCCAGGCGGGTGTGTCAAACCAGCAATAGTTGGACCGCCAGTAGGAGGCCTAGGTTGGTGTGCGGGACCAGCAACAGTGGTGCCCAATGTCGTTGTAGGGGGGCGCCGTAGACACGCTCAACATGGAGGGGCCGCGAGCATCGTGGACCGCTGCACCGTCAGGTTCATGCGGCGCGAAGGACACCACTTCACGAGGTTCGCCTCAAGGGTCATAGCCCGAGAGGCCTTTTTGTCGAGGAAGAGATTCCCGCCTTGGTCCAAACCGTGTGAGCAGAAGCACCGGTCTCCATGATTAGACACAACATGCGAGGCGACGATGAGGAGTAGATCAGCGAGTGCATGGAGCTGTCGATTGCTAGCCAGGCTGCATCGGGCTCTTCAGGCCCCGGCGTGCCATCGATGTGAGACGAAGCGCCGAACTTGCCGACGAGGGTGAGGAACAACTTTCGCCATGTGGAGTAGTTTGGGGGATCAAGCTCGAGGGCGAAGGGGATGTGGTTCTTGATGTTGATGGTGGCGAGTGCCGAGGTCATGCTTGGGGTAGCAGGAGGAGGGAGGGAGGGCAGCCACGATCGCGGCGACCATGGCAGCAGCAGCCGCCTTGGCGTCATCGTGCATAGCAGAGGGGCGAAGGTAGAGGAAGGGTCAAGAAGAGGGAGGATCGGGTCTAGCTGATACCATGTGAGAACATAGGAATAGGAAGAGTAAAAGTCCTTGAGTTTCCATTCATTGGTACAAGTATATATAGATTACAATTAAGGTACGAAACTGAAACATGACTGAACGTTTCATCTTCAAGATGCTTCATATTCTAATAGACACCACCACAACTCGCCTAACTTTTACCTCGTGGCAAGCCTTTAACACATTACTTGTTTCCTTTTCCAGCCTTGACTCGCCTCACTAGCCTTACCTCGTAGAACCTTGCCAGGTCAGAAGGGCCATTTGGCTCTCCCTGCTAGCAAGGAAATCCTTGCTTGCATCGGTCCTGTGACACCCTGGCAAGAAATCCAAACAAGCAGCTTTCTCCTTATCCTCGCTCGGTAAGATTACATAGTACCGAGTGAAGGATCCAAACGGGCTCTAAGCTACTGTAATCGAAGCTTTTTTTGAAAAATAAAGAAATAACCTCACAAACACCACCACCGCTAAAAAACACATTGGTGGTTAGTGAAGAGTCGTTTGTACAAATCGGCCAAAAAGAAGTGCATAAATAATGATTTTCGCGTCTAGGCCAAGCCCCAATGTTGTAAGTTATGGGACTTTTTCTGCAAAAATATAAGCGTGTAAGTTCTAACTATAACTTTCCCCTTTGGATTAATCTTATTTACCATCTCACCACAAATATATTGCTAAACAATTTTCACATGTGGTTCAAATGAGAAACCACATGTGACGTGGTGGAGGGTGGAGATGGCAGTATCATCGTTCGCTCCCCTGACCAAGCTTCTTCACCATGGCACCGTGCTATCATACATGTAGTAGGCTCCAAATCTGGACTGGCGTGACATGGAGAGGAGCACCATGGCTAGTAGAATTCGGGCCCATGGGGCAACCGCAGCAGACGGCGACGCCGCGCAAGACATCTTTGGCGGCGTGATGCGGGGGTTTTAGCCTCATACTCCGCATCCACCTGGAGCAATACCTCATCGACAACGGTGCTGTAGACCTCTAGGCTGACGACAAAGAAGCAGAGCATGAGGGTTCTGAGAACTCAGCGCGCGCTCCAATTCCCTTTCTGGCCCACGTATCAGAGAGAAGGGCTAAAAAAGGCGTGGACTGCTCAAGTACAAAGCGCGCCAGATAAAAAGAATTCCGCCAACCTTATCCTCTCCTCTGCCCTAGAGGCCACAACTTCTCTCGATCTCCCCCAAATCTGTTCATCTCTATGGTACCTCCGTCCTCACAAAAGCACTAGCCCCCTCTCATTCCTCACCGTCGGGCGCCGGCGCCAAGACCTCCACCGCCGATGGTCTAATGCCGAACACAAGCGCGTCCCCATGCCCAACTCCTTTGACAGCCGCCGCTATACTCGTTGGGCCGCCGGCGCTGCCAATCGCCACTCTCCGCTCTCACTTCTCGATGCTGCCACCAGGACCGCCACGCTGTCGCAGGTACTTACAATAGTACGCTGGCAACCCCTACCTCTCCTCTGATCTCCCTCTCCCTACCAAATCATCCTCATCTCTCCAAATCATACACAAAAAGAAGCTTGTAGATATGCATGCCACGAGATTTTAGGGTAGTGGTGCTCGGCCTTGTTTGCTTCCCCTTCCTTTCCCATCAAAATTCCAGTCTGTATCTTCTTGCAGGTAGATTCCATCAAGGGAGCAGATGATTCGAGTGATTGGACCAACATGTAATTTGTTCTAATTGGATTGTAGGTGCAGTCTTTTGATCAGGTATGGGAGTGGAAAGGAAAAACGGACGCCGAAGTCCTTCCCTGACGGTTATAACCGTCGTGAATCAATTGATGACGGTTTTCTATCAGGAAGATGGACTTTCCCGTAAGTTTATCCCTGACGGCGTATCTCTGACGGTAACCGTCACGGACGGCGTTCTTTGAAGGTATTAGCCATTTTCCCTGACAGGGCCAGGAAAAAAATTTTGCCTGGTTGCAATAGGTAAACCCACCATATGTACGCGAGGCCGATATTAAGAGGTTCCCTTGTCTGCTAATGCAACAACTAAAGAATCTATATGTTAGGAAGTAATGTATCCAATGAGCTGTACAACAGGTACATACGAAAAGGAAAATATCTCTAACAATATAGCCAGCAAAGGGATGGTTTCCGAACTATCCTTGCTCTCACTTTATTTTCTTGGATGGATGCATATCATGCATGCCAGTGAATAATTAATATCAGCAAGGATGTACTGAAGTGTGAAGTCCCACTCAATACTGCGGATATAATTGCTTTCTCGTAATCTGGCGTGCTCAGGCTCAGGGACATGTGCAAAAAAAAAACACAGGCCGCCCACAGGAACAGGTTCCCCTTTTGTTGTATATACGCATGCACCCAGCATGCGCTATGCTTGTCATACAAGTATGAAGTATACAACTGTACAAGATGGCACGAGCGCAGTATCTGCAAGCAACGTTTTTGTACTGTAGCATCGTATTAAAATATAATATAACTAAAGAAAAGCAGCAATTTTTTGTTGTGGAATGGAATTCCTAAAGTAGCTCCAGCGCATTCCTAGCTCAATACCATACAAGATATAGAAATATAATAAATAGATAAATACGACTACTAAGGAAAGGTAAATTAATTATTTTCCTGATATATATATACAAGCAAAGCAAGGCTATCGTCCTACCGTAGCAATGGAGGCAGCAGGCGGGGGAACGACGATGAAGACGGTGTGCGTGACCGGCGCGGGCGGGTTCGTGGCCTCATGGCTCGTCGAGCGCCTCCTCGCCGGCGGCCAATACATGGTCCACGGCACCGTCCGCGATCCCGGTAACTTGTTGATAGATAAAGGATCCACGGCACCGTCCTGAGGAGCTTGAGCGACTGAGTGAGTGTGTGTATGACGATCGATTCGTGCGCAGGCGACGCCAAGAACGCGCACCTGCTGGGGCTGGACGGCGCCGCGGAGCGGCTGCGGCTGTTGAAGGCCGACCTGCTCGACTACGGTAGCGTGGCGTCGGCCATCGCAGGCTGCGGCGGCGTCTTCCACGTGGCCTTCCCCGTCCCCGACTATGCCCTCACTGACCCCGAGGCACCAGCACTCTCGCGCCCTTTAATTCTCCCCTCTGCCTCGACAATGCAATGCATGCCTTTTCAATTCGTGTGATCTCCATCGGAGACAGACGGTCACCGTACGTACGTCTCCATATGTTGACGTTGTTGCAGGTCGAGATTCTGGCTCCTGCCGTGACGGGCACCATGAATGTCCTCAGGGCGTGCTCCGAGGCCGAGGTAGTCAAGAGGGTCGTCGTGGTGTCGTCTCTCTCGGCTGTGATGATAAAACCTGAGTGGGGCGAGTGCAAGGTCATGGACGAAGGTTGCTGGTCTGACGTCGACCTCTGCAGAACCACTGAGGTCACAAACCAACTTGAACCCCTTTGCATGCGTGCCCTCTGGGAAATTTGATATTAATATTGTGTTACCCATGTTTCATGAACAAATATGAGCTGATTGATGAACTTAGGCCCTATTTGGTTCTCCACCAACTAAGACTGAGTTCGTTGGGCATGCATATGGGGAACGGGAACAGGGGATGGTTTTCCATCCCTGTCTCCGTAAACCCGACAGGAACTAAATTATTTCTCTTTCAATTCGAGTGGAGATTAAATTGGTCTCGTCCCTGTCTCCTAAAAGGAGAATTCTCCACGCGGAATAGGCGATCGGGGCCCACTGCCATCTCTACCACCAGCACATGCCACGTTGGTTGTACCGCCGCCGCAGATGAGCCAAAGAAAATGGACGCCACAATTGTAGCGAGAATTGATACGTGAATGAGTTGAGAAACTTGTGGCACACCACAACTAATTTGTTAATCAAATAAACAGCCTTACTTTTGTTGCAGTCGCATGTGTGGCGTGGCAAAGTGAGGTCCTGAAACAAACTGGCCCATATACAATCCCTCTCTGTCAAACAAACCCTTACGCGTGGCACACACACGCATGTCTTATTAACTGATTGTTTTGTTGTGTCTATAGTAGGTCGTAACCAAAGCTATTTCTCTCCTTTGACATAATGACACATAGTTTTCCTATGTGTTCGCGGAAAGAAACCTTCGTACAGAAAAGTACATATAATCACTGGATGTCGACTGTGGAGTGACAATGATAGGGATGCTGCTTGTGCTTTGGTGCTAGCTAGATCGATTTTGGTTAAAACTTTTGTAGGGAAAAGTGCATATTCAGCTATTGTACTGTAATGTCAGTGACTTCAGCCAGAGAATCAGAGACAAATAGTCACTTGTATTAATTGTGCCTAATCAAGCACTCCAACGGGCCAGCTGGATTATAGGTCATTCGGACAGCAAGGAATGCATATGATTCTGATTGGAAGGGTTCTTAACTTTTCCTTTTAAAACCTGCAAAACATGTGATTTTTCACACACATTCTAATTTTGTTCTCTCCCAATTTCTTCACTCTTCCAGAACTGGTATTGCCTTTCCAAGACACTGGCAGAGCGGGAGGCATTTGATTACGCCAAGAGAACTGGGATCGATGTGGTGTCAGTCTGCCCATCACTGGTGATTGGGCCCTTGCTGCAACCCACACTGAACGCGAGCAGTTCGGTCGTGGTTGATTTCCTCAAAGGTTTACTACTTTTTTCTTTCCTTTGATGAATTCTTGCACAATTTGTAGCACATCCTGTTGGATTAATTTGAGACCTGAAATGTGGTTTGTGTTATGTCTTTACAGGAGATCGCTTGGTGAAAATGAAACTGAGACACTTTGTGGATGTTCGCGATGTCGCTGATGCTCTTCTCCTAGTGTACGAGAGTCCGGAGGCATCTGGGAGGTATATCTGCAATTCGCACCCAAGGCTGGTATCTGATGTCATAAAGCTACTCAAGAGCTGGTACCCGACTTATCAATATGCCACCAAGTAAGCCTGTTCTTGATTATCAGCAATCGTGTTGCTTCTTCCGAACTCCGATCATACATATAAGTTAATCTAAGTTTGTCTAAACTCAGTTTCGTTTAGTTCTGATTATTAGTATCCAAGTGTGCGAAAAACTAGTTAATGTTGCACATGACGTCAAGGTAATTGTGGTACTTTTGATTATAAGTATCCAAGTGTACTTAGAATGTCGTACTAGTGTTCTTTGTTGCTTGGAAAGGCAGGACATAACCCATTATGCTATATGCTGTGCTGTGCTTTGTGAAATTAGTAATCCTAGCTAAGAGCATGGAGTCTTATATCAAACTGCTAAATTGGAAAAAGGAGCATGTAAGGATGTTGGCCCTGTTCGCTTTGCTGAAAAGCCATGGCTGAAAATACTGTTCGCTGATTTGTGGTGAGAGAAAAACACTATTCATTAGCTGAAATAATACGGCTCTTAAGACAAGCGAACATGGCCATTATCATGTGACCTCTCATGGAGAAGAGCTCTGACACAAGTAAAGGAATGATTTTTACTAACGGTCAAAATCGATCTTCAGTTACTAACGGTCAAAATCGATCTTCAGGGCCGGTTCAGTAGAATGTCATAAGTGCTTCTCATGTAAGCACACCCTGCCCAGCCCAAGTTGTTGTGGTTCCGTGTGCGGCACGCACACTCTGCAAAATCCCAAACAGCAATTAGAATGCCATAATAGTGACAGTGATCCTTAGTACTTATCTTATGTTGTTGCTCATGCGGTTCCATTGAAGTTTTGATTTCTCTTGGGGCATGGTGGGTGAATTTGAAATGGCATGGTCAATGCAATCTGACGTATTGCATATACATATTTTGTTCCCCAACCAATGGCAGGTTCGTCCAAGTGAGCCACGAGCCTCCATTCAGTTCCAAGAAGTTGCAGGCGCTTGGCTGGAAATTCAGGCCGTTTGAGGAGACTCTCAGGGACAGCGTTGAATCCTTCAAGGCAGCAGGTGTCTTGGATTGAGGAAACACTACTTCATTCCCTGTCGCATTTGAAAATCAAAGTCGTTGCCTCATACAGTACATCATTGTCTTTGATCGATAATTGGGATGAGTAATGTAAGCATCAAAAGGGATCAAAGTTTTTTCATGTAATAAGCGGCATTTGGGCAATAGCAATAATAAGTAGTATATCAAATTTATATGAATGTATGTTATTGTTGGAGTCTTTAATTTGAATATCATGAATCAAGGAAGTCATGTACTACTATAGAATCATCATCACCGCTGACTTTGTGCTTTGACGATGATGATCATCTTCATCATCGCCAGCTCAAAACCAACGGTAAAAATTGATTAAAATATTGAAGAAAAGTACCCACACCCTGCTGCCGGGCACCGCCCGTGCAATGCTCTGCTGCCGGCCGCTCGCCTGCATTGCATGGAAGCACAAGACGCCTAAAATCGAATGCCTTCGACTAGGGTCGTGCCGGCACCGACGGTCTAGAAAAATAGAAATAAGTTACTAATCATATATAATACTCCTATATAGCACTAACCTATGGTATTGAGTAGTTACTAGAAAGAAATATTTTTAACGGTAATACAAGATAAATGGTCGATTAATTACCTACATATGTTTAGGAATTAGGCTACTTACTCGTTGAGTGCTAGCCTCCAAGGACCAATCATCTCAAGTTTTCGATGGATCTATCATCTATGGCACTACGACAGTTTGGCACTTATCAGTATGCACTCTCCAACGTCCCTCCGACTCTCCATGACATTGTGTTGTTTGCAGTTTGATACAATTGAATCTCACTAAGTAACCGTCTCGGCTATGCAGCTAGGGAATCTCAAGTCCTATATTCCACTACAAATACTCCAGATGAAACAATTGAATCTCACTAAGTCATCGTCTCCGCTAGGCAGCTAGGGAATGACCAGGTTGGCCGGCAACGCAGGCGTTTCAGACTCATGTTTCAATTGTTTCATCTCGATGTTGCAAAAGTAGATTCTGGGATGTTGCATATGTTGCAATGACAATATACGCATGTTTCAAATGTATGGTTCAGTTGTTTTAAGATGTATATTTCAAGTGTTTCATCTCGATGTTGCAGAAGTATATGCGGATGTTGCATAACATGCATGTTTCAAGTGTTTCATATGTATGTTACAAGTGTTTCATCTAGATGTTGCAAAAGTATATCTGGATGTTGCATATGTTGCTATGGCTATACACGCATGTTTCAATCGTATGTTTCAAGTGTTTCATCTTTTTTAGTCGTATATTGCAAGTGTTTCAACTGGGGAGCACATGTTGCAATGGCCCCGGTGGCCGGCCTGCAGCAGCTGCCTGCTACTGCTTCTAGGGCACCGCCGTGGGTCACCATGCGAGCGCCTGACGAGGCCGGAAGACGCCTCCGCGGTGCGCATCCGCATGTGGGGTCAGGCAGGCGCGCTCCTGCCTATTACCGCCCTATTATGCGTGCGCGATGGGCGCGATGCATTCGAACGGAGAGCAAAGTCCGGACACCTCCTACGGTCGGACATCGGGCACTAGCCCTTCCGAAGTAGGTTAGACAAACGGACAAATGAAGTAGTGTAGCCATTCCTAGATTCAGCACCTACCGTTGTCATGGACTCGCAACAAAAAAATGTTAATTGGAGTATAGAATATTGATTATCAGATGAATTATAGTTACGGGTTTCCCTCGGATTCAAATCTGAATTTTAATAATATGGAGAACTTTTAATATCCATGCGGATATGGGTCATCCAAATCCGATTATGTGCGGAAGTGGGATAGGATATGGAATCGGCAAAATCCGGCAAATATAGATTATCCGTAAATTCTATATGGATTATCCGACGTTTAGAATAGAATATCCGATAATTTATCTTCCTAGACAAAAACCTAGAGGAATTGAGGATTTAAAAAAGTTTTTAGTTGAGAACTCTTGTTTTGTGATGTCGTTGTTTGACGTTATAGATTTTGAATTGAGATCTTGTTGGCTGTTATTACATATTGACTAATAACTTATCATTTATGAGTGAGGATAGCCTATTAATGCTAATTGCAGTCGGTGCGATAGCCACAACTTGAAATCAATGTATGATTATTTTCTACTATCTGTTATTGGCTCTTTACAAAATTAACTCTTGACATGTATATATAAATTATTCGACTATTTAAATCTGTATCCAATTTGACTCCGCTCTATATTTGTACCAGTTCTGACATTCGAAGAAATCCACATCCGCATTCATGTATTATCTGCTCTGATCCGAATCTGACAAAGAAAAACATATTAGAATATGAGAGAGGCATTACTGATCTGATCCGTTTTCATACCTACTTATAGTATTTTTCCGTAAAAATTTGGAGCTCGTACCATCGCACGGGTAGCACGGTACTGTGTGCCAGGTGCTCAACCAAACAGGTGTGCAAAATGAAGAGCCTGTTTGGTAGGGCTTCTCCACCCTCACAAAGCTGTTTTTTAGCTTCTCCTATCAAATAGGATCTGATGAAACAGCTTCTAAGTTGTTTTTCCAGCTTCTCTCACATGCACAATTTCCCAAGTGAAGCCGAAAATATTAGCTTTTCCTTAGCTCTCTCTACTATCTTCCCTAAGAAGCTGTTTTATCAGACGTTTTTTAAAACAGTTTTAGCTTCACCGGTGAAGTTACTTTATAGAACTGAAATAAAAAAATAACTACTCACTCCGTTCTAAATTATAAGTCTCTTTGATTTTTTTTGGCCCATCTATTTTGTTCTGTATCTGTACATATTATTTATCTAAATTCATAGCAAAATAAATGTGTCAAAAAAGTTAAAGTGACTTGTAATTTAGAATGGAAGGAGCAAGTGAAGCTGAGTTTTGCCGAAACCCAGCACAAAGTACTGCATGCACATAGGATCCCCCCGAGTTCTCTGCCCAACCAGTGAGCTTTTTTTTTTTTTTTTGTGTGTGTGTGAAATCAACCATTGTGCTATATCCTCGTAGTTCAGGAATCAAGGGACGCCGACTAGCGCCAAATTGTCAACCGCCACAATTTGCACGAGGTCAATACGGCCGACCGTATATTTAATAACAACAAGTACTGTAATAAATAATAATCCTCTCGACACCCGAATCAGTCTAAGACTCTAAGGAAACAAGACGAGCCCCCGTAGGTCGTCGTGATCGGTACCAATGGAAGGCGCAGGCGCAGCTGGGAGGACGAGGACGGCGGTGGGCGTGACCGGCGCGGGAGGTTTCGTGGCCTCGTGGCTCGTCGAGCGCCTCCTCGCCAGCGGCCGATACGTGGTCCATGGCACCGTCCGTGATCCGGGTACGAAATCACTGCTTGTCTTCTTGTTCCCGGTGAACTGGCGTGTGCGTGCGTACATGATTACATGTTGGACGATCTGTGCGTGGTGCGCAGGCGACGCCAAGAACGCGCACCTGGCGGCGATGGACGGCGCCGCGGACCGTCTGCGCCTGTTCAGGGCCGACTTGCTGGACTACGGCAGCGTGGCGGCGGCCATCGCCGGCTGCGATGGCGTCTTCCACGTCGCGTCCCCAGTCCCCAGCACCTACCCAGTCGGTGACCCCGAGGCAACACACCTCAGCTCGCCCTTCCCGCTGCTGCCCTCTTTCTTCCCTCGGCTTTCTCATGCGTCTGTTCAATCTTTGTTGCTGCAGGTAGAGCTGCTCGCTCCGGCCGTGAAGGGCACCATGAACGTCCTCAAGGCGTGCTCCGAGGCCAAGGTCAAGAGGGTTGTCGTGGTGTCGTCCGTGTCCGCCGTAATGGTGAACCCTGGCTGGCCCCAGGACGAGGTCATGGACGAAGCTTGTTGGTCTGATGTCGAATTCTGCAGAACCACTCAGGTGACAGCAAAAGCTTCACATGCACCCTGTTCCTCTCATCCCCTCAACTCGAGGAAAATCGATGATTTGCACCGGGTGTTTCGCTCATGTATACCTAGGATCGATTGTAAACAGCTAACTACTTAGGACCGATTGTAAACAGCTAACAGACAAAGTATAAATAGATTTCACAAACACCCATGACATTGCTGTGGATAGCGATGCTGTCAAGTCGTATTACCTTTAGATTTGCATACCTAATTATGAGAAACACTTTTGTCTGCTGTCGTTCCGCTGCCAGAACTGGTACTGTCTTTCCAAGACACTGGCAGAGCTGGAGGCATTTGATTACGCGAAGAGAACCGGACTAGATGTGGTGTCAGTCTGCCCATCCCTGGTGATCGGGCCCTTGCTGCAGTCGACAGTGAACGCAAGCAGCTCCATCATAGTCGATTGCTTGAAAGGTACTACTAATAAGAATCCCCGCCTCACTTTGCTGTGCTCTCCAAGTCTGAAACTCTGAACTGAAATCTTAGCCGCTTTGAGTACATCCAGACGAGTCCTGTAACTGTAACCGCTTTCTGCAGGAGATCATGAGGTGAAACTGAAGCTGAGGAACTTCGTGGATGTTCGCGACGTCGCCGATGCTCTGCTCCTGGTGTACGAGACTCCGGAGGCGTCTGGACGGTACATCTGCGATGCAAATGCAAGGCAGGTGTCTGATGTCATAGCGCTGCTGAAGAACTGGCACCCTGCCTACAATCATGCTACCAAGTAAGCAGAAACATACTGCAAGGTTATCTTATAGGCTTGTACTAGCAATCAAGCCATCAGTGCATAAAACCGCAAGCTGCTAGTACATAGGTTGCGTTTTGATCCAAGGCAAATGCATGGCAGGTTCGTGCAAGTGAGCGATGAGCCTTTATTCAGCTCCAAGAAGCTGAAGGCGCTGGGCTGGAAATTCAGGACGTTCGAGGAGACCCTCAGGGACAGCGTTGAATCCTTCACGGCGGCAGGTGTCCTGGATTGAAGAAAACACAGTGCCCTGTTCTGTATAACCTTCGCATTTTGAAAATCAAAGCTGTTGTCTTGTGCAACATTCCAACTTCCTTGACTTGAGAACTGAGACGGGTAATGTAATAAAAATCGAAAGGGGCACATTTTTCCGTGTATTATGGCGCCATAGTTAACGGTGTTTTAGTTTCCTAATTTAATATCTTACTTTTGAAACATAAGAAATGGTGGCTCTGAGCTAAAAGACATGAAACATGACGCTCACAAACACAAAATGTATGATATCTTATCTTACCATCGCTAATTAGAGGCTTTAATGGATACTTAACGATAATTCTCATCAGATGCACTAGAAAACAAAGATATATCCTAGAAATTATAACAATAGTTAGAAACATTTTAGCCTTTAATGTAGTATATGCTATAATCAGCATCATCATCAATAATAACCATTAGATCTATTCTATTTTATAAAAATTACCGACCTCTTTCATTATGAAAGACAATTCAAAATATCCCCTAAATTTATATATAAAGTTACCAAACTCTGCCACTATGAAAAATAATTTAAAATATCCACCTATAAAGATAATTCAAAATAACTCCTTATCTAAACTATCCACCTCTTCCACCTTGAAATATCATTTGAAATAACTCCCTAATATTTGCTTTATAAATTATTCATCCCTGCCATTATGAAAGATAATAAAAAATAAAACATTTAATTTGTATCTCAATTATTCACCTCAGGCGCTATAATGTAGAAACAAAAATATCTCTCAAATCTACATGTGAATACTAATATCATTTACTGTGACAAATAATTTAATAATCCATAAAGTATGCTATATATATTTCTAAATTACAACCTTCTACAACTAGGTTAATTTAAAAGTAAGCATAATGATATGTTCCGCCTTGTAGACAAAGTAAATATGTGCTCCCTTCATCCCAAAAAGAATGTAAATCTCGCTTCCCAAAAACTATTGATGTTTATGATACGTAATAAGTATCATTAGATTAATCATGAAATATATTTTCACAATAAACTTAATTAAAGATCTATATCTTCTATAAATTTAGCCAAACTTAAGATTGGTTGAATCCTTGTAAAACAAGATTTACATTCTTTTTAGGATGGGGAGAGTTTATATTAGGATAAATAATTATTTTAATAATTTATCAAGCGTGCGAAAATATTCCAACAACCCACTTTAAGGTATATTATTACTCTGATAATAAATATTTGAAGTTATTTTCTAAAAGGTAAGTTTATATATTTTGATTTAAACATTATGTCGTATTAATATTTCTAAGTTATTTTTTAACATTCCATATTTATAAAACAATACAACTATAATTCTGTGATATAACGAATTCAAAATATTGAGCGTTGTGATGCAATAAGAGCTTATATAATAGGCTTCAATTAAATACACCGAACGTGTGCACCGAAAAATAAACCGTTGTCATTAGATATGGGCTAATACAAAAGCCAAGTTTAAGCTAAGGTTTCAATTAAATAAATACTGAAAATACACAATGGTGCCGTGCAAAGGAAAAAATATAGATGAAAAATATAAATATATAAATAAGATTGGCCCCGTTCGGCTTACCTTATAATCCGCACTATTCAGCTTATTTTTTTAGCCAGAACAGTGCTTTTCTCTCACAACAATTTAGCCAGAACAGTGCTTTTCAGTCAATTCAACCAAGTTTTAGCAAGCCGAATGGGGCCATTATCGCAACTAGATAGAGTCTACAGAGTATCTATTATGCCTGTTATGTTGAACAATCCCATAATATATATAAGTATTTTTATAAGACAAGGTATTAAATACTCCCTTCTTCCAAATTGTAAGTTGCTGTGATTTTTTTAGATACATAATTTTTACTCTGTATATATCTAGACATAAGCAAAACTATGTATCTAAAAAGTTAGAATATCTTACAATTTTGAACGGAGTGATAACTAATGCTTATTATGTCTTCTAAGATTTAGTACATGTCCTTATGAAAGCACATACACACACTCTTTCCCTAAAATATAGTCTATCTTCTTGATTTGAAATGTAGATTCATCATCCAATGTACCAGGTTCAAATCCTTTTAAGCCATGTTCGCTTCTCTTATAATCTGTCTTTTTCAGCTTTTTTCAGCCAGTGTTTTTCTCTCACAACAAATCAGCTGGAACAGTGTTTCGACTTGTTTTTCAGCGAAGCGAACGGGGCCTTAGTCTTTTTCTTCTACTGAGGCCCTGTTTGGTTTGGACCTCCTAAACTTTAGTCACCTAAACCAAGGACTAAACTTTAGCCCTACCCTGTTTGGTTTCAGGGACTAAAGAGGACTAAAGGGCATTAAAGCTATTATACAAATACCAAAATACCCTTCTATTTGGTTAAAGGGGGACTTGGAGTGCATTGATGAGGGGCAACCTCTGTACTTTTGACCTTTTAGTCCTTTGTGACTGATTTGTACTAAAGGTATTTTAGTCCCTTTTAGTCACTAAGGACTAAATTTAGATGACTAAAATTTAGGGGGGCACAAACCAAACATGGCCTAAAACTGATTTGTTTCGGGTTTTTAAAATTAGGCTATGAGCCTATGATATATGTATGGCATCTTGACAGCTTGCACGTGAGAATCTGTGGGGCAAAGATGAGTTGATGTGGGCCGTAGCATGGGCCAACCGTGGACTGAGCTTTTTTTAATATTTTTTGTAAACTAATTCTAAATCTAATATTATTTTTTTTAAACTAACACTTTTGGCCGCGCATATTGCCATGGCGCAGCGAAACACATGTGTCGCGCCATGCATGGTGGTGCGGCAAGAGGGGTGACGTGGCGACGATCGGAGCGCTAACCGGTGACGTGGCAGGGTCTGCTGCTCCACCGATCTTGGCGCGGCACTGACGCGCCATAGCCCACGGCACGGCACTGACGTGCCAAGGCCCACGGCGCGGCAGGACCTGGACGCAGACAGAAGACCAGCCTCAATTGCAATTGAACGGGAGCTGCTGTCAGTGAGGATCGGTAGCGACGCGACCATGGACCCTGGCTTTGCTTCGCAGTTGAACGACACCTGCAGCTCCGACCCCAACGCCTTCGCCTTCCTCGACCCCTCGCCGGTGGGCTTCGACAATGCCTTCTACCAGAACCTGTAGGTCGACAAGGGCCTCCTAGGTTCCAGCCAGGTGCTCTACTCCGACATGAGGTCATGTAGCACGGTCGACTACTACATGTCCAACCAGGGTGCCTTCTTCGGTGATTTCGTGGCAGCGATGACCAAGCTCAGGAGGATCGGGGTCAAGACGTTGGCCACCAGCGGTGAGATATGCTGGGACTGCCGGTTCCCGAACTAGTTGCTAGTTAATCTCGCCGGCAGTGCTGTCGCGACGCATTGAAACGAATATGAAGCAAATAAATAGAGTCCGTACGTAAGTTGACAAGTTAGCACGTAACATTTGTTCGACATAGGTTTCAGACGATAATATAAGTTCGACATAACCAACTAAGTCCTAGGAGTGTAAGGATCCCTCGGACGCCTCTGTCTCTTAAGATTTGTAGGCAACACATTGGGAGTGTAGCCAACATCGGTGTGGTCGCGTTGCCGGTGCGTACGGCTCGTACCCTGCAAGTATATGATATGCACGATTACTTATAATATGTATGCTCGTTAGTTCATGGAGCCTACGTATTTAAAGAAACTACCTTTATTACTACATGTGAGGCTCCTTGGGTACCAAGCAGGGCACCACCTAGCTGAGATATGCCGATCTCGTCCTACTGCCAATCGTCCCCCTGGTGTGCTATATGCGGAATCCCGGGGGGGTCGTCGTCGTCGTCCTCCTCCTCCTCGTTTGTAGGGTCCTTCCCAGCGCTATGATGTGGTGGTATACACACTACGGAAGCGGCACCTGTCACCGCCTGAGAAGAGTCGGCTGGTGTCCTCAAAGAGCCAGAAGACGTGCCACCCGACCGCGCCGGGTTAATCGGGTTCCACCCAAGGAGTGTCCATGCAGCTCAGCTTCTGAGCTAGCTTCCTGCAGCTCTTCTTCACCTTCTGCATAAATAGACGTTAAAGTTAGTTCATTTCCCAAACACATATATACTAAAGAAACATTTTCAGAATGGACAAGTTTATGTTTACCTCCACAAAAGCCTCAAGAATGTCTGGCCTTTGCCCTCTAGACTCGTGAAGCCGAAACGATGCTTCGTTGGACAGCCTTCACAATTGTGTCGCCTGGGTATATAAACGCGGTTGGACAGTTTTAATACGCATACTTAATACCAAATGGATAACAAATTGTACCATTCGAGTATCTTACCACGTATCTTTGAAGCGGAGCTCTCTGTAGTTGTGTGTCGTCCGTAGTGGCAACATCGTACACATCTTCGATCACATCTTCCTCGTTGTCCTCGTTAATCGTCTCCTCAGTGTATGGGGGCTTGATATGTGTCATCGTAGACCTGTGAAGCCACCGTAGGTACTCGTCGAAGGTGTGTTGGTTGTGTAGGGGACCCGCATCAATCGTTTGTTGGTCCCTGGTCTACCACAACTGGATGTACGCGTTGTGTGTCATGCGTCAATCCTTGATCTTGTACCTCTTCCTACGGTCATACCTGCAACAAAACGATTGTTAGTTGTACCATACACACCTTTGAATTGTAGCTTTGTTATTAATCGATAACGCACCCGTGCAATTCTTGGTTGGTGGAGTAAAGCGGTGGTGGGTAGCCTGTCATTCTTCCAAACTGCCTGCAAACCCTGATGGGTAAGTGAATCTCGACCACGTGGAAGAAAATAAGAGGGACGTTGCAGCGATACTCGTCTGACTCATACCTAGTGACAGGACTCAGATAATACTGGAGCTCCGGAGCATCCCAAGGACACCAATGCACCTGAACATTTCATAATTGAGTTAGGTTGTGATATAGTATACATCGAACAAGACACATGTATGATAGTAAAGAGAGTGTAACCTGGTGCTGTGTCAGGACGTCGAGATAGTCCGTGTACTCCTTGTACTTGCACCTCGCATTCTCTCTAACTAACTCTGCTTGCGTCCAGATATACAGAGCTATAGAGAGTGTATCCTACCCGTTCCAATATTGCATTGAACACAATAATGAATTAGCCATTAATAATTCCATCATATGTAACTGCCTCGAAGAATATAGTGAATCGAAGTACTTATCGGTAAACCAGTAACAAGGGGCCTTCCAATGGGCCATCGTTCCCAACACCAAACCTAGAGTAGGTAGGAGCAACCCCAAGGTTTTCATACCCTGAGGTGCGACGGTAGGCAACACATAGCTATCGATACGTCCATGCCAGGACTGCTCTACCCTAGCTGTATGCCACTATCACCTCGTTCGCTTGTTGGTTTCAGCCAGCCCAAACCAGCCAGCCAATAGTGTTTTCCTCTCACAACAAACCAGCACCAGCCAGTCCAAACCAACCTAGAAACCAACCAGCGAACAGGCCATATGTTATCCCATGGCTGGCGTAGTATGTCAAAAAAGATCTAGCTGATGGTGTTGCCTGAGGCGTCTGGGAATAGGAAAGCACCAAGGAAGTGCAAGAGCCACACTCTAGCGAACCTATCGATCTGAGCCTCATCAGCCTATGGGTCCAAGTAATCAAAGTGCTCTATGATCCACCACAATGAAACACCGGAACTTTTCTTGAAATTTACCAAAGAAAATGAGACCCGATGGCTGCAGGAAAGCAATGCAAGTATTAAATAGGCTTTAATTGCTCACTTATTTTTCTTGGAAATATCGTCGTCCGGTGGAAGAAAGCCAGTGAACTGAGCCACCAGCTCCCTCCAGTGATCGTTGTCAACTATACCTATCACTGGAAGTCCCCCCAACCGAAGGCCAAAGATAGCATTCATGTCTTGCATGGTCAAGGTCATCTCGCCGCAAGGTAAGTGGAACGTGTGGGTCTCAGACCTCCACCTGTTATAAGAATAGAACGACTATTAGTTACCTCAAATTTGTTATAAGAATGTTTACGTACAATAAAGGCACTCGCATATGTCTATAGCTGCAGTAAGTAGTGCTGGATCAAGGGGCGGAAGACCGTAGTTGACAACACGGACAAGCTCGAGGAAGCCGGCACGCCGTATGTACGGCGCGTAACGCTCGTCCCACTAGTACGCCCTAGTTTCCGTGTGAGTCCTCAAAGGAGGCAAGAGCACCTCTGCGCCGGTATCAGTCAAGAAGTGTGCTCGGTGTGGCTCGTCGTACTCCACCTCAAAAAGGGGTATAACGGGTGCTGCGTGGGAGGGGTCATCCTGTTATAAATTGATAAACAAAGGGTTAGAGTATTCAAATTAACATTATGTAGCATTGCAAAATTTGAACTACTTGTTATGCAATACAAACACAATATGAAAGCACATGTATATATTCAAAGTAACATTAACAGACATATTAAACAACTTCACTAGAAAAATAAGCAACTTCTATGTATGGACCTGCTGCCCTCGTCTTCTATGCCCGCGGGTGTCCCTGGCGCGGCGGGCGTCCCTGGCGCGGAGACCACGCACGCACATAGCAGGGCGGCGACGTGGCTCCCTTTTGTGGCCATCGCCAACTCATGAAGGAGCCCGACGGCGCCATCTTAGTTCTTAAGATAAGTGAAAAGCGTCTTACTGATCTTAGGGTTGGGGATTGTTACCGGATTTGGGTAATTTGCATTCCTAGGGTTCGGATTTGGGAAAAAACTAGAGCTTAGTGTTGAAGTTGATTCGACTCCCCTCCTTCTCGGTGCTTAAGCGAAACCCTATATTCTGATTTGTCTTAAAGAACTTTGAATCAGACAAATCCGAGGCTATTTAGATCTTAACCAAACACTAATTAGGTCTTAGGGTTCAAGAATTAGGCTAAGCGGCTTCTCGGATACCAATTGTTAGAACTTATACTTAGGCAAGATCTTAATTAACCTAATTACAGGAACGCCTAAACCGAAATTAGCACTTAATTAGGGCTTTAATCAATCTTACTCGTTGCCGACGTGCGTCGTCGTCGTGGTCGTGCGGGCGTCGTCGTGGTGGCGTGCGGGCGCGGCGGGCGGCGTTCGTGGCGCTGTCGGCACGGCGGGAGGGATGTGCCGGCGTGCGTGGCGCGGCCGACGCGGCGGGCGGTGTGCGGGCGCGGCGGGCGGCCGCAGGTGCGGCAGGCGGCGTGCGGCGGCGAGGCGGGCATGCAAGGCGGGCAAGCAGCCATACAGAGGGAGGGCGGCGGCTCGCAGGCGATATGTACCTAGGACTGCCGCGCCGTGCGCTATGGCGCGTCAGAGCCACGCCAAGATCGGTGGCGCGACAGACCCTGCCACGTCACCGGTCAGCGCCCCGGTCATCGCCACATCACCACTCTCGCCGCGCCACCATGCATGACGCGGCACAGGCGTTTCGCCGCGCCATGGCAATAGGCGCGGCCAAAAGTGTTAGTCTTAAAGAAAAAATATTAAATAGTGTTAGATTTTAAAAAATCGTGTGGGGGTCGTGGGCGTGTCAGAGAATTTTTGTTTTGGGCGTGGCCAAAAGTGTTAGTTTTGAAAAAAAAATTTAAACAGTGTTAAATTTAAAATTATTTTATAAAAAAGTGTTAAATATAAAAAAAATCGCTTGGGAGGCGTGGGCGTGTCAGAGAATTTTTGTTTTGACGCTCAGACTTCGGCCGGTCCGTTGGCCTCCATGCTGCACGAGTGTCAGGCTCTGAACTGGAACCACGGTACACTTGTCAGTGCTCATAAGCCACGTGCGGCAACGCGTGACGGCAGGTGCAGCCACCGTGTGCTGGACTAGCGCGCGGTGGCTGGCGAGGAGAGTGGAGAGAGGCCAGCCATGGACGGCGACGGCGATGCGGGCAAGACGAGGACGATGAAGACGGTGTGCGTGACGGGCGCCGGGGGCTTCGTCGCCTCGTGGCTCGTGCAGCTCCTCCTCTCCCGAGGCGACTACCTCGTGCGCGGCACTGTTCGCGACCCGAGTAAGCTCCTGCTCTACCGATCTGGTCCCCTTGATCGATACAGGGCGCCGCGCGCAACCTCTGCCGACCGATCGATCTCGATTTTCTGCAGTGAGATTGATCGGATCAGATCAAACAATTTGTGATGCAGGTGATCCCAAGAACGCGCACCTGATGGCGCTGGACGGCGCCGGGGAGCGCCTGCTGCTGTTCAAGGCCGATCTGCTGGACCGTGCCAGCGTCGCTGCCGCCGTTGCTGGCTGCGACGGCGTCTTCCACGTAGCCAGCCCCGTTCAGGCCGTCGAGCCCACGAACCCCGATGTAACAGCACTTCAAATCCTCATATCCAAAGAAGAATAATCGCAGATTCTTTCATCTGCTCTGGTCTAATCCATGCATATATAAATATATAAGTGTGACTTGCGTGCAGGTGGAGGTCCTGGCTCCGGCGGTGACCGGGACGCAGAACGTGCTCGAGGTTAGCCACGCGGCCAACGTCCGCCGCGTCGTGGTGGTGTCGTCGGTCGCCGCGGTGATCGCGAACCCCAACATCCCCGATGGCGCCGTCGTCGACGAAGACTGTTGGTCGGACGAGGACTACTGCAGAGCCACTAAGGACTACTGCGCAGGAGAAAACACCGATGAGAAGAGGAGGAACATGGTGGACGTGCGCGACGTCGCGGACGCTCTCGTCCTGACGTACGAGACGCCGGAGGCGTCTGGCCGGCGATACATCTGTAGCGCGCACTCCATGAAGGTGTCTGAAATGGTTGGCCTCGTCAGCAGCCTGCACCCAGACCTGAAGCTGCACTACCCCAGGAAGTGAGAACCTGATGGCTCGCATCAAGTTAAAATCCCTCTGTAACTCACGATTTGCCGACGACCATTTGCAGGTTTGTTCAGATGGAAGACGAGAAGGGAGTCAGCTCCAAGTGGCTGCAGGCGCTGGGGTGGAAGTTCAGGGCGGTGGAGGAAACTCTGAGGGACACCATCGACTCGTACAAGGCTGCTGGAATCCTGAAGAACTGATGAGTGATGTCGTCATGGAGATTGGAGTCAACTGTAATAACATATTAAACTGACGTGGAAATGAAATGGTGACGATGCATGACAATAATAATAATTAAGGCATGACCTCCACCTGTAAATCAGAAATATTTAGTAAAAGGCACAAAGGGACAACTATCATGTTATTACATGTTCATTAATAAATTAACCAATTTCTTCTTCGCAAAAAAAAAACAATTTCTTTGTATAATTACATAGTAGTAACACTGGACAAACAAAAACGAACAATATATAACAGGTGACATGGGCATGGCATCAGAAAGGTTTTTTTTTTGTCTTGTTTGTTTGAGCTTGTTTGGCTTATAAGCCGTACTTTTTCAGCCAACGAACAGTATTTTTCTCTCACACCAAATCAGCCAACAGTACTTTTAGTCATGGCTTATCAGCCAAACAAGACCAAACGAACAAGGCGTCTATTGCCATTTATTGAGTCATAGTTAAACACAAATACCCTGAAGGAATGGTCAAAATGTTACCCATCTCACACCTGTTTCTACATAGTCAATGAATCCAGCATGTCTCGTAAGAATATTGATAATTTGAGAGAATTCTGAAATTTTTCTGTTTATGAAAATGCTTAAGAAAATTCCATATGTCTAAGTTATAATTAAAAGCCTAGCAAGCAAAGCCTTGCCAGCAATAGCATCGGTAGCAGTCTATGAAATAACCGCATCAAACCATCTATACCTCCTTATTTGACCTCAAAACTTTAGGAAACAAAATATGAAATAGATGTCCTTGACAAATTCACCTCAGGGTTGGAGGACCGACCGGAAGGGACAGGGCTAGCTACATGGAAGCCACCCTCACATCCAGCAATTGCTGATGCAACACTGCTGTAGTCCAACAAATCAGCCTTGAGAAGCTGCAACCTTTCCCCAGCTCCTCCCAGCACCTTGAGATGAGCATTCTTGCTAGCACCTAGAGCACAAACAAGATATATCTTCATCATATATATAACAAATTTCTTGGTCCGTCATAAGAAAAAAAAAAGATACTCATTCAGCTTTTATTTAATCAGGCCATGAATTTTCTTGAGTCAGCTGTGAGTGTTCTTTTCCTTTATTTTTTTCTGTTTGTTCAACTTCCTTATTTGAACTTTTAACTTCTTTTGAATGCAAAGAACGAAGTGTAGGTATCCCCGGTGTGTACTTGATATAAAACATGTATATTACTATAGAAACTTTTGAACTCTCCCTGCATTTATTTGAGGTTGTATCTCATTTTCAGGTTAGAAACAATGTGACTTCTGTTTTACAATATTTTCACCAAACAGAAGTAAACTTCTTTTTCTACATCAGTTATTTTGCCGTACCTTTCCATGTTGATCGTAACGAATAGTTACTAATTTCAAGATGACACCCAGTTCCTCCTGTATCCAAGTATATTTTTAATAACATGAAGTACTTAGGCTCAGCGGCGGATCCAGAAAATATTTCAGGGGGGTTGAACAACACTGCTGCTCAATCTTAAGTCTCAGCCCCCTACACTATAGAACTTTGTCTAAAAATTCATGGAGGCTCCACAGGAGGTTCCACGGCTCCGGTATGGATAGGGGGCTCCCCGCCCCACCGTTGGATCCGCCCCTGCTTAGGCTAGACCTTGCAGCTCCTAAGGACGCCTCAGGAGTCAGGACAATATAGTTAGAAAAGAATCTGGATCTTAATGTGCTTCTTTTAAATTCCAAGATGATTGCACATTCCCTTGTCTCTGTTCAATACAAGAAAAAAATGAATTCTATCTACGCAAATATTCCCTCTGTCGCATAGCTCAAACGGTTAGGTGACCCAGCGGCACTCCTCAGGTCCTGAGTTCGACTCCCCGTGGGAGCGAATTTCAGGCTGAGGTTAAAAAAATCCCCTCGCCCGTCTCCATGTGCCAAAGCACAGTTATGGCCCGGCCCGGTTCTCACAGGGCAACGGATACCGCTGCGTCAGGATGGAGGCGGGGGTTCGGGGGTTTTCTCGATCTGTGTGAGAAGATCTTCTTCTTAAAGGGAAACCCGGGGGCCGTCATAACCCCCGCAGGTCGAGGTTTTTTTTAAAATAAATATACGTCTCGTATTTCGAGAAGCCAACCAATTTTAAATTTAACTAGATTTATAAAAAAATAATATATTGACATCTATATCTCTAACAAGGTTCACTGTGAAAATATATAGGTTTATACTATGAAAATATATAACAGGATTTGGTATCATTTAAAGAGAACTTTTAGAATGGTTGGAAAAAAAAATAGACCATCCATCGGGAGAAATCAAACGGTAGAAAAATAGGAGGTATATGTACAAGTACTGAGAAGTACTAAATAATTAGGGACAGTACCAAAATTACTAGGACCAGTACTAAAATAGGTGGACCACATCTAGTTTTTTATTATTTTGTTAAGTCATTTCCGAATCTTCCTTGAGGGTAAAACTGGAATTTGCCATCCGGATCATTGTGGACCTGCGGCTGTCTCCGCCGGACTGCTCACGCATCCCCGGAGGCCACGGCACAGGCCAGCCGAGGAGCGGTGGCCTCGTGCGCAGCTCCAACAATAAGCTTGGCGTTCCTGCACGCGGGCACCGGTGCTGATGCTGTGCTGGCCACGCCCCTCTCCTGGCTCCTGCAAGTCTGTAAGGAAGAGCTGTGCCTCTTGTTCAACTCCGGCAAGGCAAGGCGAGTTCGCACTCTCGGAATTCGGTGTAGACTACGCCGTACTAGCACTGCTGGGAGCTGAACGGAAGCTAAGGGAACACACGAGCAGAAGGAACGCTAGGCCGAGCTTGCAGGCCACTAGATTCTTGACCTCGCCATGATCCCGTCGTTCTGCGCAGGCAGCCGCCGCCGCAGCCCGGCCCTTGCTGTTCTTGACCGTTATCGAGCGAGAGCTTTACCTTGCCGTTCTTGACCATTGTCGAATGAGAGCTTTAAGAGATTGAGCAGTTGATGAGCTGCACCGGGATTGTTCCGGCGAACTCGTTGCTGGAGAGCGCGCGTCAGTTCACCGATCTGCGGCAGCGAGCCCAGCCAGTCCGGAATCGCCCCTGACGTCTAGTGAAGCAAACGCGCTAGAGCAGTTGGTCTGCCTGTGCGCTTGTAACCAGAGTTTGAACCTTGGGACGGATTTGTTGGTTGGAGTAGGCGTAGTTTATCAGCGTGTTAAAAAAAAATTCTCTCGTCTGTGTCACGTCAAATCACAGGTCTAAGGCTAGTCTAGTCTTACGGGAGTTGTGATGTCGCTGTGTATGGATGAGTTAGAGGTTCGAGAGTTTTCTCAACCTATATGAGAAGGTATTCTTCTTAAACGCAATGTTCGAGAGCTATCTTATCCCCACGGGTCGATTTTTTTTTGACACGTCTAGCAGCGTCAGCGCGGCGATGCCGCGGGCGACGGCAAAATCGGTCGGTAGAGGATGTTGCAAATAATAACTAGTATATCCTTAATAATAAAAAATCAAATTTTGTAAATAATCTTTCTCAATTAAATGACTAGAAAATAGAAAAAACGAAAATACCTAGAAGTATCGTGGTACTCTACCAACCACCGTAAAAGAGCTCAACGTTAAAACGTTTTTGTATATTTTTTTTTGTTAAACTTGAAATTCGTTGGATACGAGCGCTTATTTCGGGACGGACAAAGTATACCCCAACCCCATGTGTTCATGTACACAAGAATCGCCGCTGCGAAGCTAAGAAACCAGCAGGGATCGCGACGGATCCACGAGGGAGGTCCGAGAGCCTTACCAGGTGCATGTTTAATTCCTAAAATTTTGTAAAATTTTTTAAGATTTTTCGTCACATCGAATCTTTGGACGCATATATGAAGCATTAAATATAAATAAAAAATAAAATTAATTACACAGTTTAGACGAAATTCACGAGACGAATATTTTAAGCCTAATTAGACTATGATTGGACACTAAGGTCCCGTTTGGCAGGGCTTCGCTTCACTAGTGAAGCCATTTTTTTTTGTTGGCTTCAGCTCCACGAACAGTTCCACCGGTGGAGCTGAAGCGGTTTTGATAAACCGTTTGACAAAATGGCTTTCCTGTGAGAACATGTTTTTAGGGGCCTGGAGGAGGAGCAGGGAGAAACCACTTTTTTTTTCTCCATCCCACCCCAAATCACTGTGAGATCATGTTTTTAGGGGCTTCACAAGTGAAGCTATTTTACTTTATCCCGTTTGGTAGAAAACGGCTCCAAACGACTTCTGAAGCCGATGGAAAAGCCCTGCCAAACGGGACCTAATTATCAAATAACAACGAAAATGCTACGATACCATCTCCTTAAAAAATTTCGCCAACTAAACATGCCCAGGGTCGCGCATGGTGCCGCGGACCGCGTATTGGCCTCGGGAGAGCAGGAGCTTCACCAGCCACGACGCGATGAAGCCGCCGTCGCCGGTCACGCACACGGTCTTCCCCGCCGCCGCCATTGCTTTCGGCTTTTGATTGCTCTCGTTGTCACGCTGCCGCTGAAGAAGTGAACGGCAAGCCCACAGAACCACAGTTTAGAGCGGACGAGCAGTCTAGGCGTGGCGGCGGCGGTGGGCGGTGGCACTAGAAAGAAAATTCTACGCACCATAGAAGACGTGCGACACCGGATTGCTCTGCTGACACGCGTCGATCACACATTCACACGCGTCCCATATGACCCAACGTCCCCAAAACCGCACTCGGGCGGGCGAAAAAACAGTTGAGCCGACGCCGCACCTCTAGAAGCCAGAGGCTCCGGTCGCAGTCGCAGGCATCCAGGAAGTCATGGAATGGACTTTGAGGTGTTTCTCTGTATCCCCGAAGTCTGTTTCTGCTTAATGAAATACACATGGTCGCGAAAAAGGAAGTCATGGAAGCACTCGGCGTCGACGTTGATTGGTGGTGCAAGGCGGCGGCAGGAGGGACGAGGGAGAAGGCGCGTCTGTGGATGCAGTTGAGTAGACGAAAGCAGACTCCTGCCCAAATTCCTCTTATTCCCGACCGAAACCTGTGATTCTGTCTGTGTACGTATACGGCTTCCATAGCTTCTGCAGATGCCGTCAGTAGCAGAGTGATGGGAGCAACAGCATTTTGTCTTTGTGATCATGTATAAATTGGTATAATGATCTGAAGCACCATTGAAGAGGCAAAGTTCAAGTTATCTGATGCTTGGAAGACTGAAGGCGTGGTCACAAAACAGAGGACTTGCAGGCGTTGCTCTGCCAGTCCCAGATTACTGCTCAGCTTTAGGGTAGTCGCTGAGAACCACTCTTGAGTTCTAAATTTTTATGGTGTCGTGGAGTTGTATTTACTGTAATCGTAGGACATTGTCACTACTAATTTTTGACCCTGTTGTACCGGTAAATTTTTAATGTAATAGGACCAAAATTGATGCGATAGCTTGGTATCACATCAATTTCGCGTTTGATGCGAGCCGATGCAAAAGCTCTAGATGCAATAGTCTTTTGGCATCGGTTTGCTGTAACCGATGCGAGAGTTTGCTATTGCATTGGCCATCCGTTGTCTCTTGCATCAAAATAGAGAGATGCAAAAGGGTTATTGCATCAAAATCGTTTTGATGCAAGGTTGTTATGACATCGGCCATGGATGTCTCTTGCATCAAGATAGACATATACAAAAATGTTATTGCATCAAAATTATGTAGATGTAATACATCTAATAAATTTGATGCAATAAGAATTTCTATTGCAACGGCTAACATTCGGTGTAATAGACCATATTGCATCGACATTAGATTCGGTGCAAGAAAACCTATTGCATCGACATTAGATTCGTTGCAACACAAACTATTACATCGACATTAGGTTCGTTGCAACATAAACTATTGCATCAACATTATGTTTGATGCAAAATAAACTATTGCATCGACATTAGATTTATTACAACGGAATCTATTCGCTACCATTTTATATTGCATCCATTTTTATTTGCTAATTTGCGACACTAGAATTCACAAAATTACAAAATCCAATGGTACAAAAGGGCAATGATATTATTAACTTTGATCATCCACATTCAAGTGTGTACAATAATGAAGTCAAAAGGGCTTCATTGTTCAACAATGTAATTGCAAGGTTGGAGCTGCATAATAGAACTAAACAAATATACAGATGACTCTTAGCACATATCAAAACAGGATCTTTGGCATTGCAGAATTTTTTTATTCAGTTCATCTTGCCAATAGTCTGAGCGCTCTTCTCAAGGTTCAAGGTTCATCTTCCTGCTCAATGAGAAAGAAAGGGTAACGTATCAATTTTGACCTTGTATTCTAAGCAAAAAGGTTCTTGACAACATCATATAAAAAATTATACTAGAATGATCTTTCATGTGATAGCAATGACTGAGATAATATGAGATGGTTTCTCAGAAGAAAAAATAACATGATTAAATAAGTATCAAGGCAATAGTGTATGAGCTAGAATTTGAATAACAGTGATAGATTCTTATACCAGAGTGTAGTAATGCAAAACGAGAGGGGTTGCAGCTCCCAAACAGATCATTGGCACCATAGCTCCTCAGATAACCCCATCAAATTCAGTCAATGGTGCTTCTAATGCATTGCAATGCCTCCTTAGATTGCCCCTAAAAAACTATCATACCCTTCAGCTTGCTGAATTTTATGAAAATTTCCATAGTCTAAACCAGACAAGAAATGTAAACAGAAGATGACAACCTTCCCATAGAAATTTATAGCAGTGGCCAGCGTAGATTGGTTCTCAAAGACCAAACCTAAAAAAAAGACCACAAATTGTTTTAGACATGTATGTTTTCTACAAAGATGACACGATGTCTAGTTACTTGACAAATAAACTCTATATAAGCAGACCACATGATTTGCAGGCTTGATTCAATCAGAAAAAAAACACTTGCAGGGTGTCTCATTGGAACTACATAATCTCACACAATTCTTATGTTTTTGTATGTTAATATTTCCCATTTGTTAAAGACAACCCTCCTTGTATCACAGTTCTCTAGTTTCACACACCGGCTACTACAAGATTTCAAATAGCGAGTGCATTGTTAAGCTAATCGTTGCTTCAGTCTGGTACTGCAAATACAGTAAGACTGCATCACAGTTTACCCATATATTTATAAGAAATAACTGGCATAGAAATTAGAAAACCAAGAGAAGAAATATTATTGCTATACTGGCACTGATGGTACTATATGCAACAACAAAAGCACTATTGCAGGACATGTTTACAAACAAAGGTTTTCCTAGTATCAAATATTTCAGATCTAGGTAAACCTCTGTATGGTACTAAGAGCTTAGGGACATGAACCATAAACACACACAGATAAGGCCCACTGTCGGGTACCATAAAAAAAGGTCCCCTAAGCAAGAGCCGAAAAAATCGCTTAGACCTTGTAAAAATCGAAACTAAGAGACAACCACCGGCAAACCCCCACCTTATCCGAGGCTCGGCTGGACCGCCCGGCCCACCTCGAACGATATCTGGGCTCACCCAAAGCGGGTTCGGCCCGGAACGAAACCATGAGGCCTCGGACGAGGTACCGATTCTCCGCCTCGCCCGAGGCCCCGCGCGTAAGGCCTCTGACGAGGTACCAATTCTCCGACTCGCCCGAGGCCCCGCGCGTAAGGCCTCGGACGAGGTACCGATTCTCCGCCTCGCCCGAGGCCCCACGCGTAAGGCCCCGGACGAGGTGCCGATTCTCCGCCTCGCCCGAGGCCCCGCCCGTAAGACCTCGGACGAGGTACCGATTCTCCGCCTCGCCCGAGGCCCCGCGCGTAAGGCCTCAGACGAGGTGCCGATTCTCCGCCTCGCCCGAGGCCCCGCGCCACGAGGTCTCGGAAGAGGACGTCACATCCAACCAACGCGTCCAACCACTCCCGCGACGTCAGCCGAACGACGACTCGATACAGCGGAGTGGCCGACGAGATGGGAGTTACATCGACGCCATGCCGTCCGGGACAGGACGAGGCGAGGGTTACCGGTCGCTGTACTCGGCGCTGTGCCCACGACTGACACCCGTGCTGCACTGTGCTGCCTAACCCCACATGCTCCAAGGACAGCGCGGCGTGGAGAGTCAAGTCCGGGTCCCTGTAGCCTCGGAATCAACGTACAAGACAACTGCTCCCTCCGAGCCCCGGCTATCCGCTTCCGGGCTCCTGTAGCCTCGGGACTCGCACCCGCCGAGCCCCCCACGATGGTTCAGTCTCTACACCGACTGGGCCTCGGCTCTCTACGATTGCCAACATACAGCGACCGGCACGTCGTCCACAGTATGCGCCATGCCCTGCGTCAAGCCATCACAGGAGCTCCCACGTCGCACAGGATCGGGCGTGACCGGCGCGTCGCTCCAGTGCACCAAGGACAAGACTGCTCCACCGACCATGCCGCCACAGTGACAAGCTACAGGGCTCGGACATGCCGCCTCTGCTCACAAAACGCCACGTAGCAAATCCATGTACCGCCCCCGTGCCTCCCTTCGACTATAAAAGGGAGTGACCGGGGCCACTTCTAGGGACAGACACCACACGTGCAAGCAACGCACAACGCTCTGTAACACACACTCTTCCTCACTGCAAGAGATCAACATCTCAAGCAACCCCCGCCGCTTCACGCAGAGACCTGGGGCTAGCTCCCTCTCTCGCTCAGCTTGTAAGCCCCTACTACAAGCACCTCGGTGCAAGGAATACAAGATCGCTCTATCAGACTGGACGTAGGGCACCTATTGCCTGAACCAGTATAAACCTTGTGTCTCTTTGCATCACCATCCGGGATTAGGGGCACGCACTACACTTTAACTAGCCGGTTGAGGGCCCGCCAGTCCAAAACACCGACACCCACTCTTGCATACACACACACATAGACAAAAGAGAAGTGATTCCTACATAAATGCAGAGATGAATTAAACAATCATCTTGCGATTGCATAAGGCCACAAGCACATGTGAAGCCATTTTTTATTACCAGACAGAGCAATGACATGCAAGAAACAGGAACAGAGCAGTACCTAGGGCATGGTTGCCCTTCTCACTCTCGGTGCCTGTAGGGATTGCCGCACTCTTGTTAGAAATAGTTAGAAATAAAAGCAGAACAGCCTGAAGTTTGTAATAATGTATGCAGTTGCTAAGAATTAGTGAAGAGCAAGCAGATTGATGTAATAAGCAGTACAAAATTAACCTAGATAGTTATGTACCAAGATATTGACAAAGAAACTAACACTAAAAACTCACTGGATTCAGCCTGAACTGTGAACTAAAGACACTTTGACACTATAATGATCGAGGTCACAAGGTCAACAGCCATGCTATATGGAATTAGTGGTAGATGGTGTCAGCTGTCAGGTAGCAGAGGAACTGTGATATAGCTAAGCATTATAATTAGGTATAGCCGTATAGAGAAACACGTGAAGAAAATTATTTTAGCACAGTAGAATAATAGAACTGGATTCAATAACCTGGTTTTGCAGTCAACTTCTCTTACTTGAGCATCACCTAAAACTCGTTTGCCTAACAATTTCAAGTGAGCGTTGGTTCCATCCATCTGAAGAAAGATACTGCAAGAGAGCAGAACAGATTTGAGAACTATAAACTACCTCCAGGACCTGCACATCTCCACCGGATATCTGAAATGCTGTCACAGATCCTTGCTAGCTCTAAAACCGTCACAGATCCTTGCTAGTTCTAAAACCGTCTCACACGAGTCAAACCGAGTTAGACGGGACAAACACATTCTGAGCCCATAAGCCAAAAAAAATAATCAGATTGTCCGGGGGAGGGGACACAGACCTGGCGCACCTGCGCTACCTGCGGCGTACCTGCGCTACCTCGCCCATGGAGTGTGCCGCTGCCGTCTGACCACCAGATGCGAAGACAATACTGCGGCACGTGGGACATGCACCTGCAGCACGAGGGCGTGGCCGCATGAGTTAGCATCTTGCGCGACGACACCGACGGACCTCCGTGGCCTAGCTCTGGAGTGCGGCACCGCCGGGAGAGGAAAAGCAGAGAGCGGAGAATGCGGAGCAGAAGCGGAACCGCGGAAGAGCGGCGGCGGCTGGTGTGAGACCGTAAAACGTGAATGGGTTTTAGGGTTACGGTGCCGCGGGCTTCATTACTACTACTCGGTTTGGGCTCCCGCGCGGGCTGAAGTTGTGGCGGGCCGATTTTAAATAAACTCACAAAAAAATTCAAAGGCACATGTAATTCAAAATGCAAAGTACTTCTTCCCATCCCATCCTTGGGTAATTATTAACGGCATGTTCGCTTGGTCGTAAATGATCATAAATTTCTAGATAGAACGGTATTTTTCTCTCATATTAAATCAATCAGCAGTAATAATCCACGATAGTATACGATCCTTTTCAGCCTCAGCCGAACATGTTCGACGTGGCCGATCTCACGGACTTGACAGCTATACTGGGTTGTCCTTCTGCTGGGCCACGAAATGTGCTTATCACTTGGGCCAGATAGATTGGAACTGAAAACTGGCAACGAGAGGCGGTCCGAGGGGCGAGGGCTGGTGCTGTTTTTGCAAGAAACACATCTGAGGTGAAGGTGACCAACATTATTATGCACAGACATAATCACAGGTCACGTCAATGCTTACTAGATTATGCACATCTTTCAACTCCTAGATACAGGCTCCTCCTAGTTGTAAACTTGCGGCTTGCCGATGATCCATTTGGTCGGACGTGCTTGGATTCAGGTTGATTCGACCGTACGCCAAGTAACTCCTCCCCATCTGCTGCCGACTGTGGCAGAAGAGCCCACGCCCACGCACGCACGCGCCCAAATCTCCCAGGCGCAAAGCCCAAGCCATGTGGTCACTCGCCGCTAAACTCCCTCGTCGGCGCAAAGGATGCGGCGGGCGAACAGTAAACAAGTAGGATTAGGACTAGACCCCGATGATGATAAGATTAGCTGATTAGGGCCGCTTTTCAATGGCGTGCGTGCTTTCGCCCCATGTCGGCTAGCTAAGGATCCAGGCCCGGCCCTGGGGCAGGGCGAGCGGGGCGGCCGCTCCAGGCCTTCGATGCCAAAGGGCCCCAGCAGCCGTGTGTTGGACGTAGTAGAGCTTTGAGCAGCAGCTAACCAGCCAGTAGAACGATGACGCTTTGCTCAAAAAAGTAGAACGCGCGCTGGTGCAGTCTTGGAATCTTGCACGCCCGCACATCCTCTTCTCCAGATTTTTGGATCCAATGGCCATCCTGAATCGCTAATTCCTCCTGTTGTGCTAAATGGATGATCAACTTTGCATAAATAATGAATGTTAAAGTTCAAGTGTTTATTATTAGATCGATGCTAATTTAGCATAAATAAATATTAAAAGGAATTTTAAGGTGATTTAATATGTACTTCCTCGGTTGCAATGTAAACTATACTTCCTTCATCCCAAATTAAAAAAACTCGACCCGCGGGGTAAGACAGGCCCCATGCATTGTACTTTAGAAAAAGACATGGCATCGTGCTTTAGAAAAAGACCTTCTCGCGCAGGTCGAGAAAACCCTTCGAACCTCTGTCCTACCCATACACAACGGTACCGCAGCTCCCGTGAGACTGGACTGGCCTTAGACCTATGCTTTGACGTGGGGCAGACGAGGGGATTTTTTTTCAACGCGCAAATAAATTGCGTCTCCTTCGGCCAACAAATCCGCTCCCGAGGGGGTTCGAACTCTGGCCGGCAGGGTGCAAAGCGCACAGCCAGACCAACTCGTCTAGCGTTCGCTTGCCTCCGTCTCAAATTATAAGATGTTTTCTAAACATATCATATATCTAGGTGCGTAGCAAAGGCTATGAATCTAAAACAAAATTTTCTTATAATTTGAAATAGAAACAGTAAATCATTTTTCTTTTGTCCTAAATTAAACATGTCTATTTATATGCAACATCAAACAAGATTTCGAATGATTCTAAGTACAAATAAATTATTTCATAAAATATTGTTATATATTTCAAATGTTTATTTGTAACCTTTAATATATAATCATATAGTATTATTTATTATTAAGATGGATGTATTATGGGCCCCTGATGATTGCGTGCGCCGCTCCAGGCCCTATAAAACACAGGACCGGCACTAGGATCCCTTCCATCCGCTGCCGCGCACATGGGCTCCCACCCCGGGCCACGGCACGGCGCCGCTCCGGGCCACTATTATAATACGCCGGCGAGCCGGGACACGTAGGCGTGGTCAAGGTGCTGGGCTGATCGCGGGATTAGCACTGATGGTTTGTCGGCTTCGAAGCGGTGGGTGTGGCGGCCAGTGGCCATTGGCAAAGCGAGTATGTTACTGCTGACCTGCCACTGCCAGGCGCGATCTCGAGGGGTTTAATTAAAACTCGATCGCTGGATCGAGGTAGCGAAAGGGACGGACAGGCTGAGCTGTTTGGTGTGGGGAAAAAAAAGGGCGTGCTTGGCGTGGACTGGATGGAGGTTGGATCGGCGGCTTCAAAGTGCTTCGCTTTATGTTATGTTAGTGGGCCTGTTCGCTGGTCGGTTTCTGGGCTGGTTTGGGCTGGCTGGTACTGGTTCGTTGTGAGAGGAAAATACTATTGACTGACTGGTTTGGACTGGCTGAAACCAACAAGCGAACAGGCTGAGTGACAACTGACAAAGAATAATCACTTGACGATGCTGGTGGAGGGGGAAAATGCATTGTTATGGCATAGGAGTACATGAACTTGCTGGAGAATATATAGACTGCCGCTTTCAGCGGAAACATGGGCTTGGTCACCATACAATTGGAGTACTGGGCTTATTTTTCCTTTTCTCCTTTGTGCGCGTCGTTGATTTGGGGCACCTCGTCCTGAGTTAGCCACGCTGTGCAGTTTGCTTCCCTCTTAACGAAATACACGCGATCCAAGCGTGTTCGCAAAAAAAAAAGAAAATACATTTTGAACGGAGGATTAGGAAGTTTCCTTTCCTTTTGAATACTGTGGCTCGCTAGCCATTTCATAGAAAATAAAACATTCGCTCAAACATGTGGCTTTCTGTCGAGACCAATACCAGAGTACCTGAGGAGGAGGAGCTAATGACCATCAACATTGACTGATCCGAGCAGTCAAGAGCGCGACTACAGCTCCAACTGACCCCCCAGCGCGCAAGCTCCGCTTCTTCCGGCCTCTGGATCTGCGTTCCGCCTCGCCCGACCCTTGGGTCTGCGCTCCGCCCCGTCCGACCCTTGGGCCTGCGCTTCGCCTCGCCCGGCCTCTGGGGTAGGACTTCGCCTCGTCCGATCCCGAGGCCACGGGCTCCGCCTCGTCCGACCCTTGGGTATGCGCTCCGCCTCGCCCGACCCTTAGGTCTGCGCTCCGCCTCGCCCGACTCTTGAGTCTGCGCTCCGCCTCGCCCGACCCTGAGGTCGCGGGCTCTGCCTCGCCCGACCCTCAGGCTTACGCTCCGCCTCGCCCGACCCTTGGGTCTGCGCTCCGCCTCGTCCGACTCTTGGGTTTGCGCACCGCCTCGCCCGGCCTCTGGGGGAGGACTCCACATCGCCCGACCCTGAGGTCGCGGGCTCTGCCTCACCCGACAGAGACCCATACCGCCGCCAACCACTCCGGGTCCAAGCGTATGGGGCTGAGTCAAAGCTCTGACACCAGAGAAGAGACCGGCATGCCCCCGATGTAACTCGTCGTCTTGACGGACCATACCGGAGGATTCACATCAAGAACAACGTCGGGCATACCGGTGCTGTTCTGCCTAACCCCCGTACGAACACTGACGGGCGCGTCAGTTCACCACGACTTCGCCAAGACAGAGTGGAGCGCCATGACCGGCATATGACGCCTACGCAAGACGCTAGTGACGGACAGGACCGCGACGCGAAGCCGTCCCTGTTGACATCTATAGGGTTGGCGGGACCCGCATGAAGGAGAAGGACCCGACAATCCTGAAGGCCTTCAGCTTTCTCTCTCTCTCTCATTCTTCTTTTTCCTCTGCTGTAGCCCATGGTTTCCTTTGACCTATGAAAGGGAAAGTAGGGCGTCCCATAAGGGGCATCACAACACATCACATTGATTCAGGCTAGATCCGATCGAACCATCATGAACCCATCGAACCCCGAACACACGTCTGAGTAGCAACCGAGCTCTCTCAGCACTGTTCACTCCTTTCACCAGAGACTTGGGATATGTCCCTCTCTCGCCCATTTGTAACCCCTACTATGAACTTTTAGTGTTAGCAACATAAGCAGCAGCAATGAACTGGACGTAGGGATATTCTGTCCAAACCAGTATAAACCTCGTGTCCTCTAAGCACACCATCCGAGCCAGACGCGCAATATTAGAAATTTACTTGTCGGTGGCAACTTGAAACATCCACAGTTGGCGCGCGCAGGTAGGGGCCTTTTGTGGGTCTCGACATCCATACCAGGACTCGGATGGCTAGTCGCAACATCAGCTGGGTCCTGGACGCGCACGTGCGCTTCGGGGACCTGGACTTCATCGTCACAACGGAAGGAGAGTTGGCGCAGGCTCCCGCCACTGTCCAACCTCTCCACTCAGCCGGCCTCGGCACGATCGTTGAGGCGCTGGAGGAGCTGCAGCTGCACGCACCGAAGGCCCGCGCCCCCGGGAGCGACCAGCTCCTCGGCTTTGATTACGGAAGGTTAGAGCGCCATCTCAGCGCCTTCCTGGGACCCCGACCGTCCCAGGAGGACCTGCGCCACCTCACCTTCTCGTTCACCAATGTCATGGCATAGTTTGCCAGGAGACAACCCCTCTCCCCAAAATACCTACCCTGGAGCGTCACGACTGCACTCCCGTTTGGTCTCTGCAACACCACAGATTCCGTTGACCACCCTGTGGCGCAACGCACGCCTCCATCCCCCGCGAACGATGAGTTCATGGGGATGGCCGAATATGTCGCGGAGTCTTTCCACGACCTCCTCATAGGAGAACTGGAGTCGCCCTCCAGCTCTGACTCCAGCAGGGAGAGCCATCACCCCTCTCGTGAGTGTTTCATGGCGGGTACCTCTGAGGGACGTGTCCAAAGAATCCACGAGGAAGAGTCTACCCCAACGAACGACCTCGACGATGAGGTCGAGGGGGATGCAAGGGCCCCGCCTCACCTGCGGGTGGAGCAGCTGAAGGCCCGACACCAAGAGCTCGAGGAAGCGTGACTCCAACTCAAGCAGGAACGCGCGGAGCTCGATCGAGAGATCGAGTGCCACAGAGACGGTGGGCGTGCAAGCACCATGGCCCGCGATGTGAACCGAAGGATCATCGATGACGATGAAGCACTCCTGCACTTCGCCCGGGCCAGCCAGAACATCACCGTTGTGGCGGCCTTGCTCTAGGGGCTTCCAGGGCCCGCAACTCCCAAAGACCATTGGGCCCATCACGAGATTTACACGCTACTCAAGCGTGTGGCGGCACAGCAGGCCAAGAGCTCACTGTCTCGGCGACATGAACTCGACGCCAGCCATCGTACACCCTCAGAGCGACCCGACAAGGACGCGTCAGTCCACCAGGCGGCACAAGGTGGCAGGCTGTGCACCATGGTCCCGGTACATGAGCGTCTCGGCAGCAACCGTGACACGCGTGACACCCTCGATGCCCGCAGGCGTGCCCACGATGATCTGAGGGAGGGAGCTAGCCGTGGCTACCACCCTCGTCATGGCGGACGCTACGACAACGACGAGGACTGAAGCCCAAGCCCTGGCCTACTGAAATGGTCGAGATGGCGACTAGAGGGGGGTGAATAGTCCTTTTTAAAACTTAATGATGTTGGCTAACCGAAACAAGTGCGGAATTAAAACTATCGGTCTAGCCAAGACTACACCCCTCTATCTATATTCTCTAGCACCGTCCAAAGATACTAATTAAGCAACAAAGGTGCCAGGCTAGCTAGAGCTCTCCTAACCAATTCTAGGAGCAAGGTCACACAAACCTATGCCACTAGTACTTTAAGCAACAAGAGAGCTCCTACACATGCTAGTAAGCAAAAGCACAAAGCCACCTAAGCTCACTAGCAATGCTCAATAACAAGGCAACCAATGCCAAATTAGAGAGCGCAATTACTTAGCTACACAAACTAAGCAATGTGACTAACAAGGTTACACAAACCAAATTAGCCACGCAAGGGAGCTACTTCTATGCCACACAAGCAAGAAGGTAACTAGCAAGCTACACAAGCTAACTAATTACAAGAGCAACTACACAAGCACAATGTATATGAAAGTAATCGCAAGCTTGTGTAACGGGGATGCAAACCAACGGGAAGAACAAGGTTGACACGATGATTTCTCTCCCGAGGTTCACGTGTTTGCCAACACGCTAGTCCCCGTTGTGTCGACCGCTCACTTGGTGGTTCAGCGGCTAATTAGCATCACTCACCAAGCCTGCACGTCGGGCGCCGCAAGAACCTACCCTGGAAGTGAGGGTAGCTCAATGACACGCTTTACTAAAGTTGCTCTTCGCGGCTCCCGCTGGGCGAGCACAATGCTCCTCACAAAGCACTTCTTCGGAGCACCGCACAAGCTTCTTGCGAGCTTCGACGGAGACCACCACCAAGCCATCTAGGAGGTGACAACCTCCAAGAGTAACAAGCATCACCGGCTTGCAACTCGATCACCTAGTGCCACTCGATGCAACCTCACGATGCAATCGCACTAGAATCGCTCACTCACACAATCGGATGATCGCTATCAAGTATGTGTGAGATGGAGGGCTCCCAAGCACTACTACACAAGCCACCAAGGCTCTAGTGTGCTCTCCTTACCGGCCCAAGGCCGACCATGGCTTCTATTTATAACCCCACGAACAAATAGAATAGAGCCGTTACCCCTTCACTGGGCGTTTTTTGGGTCGACCGGACGCTGCACCGGACGCACCGATCGCGAATACCGGACGTGTCCGGTCGCTATACCGGACGTGTCTGGTAGCTGTCTGACTGCCACGTGTCCCACTATTGCCTCCAACGGCTCTCTGACAAGACGACCGGACGCTCAGCACGAAACGACCGGACGCTCGACTGTTGTGTTCGGTCGAGTCCAGTAAGCCTCCAGGGCCGACCGGACGCGTCAGTTAGAAACTGACTGTACGCTGAGCCTCAGCGTCCGATCGAGTCCAGTAAGCACCCACCGATGACTAGACGCGTTCGGTCACACTGGATCGGACGCTGCCAGCGTCCGATCGACTGCACTGCCGATCACTGCTTTCTCTGACTCACACCGGACGCGTCCAGTGTGGCGACTGGACGCGTCCGATCGCTGAGTATGCCGCCAAATACTGGACGTGTCCGGTCACCATACCGGACGCGTCCGGTCACTCTATAACCAGCACGACTTACTCGTTTTCATCAACAACTTCTTCTCCTTTACAAATGTGCCAACACCACCAAGTGTACACCATCATGTGTATGTGTGTTAGCATTTTCATAATCATTTTTCAAAGGATTAGCTACTTAACTTGCCACGCCACTCGATCCTAGTGACGATGCAAAGTTAGATCACTCGAGTGGCACTAGATGACCGATATGCAAACAAGTTTGCCCCTCTTGATAGTACGGCCATCTATCCTAAACCCGGTCATAAACTTCTCTACACACCTTTGACCGGTGAAATGAAATGCCCTAGGTTATACCTTTGCCTTGCGCATTTCATTCCATCTCCTCCAATGTCGATGCAACACATGCACCAACACGATCAACAATGATATGATCCACTTCATATCATCACATGATCATATTGGTTCATCGATCTTGACTTTACTTGCTCTTCACCATTGCCATCGTCCATCGGCGCCAAGTCTTGCTCAAGCTTCACCGCCACACGGTCCATCACTCCAAAGCCTTCGATTTGCCCTTCACACTTGCAACCGGTCCATCAAGCCAAGTCTTGTCTTGATCTTCTCCACCTTGATCACATGACTCAATGTCATGTCTCACGTGCATTTAAGCTCCTTCATCATCACATGTGTGAGCTTTGCAACATCTCTAAGCCATTTTCACATTCATGGCATATGTTGCTCACACATATGTACCTGTGGACTAATCACCTATGTATCTCATATAAACACAATTAGTCCACCTAGGTTGTCACTCAATTACCAAAATCACACAAGGACCTTTCACCTACCGAGACCTTAGGCCTTCGGCCGACACATCCTCAACGTCACCTTCCCGCCAGGGTACCGACCACCAACCAACATCCTGAAATACTCCTAGAAAATGAACCCCGGATTGTGGCTCAGGGATTATCGGCTTGCTTGCCAAGTCGGTGGAGCAGATAATGACAATTTCATTATCCGCAACCTTCCATTGTTCCTGACCGATTCGGCGCGAACATGGTTGAAACACCTTCCGCCCAACATAATCCAAAATTGGGCGGACCTGAAAGAGATCTTCGTGGAAAACTTCAAGGGCATGTACAAGCATCCTGGGAACCCATGAGATCTCAAAAACTACAGACAAAAGGTCAGAGAAACCCTTCGTGGATACATACAACGCTTCTCCTTGCAGTGCAACGAGCTTCCCAACGTCACCGACGCCGACGTCATAGGAGCCTTCATGTCTGGGACCACCTATGAGTCCCTAGTTCACAAGCTAGGATGTAAGGGTCCACGAACCACCAAGGAGCTCCTCAACATCGCCACCAGCCATGCCTCGGGCGAGAAGGCGATCGGAGCGATCTTCGACGTCTCAAGGGTAAGACAAAGCAGGACGAGGACACCAACGAAGGCGCCTCCAACCGTTCCGGCAAGAAGAAGAACAAGCAGTGGTGCGAGGGCTTGCTCATGGCCGCCGCCAACAGCAAGGGGGGTCAAAAGCCCACTAAGGGTACCCTGAACCACTTTAAGAAGCTGCTCGGAGGGTCATGCCCAACCCATGCTTTCCCCGTGAAGCATCTATACAAGGACTGTGGCCTCATGAAGTGGTTCTTGTCCAGAGGCTTCAACAAGGGAGGGCATGGGAAGGACCCTGAGCCGACCACGGATGACGCCGATGGTAGGGATGGCGGCTTTTCGACGCTGGATGGTTGCCTAATGATCCTCAGAGGGTCAGCGGCCTACGACTCCAAGCACCACCAGAAGCTCGCGTGCCGCAAGGTCTATACGGCTGAGCCAGCCATGCCTACCTTCCTCCAATGGTCGAAGTCCACCATAACCTTTGATCGGATCGACCACCCAGAGGGCGTCCCACAACCAGGGAGATATCCGCTCATGGTCGACCCGATCATCGGCATGAAGCAGCTCACTAAGGTACTGATGGATGGAGGCAGCGATCTCAACATCATGTATGCCAAAACGCTTGATGCCATGGGCATCGATCGATCGCGCGTCCGACCGATTGGATCGCCTTTCCATAGCATCATGCCTAGAAAGTAGGCCATGTCACTTGGGCAGATTGATCTGCCCGTCACCTTTGGGGATCCATCCAATTATAGGATGGAGACCCTCACCTTCGAGGTGGTTAGGTTCCAGCCATCCTAGGATGTCCATACTATGCGAAGTTCATGGCCATCTCTAACTACACCTATCTAAAGCTAAAGATGCCGGGATAGTGCGGGGTCATGCCATCGGCACCTCCTTCCAGCTTGCCTACGAATGCGAGGTCGAGTGCTACGAACATGCCACGGTAATCGTCGCCTCCAAGGAGCTTGCGGACATCGGGATGGAGGTCGCCGAAGAAGCACCCGACTCCAAGCGGTCAACCGGGTCTTTCAAGCCAGTGGAGGGCGCCAAGGAGGTCCTCATAGACCCTAGCGGCTCTAAGGGTGAAGTGTGTGCATTGGCACCACGCTTTCCTCAGAATAGGAAAGCGTGCTCGTCGGCTTCCACCGCGCCAATAGAGATATCTTTGCGTGGAAACCCTCGGACATGTCAGGCATTCCGAGAGAAGTCACCAAGCATGCCTTGAAGATCAAGCCAGGCTCCAAGTCGGTGAAACAGCACCTGCGTCGCTTCAACGAGGGGAAACATAGGGCCATCGGTGAGGAGATCGTGAAGATGTTGGCGGTAGGGTTCATTAGGGAAGTATACCACCTAGAGTGGTTAGCCAATCATGTCCTTGTTTGAAAGAAGAGTGGGAAATGGAGAATGTGTGTTGACTACACGGGTCTCAACAAGGCGTGTCTAAAGGATCTGTTTCCTTTGCCACGCATAGACCAAGTAGTCGACTCTACCTTAGGGTGTGAAACCATTTGCTTCCTTGATGCATACTCTGGGTACCATCAAATCATGTTGAAAGAGTCCGATAAGCTCACGACATCTTTCATCACCCTGTTTGGATCGTTCTGCTACGTCATAATGACATTCGATCTAAAGAATGCAGGGGCTATGTACCAGCATTGTATGCTCAAGTGTTTTGGAGACCTCATCGGGCGAACCATTGAGGCCTACATAGATGACATCGTGATCAAGTCCAAACAGGCTGACCAGGTCATAGCCGACCTTGAGCAGACCTTCGTAAAACTCTGAGCAAACGACATTAAGTTCAACCCTAAGAAATGTGTTTTTGGGGTCCCGAGGGGTATGCTGATGGGCTTTATCATCTTTGAGCGTGGCAAAGATGGGCCCGATTCAGAATATAAAGGGGGTACAATGAGTTATAGGGTGCCTCACTATGCTCAGCCGCTTCATCTCGTGCCTTGGTGAACGGGGCCTCCCCCTCTATCGGCTTCTAAAGAAGGCTGGCCATTTCGAATGGACGCCTGAGGCCCAGGAGGCGCTTGACACGGTCAAGCGGCTTATGACGAAGGCCCCGATCTTGGTCCCTCCGACCGATGGGGAACAGCTTCTGCTCTACATCACGGCCACCACGCAAGTGGTCAACACCGCCATGGTGGTAGAGCAAGAAGAAGAGGGACACGCCCTCAAAGTGTAGCATCCCATGTTCTTCATTAGCGAGGTCCTATCCAATTCCAAGACCCGCTACCCCCAAATCCAGAAGTTTCTATACGCTCATTGCCAAGAGGAAGCCGCGTCACTACTTTGAGTCACATCCGGTGATGGTCATGACATCCTTCCCCCTTAGTGAGGTCATTCAAAACCAAGATGCCATGGGGTGAATCGCGAAGTGGGCACTCGAGCTGATGGGTCAAGGCATTTCGTATGCCTTCCAAACAACCATCAAGTCCTAAGTGCTGGCTGATTTCATTACAGAACGGACCGAGGTCCAAATGCCGCCAGCAGTCATTGACCAAAAGTACTAGATGATGTACTTCGATGGATCGCTGATGAAGAAAGACATCGGCACAGGGCTAGTCTTCATTTTGCCCCTCAGGGTATGCATGAGGGACATGGTTCGCATCCATTTCCCCTCCTCCAACAATATGGCCAAATATGAGGCGCTCATCAATGGCCTGCGCATCATCATCGAGTTGGGTATTCGATGGCTTGACGTCCGAGGTGACTGCCAGCTAGTCATTGACCATGTCATTAAGGAGTCGAGCTACCACAACGCCAAGATGGCAGCATATTGCCGAGAAGTCCACTAGCTAGAGGACAAGTTCAATGGTCTCAAGCTCAATCACATACTGAGACATCTCAACAAGGCGGCCGATGCACTGTCGAAAGCGGCTTCCGACCGAGAGCCGGTGCCAACGGGCATCTTCGCTAGCAATCAACACAAACCCTCGGTCCACTATGAGAAGCCGGAACAAGCCAGTGGTGGGACACCTACACTAGGCTCGGGGGCTAACCAGCCATCGGCTCCATCTAACCCCGAGGTCATGAGCTAGACGAGAATCCAGCGATAGAGCCCGACCCTCTGACCGACTAGAGGATGCCTTACCTCGACTACGTCCTCCATGAGGCGCTGCCGAAGGGCAAAATGGAGGCTCAGTGGCTCGCGTGTTGCGTCAAGTCCTTTATCCTTATTGAGGGTGAACTCTACAAGTGAAGCCATACCAGGATCCTGCAACGCTGTATCTTGGTCGAATAGGGGAAGCAGTTGCTGAGCGATATCTACGGTGGGGTCTGTGGTCACCATGTCGCGCCTAGAACTCTAGTCAGAAATGTATTTCGACAAGGCTTCTACTAGCTGACCACAGTAGCCGACGCCGAACAGATTGTGCGCACCTACGAAGGGTGCCAATACTACGCTCGGTAGACCCACCTACTGGCCCAAGCGCTCTAGAAGATCCCCATCACGTGGTCGTTCGCGGTCTAGGGGCTCGATCTGGTTGGACCTCTTAAGAGGGTACTTGGGGTCTATACACACTTGCTGGTCACCGTAGACAAGTTTACAAAGTGGGTAGAGGCTCAACCGATCTCCGCGATCAAGTCCGAGCAATACGTGTTGTTCTTCCTTGACATCATCCATCGCTTTGGACTCCCAAACTCCATCATCATGGACAATGGCACGTAGTTCACTGGAAAGAAGTTCCTTCGATTCTATGATGAATAGCACATCCACGTCGATTGGGCCGCCGTGGCGCACCCCCGCACAAACGGGCAGGTCGAGCACGCAAACGGCATGGTCCTGCAAGGCCTCAAGTCTAGGATCTTCAACCGATTGAACAAGTTTGGTGGACGATGGGTCGTGGAGCTTCCCACGGTGCTCTAGAGCCTAAGGACGACCCCTAGCTGGGCCACCGGCTATACACCATTTTTCATGGTCTATGGTTCCAAGGCTATCCTTCTGACCGACCTCGACTATTGAGCACCAAGGGTTAGGGCATACGACGAACAGGGAGCCGAGGCATCCCTCGAGGATGCCATGGACTAGCTGGATGAAGCGCGCAATGTCGCCCTCCTTCGTTCAGCCAAGTACCAGCAAGCATTGCGCTAGTACCACAGCCGTTGAGTGCGGGGTCGGGCCTTCAATGTTAGAGACCTGGTGCTCCACCTCGTCTAGAGCAACAAGGACCGCCATAATCTCTCTCCACCATAGGAGGGACCGTACGTCGTCATGGAGGTGCTCCGGCTAGGCACCTACAAGCTTAAGGCCATCGACAGTGAGGTCTTCTTCAATGCATGGAACATCGAGCAGCTATGTCACTTTTACCCTTAATAAACGCACACTTTCTCTTATCAGTTTCGCTATCGCCTCCCCGATCTTTAGTGACACCTGACCCCAGCAATGGTGAAAGGTCCTAATGGCTAGAGGGGGGTGAATTGCCTATTAAAAATTTCTACAACAACACTTAGCAACTCGGTTAGATAAATATGAGGCGAAGCGAGTGTTGCGTTAGCCTACTAAAAATGCAAGCCACCTACCACAATTCTAGTTTGTATAATCTCTATTCACACAATGGCTATATCACTACACTAAGTTAGTGTCCTCTCAAAGGCTAACTAAAGAGCCACAATAACCGAACTAATAAGCTCTCATGACTAGCTACACTAAAGAGCTTGACAACTAGTTTGCGGTAATGTAAAGAGAGAGAGCAAGATGGTTATACCGCTGGGTTGAGGAATGAAAAAAAAACCAATCATAAGAATGATTACCAATGAAGACCAATCACCTTAGAATCAAATGATGACACAATGATTTTTTTACCGAGGTTCACTTGCTTGCCGGTAAGCTAGTCCTCGTTGTGGCGATTCACTCACTTGGAGGTTCATGCGTTAATTGGCATCACGCGCCAAACCCTCAATAGGGTGCCACACAACCAACACAAGATGAGGATCACACAAGCCATGAGCAATCCACTAGAGTACCTTTTTAGCTCTCCACCGGGGAAAGGTCAAGAACTCCTCACAATCACCACGATCAGAGCCGGAGATAATCACCAACCTCCGCTCGACAATCCTCACCGCTCTAAGCCATCTAGGTGGTGGCAACCACCAAGAGTAACAAGTGAATCCTATAGCGAAACACGAACACCAAGTGTCTCTAGATGCAAACACTCAAGCAGTGCACTTGAATTCACTCCCAATCTCACAAAGATGATGAATCAATGATGGAGATGAGTGGGAGGGCTTTGGCTAAGCTCATAAGGTTGCTATGTCAATGTAAATGGCCAAGAGAGTGAGCTTGAGCCTACCATGGGGCTTAAATAGAGAGCCCCCATGAATAGAGCCATTGGCTCTCTGTTCCCTGAAAAGTTAGGGCGACCGGACACACCAGTCAGATCGACCTGACGCACCCTGCCAGCATCTGGTCAACGGATGGCTACTATGTCATCCCTCGCTTCAAATGCTGAGTGCCCAATCTCAACAGTTAAGTAATGACCAGACGCATCACAGTGCCATGACCGGACGCACCTCTGTCGAGTCTAGTCATTTCCAGAGAGGTTCCATTCACGACCGGACGCATCAGTTTGATCACGACCGGACATAGGACCCCTGTGTTCGATCACTTCCAGAGAGATCCTAGAGCTGCTCAACTAAGACCAAACGTGTACGGTCGGTCATGATCGGACGCAGCATCAACGTCTGGTCCCTCACCTCTTCTTTGCGCGCCGCCACATCAGCATGATCGGACGCTAAATAGTGTTTAGCCAGAGTCTGATTGCCTATGTCTGGTCATAGGCCGAGAGTGCCGTCTTCTTTTATAATTGATCGGGCGTTGCTCCCTAGAGTCTGATCACCACATGAGCAGCATCTGGTGCACTCTGTGAAACCCTGTCTTTTCAGTATAGGGCGCCGGTGGCTCCATTGGACTGTCCGCCGATGAAATTTCGAACCCTTGCTCTCAAGTGCTAAACACAATGTGTATCACCTTTGTGCATGTGTGTTAGCATATTTTTACAAACATTTTCAAGGGTGTTAGCACTCTACTAGATCCTAAATGTATATGCAATGAGTTAGAGCATCTAGTGGCACTTTGATAACTATATTTTGATATGAGTTTCACCCCTCTTAATAGTACAACTATCAAACCTAAATGTGATCACACTCGCTAAGTGTCTTGATCACCGAAACGAAATGGCTCCTACCACTTATACCTTTGCCTTGAGCCTTTTGTTTTTCTCTTTCTTCTTTTTAAGTCCAAGCACTTGATCATCACCATGGCATCACCATCATCATGTCATGATCTTCATTTGCTTCACCACTTGGAATGTTCTACCTATCTCATGATCACTTTGATAAACTAGGTTAGCATTTAGGGTTTCATCAATTCACCAAAACCAAACTAGAGCTTTCAATCTCCCTCTTTTTGGTAATTGATGACAACCCTTTTACAAAGATATGAATTGAAATTTTATTGAATCCATGTTGCTTGCCCAAGCATATTTACCATGTGTCAAAGGATATGGACAAGTTTCATGAACCCCGTATGGTAGCAATTGCTCCCCCTACATATGTGCTAAGAGTTTAGATTGTAGCTTGCACATATGCTTAGATAGGAAATATAGGAGACAATGTCTACCAAATGATGCTAAGGTATAAAAGATGGATATAAAAGATGGACCTTTGAAGTGTGATACCAATCGGAGTGCAGCAATATACCATCCTTAGCACCATTAGTAACTAGACATACACAAAAACTAGAATACCCCATGAGATCAACATTAGAAGTAAGGATCTAGTTTTTATAATGTGAGCATGAGTCTTGTTACTTTAACCTATACATGCTAGTTTTTTATTTCATCATCCAAACCTACAACTAGCATACACCACACAAGCATGAATATTAAAATTTAAAACTTGTGTTATGCAAGCAAATATATGAAATGCACATTCAAATGCACCATACAAGTTTATGAGCTTGCTCCCCCTACTTGTGTGCTCAAAATTTTAATTGATCCCTTTCCTTTGTCATATCTCTCCCCTCAAATTCTCCCCCTATCACTTATATCTTTATTTCTCTCCCCCTTTGTTGTCTTTTCACTATCTTTGTACACTATTTCTCCCCCTTTGTCATCAATGACCACAAAGGTTCAAAATATAGATAGGTTGAGATTATCAATGTCAATCAATGGGGTGACTATCATTTCCCAAAATTTGGTCCAATCTAGAATACTTGACAAAGATATTTAACCCGGTTTGATCCAAGGACAAGCTTCTTCACTCCTCCAAATAAGGGTTATCTTATACCATATTGAGTTAAACATTTATAGCTCATTTTCTAGATCAAACACTAGGTTTACAAGCCCACAAATAGGTCATATGATACCACTAGACCAAATCAAGCGTAGAAGCAATAGTGGTACCATACAATCATCAAATTCATTTGATTTTCTTGAATGAGTCTAGTAAATGTGAAAGATGTCTAGATGCACTAAACATGTCCTTAGCAAGGATGTATGCCATGCCAATCAACTTTTACCTTGGATTGCTCGAAGGAGAGACATGTCATATAAGTGGGGGGTGCATCAACACATATTTGAGAAATCCAATATGTTCAACTCATTCCTTAGCTTGCAAAACCTTTTCTCATCTAGTGGCTTGGTGAATATGTAGGCTAGTTGATCTTCGGTGCCCACACTCTCAATGCAAATGTCCCCTTTTTGTTAATGATTTCCAATGAAATGATGGCGGACATCAATGTGCTTTGTTCTTGCATTTTGAACTAGATTGTGGGTGAGCTTGATTGCACTCTCATTGTCACATAGCAATGGCACTTTCTTGAACTTGATTTTAAAGTCATTCAAGGTGGCCTTCATCCAAAGAATTTGTGCACAACAACTACCGATGGATATATATTTGGCTTCGCCGATAGATATGCAACACTATTTTGCTTCTTTCATGGCCATGAAACAAGTGATATTCCTAGCAATTGACATGTGACCGAGGTGCTCTTCCTTTCAACCTTGCATCCCACATAATCCAAGTCAGAGTAACCAACTAGCTCAAACTTTGTTCCTTTGGGATACCATAAACCAATATTTTGTGTATGCTTCAAGTACCTCAATATTCTCTTTGTAGCCTTCAAATGACTTTCTCTTGGTGAGGCTTGAAATCTTGCACACATGCATACACTAAACATGGCATCCAGCCTTGATATAGTCACATAGAGTAGGCTTCCAATCATAGACCGATACAATTTTGATTCACTATATTGCCACTTGCATCACTATCTAAGTTGCCATTTGTTCCTATTGGTGTGCTAATGGCTTTGCTATCACTCATGCCAAACTTCTTGATCATGTACTTGATATACTTGCCTTGACTTACAAATATACCATCCTCCAATTGCTTGATTTAAAGACCAAGGAAGTAACTTAACTCTCCAATCATGGACATTTCAAACTCATTAGCCATCATCTTTCCAAACTCTTTATAAAAGTCTTGATTGGTTGATCCAAATATGATGTCATCAACATAGATTTGCAACACAAATAAGTCTTTGCCAATCTTCTTGGTGAAATAAGTGGTGTCAACCTTGCCCATCATGAACCCTTTAGAGAGTAGGAAGTCCGTCAATCTCTCATACCATGCTCTAGGTGTTTGTTTCAATCCATACAATATCTTCTTCAACTTGTACACATGGTCAGGCTTCTTGTCATCTTCAAAACCAGGAGGTTGCTCAACATATACTTCTTCATTGATGTTACCATTGAGAAATGCACTCTTGACATCTATTTGATAGAGTTTGATGTTGTGGGCACAAGCATAGGCTAGCAAGATTCTAATTGCTTCCAATCTAGTAACAGGGGCATATGTTTCTCCAAAGTCAAGACCTTCAACTTGTGTATATCCTTGTGCTACCAATCTTGCTTTGTTCCTTACTACTATCCTATCTTGATCTTACTTATTTCTAAAGACCCATTTGGTTCCAATCACATTGTGTCCCTTTGGTCTCTCAACCAATTCCCATACTTGATTTCTTGTGAAGTTATTCAATTCTTCATGCATAGCACTCAACCAATCAACATCCTTCAATGCTTCATATATATTCTTTGGTTCAATGGATGACACAAATGAGAAATGCTCACAAAATGAAGCCAATCTTGATCTTGTTTGTACACCTTTAGAAATATCTTCAATTATAGTGTCCAATGGATGATCCCTTGCAATATTGGTTGGCTAGAGTATTGGAACTTGATTGCTTACACTTGCTTGATCATTAGATTGAGATGATGTACTAGCCACTTGATTTTGTTCATTGTCATGAGAGCCACTTGTACTAGCTTGATTTGTATCATCTTGCACATTTGAGTTAGAGAGCACTTGCACTTGATCATCTTCATTATCGTTTACTTGCCTAGGCCTCAATTCACCAACATCCATGTTCTTCATGGCATTTGAAAGTTGAATGCCTCTAACATATTCCAAGTTCTCATTCTCTTCTTGTGAACCCTTGGTTTCATCAAATTCAACATCATAAACTTCCTCAAGAGTACCACTATCCAAATTCCAAACTCTATATGTTTTGCTAGTAGTTGAGTATCCAAGTATGAATCCTTCATCACATTTCTTATCAAACTTGCCCAATCTATTGCCTTTCTTCAAGATATAGCATTTGCAACCAAAGACCCAAAAATATGCAATGTTGGGCTTTCAACCATTCAAGAGCTCATATGGTGTCTTCTCTTTCAATGGGTGACAATAAAGGCGGTTGCTACAATAGCAAGCTGTGTTGATAGCTTCGGCCCAAAAAGAATGACTCATATTATACTCACTAAGCATAGACCTTGCCATATCAATGAGTGTTCTATTCTTCCTCTCAATAAGGCCATTTGATTATGGAGTGTACTTGGCCGAGAATTGATGTCTAATTTCAAATTCATCACATAACTCATCAATTCTAGTGTTCTTGGACTCACTACCATTGTCACTTCTAACTCTCTTGACGGTTGTTTCAAACTCATTGTGAATGCCCTTGACAAATGATTTGAATGTTGCAAAAACATCACTTTTGTCCACTAGAAAGAATACCCAAGTGTATCTAGTATAATCATCCACTATCACAAAGTCATATTTGTTTCCACCAATGCTAGTGTATTGTGTTGGTCCAAATAAATCCATGTGCAATAACTTAAATGCTTTACTAGTGCTCATCATGCTTTTCTTAGGATGGGTGTTTCCAACTTATTTGCCAGCTTGACAAGAGCTACAAAGCTTATCCTTCTCAAACATCATCTTTCAAGCCTCTAACCAAGTCATGCTTAATCAATCTACTCAATTTGTTTCATTCCAACATGACCAAGCCTTCTATGCCATAACCGACCCATGCTAGACTTAGTGAACAAACATGTAGATAATTTAGATTCACTAGCATTGAAATCAACCAAGTATAGATTCTCATATCTAAAACCTTTGAAGATCAAGTTAGAGCCATCTACACTTATGATCTCTACATCATCTACCTCAAATATGCATTTGAATCCAAGATCACACAATTGAGCCACGGATAGCAAGTTGAAGTTCAAGCTTTATACTAGCAACACATTGGAAATGCTCATGTCATTGGATATTGCAATATTACCAAGCCCCTTGACCTTGCCTTTGCCATTATCTCCAAATGGGACACTATCATAACAATCATTGCCATTGGTATTGATTGAGTTGAACATTCTTGCATCACCAGTCATGTATTGAGTGCACCCACTATCAAGAACACAATGCCTTCCTCCAGCTTTGTAATTGACCTACAAAAGAAGATCGATTCTTTTTAGGTACCCAACCTTGCTTGGGTCCTTGAAGGTTAGTGACCAAGCTATTTGGCACCCAAATGGTTTTCTTCTTTGAGCTCATCCATGGTGTATCGATGAACTTAGCTTTCACACCATTTGTTCTTAGTAAGCACATAGAAAGAATAAATCTTAATTGAGGATACATTAGCATTTTTGCTCTTGTTCTTGTATTCATGCTCTTTATGACCAACTTGCTTGCAACTAGTGCAAAACCGACCATTGTTCTTCACAAAACTAGTCTTGTGAGGAGCAAAGGCCGCCTTGCCATTTTTTGGGGTATAGCCCAATTCCTCTTTGTAGAGAGAAGCTCTTTGGCTACACAAGCACATAAGCAAGCGGTCCTCACCACCATAGGCCTTAGCCAAGGTGTGAGTGAGCTTATTAACCTCATTGAGGGTCTCATTCTCAACCATTAGTGAGGCATCACAAGTGAAACCATCACTACTAGATGAGGTGGAAGTAGAAGTGCTACAAGAAGGGTTAGTGGGAGCAATAATGATAGGCTTATATAATGATTCATCAATAATATCATAAATTAAGCCTACATCACATGTCTCAACATGCTTCTTCTCATTTTGTTCATTAAGCAAAGTGGAATGAGTTTTTTCAAGCTTCTTGTGAGCCTTGCCAAGCTTCTCATGGGCTTCCTCTAGCCTCTCATGAGTTGCTTTGAGCTCATCAAGGGCTTGCTCAAGGGCTTTTACTTCCTTATGCAAGCTTTTGTATTCCCTTCTCTTAATGTCAAAGTGTTCTTTAGCATCATCTAGCATGTCAAGTAGTTCATCCTTAGTTGGTTCATCATCATCACTATTACTTTTATTTTCATTTTCATTATCATGTTCCTCATCACTTCCATCATCACAAGTTTGTACCTTAGTGGCCTTAGCCATGAAGCATGAGAGAAGGCTTCTCATTGATAGCAATACTTGCAAGTGCCTTCTTCTTGGTGATCTTGTCATCATCACTATTATCATCATCACTTGAGGAAGCATCACTATCCCAAGTGACCACATATGAACCACCCTTCTTCTTCTTCTTAAAGGTCATCTTGTCCTTCTTCTCTTTCTTTTCCTTCTTGTCCTTCTTCTTGTTCTTCTTGTCATCATCTTTGTCACTATTGTATGGGCATTGAGCAACAAGATGATCTTTGCTTCCACAATTGAAGCACCTTCTTGACTCTTCCTTATTCTTGGATGAAGACTTCTTTCTTCTAGCATGGTAGCCCTTCATAATCATGAACTTGCCAAATCTCCTGACAAAGAGAGCCATCTTCTCATCATCCATCTCATCAAAGCTCAAGTCTTCATCTTCACTTGATGATTCTTGCTTTGCCTTGCCCTTGGATGATGTGGCCTTGAATGCCACATTCTTCTTCTTGTCATCCTTCTTCTCCCTCTTTTCTTCCTTCTCATCATCATCTCTATAAGCATCATCGGTCATGATGTCTCTAAAGATTTGGTTTGGTGTCATTGTGTCCAAACCGGTCCTCACTAGCAAGGTGACCAACATGCCAAATCTTGTGGGTAAGCAATTCAAGAACTTATGAGAGAAGTCCTTGTCCTCCACCTTTTCACCAAGTTCTTTGAGATCATTGACAAGCACTTCCATCCGATGGAACATGTCCGGCACACTCTCAACTTCCTTTATCTTGAAGCTAGCAAATTTCTCCTTGAGAATGTATGCCTTTGCACCCTTCATTGCCTTGGTGCCCTCGAATGATTCTTCTAACTTCTTCCAAGCATCATGAGTCATCTCAATGTTCTTGATTTGCTCAAATGTTCTCTCATTAATTGCATAATGAATGGCACTTAGAGCAATATCATTGTTTTGGAGAAGCACTTCTTCGACCATGATGGTATTCTCTGGATCGACAATCTCAATTTTGATTTCTACCACTTTCCACACCCTTCTATTGATTGACTTGATATGTGTGGTCATCTTTGACTTCCAATATGGATAATTTGTGTCATCAAATTGAGGTGGCTTCTTGGTGTTGTTGATTTGAGCCATTTTGACACCGAAGGTTGTTAAGCCTCAAATCACGGTGACCTCGTCTCTAATACCACTTGAAAGGTCCTAATGGCTAGAGGGGGTGAATAGCCTATTAAAAATTTCTACAACAACACTTAGCAACTCGATTAGACAAATATGAGGCGAAGCGAGTGTTGCATTAGCCTACTAAAAATGCAAGCCACCTACCACAATTCTAGTTTGTATAATCTCTATTCACACAATGGCTATGTCACTACACTAAGTTAATGTGCTCTCAAAGGCTAACTAAAGAGCCACACTAACTAAACTAACAAGCTCTCACAACTAGCTACACTAAAGACCTTGACAACTAGTTTGTGGTAATGTAGAGAGAGAGAGAGAGAGAGAGAGCAAGATGGTTATACCACGGGTCGAGGAATGAACCAATGAAGACCAATCACCTTAGAATCAAATGATGACACAATGATTTTTTACCGAGGTTCACTTGCTTGTCGGCAAGCTAGTCCTCGTTGTGGCAATTCACTCACTTGGAGGTTCACGCGCTAATTGGTATCATATGCCAAACCCTCAATAGGGTGCCGCACAACCAACACAAGATGAGAATCACACAAGCCATGAGCAATCCACTAGAGTTCCTTTTGGCTCTCCACCGGGGAAAGGTCAAGAACCCCTCACAATCACCACGATCGGAGCTAGAGACAATCACCAACCTCCGCTCGATGATCCTTGCTGCTCCAAGCCATCTAGGTGGTAGCAACCACCAAGAGTAACAAGTGAATCCCACAGCGAAACACGAACACCAAGTGCCTCTAGATGCAAACACTCAAGCAGTGCACTTGGATTCACTCTCAATCTCACAAAGATGATGAATCAATGATGGAGATGAGTGGGAGGGCTTTGGCTAAGCTCACAAGGTTGCTATGTCAATGTAAATGGCTAAGAGAGTGAGCTTGAGCCGGCCATGAGGCTTAAATAGAGAGCCCCCATGAATAACGCCGTTGGCTCTCTTGTCCCTGAAAAGTCAGGGCGACCGGACGCACCGGTTAGATCGACCGGACGCACCCTACCAGCGTCCGGTCAACGGATGGCTGCCATGTCATCCCTCGCTTCAAATGTTGAGCGCCCAATCTCAACGGTTAAGTGATGACCAGACGCAGCACAGTGCCACGACCGGATGCTCCTCTGCTGAGTCTAGTCGTTTCTAGAGAGGTTCCATTCACGATCGGACATGTTAGTTTGATCATGACCGGACGCAGGACCTCAGCGTCCGGTCACTTCCAGAGAGCTCCTAGAGCTACTCAACTATGACCAAACATGTTCGGTCGGTCACGATCGAACACAACATCAGCGTCCGGTCCTTCACCTCTTCTCTATGTGCCACCACATCAGCATGACCAGACGCTGAACAGTGTTTAGCTAGAGTTCGGTCGCCTGTGTTCGGTCATAGGCTAAGAGTACCATCTTCTTTTATAATTTACCAGACGCTGCTCCCTAGAGTCTAGTCACCATGTGACCAGCGTCTAGTGCACTATGTGAAACCATGTCTTTTCAGTACAGGGCGCTGGTGGCACCGTCGGACTGTCCGCCGGTGAAGTTTTGAACCCTTGCTCCAAGTGCTAAACACAATGTGTATCACCTTTGTGCATGTGTGTTAGCATATTTTTACAAACATTTTAAGGGTGTTAGCACTCCACTAGATCCTAAATGCATATGCAATGAGTTAGAGCATCTAGTGGCACTTTGATAACCATATTTGGATACAAGTTTCACCCCTCTTAATAGTATGGCTATCGAACCTAAATGTGATCACACTCGCTAAGTGTCTTGATCACCAAAACAAAATGGCTCCTACCACTTATACCTTTGCCTTAAGCCTTTTGTTTTTCTCTTTCTTCTTTTTCAAGTCCAAGCACTTGATCATCACCATGGCATCACCATCATCATGTCATGATCTTCATTTGCTTCACCACTTGGAATGTGCTGCCTATCTCATGATCACTTTGATAAACTAGGTTAGCACTCAGGGTTTCATCAATTCACCAAAACCAAACTAGAGCTTTCAAATGGCAAGGGGTCGGGCTTCACTCATGGGCTAATAAGAGCGTACCTATCCGGTAAACATTCTCTATGCCCAACCTCCTCTCACGTTGAGACCTAGAAGCTAGGGATACGGACACAAACTCTGAGTAAAACTGATCGGACTATGAGAAACCTATGCCCCGACGCGACGGCTACGGTGTCTTTGCTCATCAATGTGATCAGAATTTGTTCACCCATACCCCGAGCTTTATGGCCTTAATGACAGAAAGGGTAAAAACGCACCAACCTTTTTATACAAAAGGGGGAGAAGGGATAAAAAATTGTTTGGTCATAACAAAATCTAAGAGCTTGTCCATTTATTATAAGTTCGTCGCCTGGCTTATCTGCCTAACTAAGTTTTTGGGCAGGATGTTCTCATCCCCTATCTCTATAGGTAAGTCCTATCCTAGCGGGTAACACAAGTTGATCGGATGAGAGATGGGTAGGGAGTAGTAGGATGCCGCATGTGGGTTATGCCGACCCCGTCACGAATGACGGACCCGAATTCCCCTCAAACATGTGTGGTAAGAGCTCCCCGAACCCGTCACTCATGCCATCAAGGTAGGTCCTATGCCAACAGGTCACCCTTAATTTGCGCATGTTTTCTCTTATCAATTTTGCTATCGAGCCCTCGACCCTAGCAATAGCAAGGGGTCAGGCCTCACTCGAGGGCTGGCAAGAGTATCTATTCGCTAGAAATTCTTTATGCCCGACCCCTTCTCATGTTAAAAACTAGAAGCAAGGTGTGTGGAAACAAACTCTGAGTAAAACTGGTCAGACCACAAGAAATCTATGCCCCAGCGGCTACGACGCTTTTGCTCACCAGCGTGATCAGAGTTTTTGTCCCCGCACCCTGAGCTTTATCCAGTAGGTCTCCCAAAGTCGATTGGACGGCTCTAGCCATTGCTGAGAGACGGGTAGGGAGCAGCGGGGTGTCCCATGTAGGTCACACCAACTCTATCATGAATGACGGACTCGGACCCCACACGGACATATCTGGTAAGAGCTCCCCAAAGCCATCACTCGAGCCATCGAGGTAACTTTACCAACCCCCACTTTACTTTTCCAATACATGAGCATTCATTCATCCATTCTCATGCATGCATTCATACATTCATTCATACATTCATCCATACATTCATCTCATACATCCAAGTATTGCATATGCAATTATTGCATCACAACGCTTCACGTCGCATCACAAAGCGGTAGTCGTCTCATTTGACATGAGCGGCGACCGACCGAGGTTTGAAGGCTGGCCCACGAAGGGCTCGAGGCTGCCTCGCATCAAATAGAGCTAGGGGATAAAAATGGAGATGAGCCCTAGCAGCCCTTGCCTGACCCCGCTCAAAAACGGACAGGGACATCTTAACCTTTCTCGTTCGATCCTAACCTCAAGCCAAGCCCATAGAATCTCCATCGAGGAGAGGCCAGTGGGCCACCTGAGTCGCTCTCCAGAGCGAAATGGGCATCTGCTGGGAGATGGGTTAAGGAGCAGTGGAATGCCACATGAGGGCTATGCCAACCCCGTTAGCGAACGACGGACCCAGATTCCACTCGGACATGCCTGTTAGCGAGCTCATCGAGCACAACACTCGAGCCATCGAGGCAAGTGTCATTAGCTCAACCCCTCCGGTTGTGAAAACCATGGATGGGGTGATGCATGAAACTCAATCGACCCCTACCAAGCCCAACGAGTCTCGAGGGCTTGAGCCGCCTGACCCTAACTCGAGAATCCAACTGACTAGGGTTTGAAGGCCGACCCATGAAGGGCTTAAGGCCGCCTCGCGTCGACCAAAGCCAGGGGAGAAAATACAGATGAGCCCTAGTGGCCTTTGCCCGATCCGCTTAGAAGCAGAGAGGGTCATCTCAACCTTCACGTTTGATCTTGACCTCGAGCCAAGCCCATAGAATCTCCATCAAGGAGAGGCCAGCGGGCCACCTGAGTCGCTCTCTGGAATGACCCGAGCATCTACCAGGAGGCGGGTTAAGGAGCAATGGAATGCCACATGAGGGCTATGCCGGCCCCGTCATGAACGACGGACCCAGATTCTACTCGAACATGCCCGTTAGCGAGCTTGCCGAGCGCGTCACTCGAACCATCAAGGCAAGTGACGTTAGCTCAACCCCTCCGATTGCAGAAACCGCACATGGGGCGATGATCACAAAGATGACCCAACCCTCGACTAGACCCTCGCTATGCGCGGGGGCTTGAGGAAAGTTAGGCTTGCAAGGAGACCGAACACACGGTCGTAGAATGACAGACCCCTGAAAGGGTCAAAATCAGGGAAGGACCTTTTCCGACCCTCCAAACCTCACGGCTATACCCCCAAGGGGTCCGATCTCGACGAAAGAGAATCATCGTCCTCAGGTCACATCGTGGGTGACAAAAGAAGGCCAAGGCCATCAAAGTCCTCCCACTCAGAAAAAACCTCCGAAGGAATTTTCTACTCCTTCGTAGGCTCGGGGCTACTGTCGGGGACCAATACTCGGGTACCCAAAGAGGAGGAGCTAATGACCATCAACATTGACTCATCTGAGTAGTCAAGAGCACGACTACAGCTCCAACCGACCCCCCTCCCCGTGTGCAAGTTTTGCTTCTTTTGACCTTTGGGTCTGCGTTCCGCCTCGCCTGACCCTTGGGTCTGCGCTCCGCCTCACCCAACCCTTAGGCCTTCGCTCTACCTCACCCAACCCTTGGGTCTGCGCTTCGCCTTGCTCGACCCTTGGGTCTGCACTTCGCCTCGCCCAACCTCTAGGGGAGGACTCCGCCTCGCCCGACCATGAGGCCACGGGCTCTGTCTCGCTCGACCCTTGGGTTTACGCTCCGCCTTGCCCGACCCTTGGGTCTACGCTCTGCCTCGCCCGACCCTTGGGTCTGCTCTCCACCTCGCCCGACCCCAAGGCTGTGGGCTCTGCCTCGCTTGACCTTGAGGCCATGGGCTCCACTTTGCCTGACCCTTGGGTTTATGCTCTGCCTTGCCCGACCTCTAGGGGAGGACTCCGCCTCGCCCGACCCAACGCTTCGCCTCGCTCGACCCTTGGGTTTGTGCTCCGTCTCGCCCGGCCACTGGGTGAGGACTCTGCCTCGCCTAACCCTAAGGCCACAGGTTCCGCCTCGCCCAATGGAGACCCATACCATCACCAACCACTCTAGGTCCAAGCGTATGGGCCTGAGTTAAAGCTCTGACACTAGGGAAGAGATTGGTATGCCCCGATGTAACCCGTGGCCATGATGGCCCATACCAGAGGATTCACATCAAGAACAACATCGGGCGTACCGGTGCTTTTTTGCCTAACCCCCGTACAAATACGGATGGGCGTGTCAGTTCACCATGATGTTCGTCAGGACGGAGTGGAGCGCTATGACCGACATATGACGCCTGTGCATGACGCTAGTGACGGACAGGACTACGATGCGAAGCCATCCCTATTGACATCTACAGGGTCGGTGGGACCCGCAAGAAGGAGAAGAAGGACATGGTGATCCTAAAGGCCTTTGGCTCTCTCTCTCTCATTCTTCTCTTTCCTCCGCTGTAACCTATGCTTTCCCTTGGCCTATAAAAGAGAAAGCAGGCTGTCCCATAAGGGGCATCGCAACACATCACATCGATTCAGGCTAGATCCGATCGAACCATCATGAACCATCGAACCCCGAACACATGGCCGAGTAGCAACCGAGCTCTCTCAGCACCCGTTCACTCCTTTCACTAGAGACTTGTGATATGTCCCTCTCTCGCCCATTTATAACCCCTACTACGAACTTCTAGTGCTAGTAACACGAGCAGCAGCAATAAACTAGACGTAGGGATATTCTGCCCAAACTAGTATAAACCTCATGTCCTCTAAGTACACCATCTGAGCCAAACACGCAATATTAGAAATTTACTTGTCAGTGGCAACTCGAAACACCGACACTTTCGTTTCCTTCATGGTTGCCCGAGGCAACGCCTTTCAAGAAGAGAGAAACAAAGTAGCACATTGAGGGAGACAGAATCTGGGCACAGCTCTTGCTACCCTCTCACACCGATGATGGGACCTAGGCTTGTAGGGACAACATGTCAACGCCTAAGAGATTCAATTTAAGAAGTTATGTGCCCATATGTCTGTAGCACCCGGTTTTAAGAATAAAACCAGATACACACCATATGTGAGCCCAGGAAGTCAAATCTCATATATAGCTATAAATAAGGGTAATATAAAAAGACAATGCTCAATATATAATGTACTTAATATAAAGAATACAACCTTAGATAGCAAACAGCGAAAAGACAACTCTGATCTTTAGGCGAAGGCTCCAAATCCACAGGGACAACTAACTGGTTGATCACAAGCCAAATTCATTCAAACTCTAGCAATATGGTACCCATTTGGGATTTTTATCCAAATAATTAAAAAAATAAAGCAAGTGTAAGTACATGTCGTACTCAACAAATATAACATGGGGTTCATGAGGCTCAAAAGGCTGACATTGGTTTAACTGCGATTAGCTTTTAATGAGTCCTGATTTTAGTAATTGAGTAGCAACAAGCTTATCATAAGCCCATGTACACACATGATCAGGTAAACATGAATAATGAATAGCATAAACAGTAATCATTAGTGAGTATCTTTATCATCAGTATCATTAGCGTTCATCATCTATTCCATAAATGTTCCAAGGCCGCTCGTGACCGTGAGCACGGCTGATATACTAGTTTTACACTCTGCAGAGGTTGTACACTTTCACTGTGAGTCGTGATTTACCCTTTCGCCCAAGGTAGCTAATCTCTTGACCCACTTCCAAGGAAGGTCGGCAGAGTTCACTATAAAGCATTTCAAAGGTTTGTCTAACAAGTTAGGACCATTAGATTCACTCGACAAATAGATGTAGGAACCCCCCCCTTCCCGATGGCACAATGATACGCAACCTATACATAAAGGGACAGAGGTTGTCCTATACCCGATTTGGCAAGTCATTCTTACGCCAATAAAGGTAACCACTAATAAGCTAAAAAAGGTCCTCATACTGAGCTAAAGCCAGAGCCATGTAGCCCTTATAGTTGTAATGTAAGTCATGGATGATCACTTACAAATAAGTCCTTAGGGAGAGGAATCTAGAGGACCATAAAAACAGCCCAATACTCTAGCCCCCTTATTTCATGTTGCTAAAAACATCTTTTAATATTTATTGCATATACCATTAGTCAAGTTATAAGATCATGGTCTTTAATTGAGCACTAGCATCATACTACCCAATACAATACCCCATAGGTATCGAGGCACAAAGTAACAAAATACTAGGAAATTCTTAGTGGTAGTCAAGGTAGACATATGCAGTATGAATTAAATGATTAAAGGTGTATAGGACAAAAAGGATGATCCCATGCTATACTTGCCTTAAACTTAGATCCTTCTTCTAGTCCAAACCTTCAATGGAACTCATTCTTGATCAACACGTAAAGCTCACCGACTGGACATGATCATAAAGTACCACACAAGCATCCATACAATCATACACGAAGCAAACAATAGAACTAAATTAGAACAATACATCAAATATATAAAACAACAAGTAAAAATGTTTTAAAGATGTTCTACACGTCGCTATGAACACACAGACATAAAAAGCACGCTAATCGGAACTATAGGGTTGTAAAGAAACGACTATAGGGTTTTATATTATAAAAGAAAAGAGAGGACTATAAGCTTGATTTATGTTAATTAGGAAAAACTATGTGAGTAGCATTGATTTAGATTAAACAAATCATATTTATACTTAAAAACTGAGTTGAAGCTAAACATATTTTATTTATAAATATTTTGATATCATTTATGCCAATTCAACTTTAACTTGCAAATACAAACTGACATGTGAGAACATCTAATCAAATTTGATGTGTGTTTAGACTAAATATATTATAATTTAGAAACATATTTATGTTAGCAACTAGTCATGTTAAAACTTATTTGCAAAAGAGCATTGTATATAATTATGGTACTTTTATTTATAAAAACTAGTTACATGCATATTAATCAAATTAATATTTAAGCATATATATAAAAGTCACTTGACATGAAAAATGACGACACTAGCATGTAGATCACATCGATACGAATCTAACGCAATTGGAACGACTTGAAACAGACTTAAAACGAATATACGACGACGATATTACGAACTGGTGGTAATTTCGTAATTACCTGGTCTTCATTCTTTGGCCTCCCGTACAGCCACCACATGGCCATGGCAACAACAGCTGCGTAGGGGTCGGCTCGACTTGTTGCACGAATGAGAAGATGGTCAGGCTAGGCAGCGCGGCGGCGACGGCGACGGCGAGAGAAGGAGGAGAAAAATCTAATTTACTATATGAGGAATTTCCCAAACTAGGGGCTCCCTTTACGGTAGTTTTGGTGTTCTTTTTTCAAGGGGTTGGTACATATTTATTGGAAGAAAAACTTCCCGCATCTATATCAACTAGCAATATGGTACTAATTGATGTTGCACCCTCCATATTTACTAATGGGCCTAAATAGTCATTAAAGCCCATAGTAAATAAATACATGGGCTTTTAGAATTTATTAGGATTATTGTACATAGACTTTGAGCGTTGGGAAAAATGAGAGATTTATTATTTTTGGAATTAATTAATTTTGTGGATAAAATAATTCTAGAAAAGTCTAGAATTATTATTTAAGCCGCGAAAAATACTCCGAAAGCTCTGAAAATTCGAGGAAAATTCTCAGAGACATTATGGAATATGAGGAACCCAAATAAAGTATTTGGAGCCCATGATAATATAATTTGGAGTATCTAAAAATTAAATTATGCTCACAGATAAGTAGGATCAAGTTCTAGAAAAAGCTGGAAAAACTCCCGGGAAATTTGTAGAGATTGATTGACGGACGAGGAACTAAAAGGAGTTATTTGTGTTACAAAGAAAATATTTTAGAAAGTTCCCAATGAAAACTTGAGCCAAGAAACAAAGAATTTGATTGTAGAAAAAGATAAAGGTGTGCCGGAGAAAGAAAATCGACCTACTAACGCATTTTAAAGACTTTGCTCATTCTCAACACACAAAGAAGCAACAAGCAAACATCACATCATCCAAACGCCCTTCAAAATTAGAAAACTTTGAAAATTCATATTTTTCCTATAACTAAATTTGCGCTAGCTCAAACTAAACTTGGTAAATTTTATCCAAAAATTAAAATAATTCATTTTATTTAGTGTTTTCTATGCACAACCCAAAATTAGAAATTTTGGGGTGTGACAATGTCTTTTTCATACATGGAACCCACTTAATTCTTGTTTCCTATATTTTTCGTTCCTATGTTATAAACGCCTCTTTCTATATTTTTTTCTTTGATTTTCCATTCCTCTATTTTCTTGTTTCCTTCATATTCTATTGCTACATTTTTTTCATTCTTCTAATTTGAATTTCTGTGTTCCAAACTTGTCTAGTTTTAGTTTATAATAGGTAACAAGCATCTATAGCATCAAGCAAAATTAATAGAGACACCATAAAATATATGTTGGTTGTGCATTTATTTGATATTGTAGATGTTACATATTTTTATATAAAAAATAAGTTTGATTTAGAAACAAAAACTAAAAGGACTTATAGTTTTTAAACGTGGGAGTATCATTTGATATGTATGTCTGCTCAATTTTGTGCTGATGACTACTCCCTTGTTTCTAATCTCAAGTGGGGACACACATGGGCAAATACATTGCTAAGCAGCATCGATCTCAAGGGATGTCATATGCAATACCATATAAAATAGGTGCTGAGAAGAAGAGATAGTTATTTCAAAAAATATTCATCTTTAAAATTAATGACTACTAGTATAAGATAACTCTTAAACCATTATATGAGTTATATATTATTGCCATACAAACTCACAATAGTTCTTTGTTCTATATAGAGGCATTGAGAAGCATCTACACTTCTAGTTTGGTCTTTCTCTTGTGATATACTCCCTCCATTCAAAATTAAATAAACTTTTATATTTGTTCTAAGTCAAACTATTAATAACTTTAACCAAATTTATAGAAAAGAGATCCAATATTAATGACAATAAATTAGTATCACTAGATACATCATGAAATATATTTTTCATATTGTACTTATTTGGTGGCATAGACGTTATCTATTCCTACAAAACTGGTCGAACTTAAGATAGTTTGACTTTACATGATTCTAGGAATTAATTGATTTTTGAATACATCACAAAAAGCTAAATTGCAAAAAGTTAAGATGGTTTGATCTAGAGTGATTTTTGGAATTGATTTATTTTGGGACAGAAGGAGTATACGTCTCTTCACCTTGGCTCAAGTGGATGAGACACCATGGAGTGCCATAGTCACACAACAATCACAATCACTACACTAGAATTGTTGAGTAACCCCAAACATTGGGTAAGCCACAAATCCAATGTCTAGAGTTCACTCATGGCACTTATAATTCCATAGTGGAACAACCGGTAACATTGAACAAAAATCTACAACAGGGATGAACAATAAGTCCTTCCATATGTAAATAGAAACAACATATCCAACCTCTCGCTTAGGAGAGGAAATTTGTTGGAACTCATTGAAGACAGACGACATACCTTTTTTGTGAAACACGGCCATAGACACTCACATACATACATGCACACTCACTTCTATGAACATACACATACAAACTCTACCTCTACGAGCACCTTCCAAAAACTAAACAAGTAGATCTTAAGATTGACAAATTAAAGTCACCACAAGTATCTTGCTATCAATAGACATGTCGTCTACCACTGAAAGAATAATGCATTGTAGAGTAACATGTTGTTAGAATGAAGGGCAATAATATTAGGGCATGTTTGGTAGAGTTTCACTCCCTGATTTTTAGATCTAGTTCCTTGATTCTTTGATGGAGTGATTCTAGTTGATTCTAGTGGGGAGCAGGTAAGAATTGAATTTAGAATGATTCTGGTGGGGTTTGAATAGGGAGTGAGAAACAGTTTTTTTGCTTCTACCTCCCCGTGTCAATAGAGAAGTGATTATTGTCTACCCTCCACTAGACTATATAGATTTTTAGTGTTTAGATGAAGAGGGAGCAAGGAGAAGCTGCTCCAAGGAGCGCTGCCAAATGGCCCCTTAGGATTTCAGAAGAGATTTTTGAACAAAGGGTAACAAAGTGGAATGAGCTTATAAATAAATTACATGCAGTAGTCCTTAACACTCTGATTGTCAAATAGTTTGGAGGATAGAAAAGTTAGGGATTTGTACAACCATAGGAATTTACCTTTTAAAGTAGTATGAAGCTCAAGGATTAGCAAACTATGATATCAAAATTACTGTGTATATCTACTTTTGTATTTTATGATGTGGTCTCTTTGAACTAATTGTAATAAAATGGTGATAGCAAAATTGTTCCCATAGAAATCAACTAAGATTTTGTATATTTTTTGTATTTTATGCATAGCTAGCGACTATGGTTGAAGGTTACTGACAAAGGTAAGAAAGAATAGGGGACATGTTCTATTAGGGCTGAGACCTTTGGAAATACCATCCACCTTCATACATCGCCTCTCTCCATTGCACCTGCATGCGAAGGTGCATCAAACTCAGCATCCGCGTACGTAGGTAACACCAACCCACAAGGAGAGCATGGGAGAGTGAAGAGAGTGCAGGTAACTCCGGAACAACATGGTGATTGGAAGCTCCCGAAGGGTTCTAGATGAGACTCAAAAACTCCTGTGAGATCCCAAAGCTACACGATGAGCATGGGAGAGAGAAATTAAACCTTCATTATTCCATGATGGTTCACAACTCGCCTCAGGGTGGAGAACTAGAGCAAGCAAGTGGGACCACAAAGCCGGTAGATCTGGGCAAAAAACCATTGTGCCTCGAATATGTCAGGAATATATAGTTGGTATAACGGGGACATGTTGTGAGGGCAACCATTTGTCTCTCCTATAAATATGATGTTTGATGATTGAAAAAGAGAGAAACATGTTATTATTTTTGTGTTCTTTTTTATGGCTTTAACTTCCTTTTTCACTTACTATTGAGAGCTCATGATCCCTGAAACCATCGAGCCTCCCATGAGTGTCTAGGGGAGAATCTGTATCCCAATAGTTTGGCACCATTTGTGTATTGAACAAACAAACCAAGGACAACAAGAAATACATCATCAAGTGCATCCCAAGGAGATCCACAAGCCTCTACACGAAACACATAAAATAATACCCAAAGTGACCCCTCGAATGCAGTCATCTTGCCACCAGCTACATCAAATGAAACCAACGAACCAATCACTCTAGCACCACCCATTTGCCCCTCGGGAGAGTTTACTTTCAAGAGACAACTAGCAGACAAAGACATCATAGTACAACCTTCGAGTCAAACAACACAATGCCTCCTAAATGACAACCCTCTATTGACACAAATCTAGCCCCATGCCTTAAAGGGCTAGCATGCTCGGATCACATGAGGATCACTTACTCTTGAGGATCAATTCACGATGAAGCAAGGAAAAATGGGTTAGCCAGTTTTGGTAGATTTACCGCGAAGAACCTAGAGACACCTCCTAGGAAGGAGCCCGTCGAGGAGGCGCACCTAGGGTTGATCTAGAATCAACAAGACCACCTAGAATGCTCACAAATAGCATTTATATGCTTATAGAACAATAATTATGGAGGTTAGAAGAGATCAGGGTAGAAAATAGTAAAAGAGAAAGACAGAGAAGATAATTGATTGTTTTTTTATTGATCAGATGCCCTGAAATGATAGTGGAACTTTATATTTATAGGGTGGAGTGGACTTATCTCGTGGGGGTCGAAATCTCTTACAAATCATGTCAAATACAACTCAATTTTAATCTAGGCTGCCAAAATCGGCTTAATCAGTTTCCACGGGCTAAATCTTTCCAAAAGCGTAATTACCTCATTTGGACTCCAAATTTGGCCTTCTATATTATGCATTTCGATTGCCTTAAGAACTAGAACACAATGGTAAAGTACAAATTGCAATTGAGAAAGTTCTAAAATCAGCTTGGTATGTTTGGGAAACTGACTAAGCCATTTTTTCCTAGAATCAATCCTAGTTTGCCTCTTTTGGCCGTTTTTGAGTTGCAACATATACTCCATGTTTTTTATAAAGCTTGCATACTAAAAAATTATTATTATAGACCACAACATCCTAATAATGATGATTAACAATATTCATAGACCATATTTTCTTCTAAGGGCGATAATCATGTTTTCGGTCATAACTCTTGATCAAACTCAAGTAGATGTACAAGCAACCTATTTTGGCTTCCACACCTTCTTTGTAGACGTTGGCTTTTGCTTAGCCTCTGCTAGAATAACCTCTACTTGTTGCTCCATTGGTCTTTCTATGCGCATTCATTGCAATCACTTTTTTTGTGTGTGAGATGATTGACACCACCTCGACTGTAGATATTTAAATATTTACTTGCTTCTCTTCTCACTTTATTTTTAACATGAGGAGATGTGCTTTTGACCAGATTATAATTAACAATAATCAGTCATGGTGATGAAGTATAGTTGGAGTATGCAATTGGATATTGAATAATATATTAGGGCATATGCATACTACTATAATCCCAAAGTGAGGAAGTGCAAGGATATAACCAAGTGCGCATAGTAATGACCCATAAATAGGGTAAGGTGCAATAACATGATTACCTTGTGATTGACAACCTGGTTGTTCTTGATGTTTTTCTGATGTCTTCAGATCCTTCTTGCTTGGACAATTGTTTGTCTTCCTGGTAACCATGTCCAAATCTTCCTAAAAGCCCGACCTCACCTTCGTCTTGGATTTGTAATTCTTTGCAGACCTTTTGGAAAAATCGGCTAAGCCATTTTTCAAACTGGCTAGGTTGGTTTCTGGAACTAGACATATTTTCTTCTGTACCCCCCCCCCCCCCCCCCCCCCCACACACACACACAACGTCGAAGTCTTCAATGTAACAGCAAATGTCGGGTTTAGGGTTTAGGGCATTCTTCACTAATGATTACATTTTTTCCTTTGGTTGATTTGGCCTGGCTTGACCGAACTAAAGGGAAATGGTACGGTATCCCCAAATAATTGTGAGCCGTTCATTTTCTTAGTCTTAGATCGAACAACTACGATCACCTATTGCCTCACAGAAGGTAATATGTGAAATATATATATATTTATTTATTTATTTTATAAAAATGATAAAAAACGGAAAGTTTGAGATATAGAAAATATTTTTTCTAGATTTGATTGATGCATGTGTGATCTGGTAGATATGATAGATCCTTTTTATTTGGCAACTTTAGACTTGATATATTATGATTACCATATAATTTTGTATATGACTTGATGCACTTGATTTACACACAATTTTGTACCGTGTTGCCTTGCCATATTGCCACATGTGATTTTGGACGTGCTTACATGTTACCGTGCTACTATACAAAACGTGTTAGCATCTATAGACGTCTATACATGCTCTCTAAGATACCACATAAATGTTTTCTATTATATCTCCTACAAGTAAAAAGAACAAAGTGTGAACACTTTTTTGTGCGACAAAATTTCGCCTCACCTTCGTCCAGCCGGCCCGTGCAATCCCACGCCACCCCCGGTCCCCCACCCTTTCCTTGGAAATCCACCTCCAATCACGCTCTCGGTCCCTCTCTCGCCCACGCTGCCGTCTCCTCTCCGTGCGCCGTCGACCTCGCCGTTCCCCGCTTGTCGTTCGTCGGATTGAGGTTGCCGCGACAACCTCTGCCTCCTCTTCCCCCCTGCCGTGCCGCCACCGCTGCCGCCGGAGCTCGACCTCGCTATTCGCGCTCTCCCACGCCGCCGCCTCCCATTCACCACCACCGCCCGCTTCTTCCCCAACGGCGACTCATCACGCTCGTCGTCTCGCTGCGCCTTAGCACAGCAGCAGCCGGTGTGCCGGATCTAGTACCGCGTCGCGCGAGCCGACCGGAAGCCCGTTCCCCGTCGCACCGGAGCTCGGATCCGGCGAATCGAGCGGCGCGGCCAGGCACGCGCATTCGGTAGCTGAGTCGCTGGGCCTCGCTGTGCCATCGCCTTGCCGTCGTCGCTGGCCGCTTGAGCTTCCCGCGCCGGCCCGCGCTTCCGCCCCCCAGTGGTTCCCCGAGTCACTACCTGCTTGCGTTTCCCCGAGCCAGCGGTCAAAGGTCGCAACAGTCGATTCACCGCCCTCACCAGATCTCGTCCACGACGCCGGTGAAGCCCTCCGACGGCCTCCCTGCCCCTTCACCACGCCGCCCCTGCTGCCGAGCAGAGGGGACGGAGCCACGCCGCCACGTCGGGTGCCGCCGCGCGCCCTCCGTCTTCACCGTCGCTGCCCTTGTCGACCTAGGAGACGACGCTGGTGGAGGTTCCTATGTTGTTGACTTCCGATAGGAATCAGATCGGCGGCACCATCTCCATGGATCCACCCTCATCTCCATCTCTCAGACACCTGTAGGCCGCGGTCGGTGCGGGGGATGACCGGATGAGGAGGATGACAAGGTGACGGTGTTCTCCGTGTCCGGGATGACCTGCGCGGCGTGTGCGCGGTCGGTGGACAAGGCCGTGAAGCGGCTCCCGGCCATCCACGCCGCCGCCGTCAACGTCCTCTAGGGCCACGCGAAGGAATGGTTTAAAGTTCCATGTTTTTTTGTTTCTAATTTAGTTCCAATCAACTACTTTGTAGCATTGCAGCACTTAAATACCTTTTTCTTTGTACAAGAAATTCTTCCTGGCTCTCCATGGTTCACTCAAGATTGGGATTGCGGGGGTTTCTCGCGAGCTACATCCAGTCCACGGAATCAGATATTGGGCTCGCAGGGGTTTGTCGGGCTTACCTCTGTTTAAATGATTCAGCTGTGGATGGTTCAGGTATAGTATGCAGTTCTCATATTCTAGATTCTTCAAAACTTTCTTCATCCTTCATCCAATTTCGTTAATTGACTTCATTGAATTAGTTCCTGCCATTTTCTAACGAGGTCGATCAAAGGAATATGATTCATGTGTACAAGCTGCTGCCACAAGGACCAAAAAAAAGATCTTTGGTAGTATAAAGTGAGACTTTTTGGCCATTGTTTTCTTCATCTGCTCCATAATATTGGTTTTCACTTTGATGCAGGCAAAACATGTTTCAGTGAATATGTTGCTTTAAAGTTAAAGATGCACATGTATCTCAGTTACATTGCTCATCTTCATTAACTATTGGCAAGATCATTGGTACCATGTAACGTGAATTTTATCCATTCTTAAACAAAGTAAATTTATCAGAGTGCTAAGGCTTTTCCTTTCTTTTCATAGGTATCCTTATTGAGGTTTCGATTTGGACCTACGGCAAAATGTCATCAACCAGCTACGTCGCAACATGCCAAGCTGTTGTTCAGTTTATGTTATTACTGTTGGGGTTCTTCAGTGTATCCTAGATAATTCTGTTGGTGCTCCTCATGGTCTTGTGTTGACAAAAAAAAGGACGCGTACTGATATCATCTAGCATGCCTTTTTAGCTTGTGCCAACCAAATACTGGCAGTAGCAATAAAAATATAAGCCAGTGTCCATATGGCTCAGAAATGCAGTACCAAAAGTACTTATACGAGCTGTCTTAGATTGTGTTGACAATTATGAGAAGCTCTTCCTTTTTTATGATAATGACACTTTTCTTTTGGTTTTCAGCTTATAGTTGGTAACAATCATATATACTTTTCTGCGTGTTATAATCTTTTTCTTTATGTGCTCCTAGGCCTAGCTGGTTTACATTAGAAGCTAGGTCCTGTAAGCTATTTGTGAAATTGTAAGTAGCATTACGTGCAAAATGTACATGCCTGACCATCTGTCTTTGTTGATTTTGCAGGAATTATTCGGAAGACAGGGACAGTGTCGATGCGGGACCCACAGGATATCCTGCAAGGAAGAGAGAAGAACTAGTCTAACTAGGATTCTTCCCATGTAATCTTAGTAGTAGTATTATTCAGTAATCCTACTAGGAACCCTCATTGTAAACCGACTAGGACTCTGCCCTCCTGATTATATAAAGGAGGGCAGGGCTCCTTAGATCGGAGAGTTCGACAGAACAATTGTACACAACACTTTACAATCAATCCAACGCAAAGGCTAACGCCGACTGGACGTAGGGCTATTACTCGATCACGGTCGAGGGCCCGAACCAGGATAAATCGACTGTCTCTTGCGTTAACCGTTGAGTTCTGCATACGCTGAAGCCTGAACATACTGCCTCGGGTATCCCCGTGGCAGGCTATCGGTGGTCAAACATCGACAGACAGTCATGGAGTGTTTGCACTGGTTTGTAGGGACTGCATAGATAAATCAACGCGTCTTGTGCCAATGCTATGAAAACAACTATGACAAAACACAATTAGCTAAGTACTTCAATTTTGATAGAATTAACTTTGGACTTAATGTGGCCCGTAGCGTTAGCACGAACAAATATACTAGGGAATTATTTAGCTGCAAGCCTTTTGGTAACTTCCTAGCTTCTACAGGATCTTAGGTCTCTTTTAGTAAATTATTTTCGTAGTAAGGTTTCTTTTGATATATTTGATTATTTCTAAGCCATGCACCAGAGTGACAATCTTTGTTTTAATCCACATGTTAGAATATTTACTTGATTCCTGGACGCAATATCATATTTGCCTTACACCAATAAATTTTGCTTAAGCTAACTTACAAGCTGATTTAACTATTCCAGTAGGAATTGTTTTTATTAACTTACAAGCGTGGTTTTCTGAAACTGCCGCAAGCGTTGCCCAGAAGAATTTCCTCATGCTTTAATTTCACTGCCTGCACAAATTTTCTTGACAGTGAAACTTTTTCAGCTCACAATTATTCTCCCAGTTACATTACCATCTTAGGTGGCCAGCTAATTTCTGCTCTTGTCTTGCTTCAAGAGTACGTGTACAACAGGCTTCAGTTCATGTGACCTTGTTACTGCACTACAATGCATGCATGCCTCCATCCGTACCACCTGCAAGAAGTGCAAGTGATCACTTGCTGCTAAGCGTTTCTGAATTGTTTCACCGTGTGCCTGCAGCTCAGCTGGTACTTCACGTTTGTGCAGGGGCTCGTGAAGCAGATGGTGAACCCGGCTCTCGGCCATGCTCATGGGCTCCAATGGCCTCACCAAGGCCTCACTCACCTTCCTCAATTGCCCTGCGCAAATCATGTTCAAGTCAACTAAGGTAAATTTGCCCCCCTACTTTTTTCACTGTTCCCCGTACGCTAGAAAATATAATACTCTAAAAAATATTGGAAGAACAATACCCAATAATTTCTTTTTCATCTGTACCTTCTATGCAGGGTCTTTTTGTTTTTGTTTTAGCAGAAATATAGTTCCTTTTTGCGAGGAAAAAGAAAAAGAAATATAGTTCTTGTGATATTACAATGAAGTCTGAAAGACTGAAACATTGAACACAGTTAGCCCAAGCAGTAGGAAAAGAATCAAATACGCCATGCTCTTTTATTATTATATATCCTTCAATGAATCCCTCTTTGCAATTCTTTATAGAGAAACAATTCAAGTTCCGAACACTGCATTCCTCATCCTGATGACCAAGGATCAGATCCACTCAAAAAGTGTTGCTACTTGGTAGCTACGTAGCTTGAGTTACTGAAAAAGGAGCTGGGATACATGAAGTTGATTTGAATACAAATATTTTGGGTTATATACATTTTGACTTGCCTTGGTGCCTCCCCTTAGACTTCGATATAAATACTTTGTCGAGTCACTATCTGTGGTGTTACTTTTTATCTGCTTGCAATCTGATAATATGCCAAATATGAAATGATTTACTACCTCTGGAATTATATCTTGAGATAATACACTCATTTTTCATCCTCGATGTGATGTTGGTTTTGGGTCCAACTCCTTGTCATCATTAATCTGACCATTGTCAAAATTATGGTAAATTTCCTTTTTGTTCATCTACTGCAGCCTAAAACCGACTCCTTTTAAACAGGCAAAGCTGGATACTGTCAAAATTGCATATGAAAGCCTACAGGATAACTCGTATTGGGCTAAGGTGCTTTCCTGCTTTGTTGACCATGTAAGCACATGTCGGGTGATTTTAGCACATGCCGGTAGTGGAGGGAATCAGAACTATTTTATTACAAAATAGTGGTATGTAAATTATTGTAATATCCATCAATGTTCAAGACATGATCCTTTTGTATCGGTCACTGGTTGATGCTTACAAAATTTACAGGTTGATCAATTTTCTTTTGATGTATTTTGGATAGTTTGGTTGAAAGAACAATATTTATTCTTCAAATTAGAGATAAAATTATCTTTCGCTCAATGTTATGCTATAACGGTATAATTGTAGAATCTTATATATTTTACTGTGATAAAAATATTTGGTTATATAATATATAAGACGTGAATCTTAATGAATTTTAGCAATGCGATTGCAGTGCTGATTAGAACTAAGGCATTTCACTTTTGTTGTTTTTAATTTGATGGAGTTTTAAACCTACCTATAGTACCTGCATATTGTTGTAGTTGCTTCTTTGCACATTATAGTTTTGAAAGTAAAGCCAGAACATATACTCTGGATTTGATTCGCTGCCTGTGGTTCGCTAGCCGCTGGGATCTAGGTTGATGACTTTATGTTATCTCCATTTACTATGTGCAAAAAACCATGGAAGAACATGTCCCCACGGGACAAAGTAATGATAGGGATGAGCCACCCGGTGAGGAGGCCAACTATGATATGGAGATGTTGTTAGGACTAGAGGGTTCCACAGATGGTGGTATAGGTACAACCAATATGGAGCACAAAAAGTGAGGTGATGGGGACAATCAGGCACACTATGAGGAGAAGCTCGTGCTGGACAGGTAAAACAGGGATTTTTTTAGCTCCTTGCGTTTGGAGGTTACAGTCATAAAAAATTGTATTACACGGTATTGTTATCTTATCGTGCGATCCGTGTGTTTTTAGTACAAAAGTTTAGCTGTCCCGTAGCAACGCACGGGCACGCTACCTAGTATTTATTATAAAATAGAAAATTGCTCTCTTAGGTAGACTATGGAATACAAATGTGCGTGAAATCAAACTCAGAAAACATTATCCTTACTATAGTTCGACTTCGAATACAGATATGGACATATCGTATATGAATACAATGGCTAGTTTGAATTCAGATTTTCATTCAGATATCAACTTGAAATCGGCACGTTGAGATTTAAAATATAAACGTAAAAGGTCTTGAAAGTTGAAACATATTTATCAATGAAGATTTCCTTAATTTTTTATAGGTTCCTTAATTTCTTATCTAATTTTTTATAAGCCTGTCTCCGTGACGAGGTAACCGTGACTTGGGTATTTGGCAAGATTTTTTTTCTTTTTCCTACTTCAATTAATTAATTAGTCTATTTAAAAAAAAGAATCAAGGACTCAAATTTGTTAGCAAGTAAAGGATGTACCATAGCATTGTCCCGACCTTTGCAGTTTGCAAATCAATAATGTCATGGCAAATGGAAATAAATCTTCTATTATATTCATAGACAATTCCATGCATCTTCGGTTTCACCGATATAAGATGTGACAACTTCAGCTGAGTCTTTGTTATTTTGATGAAACAAGCATGTGGGCAACAAGATTACACTATTCACAGCGCAAAACCATGGCCCAATAACTCCAAACAACTGAAGATTGATTGTATAATACTCCTATTCATCATGTCATCAACCCAATGGAACAGTGTGCTCCTACGAGCATGAGTGTTCGGATATTAATAAAAAAATAAATTATAGAATTCGTCAGTAATCAACGAGATGAATTAATCGAGTCTAATTAATTCGTCATTAGCACATGTTTACTATAGCATCACATTGTCAAATCATAGACTAATTAGGTTTAAAAGATTCGTCTCACAGATTAGTCAAAAACTATGAAATTAGTTTTATAATTAGTCTATATTTAATACTCGTTGTACGTGTCAAAGATCCGACGAGACAGCTACTAAACTTCACCCCTCAGCTTAACTGCAGCAGCACAAAGTGCAAGCGCCACAGACGCACCAAACCTGCAACAGAGCACTGCTCACCTCCCCACAGACCCCGCTCTCTCTCTCCCCAGTTGCTCCCTATCCTATTCGTCTAGTCTAGATCCAAGAAGAGGAGGCAAGAAGGCAGGAAGCTTTGGAGGAGCTGTAGGAACACTGTAGATCCAGCCAGTGGCAGATTTGGAGGGAGGAGGGTACGTGCATGGCCAGCAGCAAGTGGTGGGAGCAGGCGGCTCTGGACTTCCCGCCGCCGCAGCAGCGCCAGCGCCAGCAGCCGCAGCCACACCACCAGGCGCCGGCGCTAGCCACGGCGCCAGCAGCTCCCACGGCGCCCGCGGGGGCCTCGCCGGAGGGCGGCGGCAAGCAGCAGGGCCAGCAGCAAGCGGCGGGCGCGGCGGCGGGGGCCATCGTGCCGCTGCGTCGGCCGCGGGGCCGGCCGCTGGGGTCCAAGAACAAGCCCAAGCCGCCGGTGATCATCACGCGGGACAGCCCCGACGCGCTCCACTCGCACGTGCTCGAGGTGGCGCCGGGCGCCGACGTGTCCGCGTGCGTGGCGGAGTACGCGCGCCGCCGGGGCCGCGGCGTCTGCGTCCTGGGCGCGTCGGGCGCGGTCGGGGACGTGGCCGTGCGCGGCGCCGCGGCGCCGCTCCGGGGGCGGTTCGAGCTCCTCTCCGTCACGGGCACCGTGCTGCCTCCACCGGCCCCGCCCGAGGCGTCGGGCCTCGCCGTGCTCGTCTCCGCCGGCCAGGGCCAGGTCCTCGGCGGCTGCGTCGTGGGCCCGCTCGTCGCCGCCGGGGCCGTCACGATCTTCGCCGCGACCTTCGCCAACGCGGTCTACGAGCGCCTCCCGCTCGCCGATGCCCCCGAGCTCCTCGACGTCAAGCCCGACCTCTCCACCGCTACCTCGGCTGGTGGGCAAGATGTGCAGCAGCCACAGCTGCCAATGGTGCCCTCCCAGCAACCTCCTCTGGCCATGGGCGCGGGCGGCTACGCTGACCACCGCTCGCCGCCGTACCCGTGGGGAGGCGGCGTATGAGATGAGCCGCAACCGATGTATCATCCTTCCCGGCGGCGTTCTTGGTTTTCTTGGTCCTAACATTGACTAGAGAACTAGGTTTTGTCAAGGTAATTGTTGGGCTGGTACTGCATGCAGCATGCATGGAATTGATTCATTGGAGCCCAACCTTCTTGGGCTCCTGAAATTTCCTGTTGGGCTCCTGTAATTTCCTTCTCCTTCGATTTGTGATTTTGTTGTGGGAAAATGGAGTGATTTGGCCACAGGGAGCCAAAGAATTTGGTGCATGGAGCATTAGATCAGCATGCTGGTGCTTGCAAATTACTCTAGCAAATTTAGCAGGTAGGCTGGAACCAAGTGTTTTAATTGTGTGATGGGCTAGCTCTGTGGTTAAATGAGGTGAGTGTTCTTGTTTAATGGAGATTGGTACTCTATTTAGGCGAGTCAACGAAACTCACTTACCACTACATCACATTTCTTCTCTTTTGATTTGGCAACACTAGCTGTCTACATGTGATTAATGCACTCATGAGAAAACTGAGATTCCGTTGCTAAGGCCCCGTTTAGATGCCCCTAAAACCCAAAAAATTTTGCGCAGGATCCGTCACATTGAATCTTGCGGCACATGCATGGAGTACTAAATGTAGACAAAAAAAAAACTAATTGCACAGTTGGGTGAGAAATCGCGAGACGAAACTTTTGAACCTAATTAGTCCATAATTAGACACTAATTGCCAAATAAAAACGAAAGTGCTACCGTAGCCAAAATCCAAAAAAAATTGGATCTAAACGGGGCCTAAATTATGCTGCTGTGTCACTCACTACTCCCCAGCTAGCCGGATACATAGATTTGATTTCATTTGATCTTTTGATTACTCCATCTAGCTTTTGGCATGCTTCGTTCTCCGAACTTCATGATAATTTGGTTTTGCTTTTGCTTTTAAATCCATCGCTTCCATTTTGCCATGCTCTATCCCACTTTATTACCCATGGTACAATGCACTTTCTGATTGGGTTTGCAGAATGCATGTACTTCCCTATCTCAAATCCTAGTTAGTACTATGCTAGGTTGCTACCACATGCTTTGTATTCTTCACCTCTCACATTTTGGGGCCTTTTTGAAAGCACAAATGAAGAAAGAAGAAAAAAAACATTAACCATGTAGAAATGTAAGCAAAATAAAGAAAGGAAGAAAGAAATCAAAATAAAAAAAAATCAAAGAGAGGATATAATCTTACATGAGCTTGAAGTTCATGTAAAAAATTCCTCTAAAATCATGGTAGAATTGCAAATTCTTATAGATTAGTAGCACGCCATTTCACCCCTTTGTTCCAACAAAGATTCAATTAATTTCTTTGAACAATTTTTAGTGGGTTATATTTTTTTCGTGCTAGGCCCTTCCACCCGGGCGCCTTTCGGCCGGTCATTGTGTTGGCTGGGTGCCAACCGTGCTCTTCTCCCTTCTCCGAATCTGAGATATCCATTCCTAATCGCCATTGATCTTTAGGATTTCTCTACACTTTATTTGTCAGTAGTTTATTGTATTTCTTTAATACATAATATATCTGTCTCTTTCTCAAAAATCGTGGAGTTGAACTTCATGTTAGAATATCTCTTTCTTTACTAATAGGAGTACTACGCACTTCTATTTTAATCACTATACTATTATACTATAGTTTCCCCTTAGTATCATTATTATTTTGTTAAAAGTTACAAGTGTCTTTCACTGTCCACGCTGGCGTTTGCTGCTTATGGTCCCAGAAGCTGTGAAAAAAAGGACTCAAGACTGGTGGAGCCAGTTATAGCTACGGTCAAGCATAAGCCAAGAGCTAAGATCAAGCTTAAGTCAAACTGGCGAGCCTAGTGTGATCAAACTCGAAAAGCTTCAGTAAGTTTGAGATCAGTGTGATGAGGTCCACAAATGCATTATCCAAATGTTTAAGGTTTCCCGAACTGCTTGACTCATCTTAGGAATGACTATAGATTGACTTGAATTACAAACAATGAAAATTCTTTCTATATGCCTTTGGCAAAAACTTTTATAACAGCTGTGCCATAAAATTTTCAAATCCTAGCAACTATTCATAGATTTTAATCTGTTTTCACGCCATTGTTGATCATATTCCGATAGTCTTGGCTAATAGACAAAAAAAAACAATTTATCTTTTCTCTTAGTTGGACAGAGATTTAGTTGCTCCCTTTTATGGCCTCTAACTGAGCATATGATGTAGAATATTGGACTAGTGTGCAACCTTGGAACTTTGAAAAAAATCTATTCACTTGAGACGTAGGTACATATGAGGAGTATCCAGCAGGCTTACCCTCCACAACTATTGGCACACTCTGCAGTCGAACAATAGCATGAGTGCAGCCAGCCAACCGAGTAGCAGCAACCACGCAACCCACATCGCCCACACACCGAGCAACCCACATAGCTGACAACCTAGTAGCGTACACACCACCCGTTCGATCAAAGATCCATCTCCGCCACATACTTCCTCGCTGAGCCACCTATTCGCTCATTGTTGACCACCTTTTTACGATGTGGGGATGACTAGTAGGAGCAATACAAATAATATCTGGATGTTCATATGCTTACTTAGACAATTACCTTGGTATGGAAGATATTATAGTTTTACACCCATAGCATATACGAGAATCATGATTTTCAGCTGCTCGCGTGCTCGGCTGCTGTAGCTGCAGGCTGCAGCCATAAACACAACCTGCCAAACAAACCGTATTCACTCTCACCTGAATAACAACCCAGCATCGTCTGCTTGGAATTCTTGTTTCTATGTTTACCTGTAAAATTAAGTTGATTTTTTACAAAATTCATGCATGATTTCTATAAAATTCCTGAAAGGCCTCAGTAGATGTTCTTGGGGCTAGTCTTTTTTTTTTTGAGCGAACAGTTCTTGGGGCTAGTCTTTGTTCTGCTTTTATGGTAAAAGCATCATCGTATCGATGTTTTGTAAAGCAGATACAGCCTGCCATTGAAGCTTCCAAAGCGAGCCATTGTATGTGCTTGTGCAGTACTCCTAGAATCCTTGCCTTCCATCCCATTTTCTCGCTTTTGAAGTCTTTCGGCCTGTTCGCTGGTTGGTTTATGGGCTGGTTTGGGCTGGCTGGTGCTGGTTTTATGTAAGAGAAAAACACTGTTGGTTCTGTTCGCTTGTTGGTTTCAACCAGCCCAAACCAGCCAACCAACAGTGTTTTTCTCTCACATAAAACCAGCACCAGCCAGCCCAAACCAGCCCTATTCGCTTATTGGTTTCAACCAGCCCAAACCAGCCAACCAACAGTGTTTTTCTCTCACATAAAACCAACACCAGCCAGCCCAACCCAAACTAGCCCATAAACCCATCAGCGAACAGCTGCTCCACGCACGCTGTCAGTGCCGAAACTCTTTACCTCGGATACTGCGAGACCTGCAACTTTACAGTACAGGTCTCAAAGCAACGAACGGCAGAGTTGAACTGCGCCAAGGAGCAAAGACGGCACGATCTACTGTTGATCGATCATCTGTCCACGAAAAAGCCTAAAGTTTTGCTGATGCCGCCGAAGATGCCATCGCTGGGTTGGGTGCCGCCTGGGTCGTTGGACACGAAAGGTAGCAGCAGCAGCGGCAGCAGTAATGGTGTCTGAATTTGTTTGCTTGTCAGGCTGCCACTCTCTTCTCCACTGGGGCCTTGTTTAGATGACCCCCAAATTCTAAGTTTTTTCACTCTCTCTCCATCACATCAATTTTTAGCCGCTTGTATGGAGCATTAAATGTAGGTAAAAAAAATAATTAATTGCACAGTTTAGTTGGAAATCACGAGATGAATCTTTTGAGCTTAGTTGGTTCACGATTGGACAATATTTACCAAATAAGACAAAAGTGTTACTATTCATCAGGTTGAAATTTTCTTCAATCTAAACAAGGCCTGGGATGCTGCGCCGCTGGGAGCTGGGCTCGCTACGCCTGGGGCACTATGCAAACTTTGACACTATGCAAAAAGAAGATTTCCGTCACATCAAATTTGCGGTACATGCATAGAGTACTAAATATTGACGAAATCAAAATCTAATTGTACAGTTTGGTTGCACTTTATGAGACGAATGTTTTGAGTCTAATTAGTCAACGATTGGACAATTATTATCGAATACAAATGAAATGCTACGTTGCACTACAGTGATATACGATTTCGGCAACTAAACGGGGCCTGAGAGGAGAAGATAGTAGGCCATGCCAGATTGCCAGTGTAGAGGTCAGGGCAGCTGGGGCAGCAGGGCTGGAGGAGAAAGAGCAGTCCAAAGATTCGGTGCATCAGGGACCCAGATTGACCGAAAGATTCTGCAGCTTTTATCGATCCGCTGGGTTTTCGCTCGGTTCCGTGTACTGTATGCATGGGCCCGTCATCAGTGGTTGTCAGTTCCTCCTTTGCTTGCATTGCATCGCTTCTTACCAGGAGGATCGGTGCGTGCAGGTGCAGCGCCAGCGTGCTCCTGTGTCGGCTCTGTGCAGCTAGTGTCCCTGTGTTACCAGATAACTTGACTCAGGCAAGGAAAGTACAGCATCTCTGAGGAATGGGACAATAATTAGACACATGCATAGAGTATTAAATATAGATAAAAAAATAATTAATTACATAGTTTGATGGTAAATTACGAGACGAATTTTTTGAGTCTAGTTAGGTCATGATTGGACAATAATTATCAAATACAAACGAAAATACTACAGTGTCAAATACTGATTCCTAACCTCAATCTAAACGAGGCCCAAGAGAATAAGGTGCTAGACTATAGGTCTTAGAAGGAACTGGAGATAGGAATCCGGGTATAAGAGAGATAGAGAGTTGGGAAGAAGAACACTAACTAGGAGAGGTACTACGAGGGCGTTCGGCTGTACTACTTTCCGTTTGTTTCAGCTTATTCTCTCTCACAGAATACTATTGAATCATCCGAAACCATCCAAAAATTACTGTTCAACCTATCAGCCGAACGAGGTGTACGTTTTCTCATAATTGTTTGATGCCCTTCCTCTTGCCATCCCGGCCCTTTGTACTGGCTTGGCCTTGCCTTTGCTTCTGTTTGACAGCCCGGCCCCACCTGGCAGTCCATCTTACACATATCTCTGACATTCCATCTTACACATATCCCTGACATTCCCCCCTTCTTAAAATTCGGCTTGCCCCCAAGCCGGTGGAGAAGTTAGGACCCACTAGGATCCCAGGGAAACTGCGAGCACCTTATTTGGATCAGAAATGTGATCTTGATCCCCATAGAAGAAGGTAATTGGAGAAGTTCCTTTGCCTCTGCGGTTGGAGCAGCATGCAGAATGACATCACACGTTTGTTGTCCATGTCTTTTCGTCATCCTTGAGTGATGAATCACACGATCACGTTCAGTTGGAGCAGAATAGAAACAAGGATGCCATTGACAAGAGCAGGCAACAAATGTACTCATCTTGCTAGCAATTGAATTGGTCCTGAGTAAAGCAACATTTACCAAATACTTGTCATATACAAGGGTTGCGAGGGAACTGCAGTCCCAGCAAGTGTGTATATAATTATATGTGACTGTAAAATTAGCTTGTCCATCCATGAGTGCTACCAGTGCAAGCAAATGGCAAGAACAGCGAACAATTGTAATTTGAAGAAGTCCAGCTTTCATCAGAGTTGCTGACACACCAACAGCGTGCATTCCTGCTACTTCAAGTGGACAACACTGAAATAGTTGTTGCATATTAGATGTTACTGTAACCACGAGATGTTCACCTTCCACCAGAAATTCTCTTTTGAGCGTGTATGCACGTGATAGAATCATGCCCCATTGACCAACACTAAGTGGCAGCATAGCTCTTCTATCATTGATGAGATGCAGAAGAATTATAGCTAGAGCCTGAAGCTTTCCAGGAAACAACTGAATCATGTATACCCTTAACCATGTGCATGACAACTTGATATCGTTGAGTCTAGCAACTTGCACTGCATTTTGAAGTAACTCCAGCCAAAGCTTCCAGCACTCTTGACAGCTTACATAATGTAAGAATGGAACTGTAGACTGACGCAATGAGCAGCTAATCACAAAACTCACAGATAACTGAAACCATGTCCCGTTGCTTTGGGGTGGGGGCCATGGAGGCTTGTACTGCACAACAACCCATCCTAAACAGATCAGTGACCAGAAACCCAAATAGAGTTGAGTGGAGTTCACAAACATAGTATTCACTGAAAGTGATGTCTTCAAGTGCATAGGGGTTGCATAACCACAGAAACATGGCCAAGGGATTGGCCTGAGATGGACTGCATCAAAACTGATATCAATGCAGAGCTTCATCTGAACAAATTGACCTTGTGTAGGTGTCAGCCATGGTTGAGAAGCTATACTGGTATGAACTATAATGTGCACACTAGAAACACCTCTGTCACAACTTCTTCCATGATTAACTATTTTCAGCTTGCTAAGACCAGATGCATTCATCACCTCAGGATCAAGCAATGATATACCAAGAGGTACATGAAAAACAACGAATCTCCTTGGTCTCATCAAGCATTTCCAAGACTCTACAAGTACAGGAAGCACACACCAGATTTGTTGTTGAGTTGATACATACCATGGGGGCTTCCAGAGTCGTCCAGGGTGACCCGTGGTAGAGTTCCTCACAGCCATGTAGAACGACAGCCATGGTGTAGGCCGTAACTCAGCATCACAACTCGTCAACCTCAGTTCGTCAGGTGGTGGCCATGGTTGGTGTTGATCGACTCCCAGTGACATACGACTCGGCAGCTCGAAGCTAATGCAGATGTTGCAGAAGATGTCTACATGCAGTGACAATTCCTCGAACACCTGGCGTGCACCCAAGCTGGCATGCTCCAGAGATATCGAACTCAACATGGCAGGGCTTGGGGTTGAGGCACCTAGAAGTGTAGATGTTGTTGATGACGTTGGAGTAGCTTCAACAACGTGTGTCGACCAAGTCATCCCGTGGGACCCTTTCACGGCCATGGCTGGCGGGAGGCCACCAAGGACATCGCCGAGGCCACCGGTCGTGCTCCACGGCGCCATCTCGGCGTCGACGAAGATGACGTTCATGCCGATGGAGCGCCGGCGACGAGGGACGGGGACCTATCCGTGAGCCTGCTGCTTCCTCAGAGTCAGGCACGCACGGGCCCGCATGCTGAGCATGTGGGAGACGGCGATGTGCTCGGAGTAGACCCCGTAGGGCGAGTCGGCGGCGGCACAAACCTTGAGCGCGACCAGTGGGTAGGGCGTGGCGCTAGCGGGGTGTGGCGCGCGGCGGGCAGGCCCCGACGAGGATGCGGGGTTGGAGACGATTGGACTGGAGGAGACGGAGAGGATTTGGCCCTTCACGAGCATCATCTGCGTGCTCCGACCGATGGAGGCCTCGGCCTCGGGCTCTGGGTCTGGCTCGACGTCGCCATTGTAGCGGATCTGGTCAGCGAAGATGGCGGCATTGGGCGCGGGGTAAGTCGTGGCGTCGTTGCCTTTTCTAGACACGAACTCCTCGCGCGTGAGGATCGAGGCATGCGCGGTTATGAAGGAGCTGGTGGAGAAGGCCGCAGAGGCAGGGATGTACTCGATGTCAATGGGGCCGCACTGGGCGAGCTTCTGGACGACGTCGAGCGGCGCGTCGAGGTTGGTGGAGGTGAACTTGTGGACCTGTATGTCGGCGAGGGAGTCAGCGCCCGGGAGCAAGCCATGGTCAGCGGGGTCGAACTCGAGGGTGATGTCGGCGCCGTCAGCAGCGTCGGTGGCGGCCGACTCCTCCAGGATGTGGGCAGGCTGCTCGAACCAGGGTTCAAAATTTCGGCGAAATTTCACGAATTTCGATAATTTCGGTGGTGGCCGAAAGAAAAATCTGAAATTTTGTAATACACTAATACATGTGTTATATAACTTTAGACTCAATTTTTTATTGTTTATATTGCATATTTTTGTATTCAATAGATGTGTAGTTATAAATCATACTAATATTTGTTTAGATTTAAATGTTTTTATAGAAAAAGCATACTTCATGTGCTAGTCTCTAAAAAAAATTCGCCGAAATTTCGGCCGAATTTCACGAAATTCGGTAGTTTCGATGGTGGCCGAAATTTTTGCAATACCGAAATTGAAAACCCTGGCTCGAACAACCCACCCCAGTTGTCGAAGCAGTTGTCGGCGGGCTGCTCGAAGAATCCGCCCCAACTGTCGGCTACCACCTCGACTCCGTCCGCAGCAGACAGAGATGGGACGAGGACGCCTGGAGAGGCCTCGCACGCGGCGTCCTGCACGGTGAATCTCCGATCCCACTTGCGCTCGAGAAGGTCCTTCTGGTCGGAGAGTTGCTTCTGGATCTCCTTTAGCAGAAGTTGCGTGTCGGGGTTCATTGTTTCACTCTGCGGGGCTCGGCGGGTGTAGTGGAATCGGATTGGAGGCTTCGATGGTGGTGGCGGTGGTGATCGATCCAGGACGCCTATTCTCGGCTCAACTCGCGGAACCGAGGAATTTTAGGAACTCAATCGCGCTACAGCAGCTCACTGCGGCACGACGAGATCAACCAACCACGGCAAATTGCAAATCAGAGTAGAAGATAGGAAACAGGAAGAGAATCGAAAAGCTCTTGATACCAAATGTTAGCAACTCTACTAGATTGGTTCACAGATAACTTGATTCAGGCAAGGAAAGTACAAGACCTAAGAGGAAAAGGTGGTCGGAATCAGCAAGCAAGGGAATAAGGTGTTAGGCTATAGGTCTAGAAGGAACTGAAGATAGGAATCCGGGTACAAGAGAGATAGAGAGTTGGGAAGAAGAACAATAACTAGGAGAGGTACTATGTTTTCTCATAATTATTCGATGCCCTTCCTCTTGTTATCCCGGCCCTTTGTACTGATTTAGCCTTGCCTTTGCTTTAGCCCGGCCTCACCTAGCAGTCCATCTTATACATATCCCTGACATTCCAATCTTACACATATCCCTGACACCCTGCTACCTCTTCTGGTGTGTCTCGGACTGCAGGTCACACTGCCTATGCTGTCATTGCTGTGAGACACGAGAGAGGAAGAGGACCGAGGACGACACAGCTGTTGTGAGCTCGCAAACGAGTTGACAAATGGGAATTTTTTATCCGTCGGACAGAGAGCGTGATTTTACGTACTCCGTCGGACTCAAAAAATGTCATTCTCACTTTTACAAGAAATCAAACGTTTTTAATTTTAACCAAATATATATATAAATTTATGATATTTATGAAGCATAATAAATGTTATTAGATTAATTGCTAAATACATTTTTATAATAAACTTATTCGAAGATAAAAATATTGCTAATATTTTGTGATAAATCTAAGTAAATTTAAAAAAGTTTAACGGGCACGTACACTTATTTTAGGATAGACAGAGTAGAACATATTGTTAAAATTGATTTTTATCTCCCACATACTAAAAAAAGCATGGTTTAGTATACAACGCACTACACCGAATAAATTAGTTACTTTCAATCTATAGGATAGATAAAAGACCATTTTACCCTCGGGTTTGGCTGCCCTCTGGTAATTCATTTCCTGTATATTGGAATCGGTAATGCTACGGAATATACATCCAGAGTCTGAAAAAAATAGGACGCTTTGCTCCGCGCTCGCTCCAGCACAGTGACCAGCCCAACAAGCCCATCTATGCCCTCTCCTCTATCTACTCCATCTACAACTATAACAGTCGACAAAAATCCCCAACTCCTAGCTTCACTTGTCGCGGCTCACCGCGTGGTCCGCACGCCCCAAGCTGCCTCACGACGGCGCCCCCATCCCACGTCGAGCCACACCACCTCTACCGCCGCGCCGTGCTCCATCCCCCGCCATGTCGACGCCGGCGCTACCGTGACTCTCGACCTCACTCACGACATCACGAGATTCGAAGTGTCCAGACCCGGAACGGGCTTCTCTGACTGCACCTCGCGCTCCCTTCCTTCCTCGGATGTTGCAAGCGTATATTTCAAGTGTTTCAGGTGTTTCATATGCATGTTGGAAGTGTTTCACGTGGATGTTGTAAAAGTAGATCGGGATATTGCATATGTTGCAATGGCTATACACGTATGCTGTAAGCATTTATCCAAAATTTTCAGCTGTTTTTAGACGGAAGTTGCATATGTTTCACACTTATGTTGAAAATTTTTCATCCAGATGTTGCATATGTTTTTATACATATGTTGTAAGTGTTTTATTTAAATATTGCATAATGGCTACACGCGTGTTTCCCTCGTGTTTCAGACGTATATTGCAAGTGTTTTAACTGTTTCGGACATATGTTGTAAATGTTTTTCTCTAGATATTATAAAAGTAGATTTAGTGTTGTACATGTTGCAGTGAACTCCGTCTATAGCAGCTACCTGCATGCGCGTGGTTACGAAGAGGGCGCGAACGGCAGACAGAGCGTGTGATCTGGAGTGGCGCGGACACGGAACAGCGCGGGACCTCATGTTAAGCGGACTACGCCTGGGCGTTCGGTTAACCGAAACCGATTGATTCGGTTCTTCTGTTTATGACACAAATTCGGTTCTCTACAAATAGGAACCGATCGGTTCTTCGCAAATCTTGGAACCGAGCAAAATCGGTTTCGGTTAGTTCGGTTCGGTTCCGGTTCCGACCGAACTAACCGAGGATTTACACAAGCAACAAAAAAAAGAATAGAAAAAATAGAAAAAAAAAGATTTTTAAAAAAGCACAATGCTGAGATTTTAAAAAATACGAGGGTGTGAGGCTGTGAGGGGGTGTCATCCACCTTTTATATCTAGGGTTAAGTTGGTATTAGACCTAGATTGTAAGGTTTATTGGGATTGTTTGTGAATTTCGGTTCCTACCGAGCCTAGGAACCGAAATTTGATCAGTTAATTCGGTCCCTAGGAACTGAGAACCGAACAGCTAACCGAAATTTTCGATTCCGGTTCTTTCGATTCGATTTTTGGTTCACTATTATTTTCGCCCAGCCTTAAAGCGGACGTGCCAAGGACGCTAGGCTCCATCTCCGTTACGAGGTTCGTGCGCTAGCCTTTTCCTGTTGAAATACAGTTTTTTGATCTAGCCGAACATAAAAAATACCATTTCAACAGGTTGACCACGGGCAGAAGATGTCCCCAACACTACGACACGGGTGTGACCTGTGTGACTGTGAGAGGGAGGGCTTTGACTCTGGTTTGACCATATCTGCCCAGGCCATTGAAATCCCTCTGTATCCGTGCGATGACGCGTGACTCTGCCTGCGTGCTGGCTGCTGCTACTACTGTCTGCCCGTGCAAATTCACAAGCTGAAAATTGACGCAGGTCGCAGGTGAAAATGAACGCTGACGCGATCGATGAAGTGACCAGTGGTTACACCTTTCGGACTTTTGGTTGGTGCGGGCGGCACGCATCATGGATGTTTTTACTGTCTCTAAACACCCGTTACTAAGCCCATTTCACGGTTGGATAACGCTAGTTTAATACCTATTTTTATCTTCTTTAACAAGATCTAAAAGAGAATTCTTTCTACAAATAAGTTTCAAGGAGTGAGGATACTCAGATTTAGGTTATATCTCTCCTGACATCTAAAATAAGTCTTTTATATAGATACTGTATTAGAGACTATATATATTATGTTGGAGACTCATTTTAAATTTGGGTCTCGTGAGTCTCCGACAGTCTAGTGAGGCGACCTCTTCTCTTAATCATGTGCCTGGCAACTTTATCCCCTTTTAGGGTGAGTTAGCTTTGGGGTGCTTTGATAATAAATACTTCCTTGACCCATAAAAGAACTAATTATGGGATGTGTGCCGGTCAAATTAGCTAAAGTTTAACCGAGTTTATAGAAAATAGTACTAACACTTATGTCTCTAAATAAATTTATTATGAAAATATATTCTATAACAAATTTAATGTTATTTATTTTATATATGAATGTTAGTAATTTTTTTATAATTTTAGTCAAAATTTAAATTGATTGGTTTCTCGGAAGATGAGAATTACATTCTCTGCCGGACGGAGAGAGTAGAGTTCTTTTGGATCGCCAAGCAGGTCAACATTCAACAGTAGCCGAAGAACGTAATTATGAGATGTGTGCCGGTCAAATTAGCTAAAGTTTGACCGAGTTTATAAAAAATAGTACTAACACTTATGTCTCTAAATAAATTTATTATGAAAATATATTCTATAACGAATTTAATGTTATTTATTTTATATATGAATGTTAGTAATTTTTTTTATAATTTTAGTCAAAATTTAAATCGATTGGTTTTCGGAAAATGAGAATTACATTCTCTACCGGACGGAGAGAGTAGAGTTCTTTTGGATCGCCAAACAGGTCAACATTCAACAGTAGCCGAAGATGCAACAGTAACGGCACTTGCTCTCTATTGACCCAATGAGCTTTGCTTTACTTTGATGCTCCTGTAGTGTATAGAAGCACAGACATTCTTTTTTCCTTCCTAGGCGATGTTAAAGCACAGAGATGAGACACAAGAACGGATAACCCCATTTCACGCAACGGCGGCCCACTTGATTAATTGGGTTACTTGCTGACCCAGTCAGTACCCAGGAGGCCAGGACTCCTACACAACGTTCCAATTTTTCAGCTCAGCGGCATTGAGCATGTCAGTATCGAGGTGACTCTCCAGTCCCCACATAAAAGAAAGCAACCATGACCTTTCCTTTCCTAACTTAGGATTTATTTGAATGGACTAAAGTTAATTATTAGTTATAGTTAAAATTTAGCTAACTAAAAATAGTTAGACACTACTACAAAAATAAAAAACAAACACTACCTGTTCCCAAAAGTCCCATCAGGACTTTAAAACTCGTAAGCATCTCCAAGAGTTCCCCATTTTCCTTCCCCATCCATATTTTTTTTGAAAAAAAGAGAAAAACTCATCTCCAAGAGTACCCCGTATCATTTTCCATATTTTGGCAATTGGCAAAAAGGCTGACATCGTGCGTCAAAATGCGCGTAGCCTTCTCGCGCGCATCCGCTCTTCCCCGCGCCGTCTCCTCCTTCCTGCACGGCACCGCGACTCTTTCCCTCGCCTCCTCTCCATCGCGCCATCGCGAAGGCTCCGACCTACAGCACGTCCGACCTCCGGCTTTGTGCTGTACTCGTGGGTGGAGACGACAGCGGTCAACCTCCTCGTCGAGTCCGCCGCGGTGGATGAACTCGACGAACCGGTCGATGAGCGACGGGCCGACGTACATGGCACCCAGGCACGCGAGGCCAAGAAATGCAGTTAGCACGAGCTGCGGCCAGAAAGACAGCTAGAGTGCCACGCCAACCGGGTGAGTGCCACGCCAACCGGGTGCCGAGACCCTGGCGACGCTGGCCAATTGGACATGAACAGCGCGTGCGCCGCCTAGGCGCGGTGGCCGGCAGAGACCGGGAGCACGTCTTCGGTTTTGAGGGACTCTACTACGTAGCCCTAGTTGATGAGGGAGTTGATCCAGCTGAAGGTCGCGCGCTAGAGGAACGAAGCAGCGGCGTACGGTGAGGAGGGAGATCCTCCGGGCCGGTGTGCTTGGTTCAGGATCTTGTTCCCTGGTGCCATGGCCGGTGAAGCCATGTGACCGCTAAGTATTGTAACACCCTCGGTGTCACACTATAAATCATTTACTAAAATATGTCATGAGCATCATGTTTATGTGTTAATGCATGTAATAAAGAGTGTAGGTCAATTTCCGTAACTCAAAACGATCAATGGAAGTGCGAAACGAAAGTTAATTCCATAGTCATGTTATATCACTTAGGGTTTAAAACCATTTTTTATTAAGCAAAAATGCTATAGAACATGTATGTGACATTTAAATAAAGTTTGGAGTACAAACTTAGTAGATGACGATGAAATACCTGCGGTCGAAAAATGATATCACTAGCTAACATTTCTAATAGCTTGGAAATCGAATTTGAAGCAAATCCAATACCAGACTTGGTCAATTTCTTAAGTCTGAAAACAGACTGACAAAGCTATGCTTGGTAATTTTTGTAGAGAAATTGGATTAAGGAGTGGTGTGATATTATGGCTTGTTTTAGTAGCCTAATATACCCAATTAGGTATAGCATGGGTGGTTTGGACATTGGATCAATGATTTAGATTTTTCGAACGCTTTAAAAACCATGCACAACACGCTCTCGGCCGGTTTCCTCGCGTGGGCGCGGTCACCGTGCCTCAGGGGCGCATCGCCGCTGCGCCGGTGCGCTCTGTGTGCGTGCGCGTGCCACGATTGGCCGGCCACGGCTGCCCTGTATTGGTCGCTTTGGCACGACTTTGTGGAGCCATCGCTGCTGCTGCTCGCACAGTGGGGTGGCTCTGCCCTGCTCCGAGCGCTGACGCGCCACCACCGCCTCGCGCCATGCCTCAGTCGCTGCCGTTGCCATCCCATCTGTCGAGCTCGCGTCTGTCTGTTGCGCCCGCTCCTCACCACTGGCCCAGTTTGATGCCATGCGCACATGGGCGTGCCGCCATCGCTTTTCCATTTATGGCACTGTGGCCACGCGGGCCACGCAGGTCGGGCGCGCACGTCTGTCGGCTAGCACCAGAGTGTGGGCCTCCCGGTCTCGCCGCTCTCGTCCCGCCAAGGCGTGGACGAGCCGAGCTCACTGCAGCGCCGTCTCCCTCTTTTCCTATTTTCCCTCAGTTTCTCTCCGCCGCCGCCGCCGTCGCCTTGCGCCCACAAGTGCGCCAGAGATAGGTCATCTATATTCAATTCGTCTCATCGGCACCTCCACTCTCACGTCCCCTCACCGTCCGACCCTCACCGTCTTGATGACAGCCCGACCAGGCGCCAATTTGGCGTCTTCCCGCCAGTATGTCGTTAAGGCCGTGCCGCGGCCATGACCGAGGGCAGACCTCTCACCTCTCCACCCGAGCCCAATTGCCCATGCCTGTAGGTGCGCCTTGCCTTCCTCTTCATCATGTGTGCCTTGGTTTAGTCACTACTAGCTCCACCCCGCCGCTGACTCGACCGTGCCGTCTCGGAGCGTCGCCGCATTCCACCACCCACACGTGGCCAGCCTGGTTCGGGGAATCCCCGGCTAAACCATCACCACAGCCACAACCAGGGTACGATAGTGATGCTATAACTAAAGTGAGACCGTGACGCCTAAGAGGGGGGGGGTGAATTAGGCAACTTAAAAATCTAACTCTAAACTATGGCCTCTTTTTCTAACCCTAGCAAAACCTATGCAATAGATAACATATCTAAATGTGCAACTATAATTTTGCTAGTGTGTTTCTATCTCTACCGCAAAAGGAGTAATACAAATAATGTAAATGCGGAAGCTAAAGAGCAAGGTAGAGATATGCAAACTCCCGTCGACGACTCTGGTATTTTTACCGAGGTATCGAGAAGCGCGCAAGCTTCCCCTAGTCCTCGTTGGAGCCCCTCGCAAGGAATCCCTCGCAAGGGCCAAGCTCCCGGTCGGGTAACTCCGTGGATAGCCTCGGGCCTTCCCCATGCGCAAGTGAGTTTTCGACGTGCCTTCCAGCCAGCCTCTCCCGGATGCTCCCCGCTGGCTTCACTATCAAGCTTCCGGCCAAAACACCGCGGGTCTTGTTCCCTCTGGTACACGGTGGAGGCCACACCACAAACACGGTTGGTGTGATCTCACAAGACTACAAGCCCCTCCGATGTACAACAATGGTGCGCGCAAGCACCGAGTGATAAGAGGTATGCAAACCTCACTAAACATTAGGCCTAAACCTAGAGCAAGTGCATAAGTGGTGGTCTAATCAACCTAAGCACTTCGCAAAGCACCTACGCTAATCACCTAATAAAACACTGAGCACTATGCAAGTGGAGATCACTAAAATGGTGTATCAACACCCTTGGTATGTTTCTTCAGCTCCACACTTACCAAATGGCCGGTTTGGGTTGTATTTATAAGCCCCGCTTTTCTGCTACTGACCGGACGCTGGAGTCGTCCTGATCGGACGTGTCCGGTCGTCCCGACCGTTGGAGTCGTGAACAACTGATCGAACGCTGCTAGTGTCCGATCACTTGCCACCGGACGCGTCTGGTCGCAAGTTCGCTGCTCTGGAACCTCTCTGTACTCGATCGGACGCTGTTGTCCTACGTCCGGTCGATTTGCCGCCAGCGTCCGGTCACTTGCTGAATGTGTTGCCGGGCTAATGAACAGTGCCATCAGTGCATCCGGACGATCCACTTGTTCAGCATCTGGTCACTGCTACTGACGCCTGCTGTTGCCAAGCCACTGATCAGAGCGTCCGATCGCTTCCTTCCAGCATTCGGTCCAGCGTCCGATCACCTCTATGAGCTTGTTTCTTCACGATCTTGTATACGGCTTGGTTCCTATCTTCGTGCTTGGACTTTATTTGATATCTTGGGTCTTTCTCTTGTGCTTCTTGGGTCTAGCTTATGGTGTTGATCATCGGATCATCACGTCGCCTTTGTCCAAGTCACGTCTTGCACCCTATTGAACTACAAAATAAACACTTGCAAATTCTTTAGTCCAATTTGGTTGTGTTGGTCATCAAACACCAAAATCCAAAGTAAATGGGCCTAGGGTCCATTTTCCTTACAATAACATTAGCTAGTTCTCCCCACGGTGGCTATGGGTGGCCGGCATGGTCGCGCCACTGTTGCATAGGGCCACACGCCATGGTCGCCTATTCCACGAGCTCTGCTGTTCCTGTAACCTAGGCTACTGTAGCCGCTAGGGTTGTAGATGGGGGTCGACCTGTTAATGGAGCCAGCGTGGGTCTCAGCTGGCCGACATGGCCATCCAATGCCATCGCCACCACGTCGGTGCGCGCACGGGTGGCTGAGGACCACGCCGTTGTAAAGGAGGGTGTTTTCGAGGGATTTGTTGCATAGTTGCTCTCTCTAGGAATAGTGACATGGATTGCGGGTTAGTTTGTCTAGAGTTTAGGGGTGTTTTTGCAAGTTGGTCGGCGCACGCGTGGGTCCCCCGTCGTGGGCCGTGTCTACGGGTCGCGCGGATGGGCCGCGCAAGGATTGGTTTTTCTTTTTCCAACAAATTAGCAAATGCTTTTCTAATTTAGTTTTGAGCTGATATTTGGAAACTATAGTAAATTATGTAGGTGTCCAAAAATAGTGAAACAAAATTTGTTAGGTTCATAAAAATGTGAGCTATCTGTTGGTGTAGTTAGTTTATAGTTATCTGTGAGGATGTTAGGTTCATTAATTCATTTAGGAAAGCTTAGCATTATTTAGTTTAATATTTGTAGGACTTTTTGTGGCAAATTGGTAATAGCTTTGACCATGAAATTTTTACAATAGGTTCATTATATTATTACGTGCTCACTGTAATTTTTGCAGCCTTAGAATCATTTGATAAATAGGGTATTCAAGTACTCCTTGTTTTAGTATATATGAAATCACAAATAAAGTAAGGAATGCATTTTTTATTGCTAAGATAATACTCAAATGTTTCATACCTGTTTAGTGGAAAGGATGGGTAGCTTAGCATCTTAGTCATTAGAGTTAGCTTGGTAGATGTATTCTTATTTTAAGAGTTGTTGTTGCCATATTACTAAGTGTTGCATCATCATTTCATACATGTAGATAACGAGTTGATAGAGTTCGTGACCACGGGCGAGCAAGAGTACGAGGAGGTAATTGAAGAGTACGAGGAGGAGATCCTCGTCCAGGAGGGAGCCCTAGAGCCAACAGCTGTTGACTTTGCTGACACCACGCCTACCCAAGGCAAGCCCCGATGCATAACCCTTATTTTGAACAATTACTAGAAATATATATGATGTGCATTACATTACAGGATTTATATTGAAACTACATGCATAGATATACCTACCTATGAGTTCTACTAGCATAGGTCGAGTAGCTGCTATGCTTAGGGTTTTCGGTAGCATGAGTAACCTGCCGTTACTCATAATAGGTGATTATTATTATCACTCTTATGATAAAATGGTGAAAGGAAAAATGGAGACCGAGCAGGGATATGGTATGTGTTTTGGTGGGTGTAAGAGGTTGTGTCCCATGGCCAACGGGGCATAGCTTGGTTACACTATTTTCGCTGTCCGTGTCGGTTAAGGACCGGCCGTTGCATTGGATTCTAGTCAGGTCATAGATTTATTATCCTGAGCACATACTTGTTTATGGGAGCAGGGAAGGCTCGTTGCTCTCTTATCGTGGGTTCCGGTTCTTTTCGGACTGACTGATTGGAGACGGGAATGGTGGAGGTCTAAGCACCACACTGCGTCTGGGACTCAGGTGTGGGGGTTGGAGTCCAAGTTTGGACAGGGACCTGGACCCCTTGACAGGAGAGTGATGGGTTGGTCCTGCTTGTGCCTAGGGTACAAGCGGGGAGCGTGTTTCAGGGTACCTAGCTGGACACATTGATTCATGAATTGTCGGATAATCCAGTACGACTTGTCTACAATCTAGCAACGTAGTAAGAACTGGAGGATGAAAGATGGTGAAATGGATCTGTTTGCTCAAATCTTGCTTGAAAGTAGAACAGGTGCTTAACTAGAATGGCTAGATAATGAACTAATCATGACTCCTAACAAGAAACATACATAAGGATTCACTACTAGTATTGCTTTCTGCCAAAAAGGAAATCCAAAAAACCATAAAACTTATCATATCCTTTGGAGTCGGGAAATTATTCCCACTAGTCGGATAAGTCTTGTGAGTACATTGTGTACTCAGGGTTTATTTACCCCTATTGTAGGTGCAGCTTGAAGAGTAGCTATTGTGTGGAGGATTCTTCTAGTAGGCACAGATGGATCCTTGTATTCTACTGTTAGATGTTTATTTTAATTCCGCTATTTAATTTCCGCACTCTGAACTTGGTACTGTAATAACGTATTTTTAAGAACTCTGGTTGTATGAAATGGACTAAGTATTGTATACTCATTCTCATTATTGGATCTTGGAGGAAAATGTGGATAATTTGTGTTCTCCATTGGGGTGTGCTCGATGAAACTGCTCGAAGTATCTTGCTCTCGGGGTGCTCAGTGTCTGGTGGAAGACGAGCGTCTCTGAAGGTGTGTTATTTCGGGCAGTTCTACCATAGGTGGTACCAGAGCTAATAACGAGTCTACAAGTTTCATAACTCTTTTCAAAACCTAAAATTTGACCAACAAAAGTTTTGTGAAAAGTAGGATGCGATAAAATTAGGTAAATAAGTATAGGCCCTAGCAATATGGTCTATCTAAGATAGCGGCACTGGTTTTATCTAATCAATTTTCTGTAGGTACACTAACTATCGGGTTTATAAACCCAGGGTCCCTCAAGGACCTGCTTCCCAACAAAAGATTGGCCCAGCAAATGACGTTGCAAACGATGCACAACTCCTGGGCCGGCCCAAAAACCTAATGATGGGCCAAAAGGGCGATCCAATCTCTGACCGAAAGGCCTGGCCAGGGAGGAACGGCCCTTGCTTCCGACTCTGGCCTGCCTCTCCGACCAGAAGGCCTCGCTTCTGACTCTAGCCCGCCTCTCCAACCGGAAGGCCTGGCCAACAACGCTTCCAACTCCGATCGTGTCTCCGACTGGGGATACACCAAACCTCTGCTTATAGCTTTTCTCCAACTGGCGTAGTCGAAGCTGACTGGGACCAACCGACCGGGGACGCCCGCTCGATGAGGTTCAGGAAACAGGTAGAGCAAGCAAAACAGGATGCTCAAGTCAACCACAAAACCAAGGACCATACCCTGTACACCTGTAGGACAGTACTGACAGGACATGCTAGAAGGGTGCCCTGCAACCTTCGAGGCATGTCAGAACCCAAGCAGTGTTGTGGGCGCCGATGATTTGCCCTATAGTGCTGTGGGTGCCATCAATTCCCATACCGGGCAAACACGGTAAAACCCCCCCACATGCCTCTGGCATCGACAATGTTGTGGGTGCCGTCATTTGCCATACATGGTGAATACGATGAAACCTCCCACATGCGTCTGACACAAATAGTGTTATGGGCGCCTACCATCATCTTGTACCCGACGGCATGGGCAACAAGACTTAGTAGCATACGAACTCTCACTCTCTCTCTCTCACTTGTAAAGACCGTCCCCTTCATCTATAAAAGGAGATGCGCTCTCTTCCAACAGGGAGATCAATCAGTTCACAACTCAAGCAACACACACACATGATCCGAATGACCAAGGATCCCAACGAACAACAGACGTTCGAACAATTAGTGCACAACGGAGCTCCCATCACTCTCGGCCCTTCAGACCAGAGTCCGACCGGGCCTCTTGCACCCCCATCTTTCTCCCTTCCATTTGTAATCCCACAGCAAACTTCAAGCACCTGGACTTAGGAATAAAGTCACCGACCAACTCAAACTGGACGTAGGGCATGTTGCCTGAACCAGTATAAACCCTATGTCATTGAGTGCTAGGCCACATCCGATCACAACGTACGGCAAAACTACAAATATTTACGTGTTGGTCACTTTCTGCATCGATAGTTGGCGCCGTCTGTGGGGAAGATGTTGTACGTTCACACTTTTGGTCTTCGGATGGCCCACTTTTCCACCACCTTCGCCATGGCGGGCTCGAGCGATACGACTCGCTTTGGCTCACTGGAGTTTCCCACACTCCCACCTATTGGGATGTGGGTTCCACCCATCTTCGAGCCATCCCAGGCCTTCCTCTTTAGAAGCCTAGACTTCGTCGCCGACCGGCTCAGCGTGCTTCACCTCCGTGAGGAGGCACTTGTTTCGGCACCTGTTGGAGGAGATGCGTCCTCCATCGGCTCTGGGACACCCGATGACTTCAACGGTGAGGTGCATGCGCTTCGTTCTAAGCATACGCTCTGCTCAAACCCCACTATGAGTAATGTACACTTTGTTATTTACTCGCTATTTACTGCCTTTCGCCGACTCTCCGGAGGGACCCCGTTGTCCCTGCCAACCGGTTCCCCTATGGCCTCGCGTCCCCCGTGGATGCGTATGCCTGGGGGCTCCGAAGGATGCTGGTGCCGCCCCCTCTCACATCCAAATTCATGGGGATGGCGAGCTACGCTCCCGCCTATTTTCATGGCCTCATGGATGGTGATGTTGAGAGCGACGACTCTAGCATCGGCAACATCGTGGCACCTAGCCACCCTCTGTCCTGCGAGTGTGCTATGGCGGATGCTCCGAGATAGCCACCGGTGGTAGTGGAGTTTCTTCATACCCACACCCCTCTAGACCCTCGCGTAGATGCCCTCGCATATGCCCAGGCGCACAACGAGGAGCTATGACAAAGGTGGCAGAACTAGCCGCCACCTGCGCCAGTGCGCTCGACGTACTACGATACCCCCATGTGCGTAACCCGGCGAGCGGCAGCCGGGGTCACGCCCACTAGGTCCAGTGCAACATCATCCATGGGGGGAACGATCCCTCACAGTTCGCTCGGGCAAGCCAGAACATCACCGCGGCGGCAATGCTACTGCGTGGCCTTCCTGAGCCGGACAACCCCTAAGAACAGTTGATCCACCGGAACCTCCAAGCACTGGTGGAGACCACCGCCATTCGATAGGCGGAGAGCTCCACGTCGTGACACCGACTCGTGGCCTCTCTCCCCACCAGAGGAGAGGAGACGCACCAGACGAATCGCTCCATCCGCTCGCCACTACAGCCACCAGGCGTAGAACAGGAGGGCGTAGCTATGCCATAGCCTGACCTAGCACCCGCTCCACACCGATCGCCTGTGCGAGAACGCCTTGGGTGGCACCAAACCACACACAGCGTCATCAGCAACCAGCATCGGGCCTAGCATGATGATGACGTCCATCGGGCGGCAGTGAGAGCAGACAACACGGGCTCCAACCAGACCATTGAGGAGACCGAGGAGACGCACCCCAGGCGTGGTCATCGACCAGACGACAGGAGTCCCAGCCCGGATGGCCCGAGACCATGGACCTTTGGCCAGCGCATCCAGAGAGCATCATTCCCACAACGCTTTCGACCGCCGACCAACATCACCAAATATACCGGGGAGACGAATCCTAGTATATGGCTCGAAGACTTTTGGCTCACCTACCGAGCCAGAGGAGTGGATGATGATCACTTCATCATTTAGTACCTCCCCATCTGCATGGGGGAACATTGTTTGAGCATGGCTCGAATTCCTCCCACACGACAGCATCCGCGACTAGGTGGATCTCAAGAGGATCTTTGTTGGGAACTTTTAGGGGACGTATGTCCGCCCTGGGACCTCAAGAGCTGCCAGCAGGAGCCCAACGAGTCCCTATGAGATTACATCCATAGGTTCTCAAAGTGGTGCGACTCCCTTTCTAATGTTGTCGACGTGGATGTCATCAGCGCATTCCTCTCTAGGATGACCTGCCAGTCTCTGATCCACAAGCTTGGCTGCCTGAAGCCCTGAAGCACTCGTGACCTGCTCGATGTCGCCACAAACCATGCCTCCAGCGAGGAGGTGGTCGGAGCGGTCTTCAATGGAGGCCAGGACAAGGGCAAGGCCAAGCGCGAGGACCAAGATGAGGGCCCCTCCTCATAGAGGGGCAAGAAGAATAAGAAGGATCGGTGCCGACCGCCCAACTCTACATTGGTCGCCACAACTAATTGCATGGGCAAGCAGCCCCTACAGAGCCTGCCTAACCACTTTGGCAAGCTCATCGATAGCCCCTACACCAACCACGCTTACCCCATCAAACACCTCTACAAAGACTGTGAGCTCCTCAAGCACTTCCTGCAACAGGCTGGTGGGCCAAAAGAAGGAAAGGGCAAGGAGGCAGCAGCCAAGAAGGGAGGCACGGCGGGCAGGGATGGGCATGGCTTCCCCAACCCCAAGGAATGCATCATGATTTTTAGGGGATCTAATGCCATCTACTCCAAGCGCCAACACAAAGTGCGCTACCGAGAGGCGTGCGTCGCCGAAATGGCCGTCCCCTCCATCCTTCGCTGGTCGGAATCTTCGATCACTTTTGATCGGAGGGACCATCCATCCCACGTCATTAGACTGGGACGCTACCCACTCGTCGTTGACCCCATTGTCCAAAAAAGTGCCTCACCAAGGTGTTGATGGATGAAGGTAGTGGCCTCAACATCCTCTATGTCGACACCCTCGATGCCATGCTCATCCCCCGATCGGAACTCTGACTGGCGAGCTCTCCCTTCCATGGCGTGATCCTGAGAGCGTAGGCATACCCGCTCGGGCAAATCGACCTGCCCATCACATTTGGCGACCGAGCCAAATTCTGCTCGGAGGTGCTTACCTTCGAGGTGGTGGACTTCCCGGGGTCTTACCATGCCATCTTGGGGCGGCCATGCTGTGCCAAGTTCATGGTGGTCTCCAACTACACCTACCTAAAGCTAAAGATGTCAGGACCGAACGGCGTCATCACTGTGAGTAGCACCTTCTCGCACGCCTTCACGTGCGACCACAGGCATTACGAGCTCGCCACTACCAACATCAACTCGTCCGAGCTCCCGCGGCTCGAAGAGTTATCGACCCCAATAGTCCCAGACTGCAACAAACCAACTGCCTCGACGGCCTTCCGCCCACTCGAGGAAACTAAGGTGGTGGGGATCGACCACACTGACCCAACCAAGATGGTGCGGATCAGGACCCAGCTACTGGCCAAATAGGAATGCGAGCTCATCGACTTCCTACGCGCCAACCGTGATGTCTTCGCATGGAAACCATTTGACATGCCAGGCATACCACGAGAGGTAACCGAGCATGCACTGCGCCTCATCCCAGGCTCGAAGCCCAGCAAATAATGCCTACGCCGCTTTGATGATGAGAGGCGCAGGGCCATAGGCGAGGAGGTCACCAAACTCCTGGTAGCTAGATTCATCAGAGAGATATTCCACTCTGACTGGCTTGCCAATCCTATCCTTATTAAAAAGAAGACCAGAAAATGGAGAATGTGCATCGATTATACTGGCCTCAACAAAGCATGTCCAAAGGATCACTTTCCTTTGCCACGCATATACCAGATAGCCGACTCCACCTCGGGATGCGAGATCCTCTCCTTTCTGGATGCCTACTCAGGCTATCACCAGATTGCGATCAAAGAGACTGGTCAGCTCACAACCTCATTCATCACCCCGTACGGTTCGTACTGTTAAGTAACCATGCCCTTCGGTCTGAAGAACACTAGCACCACCTACCAAAGGTGCATGCAGCAATGCTTCGCTGATCAAATCGACTCGCTCGATTAGCCTGATCAAGCTGAATGGCCGAAACCAACAATCGCCGTCTATGTTGATGACATAGTGGTCAAAATGGCCCAAGCTTGTGCCCTGGTCGTGAACTTGGCCATGACATTCGCAAACCTCCGGACGTTCAACATCAAATTGAATCCCAAAAAATATGTTTTTGGGGTTCCGAAGGGAAGCTGCTGGGATACATCGTGTCTGAACACGGTATCGAGGACAACCCCAAAAAATTGTGGCCATCTCCAACATGGGCCCTATACGCAACGTCAAAGGCATACAAAGGCTCACCAGCTATCTGGCCACCCCGAGCCGATTCATCTCCTAGCTCGGCGAGCGAGGGATGCCTCTCTACAAGTGTGGGGGTATTAACCCCTATACCCTTACGGCTAGGTTTGGGCTGGCCCGGACCAGGGGGTCCGGCCCACTAGAAGACGACGCGCGGCCCGGCCGATCTACTCGGAGTCCCGCGCAAGGAATCAAGGTAGACTTGGAGATCAAGCAAGATCCTGGTCGGTTAGAATAGGAATCCTTATCCGGCCACCTATGGCAATTGTAACTGGTTGGGATTAGTTTCTAGATCTATAACCCTGCCCCCCAGACTATATAAGGCGAGTAGGGGACCCCTCTCAAAAATCATCTAATTTACATACAGCAATACAATCAGACGCATGACGTAGGTATTACGCCTTCATGGCAGCCGAACCTGGATAAAACCTCGAGTCTGTCTTGCGTCACCATCTTGTTCGTAGCTTGCGCACCTGTCTGCCGATAATCTACTACCTTGGGCATACCCCTAGGTAGATTGCCGACCATATTTCGTCGACAGTGGCATGCCAGGTAGGGGGTGTGCGTACTGCTCCCCAGACGAACAAGATGGTCATCATCCCTGGTTCCATGGCTACGGCGAATGGCCTCACGTTCACCATCAGCCAGATCACCTGGACCACTGGCTCCGACAACTTCATCGCCATGACCACGGAGGAGGCGTAGATCCAATCTGCATCGACCACTGCTTCACCAGCATCAGCTATGGCTCCGACCACGTTGGATCTCGCTCCGGCCACACTAGCATCGTCTTCAACCACACCGACAACCCATCGTTCGCTTCCTCGCTACAAAGGGAGGCAGATCGACAACACCGACCTGCTTGACTCCATCGATCAGGTCGGCACCAAGCTTACTGAAACCCTAGCTCTAGTAGATTCAATTCAAAATCAACCTATCGAGCAGGTGACCACTACCCACAACAGATCTACCCGACCAGCTCGGGCCAGTCGTCCTGCACGACTCGGTATGGATCTCGTGGTCACGTCTACTCCTGAAGGGCGCTCCGTTCGTCGCCGACCAGCCCCCGCAACGGGTCTCCGGCTCTCCGAGTGAGAAGCCTTGATGGAGAATTACCAGGCTCAGCCCTACGGCCTTCGAAACACTGCTTCCAACTACGCATACAATATACAATGCTGCTCGGATCTGTGTTTTATACATCGACCTCGGCCAAAACCTCGCAACTTCGTCAACATGGTTCGGATTGAGGAGTATCAAGAAGGATCGGTCCACACAGTTCAAGAGGGTGGTTCAAGCTCCCCGTCCAGCATCGCATCTATTGGCTCCGTCCACACTGAGCTTCAGCATCATGACAATGAAAGAGTTGAATACGATCTGGATATCCCAGACCACTCCCCGGGGTTCCCATGATTCCCATCCTTCCCCCCAAGGTGAGGAGACTTGATCAATGTTGTCAGTAACGATGAACCACCGACAATTGGTGAAATAGAACAAGAAAGGCTAGCACGCGAAGCACACAATATTGACCAGTTTAATCGCAGAAAAGCCGAAGACGAGGCAGAAGAGGAGGCACGACGCATAAGATTCTAGCCACGTGATCTCAACAAAGCCTTTGATAGGGTAGGGGAAAAGCAGTTCTTCAGGACTCCAAGCGCCAACGTAGCTGTTGCTATGGCGACAATGCAACGACTACCCAATACCCCAGAAATCTAGGCAATTCATGATGATGTACAAGCCTACCTGACGGCTGCTATAGCCCAGACCACAGAGATTGCAAACCAAGCCGGGCTCTGTCCGCCTCAGTCGAATCAAGCCACAGTCGCTAGTACTCAAGTCACCCACAGTCACCCAACCAGCGTGGCTCGCGCAACAACGACCCACTAGACAACCATCAAGGCAGAAACGGTGGTCATGATGGTGGTCGGGACGACAACCACCGCGACTACCGGGACGACAACCGCCGCAACTACTAGGATAACAATCGATGAGACAACCGCGACAATCGCCGTGATAACCGTGGTCACAGGGTCAACCAGGGTGGCAATCGGGATCACCGTGATGGCAATAACGATCTCCGCCATTCCCTCGGAGAACGCGATCTGCGCGATCGCATTAACCAAAGAGCCAATGATCGTGCATCCCACGAAAGCTATCGCCGTATGGAATATGATACTACCCACGGCCCTCTGGGTTTGAAGCAGTTTACTCCTCACCTTCGCCAAGTCGTGTGGCTAAAAAACTTCAAGCTCGAAAAACTCCAGAAGTACGATGGTAAGGAGAACCCCGAGTTATGGGCCATGCTCTACGAAACTGCGTGCAGATCAGCCATGGCTAACGAGCACGTCATGTCTAATTACTTCCCAGTCATCGTCGGCCATGCAGGCCACCAATGGCTGGTTAGCTTGCCAGCAAACTACTTTGATTCTTGGCAAGATCTCAAGCAAGCATTCATCGACAACTTCATTGCTACTTGCGAAAAACCCGGTAATAAATATGATCTGCAGCGGATTCAAGATCGCAAAGATGAGCCACTGCGCGAGTACGTTCGACGCTTCTCGTAGATGCGCATCAAGGTCCCATCAATCTCCGACAATGAGGCAATCAAAGCTTTCATCATTGGTCTCCGCTTCTACGATGCCCTAAGGGACAAGCTCCTCCACAAAAGACCTGAATCAGTCACAGCGCTCCTAGCTACTGCTAAAAAATATGCGGACGCTGATGATGCTAAAAAGATAATCATCGAAGAAGCAGCAAGGGTTCCACGCTCCGACCACCCCCCACACCACGACGACTACCACGGCAACTGTGGTCGGAATGACAATTTTGATCGCCGCAACCAGCGCAACGATTTTTGTGACCACCACGACCAGCGTAATCAGCGGCGTAATCGCCATGACAATTACAGGGGCAAGCGTGCTTGGGAAGATGACAGCGAAGTCAACATCGTTAAAAAAGGTGGCGGACGTCGCAACTACAAAGAAGACTATGCCAAAGCATTGAAAGGACCCTGCCAGCTCCATCCCAAGTCAAACCATACCATGGAGGATTGCCGTGTTCTCAAATCCATCTACACGCGCCAACAGGCTGTGGATAAATCCGACAAGCCTAACAACGTAGGGGAGCAGCGTAACGAGGACAACGATGATGAAGGCACAGATCCCCGTCACAAGTACGTCAAGCCAACCGACCGGGTCCACACCATCATTGGGGGCAGAGTATCCATCGACAACAAACGAGAGCGCAAGCTGCTCGCCCGCGCTTGCTTGAACATGGCCAATGCCGACAACCTCATCGCTGATCCGCGGCTCCCTCCTTGGTCTCACCATGAGATCTCTTTTAGCAGAAAGGACCAATGGGCTGCGATACCTGAGCCAGGGCATTTTCCTCTAGTTCTCGATCCTTGTATCAACAAGGTTCAGTTCGATAGAGTGCTGATTGACGGCGGCAGTTCCATCGATATACTGTTCAAGAATAGTTTGCCAGCCCTAAAGATAACCTAGGCTGATCTCAAGCCATACGAGGCACAGTTCTGGGGTGTTCTCCCTGGACAGAGCTCCACACCTCTTGGGCAGATCACGTTACCTATGCAATTTGGTACCCCAGACCACTTCTGCACCGACTACATCAACTTCGTGGTCACCGACTTTGAAGGCACCTACCATGCTATCCTTGGACGACCAGCGCTCACCAAGTTCGTGGCCATACCTCACTATAGGTATTTGGTGCTCAAGATGCCTACTAAGATGGGGGTTCTAACTCTCAGGGGCAACGTATATGCAGCTTACACCTGCGAGGATGACAGCTTCAAAATAGCAGAGGCTCATGACCTCTCTATTCGCATGGCCGAGACAACGCTCGATGCCAAGCAGACCCCAGCCGACCACCTAGAGATCCTAGAGCTCGTGGCCCCACGCAAGAAGATCAAGTCCAAAGAGCACAAAGAGATCCAGCTGGTCGACGGTGATCCCAACAAAATGGCCCTTATCGGGGCCAACCTAGATCCTAAATAGGAAGACGCGCTCGTCAGGTTCTTGAGGAGCAACGTGAGTGTGTTCGCATGGAAACCCGCTGACATGCCCGGTGTACCTCGGAACTTAATCGAGCACTCCTTAAATGTCGATGGCAAGGCCAAACCCATCAAGCAGAAGCTACGACGGTTCGCTCGTGACAAAAAGGAGGCTATTAGGGTAGAAGTTACATGGCTTTTAGCAGCCGGATTTATCAAAGAAGTGTATCATCCGGAGTGGTTATCCAACCCAGTTCTTGTACGCAAAAAGAATAAGAAATGGAGAATGCGCGTTGATTACACTGATTTCAACAAACACTGCCCTAAAGACCCCTTCTGCTTACCTCGCATAGACGAGGTCGTAGATTCAACTGCCGGTGTGAGCTACTTTCCTTTCTCGATTGCTACTCTGGTTATCTCCAGATCGCTCTCAAAAAGGACGACCAGATCAAGACATCCTTCATCACGCCCTTCGGCGCCTACTGCTACACGACCATGTTGTTCGGGCTCAAGAACGCTGGGGCTACCTACCAACGTGCCATACAGGCCTACCTCAAAGACGAGATAAAAGATGACCTCATTGAGGCTTATGTTGACGATGTAGTTGTTAAAACCAAGGAAGCATACACCCTTGTCGACAACCTAGAACGTACCTTTGCAACCCTTAACACATTCCAATGGGAATTAAACCCAAAGAAGTGCATCTTTGGTGTTCCATCTGGTATACTGCTCGGCAACATCGTCAGTCACGACGACATATGCCCTAACCCAGAGGAAGTAAAAGTTGTCTTGGACATGAAGCTGCCCAAAAAGGTGAAGGATGTTCAGAAGCTTAACGGATGCATGGCTGCCCTCAGTCGTTTCATATCTAGATTAGGTGAAAAAGGACTACCATTTTTCCAGCTGCTCAAAGCATCCAAGAAGTTTGAGTGGTTGGAGGAAGCAGTCGCTGCTTTTACACAGCTGAAACAATTCCTTACATCACCTCCGGACACTTGATCAGAAATACAAGTGGGCACACTTGATCAGGAAAGAAATCTTTTTCTTTTTTCTTTTTTCTTTAGAGCACCATGCATTCTTCGGACAACTGGAATCTTTGGCTATAATCGTAGTCTACTGCTCTCTGTGCTGACCAGAATACTAGCACATTTGCTTGGTCAATGTTTCAACCAGTTGGAGATAACATGAAGACAGACCGCATTAGCCGAAGAAGATCAAATGGCGTGTTGCAACATAATACATGGTGCTCGGGGACTAGCTATGGGGGTATTCACCCCTATACCCTTACGGCTAGGTTTGGGCCGGCCCGGACCAGGGGGTCTGGCCCACTAGAAGACGACGCGTAGCTCGGCCGATCTGCTCGGAGTCCCACGCAAGGAATCAAGGCAGACTTGGAGATCAAGCAAGATCCTGGTCGGTTAGAATAGGAATCCTTATCCGGCCACCTATGGCAATTGTAACTGGTTGGGATTAGTTTCCAGATCAGTAACCCTGCCCCCAAACTATATAAGGCGGGCAGGGGACCCCTCTCAAAAAATCATCTCATTTACATACAATAATACAATCAGACGCAGGACGTAGGTATTACGCCTTCACGGCAGCCGAACCAAGATAAAACCTCGAGTCTATCTTGCGTCACCATCTCATTCGTAGCTTGCGCACCTGTCTACCGATAATCTACTACCTTGGGCATACCCCTAGGTAGACTGCTGACCATATTTCGTCGACAACAAACTACTCAAAAGGACAGACATGTTTGTCTAGAATAAGGAAGCACAACAGGCTTTGGAGAGCCTCAAAGCGTCACTGATGTCGGCCCCAATCCTCATCGCTCCCGAACGGAGAGAACCCCTCCTCCTCTATGTCGTGTCAAGCAACCACGTGGTAAGCGCCGCCCTAGTCATCGAAAGGGAGGAGCCAAGACACCACCCTAAGGTCCAATGACCCGTATACTTCGTCGAAGAGGTACTCACCGACCCTAAGGTCCGGTACCCCTCGGTGCAAAAACTCCTATACGCCGTGCTGATGGCAACCCAGAAGCTCCTGCACTACTTCACCGACCATGAAGTCATGGTCGTCACTTCATACCCGCTCGGAGACATCATCCGCAACCGCGACACCGAGAGATGGATCTCCATGTGGGCACTCAAACTCATGGGCCACGACATTAGGTATATCCCCTGTATCGCTATTAAGTCTTAGGCTCTCATGAATTTTGTCGTCGAATGGATGGAGGTCCAGCTACCGACCCCAAACGTCACCCACGAGTACCGGACGATGTACTTCGATGGGTCCATCATGGCACCCAGCTCGGGGGCTAGAGTGGTTCTAATCTCCATAGATAGGAGTAGGCTCCGCTATGCCATCTGCCTCCATTTCTCAGCCTCAAACAACACCGTGGAGTACAAGGCCCTCATCAACAGACTACGCATTGCCATCGAGCTCGGCGCTGCGTGACTCTACGTTCGTGGCGAATCGGAGCTAGTCGTCGACCAGGTTATGAAGGAGTCTTCCTGCAAAAGCCCCCTCATGGCAGCATACTACCAAGAGGTGCGTAAGCTTGAGGATAAATTCTAGGGGATCGAGCTGCATCATGTCCCTCGAAAGGACAACGATGCCACCGATTTTCTCACAAAATTGGCTGCTAGGTGGGATCCGTCTCCAAGCGGGGTCTTCATCAAAGACCTTCACGAGCCGTCCGCTCGCATCCTAGAAGGTTCGACCCAGACACACCTTGACGCCAAACTGACGCTCAGGGGCTCCGACCCTGATGCCAAACCGGCGCTCGGGGGCTCCAACCCAGTGCCTCCATGATGACGTCACCCGCTGATGTTGCCGTGTTAGCACCCGATCAAACCGACTGGCAAGCACCGCTACTCGCCTACCTCCTGGAGGAGGTTCTCCCACCCGAAAGAACTAAAGCTCGATGGATCGCTTGACACGCCAAAATGTTCGTCGCCATCGGTGATGAACTCAACAAGTGAAGTCCATTGGGGGTACTCATGAAGTGCATCCCTACCAACCAAGGGAAACAACTCCTCCTCGAGGTCCATGCCAGAATCTATGGACATCACGTGGCCCCAAGATCACTGATCAAAAAAGCCTTTTGCCAAGGTTTTTACTGGCCCACCGCACTACGAGATGCAGAGGAGGTCCTCCATAGGTGCGAGGGATGCCAGTTCTACGCTCAGCAAACTCATTTGCCGACATAGGAGCTCCAAACCATCCCCATCACCTGGCCGTTCGTGGTCTGGGGCCTCGACACGATAGGACCCCTCAAAAAGGGCCCAGGTGGCTTCGCTCACCTACTCATAGTGGTCGACAAGTATACCAAGTGGATAGAGGCCAAGCCCATCACCAACATCTGCTCGGAGGAGGCAGTCAAGTTCTTCCTCGACATCATCTACCAGTTTAGCATTCCTAACTGTATCATCACTAACCACGGAACTAACATCACCGGAAAGAAGTTTCTAGACTTTAGTGATGGATATAGCATCAGGATAGACTAGGCCTCGGTCAGACATCCATGTACTAACGGCTAGGTCGAGCGTGCCAATGGCATGGTCCTGCAAGCAGTTAAGCCACATATCTTCGACCGACTCAACAAGTATGTCGGGCATTGGGTTGTAGAGGTCCTAGCGATCCTCTAGAGCCTAAGAATGACCCCAAACCGATCCATAGGGTTCACACCCTTCTTCCTAGCCTACGGAGCTGAAGCAGTGCTGCCCTCCGACATCGACCACGGCCCCCAAGAGTGAAGGCCTTCGACTGTGACCAAGCCACGGAGGCTCAACAATACGCAGTCGACCTACTCGAGGAGGCCTGCAAGATGATCGTCATCCGCTCCGCTCGCTAGCAGCATACTCTTCGCAGGTACCACGAGAGGAAAATCAGAGGAAGAATCCTTGAGGTCGGAGACCTCGTGCTTTGAAGGACCCAATCGACCAAGGAAAAGCACAAACTCTCTCCGCCATGGGAAGGACCCTATACGGTGACCAAAGTGACCCAACCGGGAGCCTACTGACTGAAGGACGACAACGGTGATGTTCTCACCAACACTTGGAGCATCGAACAGTTACATCGTTTCTTCCCCTAAAATTCTATCTTTACCGTTTTTTCTTCATTCAACGTTCGCTCCTACAAAGCACCTTGGCCCGAACACTTTTGGCTCGGGTCACTTGGGGGCTCCACGAGGGTGTGACACCACCTTTTTTTTAATATCATATGGCAAATACATTTTTTACCCGAACAAAAGGGTAGTCCATTCCTTTAACTATCTTACGTAAACTTTGCTTCAACATTCCGACCGATCGCACCCCACCTCTACCTACGGTTATGAGCAAGCTGAGCCTCATAGGCCACATCCGGGCTCTTAAGGTTACAACCTACGGGACGAACGGGCAGGTGCGAAAAATAAAGAATAAAAAAACAAAGCTATGCTAAGGTAAAAATAAGCTTCCCTGAATGAAGTAACTCATCACAAAATGAAAATTGATGTATTCGTCAATACAACTATTCACACGGGGGCTCCCCCATGAACTTAAACAATTACATTTACTGGCTACTTCTACTTTGGCCGCTCGGCGACATCGGTTGACGACACGACCAACGAAGATAAAGGTTGTTCGCCCTCTGACGGGGCAACGCTTGGCTCAGGCAGAGCTTCCGACCCGACCTCCACTCCATCCGCATGCTGGGTGACATCTTCTTGATGCACGCCTTCAGTCACGCTCGCAAGGGCCCCGCCCGATTCCGCTCCCTCGACTTCGGTGAGTGCAATGGGTACCTCAAGGGCGTCGCACCCATAGATGCTCAGTAGAAGAACATGGAGTTCCAGACTTTCCCATATAGATAGGGCAGCCCCTAGATAGGGACGCTGCCTGCCGTAGTATGGCCGCCATGGTGGGAGGATGTTTCTGACACTCATCAAACTTTATAAACTAGCCGAGTTGAGTAGCTGTAAGGGCGAACACCCCCCCACCAGCATAGTCCTGGGTGGCTTCTCCTCTGACAAGGTTCGCTCGGGGAATATCCACCGAAAAGAGTCCACGTACGGCTCCATCCCGAAGAAGGCCTCGTAGATGGTGACAAAGCCGGCGACACGTAGCACCCTAGCTAGATTGAGGCACTATGACTCTAGGCCCTACTCATCAAGGAGCCTGCATAGGATCCAGTGCGCCACTTCTTTCGGTGGAAGCAGCCCCTTCTCGGCGAAGGCGGCCAGCACGGCCACGGGTGGCCTCTAGCTCAACATTACGCTCTGGATTCACGAACGGATCTATGAGTTCTCCCCCTCGCTATTCCTCTCTCTCACTTAGGAACCACCACAGCATGCAAGCACTCTAGGTTAGAAGGAAGAAGGAGGAGAGGCAGCAGTTGGAGAATAGGCAAAGGATTGCGGCAAGAAGCCCTCTCCCTTCCCCTATTTAAGGAGAAGGCACAGCAGTTGGGGAAATGCGAGGGGATTGGGGCGAAAAACCCTATCCCTTCCCCTATTCAATGCGGATGGGATACGACGGGACACGCCCTAATCGAGGGGATGCACCCTGCCCGACGAGACAGAGCCTGGTCAAACGGGACGTGGCTTGGGCATGGCCCACCACTACCGCACGCCAGGCATGGGAAACAAGGCGCAACCGCACATAGGCGGCCCTCCGCCTTCCTAGGTGGGACTTGGAAAGGCCCAACTATGGGATCTTTGCCCAGGGGAGACCAACGGGCTTCCTGAGTTATCGGACAGCTCAGGTGAACGCCAAGAGACAGGTAAGGAGTAGAGGGATGCCCCATGTGGGCCATGCTGACTCCATCACGAATGACGAGCGTGGATCCCAGTCGGACATATCTGATAGGAGCTCCTCAAACCCCGTCACTCGAGTCATCAAGGTAGCATTACCAACCCCCACTATTTCTTTATATCACCATTCATTCATCTACTGTCATTCATACATTCATACACGCATTCACGCATTCATTCATACAAATCATTCATTCATAACATACATTCGAAGCATCGCATATGCAGTTAAATGCATCACAACGCTCCATGTTGCGTCATGAAGCGGCAGTTGCCTCATTCTACATGAGCAACGACCGACCGGGGTTCGAAGGCCAGCCCACGAAGGGCTCGAGGCCACCCCGCATCAAACAGAACTAGGGGAGAAAACGCAGATGAGCCCCGAGCGGCCTCGCCCAGTCTGCCCTGAAGCAGACAGGGTCATCTCAACCTTCTCGTTCGATCCTAACCTCGTGCCATGTCCATAGAATCTCCATCGAGGGGAGGCTAGCGGGCCACCCGGGTCAGTCTCTGGAACGACCTAGGAATCTATCGAGACGCGGGTTAAAGAGCAGTGGAATGCCACATGAGGGCTATGCTGACCCCGTCATGAACGATGGACCCAGATTTCACTCAAACGTATCCGTTAACGAGCTCACCGAGCGCATCACTTGAGCCATCGAGGCCAGCGATGTTAGCTCAGCCCTCTGGTTGAAAAAAAACCATGGACGGGGTAACGCACGAAAACACAAAACGCCTCGGCACGTCTGGCGCCTGGATCCATGACTCTGGCTCGCCCGATCCCTCATTGCGCCCAGCACATAGATCCGTGACTCTAACCTGCCCGATCCCTTGATACGACCAAAATGCCTTGGCATGTACGATGCCTAGATCTAGGACTCTGACTCGCCTGATCCCTCGTTGTGCCCAGCGCCTAGATCCGTCCAATCCCTCGACACAACCAAAATGCCTCGGCACGTCCGACGCCTGGGTCCATGACTCCGACTCGCGTGATCCCTCGTTGCGCCCAGCGCCTAGATCTGCGACCATGCCCAAAATGCCTGGGACCACACTCCTAGAAATGATGGGTCAGAAACTAGAAAGAGGAGGCTATGCCCACCAAGATGCACGCACACACGTCCGCTGACAAAACCCCCCCAAGCCATTTTGCCTGAATCACCTGGGGGCTCGGCGCTACACCCGCGGGTGCGCTCGCACCCGCTGTTGAAACAAAAAATTCCCCGCTGGCAACATGAAAAAACCCTCCAGACGATTCTACCCGAATCGCCCGAGGGCTTGAGGGCTACACCCGCGGGTGCGCTCGCGCTCACCCGCTGTCAAAGACAAAAATCCTCCAGACGATTCTTCCCAAATCGCCTGGGGCTTGGGGACTCGGGGGCTCCTGTCGGGTTCATAAACCTGGGGTCCCTCATGGACCTGCTTCCCAACAAAAGCTTGGCCCAACAGACAGTGTTGCGAATGACGCACAACTCCTAGGCCGGCCCAAAAACCTAACGACAGGCCAGAAGGGTGATCCAATCTCCGAGCGGAAGGCCTGGCCAGGGTGGAACGGTGCCAGCTTCTAACTCTAGCCCACCTCTCCGACTGGAAGGCCTCACTTCTGTCTCTGACCCGCCTCTCCAACCGAAAGGCCTAGCCAACAACGCTTCCAACTCCGACCCATGTCTCCGACCCGCGATACATCGAACCTCTGCTTATAGCTTTTCTCCAACTAGCGTAGTCGGAGCCAACTGGGACCAACCGACCAGGGACGCTCGCTCGGTGAGGACCAGGAAACGGGTAGAGCAAGTAAAATAGGACGCTCAAGTCAACCACAAAACCAAGGACCGTACCCTATACACCTGCAGGACAGTACTGACAGGACATGCCAGAAGGGTGTCCTGCAACCTTCCAGGCATGTAGAACCCAAGCAGTGTTGTGGGCGCCGATGATTTGCCCTATAGTGTTGTGGGCGCCATCAATTCCCATACCAGGCAAACACGATAAAACCCCCCTTCATGCCTCTGGGCATCGACAGTGTTGTGGGCACCGTCATTTGCCATACATGGTGAATACGGTAAAACCTCCCACATGCGTCTAACACAAACAGTCTTATGGGCGCCTACCATCATCTTGTACCCGATGGCATGGACAACAAGACTTAGTAGCATACGAACTCTCACTCTCTCTCTCTCAATTGTAAAGGTCGTCCCCTTCATCTATAAAAGGGGATGCGCTCTCTCCTAATAGGGAGATCAATCTGTTCACAACTCAAGCAACACACACACGATCCGAACGACCAAGGATCCCAATGAACAATAGATGTTCGAACACTTAGCGCATAGCAGAGCTCCCATCACTCTCAGCTGTTCAGACCGGAGTCCGACCGGACCTTTTGCACCCCCATCTTTCTCCCTTCCGTTTGTAACCCCACAGCAAACTTCGAGCACCTTGGCTCGAGAATAAAGTCACCGACTAACTCAAACTGGACGTAGGGCATGTTGCCTGAACCAGTATAAAACCTATGTCATTGAGTGTTAGGCCACATCCAATCACAATGTATGGCAAAACTACAAATATTTATGTGTTGGTCACTTTCTGCACCGACAATAACTTACGCTGCATAAAAATCGTTTAGCGTACGGAAAGTGAGTGTGCGATGTGCCGAAATTTTTTATGAATGCCGCTATATTCTGGCTTGAGTGAACAGGTAGGCCAATGCATGCATCATGAAAAAAACAATCTTGCTTAAATTAAACTCCCCTACGCATATAAATTAGATTAGTGAATTGATAGGATAACCTAAAAGAATTCTTTAATAAAAGCTTATCATTTCTCTAATCTCTTGTTCCTAATCTAGAGGGTTGTCCCTAATGGTTGGTTCTTATCTATTTATAGATGAACCTAAGGTCTGGTCGTGGGAGTACCAGCGCTAGGGTGGACCTGGGCGATAACGGTCATGGTGAGGGCATTGGCAACGCCAATGGGGAGAGCCATGAAGCCCCACTTCTGGCTCCTCCTCCTCCACCACCGCCACCTCCAATGACTCATGCAGAGATAATGGCGGAGATGTTGGCTGCTCGTCGTGAGTCAGCCCATGCCATGGAGCTGTTAGCATAGGCTATCGATGGCTTCGCCCGTGGAGGCCACTGGGGCAATGGCGGGAACGAGGGTGGTGCCCACAGTCCTGAGGGACCCTATTCTTACCAGGATTTCTTGAAGATGCACCCACCCACATTCACGCTGACTGCTGAGCCTCTAGATGCGGAGCATTGGCTTTGTATTCTAGAGCAGAAGTTTCTGCTACTCACTGTAACTGAGGAGCAGAAGGTGCGCTTTGCAACACAATAGCTATTGGGTTCTGCCAGTGCATGGTGGGACACGTTCAATGCCATGCAGCCGGTGGATCACCGTGTGACTTGGCAGGAGTTTACCGTTGCTTTTAGAGAGTATTACATTCCTACTGGTGTTCTGAACAGGAAGTTGATGGAGTTTCTGGACCTAAGGCAAGGGAGCATGTCTGTGATGGACTATGTAAATAAGTTCAACCATCTATCATAGTATGTTGGGACCCACATTGATATTGATGAGAAGAAGAGGGACCATGTCTATCGCGGCCTCTCTTGCAGTCTATAGAAGGAGCTATACATAGGAAACTACTAGACTTTTGGTGCTATGATGAATGCTGCTATTGCCATGGAGGGACTTCAGCATGGCTCTCAGGCTGAGTGGAAGCGCAAGCGGGTGGTTATTGGGTCTTCTAGTCACCCCTAGGCTCAGAAGGTATAGGTTATCAGGCGGGTGCCTTATCAGTCTTTAGGTGGGCAGTCGTTCTGCCAGCCTCAACAGACCTACTAGGCACCTCCCATTCAGCACCATGCACCGACAGCAGGTGCAATAATAGCAGCCCTAGGGACAGTAGGTTCCATCTCGTCAGGGGCAGGGGAACAAGCCTGGTGCTTGTTTCAAGTGTGGCAAGGAAGGCCACTATGCTCTAGAGTGTCCGTAGAACCAGCCTGCACAGTCTACTCAGCCCTCAGCGAACTCCCGTCTGATCAAGCGGACAATTATCAAGAAGAAGGTGCTAGTAAGCCGCTCTGGGCAAGTTCATTTCACTAAGGCTGAGAAAATCTTGTAGAATGAACCAGTGATGGCTGGTATGTTTACCATTGATTCCCACCCAGCATATGTGTTGTTTGATTCTGATGCATCACATTCATTCATGAGCATGGGGTTTGCACAGAGGCACAATATATCTCTTATGGCTATACCTATTGCCTATAGAATCAGTACTCTAGGTGCGCAATTGTGCATTAATACTCGAATGGACACAGTTAGATTAGTGCTAGCCACTCATACTTACCGCCTCCAATTCATGGTCCTACCCGGGCAAGGCATTGATGCAATTCTAGGCATGAACTGGTTCTGAGTATATGGGGAAGTCTTGGATCTTAAGCAGAGTGTTGTTGAGTTATGGCTTCCTTCGTCCGAGAATAGGATGTCTCTTCTTATGCCCTCAGATCCAGCCTTACCAGTTGCTGCTCATGTTGAAGATTCTCCTGATCTTGCCTCTATTCTTGTGGTCTGTAAGTTCCTGGATGTTTTTCCTGAAGATCAATCTGGGTTGCCACCGGATAGAGATGTGGAGTTCTCCATTGAGTTAGAACCTGGCATTGCCCCAATCTTTCGGCACCCATACCGCATGGCCCCGAAGGAATTGGCTGAAATGAACATGCAATTAGAAGAGTTGTTGGAAAAGAGATTTATCCATCCTAGTTCTTCACCATGGGGTTGTCTAGCTATTTTTGTGAAGAAGAAGGACGGTACCTTGTGGATGTGTGTGGATAACCGCCCTCTCAATGCGGTAACCATTAAGAACAAGTATCCGTTACCTCATATTGATACTTTGTTCGATCAACTAGCTGGTGCTAAGGTGTTTTCCAAGACTGACCTTCATTTAGGTTATCATCAGATTAAGATTAGACCTCAAGATATATCGAAGATAACCTTCTCTACTAGGTATGGGCTATATGAGTACCTAGTCATGTCCTTTGGTCTCACCTATGCTCCTATATTCTTCATGTATCTCATGAATTTAGTCTTTATGCCGGAGTTGGACAAGTTTGTAGTTGTGTTCATTGATGATATTTTGATATATTCCAAGAACAAGGAAGAGCATGCCCAACATCTTCAGATAGTGTTGACTCGATTAAGGGAACACAAGCTGTATGCCAAATTCAGCAAGTGTGAGTTTTGGTTAGATCGAGTGCAGTTTTTGGGACATATTCTGACACCTAAAGGTATTTCAGTAGACCCAAGCAAGGTGCAAGATGTGTTAAATTAGAAATCTCCAAAGTCCGTGCATCAGATTCGTCAGTTCCTTGATCTTGCTGGTTATTATCAGTGCTTCATTCCTGACTTCTCCAAAATAGCTCAGCCGATGACCAAGTTGCTCTAGAAAGATGTCAAGTTTGTATGGAGTCCAGCTTATGAAGAAGCTTTCCAAGCTATGAAGAAATTTCTTAGCACTGCTCCTGTTCTTACCCAACCAGATATTGACAGGCCATTTGATGTGTATTGTGATGCCTCAAGGATTGGACTCGGATGCGTGCTTATGCAGGATGGGCGTGTGATAGCTTATGCTTTATGCCAGCTAAAAAAGCACGAGGTGAATTATCCCACCCATGATTTAGAGCTGGCTGCTGTGGTGCACGCTTTAAAATTTTGGAGGCATTATTTGTTGGGAAATAAAGTACACATTTTTACGGATTACAAGAGCCTCAAATATATTTTCACTCAGTCCGAGTTGAACATGAGGCAACAGAGATGGTTGGAGCTAATCAAGGATTACAATTTAGAAGTTCATTACCATCTTGGAAAAGCTAATGTGGTAGCCGATGCTTTAAGCCAGAAGTCGTATCAAGTTGAAGAAGCACCCTTGTCTCTCAACCATGCTAAGGTGCTAGCCCATATTGCTCTAGTCTCGGATTTACTTGAGCAAATTATTATAGAGCAAAGGCATGATGTTTCAGAAATCTCACATATCAAGAAGTTAATTGCTGAAGGGCGTGGTCCTCATTTTAGTGTTGATGATCAAGGTGTAGTAAGGTTCAAGAATAGATTGGTGGTTCCATCAAATGAGGAGCTTAGAAGAAAGATTTTGGATGAAGCTTATAATTCCAAGTTGTCCATCCATCCAGGAAGTAACAACATGTACCATAATTTGCGCCACTTGTATTGGTGGTCCAATATGAAGTAGGATATCACCAAGTATGTCATGGAGTGCGATACTCGTGGTAGAATTAAGGCAGACCATATGCGTACACTAGGATTTTTGCAGCCCTTATCTATTCCTGTTTGGAAATGAGAAGATATTTCCATGGATTTCAATGTGGTTTTACCCCGCACATCCAAGGGCTATAACTCTATTTGGGTCATTGTGGATCGCCTTACCAAGTCTGCTCATTTTCTCCCGGTGGATACCAGATACTCGGCCAAGAAGTATGCCAAGTTGTATTTTGAACGGATTGTGACCCTGCATGGAGTTCCTCTTACTATCGTCTCTAATAGAGGGTCAGTCTTTGTCTCTCGCTTTTGGGAGCAACTTGAGGAGTGTCTTGGTACTAGTCTCCTCAGAAGTTCAGCTTATCATCCGCAAATTGATGGTCAACCAGAAAGGGTAAATCAGGTACCTGAGGATATGTTGAGAGCTTGTGCCATTTCTTTTTCTGAGAAGTGGGATGAATGCTTGAGCTTAGCTAAGTTTTCTTACAACAATAGCTATCAAGAAAGCATTCGTATGGCACCCTTTGAAGCTTTGTATGGAAGAAAATGTAGGACACCACTTAACAGGGTTGAAGTGGGAGACCATGGATATTTTGGACCTAATTTTATCAAGAAAGCTCGAGAGCAAGTCAGTATTATTCAGAGTCATTTGAAGGCAGCTTAGAGCCAACAAAAAACTTATGCTGACAAGCGAAGAAGGCCTTTGTAGTTTTGAGTCGGGGATTAAAACAATCAACGGAAGTGCGAAACGAAAGTTAATTCCATAGTCATGTTATATCACTTAGGGTTTAAAACCAATTTTTATTAAGTAAAAATGCTATAGAACATGTATGTGACATTTAAATAAAGTTTGAAGTACAAACTTAGTAGATGACGATGAAATACCTATGGTCAAAAAATTATATCACTAGCTAACATTTCTAATAGCATGGAAATTGAATTTAAAGCAAATCCAACACCAGACTTGGTCAATTTTTTAAGTCTGAAAATAGACTGACAAAGCTATGTTTGGTAATTTTTATTGAGAAATTAGGTTAAAGAGTGGTGTGGTATTATGGCTTGTTTTAGTAGCCTAATATACCCTATTAGGTATAGCAAGGGTGGTTTGGGGATTGGATCAACGGTTTAGATTTTTTGAACGCTTTAAAAATCGTGCACAACACGCTCTCGGACGGTTTCCTTGCGTGGGCGCGGTCACCGTGCCTCGGGGGCGTGTCGCCACCGCATAGGTGCGCTCCGTGCACGCGCGCATGTGCCACGATTGGTTGGCCACAGCTACCCAATATAGGCCGCTTTGGCACGACTACATGGAGCCGTCGTTGCTGCCGCTCGCACGGTGGGATGGCTCTGCCCTGCTCCATGCGCTGACGCACTGCCACCGCATCGTGCCATGCCTCAGTCACTGTCATTGCCGTCCCATCCATCGAGCTCGCATCTGTCTATTGCGCCCACTCCTCGCCGCTGGCCCAGTTTGATGTCGTACGCACGTGGGCGCGCCGCCGTCGCTATGCCATTTATGGCACTATGGCCACGCAGGCCACACCAGTCGAGCATGCACGACTATCGGCTAGCACCGGTGTGTGGACCTCCTGGTCTCGCCGCTCACGTCCCGCCAAGGTGTGGATGAGCCAAGCTCACTGGAGCGCTGTCTCCCTCTTTTCCTATTTCCCCTCTGTTTCTCTCCGTCGCCGCCGTCGCCTTGCGCCCATGAGTGCGCAAGAGATAGGTCACCTCTATGCAATTCGACTCGTCCACACCTCCGCCCTCATGTCCCCTCATCGTGTGACCCCTCACCATCTTGATGACGGCGTGTCTTCCCACCAGTATGCCGTTAAGGCCGCGCCGCGGCCATGACCAAGAGCAGACCTCTCACCTCTCCACCTAAGCCCAATTGTAGGTGCGCCTTGCCTTCCTCTTCGTCATGCATGCCTTGGTTTAGTCGCTACCAGCTCCACCCCACCGCTGACTCGACCATGCCGTCTCGGAGCATCGCCGCATTCCACCACCCGCACGTGGCCAGCCTGGTTTGGGGAATCCCTGGCCAAACCATCACCACAGCCGCAACCAGGGTACGATAGTGATGCTATAGCATTAGCTAGTTCTCCCCGCGGTGGCTGTGGGTGGCTGGCATGGTCGCGCCTCTGTCGCATAGGGCCGCGCGCCATGGTCGCCTATTGCGTGAGCTCCGCCGCTCCTGTAACCTAGGCTTGTGTAGGCAATAGGGTTTTAGACAGGGGTCAGCCTATTAATGGAGCCCGCGCGGGTCTTAGCTGGCCGACGTGGTCGTCCAATGCCATCGCCGCCGCATGCACGGGTGGCTGAGGACCACGCCATTGTAAAGGAGGGTCTTTCCGAGGGTTTTGTTGCATAGTTGCTCTCTCTAGGAATATGTAACACCATCGGTGTTACATTGTTCTGTTTTTGCAAAACACTGCATGAGCATCTTACTTGTATGTGAATGTGTGTAATCTAGGGTATAAATCAATTTTTGGAAATTGAAACGTGAACCGAATGTTACATGGTATGTCATGTTGTATCGCTTAGACGGGGAATTAACCGTTGTCGAGCACGTGAGTCACTAGCTAGCTTAGTGGGTAGCTTGGAAACCAAAAGTAACACGAATCCAAACGAATAACATAGTCGTTTCTTAAGTTGGAGGGTGTGTCGACGAGGCATAGTTTGGACGTTTTTAGGGGAGGATCGGCTTAAGAAGTGGTGAGGTGTTTTACATTAGTTTGATAGCCCTATATACCCTCTGGAGCATAGAACAACTGGTTTGGCGTTTGGAGCATCGGATTCGAGTTCTTGAGCCACTTTAAAAAGCATGCACGACACATTGCCCATCTCTGGGCGTGGTCACCACCTTGGCCTGGCACCACCGCTGGCCTGCCCAGCACACTGCCTCGCCAGCAGCGTCCCCACTACTGTGCCTGTGCAAGCACGCCGTGCGTGTGGCCCTGCGTTGCCATGTTGGCCGCCTTTCCGCCCACTATGGCGCAGCTCGTGCACGCCGTATGAGTCCTGATGTGCTGCTCACCCGACGTCATCGCTCGCCGACCGTTCGACCGTTACTGCCGCTCGGTCCGCTCCGCTGTTGCGCGCCTGGCTTTCAACTCGTGTGCACACACACATGTACTGGGTCCATCGGACCTGGATGCTGCCTCCTCCGTCACATCCGTCTGCAACACTGCCACCGCCGCGCCTGCTTGCATGTTCAGCTCGTCTGAACCAATGTCGCCACTCTCCCGAGCGCTCATGAGCATCGACTGCACGGCCTTCACTGCTCCCATTGATGCAGTGCAACTGCACGCGCGTGGGACGACTGCATCACTGTGCCATCACGACCGTGTTCGCTGCCACGCTCAGCGCCGAGCCTAACATCCCTGTTTTACAGTCGCCGTGTCGTGGAGCTACGGTCGCGCGCCGGAATGCCAAACTCGTGCGCACATCTGAGGGTCGCGATGATGTCCTGCGTCATGCCAAGCCCACCGTTGTTGCAGTCATACGCTGTCGGGGGCCTTAGTTGGTGTTTTCCCCGCCGTTGAATCCATTTAGCCGAACGCCGTCGCTCTCAAATTGGCCGAGGTCCAGTCCATCACCTTCCAATTCATCGTGTGTCTTAGCAGCTAGAGTGGTTAGCTTCCTATTGGAGTCATCTCGGCCGTTTTATGTCCTACGGTGAGGTAATGGGGAGAATTCTCCCTCGGCGGGCTGTCATGGCCGGCTAGACGAGCTCTCGGGCAGGGCGCTGCTCCTCGCTCATTTGTTTCAATCGGGCATGGCGGTTGCCTCTCCTTGACTCATTTTCTACGTCCGTGCAGTGGCTCCGCTGACGGTGCTGCAAACCGTCGGGGACGTCCTCTCGGCGAACGACGTGAATCGAAACCACAATCGAGCAGAGCAAGCTGTAGCCGGCGGTGCGTACTGTTGTTGTTAGCTTGTTGACATCAGCCTGACATCACCCCTGCGTCACACCCATTTTAAGGCCGTTTTCGTGTAGGAAAATAAATCCCGAATACATTAGGAATACGCCTGCTCTGTCAGCTTGCGTCCATTCAGTCGCCTGGGCCAGCCACGCCGCGCCCTCGCTGCTGGGCCAGCTTGCGCCCGTGGCCCGCGCCCCTACAGTGGGCTAGCTTGCCCGCGCCGCGCTCGTGCGCGCCTGCCGCTGCTGGGCCACGCTGCCACTCCGGGCCGCGCTCGCGCATGCTCGCCATTGCCGTGTCGCTCACGCGCGTACCCCGCCCGCCTTGCTGGGCCGAGCCGCTCAGGTTGGACCGCGCAGTAGGATTTCGTTTTCCAAGCTCCAGTAAGATGTAAATGCTTATTCAATTTAGTTTTCAAGCTAAACTTTGATAATATATGGTAAATCTTGTAGATGTCCAAAAATAGTAAAACCAAGTTTGTTAGGTTCACAAAAATACCATCTACTTGTTAGTGTATTTAGATTACAGTTAGCTGTGGCGATGGTAGGTTCATAAATTCAAACTAAAGAGCTTAGTATTATGTAGGTTAATATTTGTAGAAATTTTTGTGGGAGATTGGTGATAGCTGTAGATATAAAAATTTTATAGTAGGCTTGCTAGGTTGGTAGGTACTTGCTGTAAAATTTGTAGCCCTAGGGTAGGTTGATAAGTAGAGTAGCTATTAGCCTTGCTTTATTGTATATAGCGTAAATCAACATTAGGAGTAAGAATACATGTAGTTGCTATAAGAATGTATGTCATGTTTCATACTTATTAATGGTGACAGTACGTAGCTTAGCCTTTAGTGGGTAGACCTCACTTAGTAGTTTGATAGATGTACTATTAGGTTACGAGTTGCTGTTGTCATATTATTAAACATTGCATCATCATTTCATGTAGATCACGAGCTGGTAGATTTCGTGCCCATCGACGAACAGGAGTACGACGAGGTCGTTGAGGAGTACGAGGAGAAGATCCTTGTGCAGGAAGAAGCCCCGAAGCAGTTTGGTGCTGACCCTACTGACCCACCGTCTGCCCAAGGCAAGCCCCGGTGCATAACCCCTATTTTGTGTGTGTGTGTGTGTGTGTGTGATGTGCATTTAAGTTACAGGCATTTTATGGAAACTACCTGCATAAATATATCTACCCATGAGTCCTACTAGTATAGGTCGACTAGTTGCTATGCTCAGGATATCGGTAGCGTGAGTAACCTATCGTTACTCGCAAATATGTGATAAAATATAATCACTCATGATAAAATGGTGGAAATGAAATGGTGATCGGGCAGGGATATGGTTTGGGTACTGGTGGGTGTAAGGGGTTGTGTCCTGCGGCCAACAGGGAATGACTTGGTTACACTTTTTTTCCTGTCCGTGCCGATTAAGGACCAGTCGTTGCAATGGGCGCTAGGCAAGTCACAGATCTATTATCCTGAGCGTATACTTGGGTATGGGCGCAGGAAAGACTTGTTGCTCTCTTGTCGCGGATCTAGCTCTTTCCGGACCGACTGATTGGAGGCGGAGATGGTGGAGGTCCTGGCACCACACTGAGTCCGGGACTCAGGAGTGGGGGCTTGGAGTCCAAGTTTGGATAGGGACCTAGACACCCGGGACAGGAGGGTGATGGGTTAGTCCTACTTATGCCTGGGGTACAAGCGGAGCGTGTGTTTTCAGAGCACTCAGCTGGCCACATTGGTTCATGAATCGCCGCCGAGTCGGTATGACTTGTCTTAACTCTAGCTTCGTAGTAAGAACTGAAAGACGAAAGGTGATGAAATGGAACTGATTGCTCAACTCTTGCTTGAAAGTAGAATAGGTGCTTATATAGACTGCATAGATAATAAATGAATGCGGCCAATAATAATAACCTAAATAAGGACTCACTATTAGTATTGCTTTCTGCTAAAATAAATCAGCAAGTCATAAAGCTTCTCATATTCCTTAGAGTCGGGAAATTATTCCCACTAGTCGGGTAAGTCTTGCGAGTACATTGTGTACTTAGGGTTTATTTACCCCTATTGCAGGTGATGCATGAGATGTACCTTGTGTGGAGGATGCTTCTGGTGGGCTCAGACGGATCCTCGTCCCTATCGCTAGATGTTTATTTTTAAATTCTGTTGTTTATCATTCCGCACTCTGATATTTGGTATTGTAATAATGTACTTTTTAAGAAACTCTGATGTATAAAATGGACAAGTATTGTAACTCGTTTTCATTATTGGATCCTTGGGAAAATATGGATCTTTCGGGTTCTTTCTTGGGGTGTGCCCGACGGATACCGCCCGCTGTAGTTTGCTTTCGGGGTGCTTAGTGTCTGGTGGAAGATGAGCGCCTGCGTAAGTATGCTATTCCGGTCGGTTCTACCACAGAATAGCGACATGGACTGTGGGTTAGTTTGTCTAGAGTTTAGGGGTGTTTTTGCAAGTTGGTCAGCGCGCACGTGGGCTCCCCTGTCGCAGGCCGTTTGCGCACGTGGGCCATGTCTACGAGTCGCGGTTGTGCTCGCGCTACGCGCGTGTGGGCTGAGCAAGGATTGGTTTTTCTTTTTCCAACAAATTAGCAAATGCTTTTCTAATTTAGTTTTGAGCCGATCTTTGGAAAATTATAGTAAATTATGTTGGTGTCCAAAAATAGCGAAACAAAATTTGTTAGGTTCACAAAAATGTGAGCTATCTGTTGGTGTAGTTAGTTTACAGTTATCTGTGAGGATGTTAGGATCATTAATTCATTTAGGAAAGCTTAGCATTATTTAGTTTAATATTTGTAGGAATTTTTATGGCAAATTGGTAATAGCTTTGACCATGAAATTTTTACAGTAGGTTCATTCTATTGTTATGCGCTCACTGTAATTTTTGTAGCCGTAGAATCGGTTGATAAATAGGGTAGTCAAGTACTCCTTGTTTTAGTATATATGAAATCAGAAATAAAGTAAGGAATGCATTTTTGATTGCTAAGATAATACTCGAATATTTCATACATGTTTAGTGGAAAGGATGGGTAGCTTAGCATCTTAGTTATTAGAGTTAGCTTGGTAGATGTATTCTTATTTTAAGAGTTGTTGTTGCCGTATTAGTAAGTGTTGCATCATCATTTCATGCATGTAGATAATGAGTTGATAGAGTTCATGACGCGGGCAAGCAGGAGTACAAGGAGGTAATTGAAGAGTATGAGGCGAAGATCCTCATCCAGGAGGGAGCCCCGAAGCCAACAGCTACTGACTTTGCTGACACCACGCCTGCCCAAGGCAAGCCCCAGTGCATAACCATTATTTTGAACACTTACTGGAAATATATATATGATGTGCATTATGTTACAGGATTTATATTGAAACTACATGCATAGATATACCTACCAATGAGTCCTACTAGCATAGGTCGAGTAGCTGCTATGCTTAGGGTTTTCGGTAGCGTGAGTAACGTGTCGTTACTCACAATAGGTGATTATTATTATCACTCTTATGATAGAATGGTGAAAGGAAAATAGAGACCGGACAGGGATATGGTATGGGTTTTGGTGGGTGTAAGAGGTTGTGTCCTGCGGCTAATGGGGCATAGCTTGGTTACACTGTTTTCTCTGTCCGTGTCGGTTAAGGACCGGCCGTTGCATTGGATTCTAGTTAGGTCACAGATTTATTATCCTGAGCACATACTTGTTTATGGGAGCAGGTATGGCTCATTGCTCTCTTATCGTGGGTTCTGGCTCTTTCCAGACCGACTGATTGGAGGCGGGGATGGTGGAGGTCTAAGCACCACACTGAGTCTGAGACTCAGGTGTGGGGGCTTGGAGTCCAAGTTTGGACAGGGACCTGGACCCCTTGATAGGAGAGTGATGGGTTGGTCCTGCTTGTGCCTGGGGTACAAGAGGAGCATGTGTTTCGGGGTACCTAGCTGGGCACATTGATTCACGAATCGCCGGGTAATCCGGTACGACTTGTCTATAATCTAGCACCATAGTAAGAACTAGAAGATGAAAGATGGTGAAATGGATCTGTTTGCTCAACTCTTGCTTGAAAGTAGAACAGGTGCTTACCTAGAATGGCTAGATAATGAACTAATCATGACTGCTAATAAGAAACATACATAAGGATTCACTACTAGTATTGCTTTCCGCTAAAAAGGAAATCCAGCAAACCATAAAGCTTATCATATCCTTTGGAGTCGGGAAATTATTCCCACTAGTCGGATAAATCTTGCGAGTACATTGTGTACTCAGGGTTTATTTACCCCTGTTGCAGGTGCAGCTTGAAGAGTAGCTGTTGTGTGGAGGATTCTTTTGGTGAGCATAGATAGATCCTTGTATTCTACCATTAGATGTTTATTTTAATTCCGCTATTTAATTTCCGCACTCTGAACTTGGTACTATAATAATATATTTTTAAGAACGCTGGTTGTATGAAATGGACTAAGTGTTATAAACTCGTTCTCATTATTGGATCCTAGAGGAAAACGTGGATTATTCGAGTTCTCCCTTGGGGTGTGCTCGACGAAACTGCTTGAAGTATCTCGCTGTCGGGGTGCTCAGTGTCTGGTAGAAGACGAGCGCCTCCGAAGGTGTGTTATTTCGAGCGGTTCTGCCACACGTATGCCAGAGGCAGCGAGACGAGCAGACCAGCGAAGGCGAGGATGTCATCGGGGAAGAGCTGCTAGCCGTCCGCGCCGTGAACCACCGTCGAGGCAGAGAAGAGCGCGGCGCCGAGGGCGGTGGTGAGCTAGAACACGCGGAGGTGGTGCGCCTCTGGGGCAACAGCTCTAGCTCTCCGCGAAGAGGCGGCGGCCACGCGTCCCACATCGTGCACTCGCTCGGCATCCATATCGACCAGGGTGAGTTGGAACAACCACGAGACATTCAGAGCGTGGTCTGATTTTCTTGTATAGTAGAAGGGTGAAGGCGAGCGGTGGTGACCTAGATGCGACGGGGGTCATGACCTCGTGACGGAAAAAACACGCAGTAAATTAGTGTGTGGGTCTACAATTTTGATAATTTGGAAGTCAAATATAGGGTACTCTTGGAGATGGTCTCTTTTATTCCTCCCCATACTTTATTTAGGAGTTGACAAACACCATGTTTTGGGAAACAACATATGGGGTACTCTTGGAGATGCTCTATTGTGTGCTCAAATCAGCAAAGATGGTGAGGGCTAGCACTACTGATCCTACAACGAGCAGTGATGGGACTTAAAAAAATAAAAAGAAAAACAACATGGATCCAAGCTGAGAAATCCTCTACCTTAAGCTAAAATAGCTCGGGGGTATCTACCCCTCGCAGTCCGAGTTTTTTTTAAGCCTGCTCGTCGCTGTCGTTGCTCTAGCACCCGTCGAGCCACCGGCTGCCACTACCCCCATGCTCGAGCTACCTCTGCTCTAGCAAGGCTCTCGCCGCCCCACGCCCGGGCTGTGGCCCCTCTAGCAAACCTCCCGCCACCCCACGCCCGAGCCGCCGCCTCTTGGTCCATTTGGTCGTTACAACTCTCCTGGAAGCCATGCTGTGGCCTGGCTCGGTCACTTCTAGTAAATTCTCTAAATATGCGAGCCTTCGCGGTCTTTTTCTTGCTTGTGCCAGAAAAGCCTCACCTTGTTGTGTTTTTACCTGAGTTTCAAACATGTTGAAAAAACATAACAAGTTGTATTACAAGGTTAAAGCACCAAATGGCGTAAACCGTGATATAGAAGCATAGTGAAAGTGCACCTAATCCTATCATGTGCTTTGGTGAATTAACGATAATACAAATAAAGGTCTAATAAGATTTATGAAGTATTTAAGTGTTTGTCATGGTGAAAAGTGCAAATGGAAAAAAGGACCCCAAAATTCATATATGATAAAGGTACGACGATAAGGGAATTTTTATAGATTCTTTTTTAATTTACTTGAAAAGCTATAATAAAGAGGAATCGAAATCTAACCACTTATTTGTATAATTTCTCAAAAGAAACGAACTAAAAAAAGAGATGTTGGGACTGTTTTGTTCACGTGTGTCTTTGCACATACACTATAATATTCCCAGGAGTCAGAAATTTTGGTGACCGTCGAAATGTTCAGTCCATAACTGTTGCTCATTGTAATGACTAGTTGAGAGGGGAAGTATTTATATGCCCACACCCTCTCCCTCATTCACTCTACACCCACCAATAGATCTAATTCATATCAAAACATTTAGAGCTCCTCATTTCCTCTCCAATCTCAGTTAGTGCTTGGATTTGTTGATTTTTGAGATGGTTTGAGCCGTGGTGATCGTGGACTTCATCTAATCTTTGAGCACTCTCATAGCTAAGTCTTGGGTTTTGATTTAATTTGTTACTCTTGGATTTCTCGGATCCTAGATGGCTAGGTGTTGTCCTAAAACTCCCAACAACTCGTGTGGTATAGTTCCATGAAGTTTGTATCACTCAATATTTCTAGTGGGTTTTGCTGAGCTCGATCTTCGTGGTCGTTTTGACAAGAAGGGACTTTAGAGAGACTCAAGACCTTTGTCGTCTCCTCAAACAAGGAGGACATAGGCACGCCTTGGTGGTGTGGCCGAATCTCATATTAAATCGGGTGTTCTTGTGTTTGTGTTTGTGTTTGTGTTTGTGTTTGTTCTTCACTTGTTCTTGCTCGATCTACGTGTTGTGAAGTTGCAAAGGTGTTTCAACCTGTGGAATATGCTTATCACACCCCTCTACACTTGTGGTAACCCTAGATCTAAGTTTCATTGGTCAAATTTGTAGATTGGTTGATTTCTGTCGCTCTCAAGACTAGAAATTAGCTAGGGTCCATGCCCCGATCAAGGTCAAAAATTCCAAACTGGACATAGATTCTTTTAGTGACTTGGAAGAGAGAGAGACGAGAAAAATGTGGAGATATAGCTTGGACTCAAAATCCAAGACTAAATCGTGCTCACATATTGGATCTACTCTCGTAGACATGATATAGAACAGATAATTGTCTTGAGTGACCTAGGAAACAATAATACAATTCAATATATTGTGTATAAGTTGGTTTGACACATATATTTAATGCTATGCTAGTCAAATTAGGATAGTATTATATATCAAGGGCGGGGCTAGGGGTCTTATCAGGGTTAGCTGACCCCCTATAAAGTTTGACAAACCTTATGTACTGTTAGCTAGTGTACGTATTTAGGTGATGATTAGTGGAGTTGACCGCAATGGCTTTGTTGTCTGACTTCGCCTCTGTTAGATATAACATCATGAAAGGATCTCTGATTGTTAAAATGTATAGCAGAGCTTCTACCTTGGTTTTGGAATTTGTTTTAAAAATGTATTCATTTTACCACCCTTAAGAAACCATTAGGTTAGAGAAAACAATAGAAAAGACTAAAGGCAAGGACATCACACATTGTTGTTTTATATACACGCATCAGGGGCAATCACAGCCTAAACTTCATTGGCTGACATATGAAATGATTGTTGTTTCATATCAATCATAGAAATCTAGGTACAATTATCACACCAATTAGTAAGGCTATACCAACCAAGATAGACAAATGAAGTGACAGAGTCTAAACCCTACCATCATTCACAGGACGGTAGGACGACCTGCTCTTGATGAACTCGAGGCAGTCGGCGATGGCCTCCGCGTAGAAGGAGCTCTGGTCCCTCTCGGGTATCCGGGCGCGGCGACACGGCGCAGGCCCTGATGACGCTCTCGGCGCCGACCACCTGCAGGCCCTGCCTCCGGGGCGGCACCTGAGTTCCTCCACGCTCCGGAGGAGCAGTCCGACGATGCCGGAGAAGCGCAGGCGTACCCGGAGCAGCAGGCGCAGCCGGACGCCGCCATGGCGCACTCGCAGCCCCCAGCGGCCGCCTATCCTTCGGCCGTAGCAGCTCGCCTGTTGACGGATCATGGATTGTTGCCGTTTCTGCAGAGCCACTACAGCGCGCTGGTGATCAGATAGAGCAGTAGTACATGCGTTTGCTTGGAGGCGATCGAACCATGCTTTATTTGCTTTGCTTATATACAGTGGCACCGGACCGCCATGGGTAGCTGCAGTGTTAGGTCAGTAGAGTAGGTGGCCAGGTGCAGGTGGTAGTAGGCCAGGGTGTGATGCCGGACGTACACACAGCAGATGGACCCACGCACGTAATCACCGTTTCAAAAACAATGTCGCCTTGCATTTGGAGCTATGTAAACTCAATGTAGCGATGTACGGTGACTCACTTCAACGATACAAGAAAAAATTGAAGACTATTCAGCACAGTTTAGTTAGAACGATGGATCGTCAATGCCATGTTTACGGATGTCGATATGTAATACTCACCCCGTCAACAAAAGAATATAATTATAGGATCCGTGCCGATCAAACTGGCTTAAGTTTGACTAAATTTATAGTAAATAGTATTAGAATTTATGTCTTTAAATAAACTTATTATAAAAATATATTTTATAACTAATTTTGTACCATGAATGCTAGTAGTTTTTTATATAAATTTAGTTAAAGTTCATATGATTTGATTTCTCGAAAAACGAGAATTACATTCTTTTATGGACGGATATAGTATTCATCTGGTACCTTGGTGTTGGAATAGTGACCTTTTCTCTTCTAACCGCGATCGATTTATGGATGTGTTTGGTTGCAGTCTCAAGGTGTTAAGTTTGTTGTACGTGACAACAGGTTAAGCAGCTGGCTGAACAGCAAAAGTGGGATCAATAAGATCTAGTACTACTCATTAGCACTCAAACTTTGAAGTCCACAACCAACAACAAAATGAATGAAAACGCCATGCAATGCAAGTTGCCAATCTGGCACCTGCTGAATTTTGGCATGAGATGTGTACTAGCATATACTAGTAGACATTTAGCCATGGGAAACATACGTACAGGAGCTTTGGCCGCGAGCTAGCTCGACAGGTAGGGCACGGCGCGCGGCAGCTCGCGCGACGGCGACGCCGCATCGGCCGGTCGTAGCTAGTAGCTAGTAGAGCCCCGCTCCCGCGAGCGCCGATCCGGCCAATTTTACCGGGAACGGACGCCCGGCAAGAGAGAGACGCCGCCGGATAAGCGCAGGTGCCCACGGCCCCTTGCCGCGCGCGCACAATGCATGCATTTTGTCCCCCTGTCGATGGCTGCGTGCGGCGGTGCGGCGGCAAGAGTACCGTCTGCGAGTGTTGGGAGCAAACACGAGCTCGCGCCATCGCGTCGGTGCGCGCTGCCGCCGCGGCACCGTACCGGACCTGCGCGACGCAGCCGCGCGCGAGACGTTTCCACACGGCCGCACGGTGAACTTGCCCCGTTGTCCCGGTTCCCAGGTCGTACGTCGCCGATTCATCATCGATTGGAGACGAGACGGTGCACCAGTTCGCACGAGCAACTTAAAAAAGTTACGGCATTAAGCGTGATGTAAACGATGATGTCTCAGCAGGGATTCCTGACCTCTGCTAGTAGAGTGCTAGTGAAAAAAAAAGGTTCTACTCTTATGTGTGCAGTGTAGGTGTGGAATATTTGGTGGCAAGTCATGTCAAACATGGAAGAAAACCGTGTCATCGTTTTGTCATTTTTTTCCACCTTAGGGCACGGAGCAGTACTGCATATGTCTAGCGTGCGAAAACAACTGGAGGATATGACGCTGATTTCAGCTGGTCATGGTCTCACCAGGATATTACGGTAATCAAGAGTTTTGATTATAATAATCCATCGTATAGTCAATCTTTTTCGAATCAAAATTTGATTATATAATTCGATTATTATAATGAGAGGGATATCCAAACAGGGCTGAAGTGAGTGATGGATGCCCTGTCCTGACATATGTGATTCTTTCCGTTTGTGTATCAATTTACAATTCCATGTTCAATTGGAGGATGCTTACTTCGTTAGGATAAGACTTTTGACCGTGTTTACTTTACTACCGTTTCATTTATAGTATGATTTAAAAAATGGAATATTATATATTAGTAAAAAAATGTTGATCAAAGTTTTGTTCTAGCAAAACAAAATTGGCCTTGTAATTAATTTGAAATGGAGAGAGCACTGTCATGTAGCACATGGTTTGGTCATCTTGTCCTTAATGACTCATGGATGAGTGTGTATATCGGGACAAATTCCAAATTAAAGGGGAAATTGCTGCGGTGACCCTACCTTGAACCTCAGCTACTTCCTATGTCTCCAAATGTAATTAAGCGCCCTGGCTAATAGGCATAGCTTTAAATTAGCTAGCTAGGGTGTTTAGATCCCATTATCATAAGGACTGACTGGCCCAAGACGGAAGTAAATTGGACCCTAAAAATTTAAAGCAATAACTTTAGCCTATGTAACAAGTCTTCAATAGTATCTCAATGAAATCCAACCAAAAACACCGGTAGCGCTCAAGGCTCACTCTCAATGTTTACTTCTTGGATTGTTGTAAGCACCAAAAGACCCCAAGAGAGAGGTGAATCAGGGATCTAAAAATTTAACCACGACAACCTTAGCCTATGCAATTCTATCACACCCCATTGTAGCTCTTGCCTAAGGACAAAACGATTCACAATAACATCAAGTTCTTATGGCCATCATCATACTAAACATGTCCTTAGCAAATGGCACGCTATAATATAGTCCTTAGTTGCGGAACGGAGCCCTAAAACTAAGCACACTCTATTGTGCGATATAATCCTAACAAAGAATTAACTCATATTTATTTCCAAAGTTTGTAAAGGGGCGAGGGAAAAGCTTACTTGGCCTACCTTGCTGATGAGCAACCTGTGTGCGATAGTTCTGATTGGTTTTTGCCAACTAGCAATTGTTTTGTTGTTGCCTTGTTGGATTGTTTGTGATAGTGAATAGAATATTTTTAGGGTTAGACAGACAAATCAAATTGCTTTGAGTAGTTAAATGGTCGATCCTTTTGCAAATCCACTCCTCATTACTAATGTTTTGGATTTAGATGTCTGAATCATCCGATAACGTATTCAATAAAACGTTAATACATATATCCGTATTTGTATCCAGTTATATTGTGGGATTCTAAATGAATGTATCTGAATCCATTTTTCACTACTATTCTCTATCCAGTTCCAGATCTATATTAAAAAATGTGAAATATCTAACATCATCTATATCCATGAAGAACAAACTACCAATGAAACCATCTAAAACTTATATCTATGACTAATTACGAATATAAGTGATATAAATTTTAATATTACAAATTGTATGCAATATAAAGTTTAAGTTTAATTAATTTTAATATGGCCGGTCCCAATCCATCCAAGGCCTTCTCTTTTCGGCGCATGCTCGCCTGCTCGGTGCTCCGTAGCATCAGTGACGTGATCCTAAGCTCATCTATTTGGCAGCCGCTAGATCTCTCAGGTAGGAGTAGCTAGGTAGGAATAATAACATAGGATGTCCTCAAAGGACTAGAAAATCTGAAAATGCCATGTTGTCTTCGTCCTGTGGACTGTGGCGTACGTAGGCACTAGGCAGGATCGCAGTAGCCGTAGGCTGATGATGTACAATATATTCCGCGGCGTGAAGAGCGGCAATCAACGGGAGGCGTGTTAATTATTTTTCTAACCTAACGCTAATAATTCAGCCGGCGTCCGCTTAACCTTCTCTGGACAAATCTCACAGCGGCGTGCGGTCACAGCAAAACAACACGTCTGTCTCCGGACTTGTTTTGTTTGGATTGACTAGTTGCTATTTCAAAATTAAAAAATAGTTATTTAAAGTTTAGTTAACTAATAAAATTTAGTTAGATGAGGTTTAGATCTTAACTATCTTTTATGAACATTTATTAACCCATTATATATGTAGTTTACTCAAGTGATGAATTAGTTATTGCAAACTGAGCGTAGCTTAGCTGGTCGTGGATTTTACTGTGAAATTTATCCACTTGGGTTTAAGTTCTCAACTTGACATGAGTGTTTGTATTTTTCTAAATTTTTTCAGAGTTTTTCTTTCAAGCACTCAACTCGACACGGGTGTTCGTATTTTTCTGAATTTATTCTAAGAATTTTCGGCGTTTTTCTTTCAGCCACAGGTGATGTGCCCATTGACAGATGCTCAGAGGCATAGCGTGTGTATGAGTGTCTATGTCTATATTGTGATTCTTGACTAACGTTTAGCCTTTTCATTATTCTGAATGTGTGACCGCAGCTCGGATGGTTTGGGTTCTTTGTGGCAAAACATGTCCAACGGGTTTAAACTCTCGATCTGATGTGGGTGCTCACATTTTTCTAAAATTAATGTAGGCTTTAAAGGTGTTGTTCTTTTATGAAGAGCTTGTAGCAACTTCGAATGTGCTCATAGTGAAAGGGCACTCATAGCTTCGCCCTGTTCGTTTGGACTTATTTGGCTGATAAGCCATGACTGAAAGTACTGTTGGCTAATTTGGTGTGAGAGAAAAATATTGTTTGTTGGCTGAAAAAATATGGTTTATAAGCCAAGCAAGCCCAAATGAACAGGGCACTTGTTGGATTTATTCAGTGTCTTGATTAATCTTGAGATCGCTGGCTTAATCTTTGTTTTTCGAATGTGCTCGTAGTGAAAGGGTATATGTGTATGTTCATAGTGATAAGTATGTGTATGTGTGAATGTCTACGATGTAATTCGAAAAAAATTCCAGCCCATAGACCCCATCCCTAGTCCGGGGCGTGATGTCCGTTAGCAGAGGACCAACAGCCCGGCACCGAGCCCACGAGGCCGAGGCCGTTGTTCGGTCTGCCCGCCGCCCCGAGCACGACGAGGCCGACTGGCCGAGGTCGCTGGGCTCAGCTGGCCCTGGCCCGCTCCAGGCGCGAGCGCCAGCCAGGACAGGACAGCACACAGCAGGCTCCCGGCCTGTGTCCTGGGCGCGGCAGACCTTTTCCGCTTCACGTGCGCCACGGCAGCCGTCCGTGCGGCGGGCGGCAGTACAGCGCCGCACCATGGCGTGGCGCGGTGTGCTGTGAACCGCGGGAGCGACACCACCGGACCGTTGGTTCTCGCATAAACCAGCCTGTTATTATCATCGTGAAGCGCACAAGCACAAGGGAGCACAAAGCAGGCCGTAGCGTTCACTCCAAGGGCCCGTTCGTTTAGACTGATTTTCAGCCGGAACGCTTCCCGATGATGATTGGTCGTATAAAATATAGCTACCTTCTGATCCGGATCGGTTCCGGCACTCCATTCCCTGCAAAACAAACATGCCCTAAAAGGAAACAAAAGCCACCGCCAACGATCTAAAATTATCCACCGCTTCTTATATAGGATTACTCTACTTGCATTAGGTTACAGTAGCACATAACACGCGCTCCGCTGCACGGCATAATGAACAGTGCAAACAAAAAAGCACGAACAAAGTGAATAGTAACAATAATGCTCTCCTCGAAGCGTCCATCGCTCTAGACGTGCAGTAACAGTAATGCTCTCCTCGTAGCGTCCATCGCTCCGGACACGCTATCCTGGGCCTACGGAGACCAATATGCCCGCTCCCTACTCTTACACGCTCCTATTCTGGTGGACCCCACAAATAAACAAGGGAGAACAAGAAACTGCTCAACTGGATCTAGATGCGGCGCTAGCCCCTCTTCTCTCGTTGCGCCACTCTCTCTCCCTTCCCCGGTCATCATTCCCCCCTCCCTTCTGGCCTCTCGCGCCGCACTCCTAGCTCCACCAACGCCGCATCAGGCTCGTAGTTCCCTCTGTGCATGCTCGCCGAGCAAATCTCACCGCCGCCCCTTTTCCTACTCGTTGTGGCTATAGGACAGGAATCGTGGTGAGTCTGTCCCTGGTGACCCTCCACCCAACTAGCCACGCTACCTCCGCGTCCGCCTTGCCTCCCTCCATCTCCTGCATGCGTTCATCGGGGTGGATATCTGCCAGCACATCGCCTGCTGGTATACGCGGTCGGCCCTACACTGAGCCTCCATTCGTCCAAGCAGCAAGTAGATGTTGCGCCTAGAAGCGAATGTTGCAAGCGTATGTTTCGAATGTTTTAGATTTTTTAGAGGTATGTTGCAAGTGTTTCATATGGATGTTGCAAAAGTAGATCGGGATGTTTCATATGTTGCAATGGATGTATAAGTATTTTGCAAGCGTCTGTTCGATATGTTTCATCCGTTTTTCAAACATATGTTGCAAGCATGTTTATCTGAATGTTGCATATATGTTTCACACATATGTTGCAAGTGGTTTATCTAGATGTTGCATATGTTTTTCAATGTCTTTTCAAGTGTTTTCAGATGTGTTTTGTAAGTGTTTTAGACACTTGTTTCAAGTGTTTCATCTCTCTTCAGACATATGTTACAAATATTTCATCTGGATGTTTCAAAAATAGATCGGGTGTTGCTGCTGGGACCCACCTGCCACAGCAGGTGTCCATCCGAACAGGGAAGTAGAGGGGGCACGAGCGGTCTCTGTGTGGGGTCGGGAGGCGCGGGCGACGTTTGGACGGGCGCAGGCCCCCATGTGGGCACGTGAAACGGTCGCGAGCGTCCGGGTACCGGCGTTCGGATGCTAGCACTGCCAGAATAGTAATCAACAACGCTAAATAGTGTTGAATAGAGGAATGATTCAATGAATAGTATTAGACAGTACTAAAATAGTGGCGTGTAGTAAAGGAAACATGGATGCATGAGGCCCTTGATGACCTTCATTTTATTTCCTGTTGAGATGGCCTTCATTTTATTCCATCTAATGGCTATTATTGTCAATGATGAATAGTGCTGATCAAATATATGGCTGGATGTTTTCTGTTTTTTAAGGAATTTTTATGATTAATCTTTTTTTTATAGCTTGTCTTGTGAATAATAACGTAGAGGTATATTACTGTAATAGTAAGATTTAATCTAGTGACGCGAAGTAGGAGATTTAAGCAGACATGTCAGAGACCAAAACGAGTTTGCCTCTCAGGGCCAGAGTGCAATCGCGTCATAATCAGCTCAGCTGCCCCCCTCTCCTGTGCACTTTGCAGAGCCAGTGGTACGAGTAAGTAAAAGATGGTTAATTGGATAAACAGTCTGGTCTGGAGCAAAGTTGCCGTTACAGCAAAGGTAAAAAGAATGGGTACTGGCGTACTGCGTGTATTACTTACGCGGCCGCCACAAGTGCGATCCAAGGCGATTAACGAAGTGCGGGGCTACGCTAATCCCACAGCAAAGAGCGGTGGATACAAATGCACTGGGGAAGTTTTGTTCATTAGCTTGGCATGTGTTGCCTCGTCGAATAAAGATGCAGAGCAGAGAGCAAGGCGGCTCGTTTGGTACTCCGGTTAGAATACTCCGAGGCCCGTGCAGGCGAACTTTTTTAGCTTTTTTCTGTTAAGTTCAAGCAAACTGAAATGGCTCTGGCAAGGCAAAGCTTGCCCAAACGAGTGAGGCGACGCGAGCTTTGCGAAATAACGAAACGTGTGCGGTATTGTTGAACTCATACGCCTGGGCACGATCATTCAGCCCGTTCGGTTGGCTGGTTCGTATAATTGCTGGTTCGTGAAGAAGTACTTCTGACTGGTTTATGTGAGAGAAAAATACTATTCCGGCTGAAAATTTACGATCGTTTACGACAAGACACAGCCAAACGAACCGACCGATTGTGGTTGAAAATGAGGGGTGCCCAAGATGAATAGTATTTGGTGTAAGATCTAGAACAGGAAAAATGGCTTTGATTGTTTTCTTAGTAAATTGATCTACCTGTTTACTGAGTCGACAGATGATTCTTACCAGAGATGCTCAATTTCTTACAGGCCTCGCATAGTTATTCGAGCATAATTATCCATATGCAGTGATCAGGGGCGGAGAAGTGGGGCGAGCAGGGGCACATGCCCCCATATGAATGTAAATTTTCCATTTATTTTTTTAATTCAAATAAATTTTGAAAACTTAGTAGTACTGGCCCCTCCTAAAGTTCAAAAAATCAACTTCCTGACTCCGTCCCTGGCAGTGATTCTATCATTGTTTCATATCTCTATGGTAATGTTCGTTGTTCTTGGGCTATATAAGCTCTAGATCAACTATGATGCTAAATGCATTAGGCAATTCACTGTTCACCTACTCTAGATCCATTGTGATGCTAAATGCATTTAGTATAACAGTGGATCTAGAACTTATATAACTCAAGAACTGTGAATACTACCGCAGATATATGAAACTACGATAGAATCACTGTATATAGATAACTAAGTGAGCAGAGGACGAGGACATAGGTAACGGCTGGTCTGAGGCATCCATGCCTTTCCGGAAAGCAACCGTGCCTGTCCGGATTGATGCTGCTTGCGTTCTTCAGGATACCGAGGAACCATGACCCTCACCTCAGCATCTAGATTGTATTATTGTAGACTTCATCACTTGACAAGATGTATACATACAGAGAATAAAATACAACATGTACAGTAGTTATTTTAATTCCTCTTTTGCAAGAAGGAGGGGAAAACAGATCCAGCTCTGACAGTAGATCTACTATAATAATACTCCTATTATACTTCATATGTACAGGTATTATCCCCGAAAGCAGCCATTCTACATGTTCTTTGTATCTCCGAGATCGGATACCCTATTTGTCATGCTGTCACTAGCTGAGCTTTCTTGTTCCCATACCGCATCAAGACGCTTTGGACATCTTTGTCTGCATTTATTTATGAACTCTTGTTGCCATCTTGCCTACGATTGCGAGTGGCAGGGACGAGGAAAAGTGCAGTTAACGGCCACCCGTTCCATTCCTCCGGGATTCCAGTACAGGCTTTATTTTCCCACGCATCCAGTAACTTAGCAGCAGTTTCAGGAAGCTGCTGCTTTCATACAACAGATCTCCTATACACACTTGCCATCCAAACCGCAGTCCTTCCCTTTGTATCTGCGCTGCGCATCCTGTATGTGGCTGCGTGTCTGTCATGGCTTCTTCTCCAGGCAGAGCTATGTTCTTCCTCGGGCTATCCCTGGTGCTACTAGGAGACCTTCGCTGCAGTTCTTCACACTGTTCGTTTCGGCTTATTCGCTCGTATCTGGCTTATAATCCACGGCTTGAACAATATTTTTCTCTCACACCAAACCAGTCAGCAGTACTTTCAGTCATGGCTTATAAGCCAATTCCAGCAGTTCTCAGGTTTGTTTCGGTACAATCAGTACTCTACCAACTCCAATGCACACCACTGCTTTGTTGGATTATCTCCACTGTAGTTAACTCTTCTGCACTTCATGAGCTGCCACTTCTTTCTTGAGGTTTTCCAGTGGTTGTAACACTTCCCAAATGGATGCCAACTTCAGGTGTATGTGGTTTACATGGGCAAAGGGCCGCAGGGAAACAGTGATGGCCAGCATGACATCTTGAGGCTTCACCACCAGATGCTGGCTGCTGTTCACGATGGAAGGTCCATAACAAATTCGTTTTCATTCCTTGGCTGTCGATCCCCCTCTAGCTTCCAGTGCTGTATCATGTATCTTGAGTGGATGCTTCCTCTCCACAGCTCAGAGAAGGCGCAGGCATCACACGTCTACAGTTACAGCAGCGTTTTCCAAGGATTCGCGGCCAAACTGAACAAAAGGCAAGCCATGAAATTAGCCGGTAATTTCACAACACATGGTTTCTACTTTGAGTATGTTATTATATGTACGTAGTGTTAGATTGATCTATAATCCTAAACTAGGCCTAACAGTTCAGTTGGGCCTTTCATCCGCGCCCTGATCGGGGGCACCCAATCCACTATGGCTGGAGGACCCCTGCCTCACTGCGCAATAAATAGAGATGGGGGCCGACGGCTCTACGCACGAGGTTTGCCTGAGCCGAGCTCCCCACCGACAAACCCTAAACCCGATCTAGTGAGGGGCGTATTCAGTGACGGAAGCACCTCCACTGCACAACGCCGCCATCGGTCTTCACCGCCGGTCGCCACTGCTCATCACCGACATCGTCTTCACCGACCGTCGCTGCCCTAGCGCAGACACCGACGCAACGCCCATAGCAGACGTCTCTGGATTGAAGGCCTATGATGGTCGGTAACCAAGCACTACTCCTCCCTCTAATCTCTGTCTATTTCATGTACTAGGACATGCAATTCATTTACAAGAAGTACCCGACTAGATCTATGACCTTGTGATTAGAATGGTTTTAACAATGGTATCAGAGCCAAGTTTTTCTAAGGTTTTAGATCTAGAATGGGTGAACAATAAAACACAGAGTAGATCCGTTCGGATCTGAGAAAAGAAGAGGGTCACCGAACCCTAATCCTAATCGGGTGAAGAACAGAGAAAATAAAGGGTCTCGGATCTCAAAGCCGAAACCTAACCTGCGAATCAATCACGAGGAAGAAGAACAGTGAAACCCTAACCCTAACCAAACCCTAATCTCGATCCTAACCCCATCCCCAACCCTAAATCGGATAGATCCAAGAAAAGAAGAAAGAAAAATCAAAGGAAAAGAAAAGGGGAAGGGGAAGAGACCTACCTCACCGCCGCCTCGTCGGCGCACGGGCGGGTGCTCGGGCAAAGGGCGCCGCGGCCAGGTTGCTCGACGGCGACGCACTCACCCGCTAGGGAGCGCGCGCGTCGGTGAGAGGGCCGGCGACGACGCCATCATCGTCTCCGTACCATCGCGGGACCGAGACAGAGGAGGAGGAGAAGAGATCAGGGTCAGATATAGGGTTTTGGAGGGGATCAGGGCACCGCCGCCTAGATCGCTCGACGGCAACGTGCTCACCCATTCGGGAGCGCGCACACTGGCGAGGGGGGCGGCGACGGCGCCATGGCTGCCGCTCATCGCTTGCGTTTCGCTCGGCTGCTTGCTGCTGCTGCGCTGAGGAGAGAACGGAGCGTGGCGAAGGGAGAGAAGAGAACCGAATGGTCTAGGGTTTTAGTGTCAGTCGCGGCCAGGGGGGTTTTGATCCTGCGACATCGACACTTGGCCGTTGGATCAAAACGGACGGCGTCGGTTGATCGAGTCGACTTGCGGCCCAGGCGGACGAGCGCGCCGCGTGGCTTTGCCAGCCTAGGCCCAGGTTGCGGCCTGGGTGCGGGCAGCGCGCGCGCAGAGAAGTGGGCCGAGCTGGTTTTCCTTGCTGGGTCAATGAACAGTGCTGAAATTGAGTCTTTTTTTACTTTTTTATTTTCCAGTAAAAGTTTTTTTTTCTAGAAAATGGATAAATGGCTCAAAGAAAATAGAAAATAGTTTTTCTCCTATGGGTAAAATTCATTAAATTGAATTAATTTTTCGCTGCGTATTCAAAGTTGTTATTTTCATTATTAAATTCGAACCAACGGGAGAATTTAATTTTTAAAAATGGATATGTTTTTTAGTTTATTATAATATTATTATTATTTTGACCAATGTTGATTAATGGCAATATTATGATGTTATGTCATGCATTAATTCTATTTCTGCCCAACGGTGATGTAGAATTAGTGTAGAGGACAATTGTATGTTTTAATTTTGACCAATATTGGAACTAAGGCATGCAATTTGTTATTATTATGTTTATGTTCTCACTTCATATGAATTATGTTTTCAGGCGGATACACCTTGATGGGTTGTATCAAAGAGATCTCCACTCTCAAAGGTGATACCTACACGGAGTGGAAGAAAAAGATTGACCTGGCCTTCATCTTAGCTGAGGCAGACTAGGTAGTCTTCTCACCGTGTCCCACTAAGCCTGTGGCACCGATGAGGGAGACAAACGAGGCTGATGTCGCTTGGGCAACTAAAGAGAGGGATTTTGCATCCCAAAAGATGTCCTATGACCTTGAGCATAGGAAGTGGATCACTGCCAACAAGAAATATATGGCTGTGATAAAGAACATGATTGAGCCTACAATTGTTGGCTTAATCCCAGAGTGTGACACCGTCATCGAGTACCTTGATAGAATAAAGAGTCAGTTCACTGGCTCTTCAAAGACATATGCTACCCAGCTAATAAAGCAGCTGGTGACAGAGAGGTACTTTAGAAATAGTGGCATAAGAGCGCATACCAATGATGAGCAATTTGGCATCCAAGCTAAAATCAATGGATCTAGCTCTAAGGAAGAGTTCCTTATCCATCTGATTTTTGCTTCTTTGCCTAAGGAGTTTGACACTTTTGTTGTCAACTACAACATACAGCCCGAGAAGTGGGACTTAGAGAGGCTCATGGCTATGTGTGTGCAAAAGGAGGAGAGAATGAAAGCTGCCAATGGTGGCACTATCAATTATGTGAAAGATAATAAGAAAAAGAATAATAATTATCGGTGCAGAAAGTGACCAACTAGTAAATATTTGTAGTTTTGCGGTACGTTGTGATCGGAGGTGGCCTAGCACTCAATGACACAAGATTTATACTGGTTCGGGCAACGTGCCCTACGTCCAGTCGAGGTCGGTCGGTGACTTTATTCCTGAGCCTAGGTGCTAGAAGTCTGTAGTGGGGTTACAAATGAGAGAGAGAAAGATGGGGTGTACAAGAGGTCAGGTTGGCTCCGACTGGAAGGGTTGCAGTCGGAATTTGGTGGTCCTGCGGTTGTGAGGTGTTGATATCGATCTAAGAAACTCTGGCCTCCCTTGAATCGGTGGGAGCGCATCCCCTTTTATAGATGAAGGGGATGGCTTTACAGGTGAGAGGGAGAGGGTACAGATGTCTTCGAGCCTTGTTGCCCACGTCACTGTTGATGTCGCTGTAGAATGTCAGATGCGCACGGAAGGTCGTGCTATATTCTTCAGGAAGGATGGACGCCGGTACCTACAAATACTATTTGATGCCTAGTGGCATGTGAGGAGTCGCGCTATGTTCACCTGGTACGGCAAATCCTGGTGCCCATACCGCTATCGATGTCCAGAGACACGCGGGGGGCTTACCATATGGGAGTTTTAGTGGCCCCTACAAAAACTGTGGGGGGGAGATGTCGGCGCCTACTATACTGTTTGTGCTAGGGTGGCTGTAGAGTACTGTTTTGTGCAGGGTATGGTCCCTGGTATAGTGGTTTTGACTTGTGAGCCTTGCCTTGCCTTTCTTCGCACATCCTCTGGTTCCTTCCGAACGGGGTGCCCTCGGTCGGATGGCTCCAGTCGGCTCTGAGTGCGCCGGTCGAAGAAGAACGGTGAGCAGGGTTCCTACAAGCTCCTAGTTGGAGGGACGCGGGGTCAGAGTTGGAAGTAGGGCTCCTACGAGCTCTCGATCGGAGGGACGCGGGGTCGGAGTCAGAAGTAGGGCTCAGGGCAGGCCTTCCGACCGGAGAGGCCATCCGAAGATGGCTGAAGCCTAAATTGAGTGCTCCAGTCGGAAAGGTGGGCTGAAGTAGCCGAGGAGCGGGCGTTGCTCTTCTTGGGCCTGGCCTTCCGATCGGTTGCTGGACCATTCCTTTGCCCTGTTGTTTTTAGACTCTTGGACCAAGTCTTGGCGCAGAAGCCAGTCCCCAAGGGACCCCGGGTTTATGAACCCGACAGGAGCCCCTGAGCCCCCGGGTGATTTGGCTAGAATCGTCCGGGGGATTTTTGTTTTGTCGATGGGTGCGCGCGAGCACACCCGCAGGTGTAGCCCCCGAGCCCCCGGGTGGTTCGGGCAGAACCGTCTGGGTGGTGTTGTCTCAGCAGGCGGGCGTGTTTTTAGTTTTGAGATGTGATTTTGTCAACCAAGGTGACGTTGTGTAGTCAAGGCGTTTTTAGGCGCGAAGATAGGATTGAAACATAACTTACTGATCCTGGTGTTGGTGCGTGCCGTGGTTTTGAAATGGTTAGTTCTGGAGATGGACGAGACGGAGCCCGTGGGTCCTGATGTTGGTGCGGCCTGGGCAGCTGAGGTAGTTAGTTCAGTTAGTTTTTACACGAGTTCGGAGTTGCGGTCCCTGGCCAGGGTTTCTTGGAGTGCAGTCGGTAGTGAAGCCGTTATGCGAGTTCGGAGTCACGGTCCCAGGCCGCAGCCGAATGTCGTAGATCCTGTCGATGCGAGTTTGGGGTTACGGTCCTAGAGTTTTGTCGGAAGTGAAGTTGTTATGTGAGTTCGGAGTCACGGTCCCAAGCCGTAGCCGGATGTCATAGATCCCGTCGACGCGAGTTTGGGGTCGCGGTCCCAGGGTTTTTGTCGGAAGTGAAGCTATTACGCGAGTTCGGAGTCACGGTCCCAAGCCATAGCCAGATGTCATAGATCCTGTCAACGCGAGTTTGGAGTCACGGTCCCAAGAGCCGTAGCCGGATGTTGCCGATCCTGTCGACGTGAGTTCGGAGTCACGGTCCCATGGTTTTTGGCATTTGAGCCCCCGAGCCTTATCGGGCCTTCGTGGGGGTCGATGTGAGTTGTTTTGCGCTACCCCATCTGGTTCCTCACAACCAGAGGGGCTGAGTTTCGTCGCCTGTCCTGATCGCTCAGGCTCAAAGACTAGCTCGGTGAGCTCGCTAATGGGTGTGATCGAGCGAAATCTGGGTCCATCGTTTATGACGGGGTCGACATAGCCCTCTTGTGGCATTCCACTACTCATTTACCTGCAACCTGGTAGATGTCTGGGTCATTCCAGAGACTGACCCGGGTGGCCTAATGGCCTCCCCTCGATGGAGATTCTGTGGGCTTGGCGAGAGGTTTAGTATCAAACGAGAAGGTTGAGATGACCCGGTTTGCCAGACCGGGCGAAGGCCGCACGGTGCTCATCTATGGTTTTCTCCCTTGGCTCTGTTGTTTGCTCATGTCGAATGAGGCAAACGCCGCTTCATGGCGCAACACGGAGCGTTCTGGTGCATTTCGCTGCACGTGCGATGCTTAGTTCTCGAGCCCCCAGGCGGTTCATGCTCTAACCGTTCGAGGGGTTCAGGCGTAAGAGATAAATGCGCGTATGGATGTATGAATGATTTGTAAAGAAATAGAGGAGGTAGTGTTTACCTTGACGACTGGAGTGACGGGGCTCGGAGAGCCTCAGTCGAAAAAGTTCGACTGGGACCTTAACGACCTGAGTGACGGGGTTCGGAGAGCTTCAGTCGGAAATGTCCGACCAGGATCCATGCTCGTCATCCACGATGGAGTCGGCGTGGCCTACATGGGGTGCCCCTTTGCTTCCTTACCTATCATCCGGTGTCTACCCTTACCTGTCATTCGGGTTCTTTTAGGTCTGGCCTAGGGAAGTGGGGAGCCACCCGCGTGCGGTGGTGCTTCGGTTCCTATGCCCGTCTTGTGGTAGTGGTTGATCGTGCGGTAGTGGTGGGCCATGGCCAAGCCATGTCCCTTCTGATCAGGAGCCGTTCCGTCAGGCAGAGCACGTCTCATCGGTCAGGGCACGTCTTATCTGCATTAAATGAAAGAAAGAAAATCTCGCCCCGTCGTTCCGGCTTCCCTGATCGGCGCGTCCCTCCATAACCGTTGCTCCCTTTTCCTTAAGTAGGAGAGGGGAGAGGGTTTTTGTTTCATTCTTTTGCCTGTTCTTCATCTACCGCTGCCTTCTCTCTTCCTCTTTGCCGTGAGCGTTCCTAAGAGCCGCGGAGGTTTCTAGGAAAGAAGGGGAGAGAGCGAGGGAGAAGAGAGGAACTCACCGACCTTTTTCTGATCCGGAGCAAAATGTTGGACTGGCGGACGTCCAACGTGAGGAATTCGGTGCTGGAGGCTTTCGTCATGAAGGGGTTTCTACCGCCGTAGGAGGTGGCACACTGGAGGGTCCCTAGAGGGGAGGAGTTCCCGCAACCTCATCCCAATGAGGTGGTTTCTTTCCTTACCTTCCACGAGTGTGGATTAGGATACCCCGTGCACTGGTTCCTGCGCGGGCTCCTCAACGAGTGGGGTCTAGAACTACAACACCTCAATCCAACGGGGGTGTTGCACATTGCTGGTTTTGTGACCGTCTGTGAGGCTTTCCTCGAGATGGAGCCGCAAGCGGATCTCTTCCAGCTCTTCTTCTTTGGGAGAGCTATGGTGGACTGGAGTTTGGCCGAGATCGCACCGGTTGGAGGCTTCGCCCTGCAGAGGAAGCCGTGTGCGGGAGGCTCGTATCCCGCATATTCCCCATGTGACTCCAACCGGGGATGGCATGGGGAGTGGTTCTACATTAGGAATCCGGCGGGGGCGCCGTTTCTAGCGTTTACCGGTGGGAGGCTGGTGAAACAAAAGAGTTGGTCGTGGGGCTGCACCCACACGGAGAGGCATAAGGTGGAGGCCATCGAGGAGGAGCTCTAAAAGCTCATAAGGGGTGGCCTCAATGGATTGCGGGTGTTCCACACCCTTTACCGCCGCCGGGTTGCGCCGTTGGTGGAGAGGACGCACCCGATGTGGACGTACGGCGGCCGATCGGACCCAGACCACGCGTCGCCGGAGGAGCTACCGGATGACGAGATCTGGAGTCGCGTCGGCCGAGTGCTGCAGTTGAGGCCCGGAGAGACAGTGGTGGGAAAACCCATACCGTTCAATGCCTCGATCGTGCCCACGCTGGTACGCTCCCTTATTTTGTTCGTGCTTTTTCTCTAGTCCCTTTCTTTTTTGATTTCGGTTCATTCATTCCGTAGGGGCTTGGGAGGTACAAGTCCCGGCCACACCTTCCCAAGGGACCAGCGGGCCAGGCCCGGCAGGCCGCCTAGAAGGAGGCGACAGACACCCAGAAGAAGAAGAAAACCAAGGAGGTTCAACGGAAAAAAGAGAAGAAGAAGGAGGTCGCCCGGCGCATGAGGTCCGGGGAACGTGGGAGCGACGTCAAGTCGGAACTCGCGTCGGATGATCCTACGGATTTGGACGACATGGTCTTCTCCGACGAGGAGGAGCAGGAGGTCGCGCGGCGTGCGGAGGTTCCTACGTCGAGGAAGCGTGCGGCGAGCGCGGACGCCGTTGGCGAGCGAGCGGTGAAGCAGACGTGGTCACCGCGCCTCTCGGCGGTGTCGCCGGTCCCGTTGTCGCCTGTGGCGGACGTGGTTGGGGGAGCCGGGTGGCCCGAGTAGCGGACCGATGCTTGTGCGGCGACGGGGCCGGTGCCAACGCCGGACTTGCGGCCAGAGGAGGCCCCACCTACCGTGGGTGCGGTCGAGCAGTCCGGGCGGTCTAAGGGGCAGACTGGCACCCGATCGACGCGCGACTCATAGTCGGGAGATGCCCCGCCCGCTGCTTTGGTCGGGGAACCCCGAGTCGAAGGTCGTAGCGACCTGTAGGCCGGGCAGGAGCCAGTTGGGACGACTCTGACCTCGCCTGAAGTGAGGGGGCGCGGGTCGCAGTCCAGGAGCGGTTCTCATCCTATGGGCCCATCGTTGTCGGAGCCTGCCTTCAGAGTAGTGCCGCTCGCCACCCGGTATGTTTCCTTTTGTTGCTTCTTCAACTTTTGGTGGTTGAGTCTTTTTGGAGTGTGGCTTACCCGTGATTTTTGTCAGCGGCCGGAGGATGCCGGGGTTGAGCATCGCCCCGACCCCCATGTGGGAGGTTTGGAGGCCCACTCTGCAGCGTGTTGTGGTGAGTTAAGGGGGTAGCAGGGTGGCGGTGGCGAAGCCTTCCCTCGCGGGGGTGGTGCCCCCCGGGGCGGCTGCTGATAATGTGATAGCGGCGGCGACGCTGTTGGCGGCGATCCTGGTGCCGATGGCGGAGGTGGCGTCAAAGGTAACTCTTGCGGCCCCTCCTCCGCCGGTCGCGGTGGAGGAGACTAGGGGGGCGAGCTCCCTACCTCGCTGGGTGGAGGGCTTCATGACCCATCCTTGCCGTCGGAGCCGAAGGCGCCGAAGGGAAGCGTGGCCGGGACGGAGTTGGGACGCCCGGCGGCATCTCATGCGAGTGAGGTGGTGGAGATCCCGTTTGACGACGACGTGAATACCGTGGCGGAACCGCTGGTGTCGCTGTGGGAGCTAGCGGTGGTCCGGTCAAAGGCTGGGCCCTCCGGTAGTTCATTGGAGGGTGACCTAGAGTGGCCCTACCCTGAGGACCCATCGAATGCGTGGTTCGTCCTCTAGGATTCCCGAGAACGTCAGCTCTGGGACATTTTTGGGGGGCAAGGGCATGCCACGGTGTCTGAGCTCACCAAGCTGTCCGCGAAGCTTGAGAACGCCTAGAAGCAGGCTCAGTTTGCTCGGCAGCTAGTTGAGGTCGACCTGCAGCTCACCGCGGAGGTGAGTTTTTGGTACTTCTCCTTGCCCTTTGAACTTTTCATCGGTTGTTTTTAGCATGCCTATTTTCATAGGAAATAAGGAAGGTGCCGTCCAGCAAGTCTTACTTCCTCCAGGTGGAACACGCCTAGATGGCCGAGCTTGAGCGCCGGGTGGAGTCCGCTTGCCACGAGTCCCAGCTCCGGGCGGCCAAGGCGGCCGCGGCGCTGGCGGAGGGACAACGTGCAGCGGAGCGGGCGACTGCCGCCGAGCAAGGGCTCGAGGCGACGAAAGCCCGCTAGGCGGAGACTGAGGTGGAGTTGCGGGCATCCCTGGCGAGCACCGAGACATCACTTCAAGAGGCCTTGGCAGCCCTTGAGCCAAAGCAGGCCGCCCTAGAGTCGGCACAGAAGGCCCTGGAGGCGGAGCAGAGGGCCCGGTCAGAAGCGGATCGGGAGGTGCTCACGCTCCGGGACCAGGTGATGGGGATGGAGGACGCGAGTGCCCGGCTGCTCAAGTAGGTGGCTCGGTAGGCAGAGGATCTCTCCACCCTTGAGGCCTCTCGCATCGGTGCGTACCTTTTCGTTTTCTCATGGTGTTGATTTTTCCCCCAGCCTGTTTCTGAGCTTGTCGCCCTTCTTGCAGAGCTGGGTGAAAAGGTGAAGGCGCTGGAGCGAGACCTGGAGATGACCAAGGCGAACTTTAGACGAAATGTCGAGGAGCTGGCCAAGTCCCATGAAGAGCGACGTGCTCTCGAAGGGGAGCTCAGCCAGATCCACAACGCTGCCCAGCTCGTCATCTCGGAAGTCTTCGGGTCAGCGCCAAGTGCCAGCGCGCCCACGGTTCAGCTGGTGGAGGTCCCGGACATGGTCAAGGACCTTGTCAGGAGCGGGCTGTTTTATGGAGCATCGGGGGTGCTGACCTCGGTGGCGATGTACCACCCGAATCTGGACTTCGTCACTATCTGCAGCGGGTATGCTAAAGACCTGAGCATGGAGGGCATCCAATCAATCGGGGAGAGCTTGCTGCCGCACACACGGTCGGTGTTAGAGCAAGTCTCTACCGAGTGGGTGATGGATGTTCGCCGTCAAGACATGGCCCGAAGCATGCGCGGGGAGGATGTCTCTGAGCCTACAGATAGCACAGAGCCTGGTTTGAGGGGGGGGGGGGACGTCGCCTCGGCCCCGATCGAGCCGAACGTCGTGCTGCCGGGGAGTGAGCAGCATGTGCCTTCATCGATCGCGTCGTCAGCAGATGCCGCCAGGTCGGTTTAATACCTTGATAAATATAAGTAGTTAGTAAATGTAAGAAGTTTAAGTTTGTGGTGAGGGAACCCCTGTGTAAAACGTTCGTGTGTGTTTTAATGACTGCAATCGGTTTTTGTTTTTGTGATAGAGTTGCTCCGTTCGGGGAAGCTTATTCCCTTTCGTTCCTTAGTTCTCCCTTAGCATAATTTTGTTTTAAATTTCTTTCTCTCTCGTACCTGCCCGTTTGTTCTGTAGGCTGCAACTTTGCGAGCCCGGGGTGTGGCCCGCGAGGCTCGGCCGGTCTTAGCCATAGGAAAAGGCAGGGTGCGATCAGTCGGAATGTTCTAAAGCAAAGTTACGTAAGGTAAATCAAAGGAACGGACTGCCCTTTTGTTTTGGGCAGGAAGGAGTTCCTCCATATGAAAGTAAAAGAGTACTTAAAGTAAAAACAAAAATAGAGGGGTAGTAGATCCCCCTAGTGGAGCCCCCGAGCGCCTCGAGTCGAAAAGTGTTCGGGTTGGGGTGCTCTTATAGGAGCGTTCGCTAAGTAAAGGTAAGACTGAAACTTAGGAAAAGAAGAAATGACATAGCTATTCCAAGGTCCTCAGAGAGAGCGTCATCGTTGTCGTCCTTCAGTCGGTAGGCTTCCGGTCGAATCACTTCAGTCGTCAGGATCCTTGCCCGTTGCGCCCCCTTCTTTGGTTGCTGCTTCCTCGCCTTTTTCTTCCTTTGGCCTGCCAACTTACCTCAGCAGGCGCTTGAGGAGCAGGTAGTCCTTGTAGAGATGGTTGACGGGATAGTTGTGGTTGGTGCACGGGCTCTCCATGAGCTCATGAAAGTGGCCCAGAGGGTCTTGCTGGGGCTGAGTGCCCATGTAATCTACCGCGGCGACCAATGCGGAGTTGGCCGGTCGATGGCGATCCTTTCTATTCTTTTTCCCCTCTGCGTGGAGGGGCCCTCGTCTTGGTCCTGGCATTTGGCCTTACCTTTGCCGTGGCCCCCATTGAAGCGCGGTGGGAACGGCGCTTGCTGGGGGTGTTGGACAAAGGCCCGTGGTTCCAAGCTGTCAGGGCTGGGACTCCTGTCGATGCTGCGCGTCTCGGTTTGGTCCGAGCCACGCGTAGATAGGTGGTTGGTGTGGAGCGGTCATCAGGTTAAGACAAGGTGCTGTTGTGGCCTCGTGTGGCGCGCTCAACGGCTGTTGCAGTGACAGGGTGTAGTGCCCCATCTGCTGCGTCCCTGGCTTCTCACGGAGGTGGAGTATGCCGAGTCGGTCGGCAACGAAGTCCAGGCTTCCGAAAAGGAAGGCCTGGGATGGCTCGAAGGCATGTGGAACCCACATCTCGGCGGGCGGGAGTGTGGGAAACTCCAACGAGCCAAAGCGAATCGTATCGCCCAAGCCCGTCACGGCGGGGGTGGTGAAGAAATGGGCCATCCGATGACCAAAAAGTGTTGAACGTACAGTGTTTATCCCACGGATGGCGCCAACTGTCGGTGCAGAAAGTGACCAACTAGTAAATATTTGTAGTTTTGCTGTACGTTGTGATCGGAGGTGGCCTAGCACACAATGGCATAGGATTTATACTGGTTCGGGCAACGTGCCCTACGTCCAGTCGGGGTCGGTCGATGACTTTATTCCTGAGCCTAGGTGCTCGAAGTCTATAGTGGAGTTACAAACGAGAGAGAGAAAGATGAGGTGTACAAGAGGTTCGGTTGGCTCCGACCGGAAGGGTTGCGGTCGGAACTTGGTGGTCCTGCGGTTGTGAGGTGTTGATATCGATCTAAGAAACTCTGGCCTCCCTTGACTCAGTGGGAGCGCATCCCCTTTTATAGATGAAGGGGATGGCTTTACAGGTGAGAGGAAGAGGGTACGGATGTCTTCAAGCCTTGTTGCCCACGTCACTGTTGATGTCGCTGTAGAATGTCAGATGCGCGCGGGAGGTCGTGCTATCTTCTTCAGGAAGGATGGACGTCGGTACCTGCAAATACTATTTGATGCCTAGTGGCATGTGAGGAGTCGCACTATATTCACCTGGTACGGCAAATCCTGGTGCCCATACCGCTATCGATGTCCAGAGACACGCGGGGGGCTTACCGTATGGGAGTTTTAGCGGCCCCTTCAAAAACTATGGGGGGAGATGTTGGCGCCTACTATACTATTTGTGCCAGGGTGGCTGTAGAGTACTATTTCATGCAGGGTATGGTCCCTGGTACAGTGGTTTTGACTTGTGAGCCTTGCCTTGCCTTTCTCCGCACGTCTTCCGATTCCTTTCGAACGGGGTGCCCTCGGTTAGATGGCTCCAGTCGGCTCTGAGTGCGCTGGTCGGAGAAGAGCGGTGAGCAGGGTTTCTACGAGCTCCTAGTCGGAGGGACATGGGGTCAGGGTCGGAAGTAGGGCTCCTACGAGCTCCTGATCGGAGGGACGCGGGGTTCGAGTCGAAAGTAGGGCTCGGGGCAGGCCTTCCGACAAGAGAGGCCGTCCGGAGGCGGCTAAAACCTAAATTGAGTGCTCCGGTCGGAAAGGTAGGCCGAAGTAGCCGAGGAGCGGGCATTGCTCTTCTTGGGCCTGGCCTTCCGATCGGTTGCTAGACCGTTCCTTTGCCCTGTTGTTTTTAGACTCTTGGACCGAGCCTTGGCGCAGAAGCCGGTCCCCGAGGGACCCCGGGTTTATGAACCCGACAATAATGCTAACTCCTCAAAGCCAAAGGGAAAGGGTCCCATGCTACATCAGCCTCATCAGAACAAGTCCACAGTAGAGAAAGACCAGTGTCTCTATTGCAAGAAGACAGGACATTATAAGAAAGTCTGTTCCGATTACTTAAAGATGATCATAGCAAAGAAAGGTGAGAACATTATTACGTTCATAAATGGATCTCTGTATGTACAATATTCGAAATCTACTTGGTGGATTGACTCAGGTGCAACTGTTCATGTTGCTAATTCCTTACAGGGAATTTGTTCGACGAGGACTACGCAAATAAGAGAAAGACACGTTAAAGTTGCAAATGGAGTCCGAGCAGATGTCGAAGCCATTGGCGATCTTTCTCTAGAGCTTGCTGATGGCTTCACACTTTTACTTAGAGATGTACTTTATGTTCCCTCTTTATAGAGAAACTTGATTAGTGTTTCATGCTTGGACAATGATGGATATGATTGCCATTTTGAAAATGACAAATGTATGATAACATTTAATAATGCATGTGTTGGTCTTGCTATCTTACAAAATGAGCTTTATTTGTTATCACTACGTGATGATGTGAATGTTGTATGCGATGATGGGAACGTTGCGTGCGACAATGAGAAAGTATCCTCGTCTACGGATGTAAATAGAAAACAAAAGAGAGCTCACGATGCGTTGTTGAAATTATGGCACTGTCGTTTAGGCCATATTTTGAGGGGGAAAATAGAAAGCCTAGTTAAGAATGATATTCTTCCTCCATTAGAGTTCTCAGATTTAGAACAATGCAGAGAATGCATAAAAGAAAAGTATATAAAGAAAATTAAGAAAGATGCCAAACGAAGCGCAGAAATTTTACAGATTATTCACATAAATATCTGTGGTTCATTTCCTGTAAAGAGTGTGGATGGTTATGATTCGTTCATAACATTCATAGATGATTACTCCCATTATGGCTACATTTATCTTATCAAAGAAAGAACAGAAGCATTGGATAAATTTAAGATATTTAAGGCAGAAGTTGAAAACTAACACAATTTAAAGATTAAGATAGTAAGGTCCGACCATGGGGGGAGTACTACGGTCGGCATACCCCATATGGCCAAGTTCCTGGACCTTTTGCAAGGTTCTTACAGGAGAATGGCATAGTAGCTCAATATTCTACACCGGGCAAACCTCAGCAGAATGGAGTAGCTGAAAGACGCAATCGTACGTAGTATGATAAGTTACTCCACCTTACCATTGTGCCTGTGGATGGAGGCATTAAAAACCGTCATTCATATTCTTAATAGAGTACCAAGTAAGTCGATGCTCAAAACACCGTATGAGTTGTGGACAGAAAGAGTACCCTTACTAAACCACCTCTTACGTGTGTGGGGGAGTCCTGCTGAGGCTAAAGTATTTAACCCAAACATTAAGAAGCTAGATCCCAAAATAGTAAGTTATCATTTCATTGGTTATTCAGAAAAGTGAAAAGGTTTTCGTTTCTACTGTCCGGATAGATATACAAAGTTTATGAAAACGAGACAAGCTGTCTTCCTAAAGGATGAAATGATGAGGGGAGCACGGTAGCTCAAGAAATTGACCTTGAAGAGAGGCGGGTGTATGCGCCTACTCCGATGATTCATGAGCCACTTTTCTCACTACCTGCTATCGCTGCACCAACAGTGCAAGATACTGTGGTGCCAGCACCTGTTGTTATTCCGCCTGTGGCAACAATGAATGACGATGAGGAACCTGTTCTTTAGGATCCTATAGAACCTATTGCCACACATGAGGGGGAGCAACAACAGCCTCAAACAGAAGATGTGCCAAATGTGGAGGCCCCTAGGAGGTCTCAAAGAGTTAGAAAATCAGCTATTCCTGCTGACTATGAAGTATATAACACTGAAGAATTTCAAATAGAGGATGATCCCACCTTATTTGAAGAAGCCATGAGAAGTGATCATTTATCAAAGTGGCTTGAGGCCATGGAAGATGAAATGAAATCAATAAATGTCAATAAAGTTTGGGACTTAGAAATAATTCCTAAATGAGCCAAAACAGTAGATTGTAAATGGGTCTACAAAACAAAACTTGACTCTCAAGGGAATATACAGAGATATAAAGCGCGACTTGTGGTAAAAGGCTTTACGCAAAGAGAAGGGATTGATTACAACGAGACATTTTCTCTAGTCTCATGTAAAGATTCCTTCAGAATCATAATGGCATTAGTGGCACATTACGATTTAGAATTACATCAGATGGATGTAAAGACGGTATTTCTCAATGGGGACTTAGAGGAAAATATTTACATGGCACAACCAAAAGGTTTTGTCATGGAAGGAAAAGAACGAATGAGATGCCGCCTAAAGAAGTCCATTTATGGATTAAAATAAGCTTCAAGACAGTGGTACTTGAAGTTTGATCAGATAATAAGGAATTTTTGGTTTAAAGAGAATGTTGAGGACAATTGTGTCTATGCAAAGTTTAAGAATGGAAAGTTTATCTTCCTTGTCCTGTATGTGGACGATATCTTACTAGCTAGTAGTGATGTCAGTCTACTACTGGAGACAAAGAAGTTTTTGTCCTCAAAATTTGATATGAAAGATCTTGGTGAAGCCTCATTTGTTCTTGGGATCGAGATTCACCAAGATAGAAGTAAAGGGGTATTAGGACTGTCACAAAATGCATATATAGAAAGGATCTTAAAGAAATTTAGTATGCACAAATGTAGTCCCTCACCTGCTCCTATAGTCAAGGACGACATATATGGGGATTTTCAAGGCCCCAGGACCAATATGAGATCGATCAAATGAAAGCGGTTCTATATGCTTCAGCTGTCGGAAGCTTGCAATATGCTCAAGTATGTACGCGTCATGACTTGGCATTTGTTACCGGATTACTTGGCAAATTCCAGAGCAATCCTGGAACAGAACACTGAAAATTAGTAAATAAAGTCTTGCGTTATTTGCAAGGAACGAAAAGCCTCATGATGACGTATAGAAGGTCTGATTCACTCCATATAGTGAGATATTCAGATTCTGATTATGCGGGAGATGATAGAAAATCCATGTCTGGATATGTATTCACTCTCGCAGGGGGAGCTATTTCATGGAAAAGCTCAAAGCAAACCGTCACTACATCGTCCACAATGTATGCCAAGTTTGTAGCGTGTTATGAGGCAACGGGGCAGGTGAACTGGCTAAAGAAGTTCATACCCGGTTTGAAGGTGGTTGACGACATCTATAGACCACTTAAGTTATACTGCGATAATAATCCGGCAGTATAGTATGCTCACAAAAATAAGTCAAGTGCTGCTGCCAAACACATTGACATAAAATATTATGTTGTGAAAGATAAAGTCCGGAATCATGTCATAAGTCTTGAGCATATAAGTACCAAAAAGATGCTCGTGGATCCGCTTACAAAAGGCTTACCACCCAACGTGTTCAGAGAACATGTAGCCGGCATGGGTTTAAGGGAAAACCTATAATTCCTGGCTAAAAGAAGGCCCAAAGTTAAGTATCTATTTCAGAACAGAGTGGTGTGTTGTAGCTGTTAAATCTATCGGCAATTTACCATGACGATGAAACATGCTCTATGCGCTAATCTGTAATGGAATGAACAAAAGTAAATGATATGAAATTGAAAGATGGTAGGAGATCAAGGGGGAGATTGTTAGATTGATCTCTAATCCCAAACTGGGCCCAACGGCCCAGTTGGGCCTTTGATCCGCACCCTGATCGGGGGCGCCCAACCCACTATGGCTGGAGGGCTCATGTCACACTGCGCAATAAATAGAGGTGGTGGCCGACGGCTCTACGCACGAGGTTCACCTAAGCCGAGCTCCCCACCGACAAACCCTAAACCCGATCTAGTGAGGGGCGTAGCCAGTGACGGGAAGCATCTCCACTGCACTGGGCCGCCATCGGTCTTCACTGCCGGTCGCCACTGCTCATTACCGACACCGTCTTCACCAACCGTCACTGTCCTAGCGCAGACACCGACGCAACGTCCATGGCAGATGCCTCTGGATCGAAGGCTTACGATGGTTGGTAACCTAGCACTACTCCTCCCTCTAATCTCTGTCTAGTTCATGTCCTAGGACATGCAATTCATTTACAAGAAGTATCCGGCTAGATCTATGACCTTGTGATTAGAATGGTTTTAACACGTAGCACACTGAACAAAAGGCAAGCCATGAAATGAGTCCAGCTGTGACGGCAGTGATGCCAAAAAGCTAACTCTGATGTGCGTTTCTTCAGAGATGCCTGGTGTCGTCTCGGTGTTCCCAAACACAAAAAGGAGATTGTGCACCACCCATTCTTGGGATTTCATGGGCTTGTCCACCAATGCAGAGGGTGAGGTCCCTGGATTGTCCACCAAGAACCAGGAGAACGTCATTGTTGGATTCATTGACACAGGTGAGTAGAATTGCAATAGCATACTCAGTTCAAATTGTACTGACATTTTTCAGTCAGTGTGAATATTTGTTATGTTCTTTCCATCAATAATTCCAGTTGTACTCTAGCTTACAAACTACCAAGACATGTCAGCGTTGCAACGGGCAGTATGCACCTTTCCTTCCACATGATGTTTGTGTTGTCATGTTTAAATTACGCATCAAATGATTGTTTGGCCATAAAGTTAGAAACAAAAAGGATGGCATCAGATTGATATAAACCTGTCCATCAAAATCATGAAATTCTAGTTAACTGTTTACCTTCACAGGAATTTGGCCAGAATCCCCTAGTTTCAGTGATCATGGGATGCCTCTGGTTCCTAAAAGATGGAGAGGGCAATGCCAAAGCAGAGAGGCAAATTCACCATCAAATTTCACCTGTAACAGGTACATGCTTTAAAATTAACGCACAGTATCCAGTATTGATTTTATAAAGTCACCCATTTACCCAAATACAATAGGAAGATAGTAGGAGGTAGATATTACCTCAATGGATACCAAACAGAAGAGAGTGGTTCAAGTAAAAATGCCATCAAGTTCATATCTCCAAGAGATAGCTCAGGGCATGGCAGCCATACTGCCTCAATAGCATCTGGAAGATTTGTCAGAAACATGAACTACGGAGGTTTGGGCACTGGAGGAGGTCGGGGAGGAGCCCCGATGGCAAGGATTGCAGCCTATAAGGCCTGCTGGGATTCTGGTTGTTATGATGTTGACATTCTCTCAGCATTTGATTATGCCATCAGAGATGGCGTCGACATTATATCTGTGTCTCTAGGTCCAGACTATCCTCAAGGTGACTATCTCAGCGATGCCATATCCATTGGGTCATTCCATTCGACAATCAATGGAATACTGGTCGTTTCTTCAGCAGGAAATGCTGGGAGACAGGGCTCAGCAACTAACCATGCGCCATGGATGCTCACAGTAGCTGCAGGAACAACTGATAGATCATTTTCTTCATATATCAGACTGGCAAATGGTACCTTCATAATGGTAATTTTCATTCTTAAAAATGACACCTTCAGTCTTTATTACTTATGCAGTCTTAAGAATACTTTTGAACAATGTGCCTTTCATGAAGGGTGAGAGCTTGAGTACATACCACATGAAAACTTCCATTAGAACTATTTCAGCTTCGGAAGTCAATGCAGGCTATTTCACCCCTTATCAATCCAGGTAAACAAACAACTATCTCAAAAGACAATCATGATTTCAATTATCAACCAACTGAATTTCTTGTGGACTTGTTGTTAGCTTGTGTCTGGATAGCTCTTTAAATAGTACCAAGGCCAAGGGAAAGATTCTTATTTGCCGCCGTAATGAAGGCTCCTCTGAATCACGTTTATCAACGAGTATGATTGTAAAGGAAGCTGGAGCAGTTGGGATGATTCTGATTGATGAGATGGAGGATCATGTTGCTAATCACTTTGCTGTTCCTGGAGTCACTGTTGGGAAAGCCATGGGTGACAAAATTCTTTCTTATGTCAAACGTACAAGGTTGTCTAAACTTACTATAGGAAGTGCATTTTATTGGCATGCCAATCTTTTATCTAAAGTCAATTTTACAGGCACGCCAGTACAATGATCTTGCCAGCAAAGACGATCTTAGGGTTGCGAGACGCCCCACGGGTAGCGGCATTCTCTTCAAGAGGTCCAAGTTCATTGACACCTGAGATTCTGAAGGTAACCAGCACTAAACTGAAGACTAATATAGGTGATAAATTGATTGGCATCCTCCTTAGTTTCTTCTCCATGTGTGCATTTTTGTAGCCGGACGTCGCTGCTCCTGGGCTGAACATCTTGGCGGCATGGTCTCCTGCTAAGAATGATATGCACTTCAACATTCTGTCTGGGGCTTCCATGGCATGTCCACATGTTACAGGAATAGCAGCTCTTGTGAAAAGCGTATATCCATCGTGGTCTCCTTCAGCCATCAAATCAGCAATCATGACAACAGGTAGGTATTAGTGGATAACCTGAAACTCTGAAGATAAACTAGTGTTGCAATCAATCTCATGAATCTTATTTGCAGCAACTGTCCTGGACACTAAAAGGAAAACCATAGCAAGGGACCCTAACGGGAGGACTGCAACGCCGTTTGACTTTGGCTCGGGTTTTATGGATCCCATCAAAGCTCTGAACCCAGGGATCGTCTTTGATGCACAACCTCAAGACTACAAGTCATTCTTATGTGCCACAAGCCGCGATGATCACTCCTTGCATCTAATTACCGGAGACAACAGTAGCTGCACCCACAGAGCCTCCTCTTCTGCCACTGCTCTGAACTACCCATCAATCACCATTCCATATCTGAAGCAGAGCTATTCAGTCATGCGAACTATGACCAATGTGGGTAATCCAAGGAGCACTTACCATGCTGTGGTGTCAGCTCCGCGAGGCATCAGCGTGAGAGTGACACCAGAAGTTATAACTTTCGAGAACTATGGTGCAAAGAGGACGTTCACAGTTAGCTTACATGTGGATGTGCCTCCTCGAGGTTATGTTTTTGGCTCTTTATCTTGGCATGGAAATGGAAGAGGTGCTCGCCTGACGATGCCGTTGGTAGTGAAAGTACAGACTTCTGACAAGGCCTGATTGAAGTTGATCCCCTGGAAAGATGCTTGAAAGAGGTTGCTAGAATGCTAGATTAGGCTACGAATGTAGTGTAAAGTGGTAGAACTGAATAGATGAGAAGCTAACCACGATCAATTTGTTATAATATCATATTGGTATTTGATTTGTAAATGTCTTGGATAGAATGCAACCACAGACCAAGATTCTTTTTCCCCTGATGATTGTTGTAAAATTTTCATTTCGTGACTAAATCCAAATCTTAAGAATGCAGGAGTTGCTGGATTTAACGTTCAGCTAACGAACGCCCCAAGGCTTTACCCACCAGGATTCTGCTCCTTGAAATGATCACGGATCCAAACAGATTCGAACAGATTCCTAGTACTGAAACTTGGTCGCCCCGATGGAGGAAGTGCCCATGAGCTGATTCCCCCGTGTGGCAGTTGAATGGTCGTGAAATTAGGGAGAGAAATGAAGAGATGGCCAGAGCTCGGGTCTCACCTGTGACATGTCTCCTCGCTGCGCCGCAATGGCGCCGTCGTCCCCCTCCTCGACCTCCATGGTTGCCGCATTGGCGTATTGTGTCTGGTTATCAGACTGAAACGACAGCGTGTGCTCTCATTTATCAGGCTGCCGCGAGGCACCGAGAGAGTCCGAGACCGCCCGATGGTGGCGGAGGCGGACGCGGACGCGGGGGAGACGGGTGGCGGAGGTGCCGATGGACGCGGAGGTCGTAACAGGGAGAGTGAGAGCGGGAAGGAGAGGTGGAGTGTACCCTGTGATGCGCGTGCGGCGGCGCGGGATTCACGGGGGAGGGGTTCTAACTTGGGGTTGGCGCGAAGATGGGGGGGAGCTTGGTTGGTTGCGCAGTGGACCGTGGCGTAGAGGCGGAGGCGCATCGGACGGATGGACGCTGGAGGGCTCGGTTTCCTCGTCGCGGGCTCCCGGCGCGAGTTCGTCGTCCTCAACGTCGACGACTTCTCCAAGGTAAGCCGCCGGACGTCGAGCCGGTTAACTTTTTCCCATTTTGGCTTCTTTCCAGCCTAAACGGATTGTGGGATGGTGCCAATTTTGAACACTAATTTTCCATTATTTTTACACGAAAAACATAAACTAAGCTTGATCGCTTTGTGGATATTCCCCAGTGCCACTGCCCACTGTTGGGCTCATTTATCTTATTTTTCTTGTTTTGATGTTAGATTTGGCATACCATTTCCTGGTTCCTGGTTTTCCCTCGTTGGTAAATTTCGCGGATGTTTTGGTTTGGAGGGTTTAGGTGGTTGTACTTGGAAGAAATGTTAGGGGGTGAAAGAAATGGAGAAGCATTGTACCATAGTTGGAGGAAACCCTCGTGGTGATTGGTGAAATAAATGGAGCAGCAGGCTTGTTTCACTGCATATCATGTTGCTTTAATATCACTTTTGTTACTTGAGCATGTTAGTCTGTAGGCTCTTGCTTAGTATATGGCTAACAAATCATATTTTGTTATCAAACTTTCCTTGAGCTCTCACTGTTACTAATATTTGTATTGGCGTCACATTGCAGCAAGGATCTTCACAGGGCTGTCCAGACTATATTTGTCAGATATGCGGAGATGACATTGACATACTCCAGGAAGAAAATGAGTATTTCGTCGCATGTAATGATTGCGCTTTCCCTGTTTGCCGCACTTGTTATGAGTACGAGCGTCAGGAGGGCACACAAGCATGCCCTCGCTGCAAGACCCGGTACAAACGCCACAAAGGTATGGCTTTTGCTCCTTGCGCTTGTATCAGTTTTTCAGCTTTGTTATATCCAAAATGAGAGATTAAAGAGTATTTCATCTGTTAGGTAGTCCTCGAGTCCATGGGGATGAGGAAGAAGAAGGTTCTGATGACATTGAGAGTGAGTTTGCTTCCAGTATAGCTGGAAGATCAAATATAGTGCATCCATACCGTGTCTCTGTCGCAGAAAGCTCCATCAACTCATGGGACATTGATAGTGTCAGTATCACAAACAGTGGAACAAGTGTCCATTTCTATGAAGAGGTAATGAACTTTGAAATCCCAATCTATCTACCACTGATTCTAGTAGTACTGGTGATAAGGTCACATGTTTGCTTTTGCAGCATGTTGGAACTCCAACAAATCATCATGCTCTTGTTGTTCACCCTAACACCGGAGAAATTATGCGATATAATCCCTGTACGTTTCCCTTTCAGATAGTCTTAATTTATTTTTCTTGTGCTACTGCATCGGTAGCTTACGATTTGGTTTTGCTGTTGTTTTAGTGCAAACGAGACCAATAAATCCCAATAGAGACCTAGCATTGTATGGCTATGGATCGGTTGCCTGGAAGAACAGAGTTGAGTGGAAAAGAAAACAACAGCATAAAATGCAAAAGGTCTCATCTGATGGTGAAGGATCTGATTTAAATGATTTTGACAGTGATCACGATATTCCCAGGTGAGCACATTATATTTTATCAGTAGTATCAGCAAATGTGAAAGAACGCCTTGTGCAATTGATTGTGCAAAAAAATGTTCTGTTAGTTTTCTCAAGAAACTCTCTGCTTTGGACCTTGTAAGGGCATAATTTCCCTACCTAAAGTAAGCATAGTTATATCATGTCACTATTGGTAGTCATCATGCTTTCACCTAGAGGAAATTTTAGAATTAAGCCATAAATCATTTTGGTGCCTTTTGCCAGACCTTCTGGAATCAATAGAAATATTGGCTTTTGAAATGTTTTGTTCTATCCTACATCTTTTGGTTTGTATAAAGCAAGTACTTGCTTTCTCACTGACAAGTGTCTAATACATTCTAGGTGTGCTGAAAGCAAGCAGCAACTGTCAAGGAAATTACCTATTCCATCTAGCAAAATAAACCCTTACAGGATTGTAATCAGTTTGCGGCTAGCCATTCTTGCCTTATTTTTCCACTATCGGATTCTCAATCCTGTACATGATGCTCACTGGTTGTGGTTGACTTCAGTTATTTGTGAAATTTGGTTCGCTTTTTCTTGGATTTTAGACCAATTTCCCAAGTGGCACCCAGTACAGAGAGAAACATACTTGGATCGATTATCATTAAGGTAAATTATCTACCTAAACTAAATATAGGCATAGAATCAGTTACATTTTTGTATAATTTTGTGAAATTTTGCCCCCCTTAGGTACGAGAAGGAAGGAAAACCACCAGAACTGGCTCCGATCGATGTATTTGTCAGTACAGTTGATCCAATGAAGGAACATCCTTTAATTATTGCAAACACAGTTTTGTCTATACTGGCTGTGGATTATCCTGATGATAAAGTTTGCTGCTATGTGTCGGATGATGGTGCTGCAATGCTTACTTTTGAAGCACTTACAGAAACATGTCTATTTGCACGAAAATGGGTTCCCTTCTGTAAGAAGCACAAAATTGAGCCTCGGGCTCCTGAATGGTATTTTGCTCAGAAAATTGACTATCTAAGAGAAAAGGTTCACCCAGAGTTTGTTCGAGAACGACGTGCAATTAAGGTTAGTTCATATGGCAGACTAGGGAAGTAAAGACTATTTGGACTTCATTTAATAGGCTTTTTGTTTGTTCATGACTCACTAGACCTTTGCTAAAATGAAACTGTACTTAACATCATCCATAGCATTCATACGGCCTATTAATGAGGGTGGGTGGGGGGGGGGGGGGGGGGGGGGATGAGATTTGCAAGAATAAGAACATTAAATGATGCAATTTTACTTTCACATTCTCTGTTCTGCTACTGAGAATGATGCAATATCTGTACAAGCATGCTTGCGTGCCTAAGTGCCTGCTTACAAGATTGTTTTTGCATTCTGATCTCACCTTGGTTTAATACACATTATACTTGTTGATGTGTGTTTGCAACTAATTAGACTATTTTTAACCTGCATTTTGGTTTTCATACAGAGAGAATATGAAGAATTTAAGGTTCGTATAAATGCAGTAGTTGCTAATTCATGCAAAGTTCCCGAGGGAGGATGGTCCCTACCAGAAGGAGCTCCATGGCATGGAAATAATGTTCGAGACCATGCCGGGATGGTCCAGGTTGGGTGCTTTATTTGTCTCTAAAAGCCAGCTTTTTTTAATACTGCATTTACTTTTTTTTATTGCTTGATGCACTTTGTTATGCTTTTTCTTTGTCAAACTTTGTTGAGCCTTGAATTTCCATAGAAAAAGTAATATGCAAAATGTGATTCATGCTGTTTTGTTTTGTAATTTTGAATTGTTCTTCTTACATGTCTTGTGATTTCACCAGGTCATCACTGGCCATGATTGTGTCCTGGATGATGCTGGAAATAAGTTGCCTTGGTTGGTCTATGTTTCACGAGAGAAAAGGCCTGGTTATGATCATCATAAAAAGGCTGGTGCCTTGAATGCATTGGTATGTCTTTTCTTTGAGCAAGAGCAATCATATGAAGCTGTTACATCAGTCACTTCCTCCAAGTAACAATCTCCCTTTTTATTTTAGCTGCGAACTTCAGCAATTCTGTCCAACGCACCTTTTGTCCTGAATGTGGATTGTGACCACTATATGAACAATAGCAAAGCACTACGGGAGGCAATGTGTTTTCTGATGGACCCAGTATTGGGAGAGAAGATTTGTTACGTTCAATTTCCTCAGAGATTTGATGGCATTGATCAACACGATAGATATTCAAACCACAATGTTGTGTTTTTTGATGTATGTGTGGCATGAATTGATTCTAACTTTATCCGAAAGACATAGAAGATAGTATTCTGAACAAGTTTCTGCATTATCTACTTTTCTGTACAGATTAACATGAAAGGTCTTGATGGGATCCAAGGACCAATATATGTTGGGACTGGTTGTGTTTTCAGAAGACATGCTTTGTATGGATATGATGCCCCAACTGCAACAAAACCTCCTAGCAAGACATGTAACTGCTGGCCGAAGTCATGCTGCTTGTGTTGTGGATCGAAAAGAAAATGTTCCAAAGCTAAGAAAAAGCAAGAACACCAGAAGAAACTGAAATGCAGGGATGCGTCCAAGCAAGTCCATGCTCACGAAGTGGCTGGTGAGTTTGGTTCTGTTCCGTTGCTCCTATTCTTCATTTTATGTTCTCCAAAGTACTTATGGAGCCTGATCTGCATATCTCAAAATAAATAGGAAGAGAAACTGCACCCCCTGTGCCTCAAGAAAAGTTTGAGAAGAGATTTGGGCAGTCAGATGCATTTTTGGCTTCGACATTGCAAGATAATGGTGAAGGTTGTCGCTTTGACATGCTCAAAAGCCTTGATGATTGCATCCATGTGCTAAGTTGCGGGTACGAGAATAAGACACAATGGGGGAAAGAGGTAACTTTTTGCCCCATCCTGTCTTTGTTTTTCCTTTTTCAATGTAGTTTCCAGATCAGACTCTTGAAATTGTGTTTGTGCCCTAGAAATAAAAGAAAAATTGCAACGTAGCATCCAAGAATCCTTTTAGCTAACTCGATGTAAATAACTAGGTTGGTTGGATTTATGGATCTGTCACTGAGGATATCCTCACGGGCTTCAAGATGCACTGCCATGGTTGGCGATCTGTTTACTGCATGCCCAAGAGACCAGCATTCAAGGGATCCGCTCCTGTCAATCTCACTGATCGTCTCCATCAAGTTCTAAGATGGGCACTTGGCTCTGTGGAGATCTTTCTTAGCAAGCACTGCCCAATATGGTATGGGTATCGATGTGGTCTGAAACCATTGGAGAGATTGTCATATATCAACTCTGTCATCTATCCGTGGACATCAATTCCTCTGCTAATTTACTGTTCCCTGCCCGCATTTTGCCTGTTATCTGGGAAGTTTATGGTGCCTGAGGTACTGCACAAAACAATAATATCGCTCTATGCTACTCTGCTTGTAGGGTTTTGTTTATAGATTATAGATGATGATATATATTTCTTCTTTCCTTTTACAGATGAATATCTATTCGAGCATATTGTTCATAGCTCTATTTGTCTCCATAGCAGCTACCAGCATCCTTGAGATGCAGTGGGGAGGAGTCAGAATCGATGATTGGTGGAGAAATGAACAGTTTTGGGTTATTGGCGGTGTCTCCTCACACCTCTTTGCACTGTGCCAAGGGCTTCTTAAGGTTCTTGGTGGTGTGAATACTAAGTTCAGGGTGACTCTGAAGGGAGGCGACACGAATGAGTTCTCAGAGCTGTATGAGTTCAAGTGGACCTGGCTGTTGGTCCCTCCAATGACATTGCTCTTGCTAAACGTTGTCGGAGTCTTGGCTGGTGTATCCAAGGCAATAACCGATGGATACGAAGCCTGGGGTCCACTGCTTGGCAAGCTGTTCTTCTCCTTCTGGGTTATCCTCCATCTCCACCCGTTCCTCAAGGGCGTGATTGGCAAGCAGAACAGGGTGCCAACCATTGTTGTTGTATTGTCAGTGCTACTAGCATCCATATTCTCTCTTTTGTGGGTCCGTGTAAGTCCGTTCGCCACCAAGTTTGATGGCCCAGTTCTAGAGGTTTGTGGTTTGGAATGTGAATGAGGTAGAAGATACAGTTTATATAGGCAATAGATTTATCATTTTCATAGCGTAGAGTAGTGAGAGGGTTATATTCTTTCATTAGTTACTCAACTTGTTTTTATTCTTTGGTGATTGCTGATTAGCATAGGTTTTAGTGAAGTAACGTTTTAGGAAAATATGTGTTTATGAACAGGAGGAAAATAGAAAAGGGAGAAGATAGTGCTACTGTTGTAGATATTGAGACAGGCACAATAGACTGACACTGAGAGAACTGTCCATTTCACTTGCACCGTTTCAAACTTTGAATGTGGCCGTGCTTCTTCAATCGAATTTTGGGGGTACTTGGTAGCAATCCCAGTACACAAGGTCAAGAGTTTCAGGTAAATGCCAAAAAAAAAAAAGCTCCTCCCTTTGTAAGTATCAGCTTGTCCGTCTCTAGTTTCTTTATGTTTCTGTTATGGTCTTTTCTTGCCGGTTTGCAACGACAACTGTTCCTGCTTTCTTATGTGTTCCGATTTTGTAAATTGTGTTAGTCGAACTATACTTGTCAGCTCACCTTGTGTATTGATGGAAAAAAGAAGTGAGACAGTGCTCGCTAATTTGAGCACCCAATGGAACTCAGGATTTGTGTTCCAGGAAGGACTGGTACTCTGAATTCCCATGGTAATTGCTATTGCTAAGGCCTGTTGTGCTCGATGGCGCGGCTCTCTATTACTGACGGACGCCATGCCAAGCAAGACTATGAACATCATAGGGTTATCAAGCTCCGTGTTGTTTCTGGAGGTGACTTGGAGTAGTAGTAGTATATATGTGCAATCCTTGGAAGACTAAAGCGTCTCGATTGAGCTGGATCAAACTTTGCGAAAGTAGACCATGGTCATGGCGCCAAAGCACGGGGCATTGCTCGACTTGATCGAGCAGCAAATGTAGTACTCAATTTGTTACGGGCCTCACATTAATGGACGGAGTCGACAGATGATTCTTACCAGCGATGCTCAATTTCTTATAGGTCTCACATAGTTATTCGAGCATAGTTATATATACAGTGATTCTATCGTAGTTTCGTGTCCCTACGGTAGTGTTCGCTGTTCTTGGATTACACCGGCTCTAGGTCCACTGTGATGCTAAATGTATTAGCAAGAGTAATGTTCAGTGTTCACCATCTTCGTGGTATATACTCACTGCATGAGGACTAAGAGTAGGTGAAAAGGGTCCACCTACTCTTAGCCCCAGTACCGTGAGTATATACCTCATAGTATTCAGCTAAGCCTAAAGTGGAACGTCAATGCAAGAGGAGGGGATGCTAAAGAGGGAACTAGTATGTTAGGTAGAAAAAGTAATAATGGAGAGTTAAGCACACATCCGTAGCACGTCGTCGTCAGAATCAAAGAGGACCGACCATGCACTCTCTTTCGCAGATAAATTAGAGGCACACTTTTATATTTAGCTCATGCACCAAAACGACCAAAGCGTAGCGAAGCAAAAGCAATAAGCAACTGACCATGCATGCCTGCCTTCCGGATCCGGACCCGGACCCGGACGGCAGTCTTTGGGGTTTGGTCAATGCCTGCCTGCCACGGTGATGAGAGTTTTACCCCAAAAGGGCCCCGACGTACTACCACTTCTTTTTGCCTGTTGCCGGTAAGGCGTCTACCCCCGGCATCGGCATGCACGCGATGGAGAAATGATTGATCACTACGCCCCGTCGGCATCGCGCCGCACGCTCTCGTTCGGCGCCCGGCAGGGGTGGGAACGTGGGGTGCTGACATCGGTAATAGCACGGCTGGTTTTCCACGTTTGGCCCGGCACCGGTTAGTCAGCACGCCACGCGTGGCCCGATTCGGGATGCGGGGGCACCTTGCCTGAATGCCTGTTGCGGTTGGTTGGCGTCTGCGTGCCCTCCTCAGTCCTCGACTCTAAGAGCAAGTGCAATGATACAGCCTGCTGCTGGCGAAATAAACTCCAGCCTGGCTTCCATTAAATACAGCAGCGGCAGCCAGCAGCACGTTGCACCCAATGCGGAGCCTGCGCAGCAGCAGAGCAGCCAGTAAAAACACAGCACACGCGTATCCACCTGCTTCAAGCCGGCGTTTTGCGAGACGCCCGCTCCGCACTCTCTCTCCTGTCCTCTCTCTGCCAGCAGGGATTCAGCTGGCTTGCAGCCAGCCATAATACTTGCTCTTATACATCTCCGCGCCCGTCGACCCTGACCGACAGACCAGTCACCAGCGTGCGAGTTGGGACAACCCTGCCTCACTGAATGCGTGCCGTGTGGCCTCTGAGCCGGAGCTGGTGGTAAATGTCGCGATGCGGCACAGTGGCGTCCATTGCCCAGTTCGCGCGGCGCTAGCTCTCCATAATTAGCGGCATTGTAGCGCCGAAAGCAGAGCATTTGGCTTGGCATCATCGGCGACACAGGGCGCTTCCCTGGGTTTACCTTAGGCAGTCCCAATGGTACATTGATGATGGTTTCTATCCTCATTAAATGACTTGCCACATAGGCAAAACGCCGACATGGCAACGTAATTAATGAGGAAAGAGAGCAAAAATCGTAGAAATGGTTTCTTCGTAAAGAAATCAGGTCTACTCTTGACCCAATACACCAAGAAACCATGAATTCGCCATTGGGGAGAAACCACCAGTTTCTAGGGAGCTCGTGTCGCACTCTCATTGGAGGAAGAAGATAGAGTTAGGAGAGAGAAAGAGGAAATAATTATTACTCATAGAAACCATGGATTAGAAAATAATACTTTTTTGATGTGGTATCCTATGTTATAGAAACTACTAGTTTCTTTCGTTGGGACTGCTCTTAAAAGCGCTTGTAAGGCAGGCCGCGTTACTGCGGGAGACAGGGCACGGGACACATTAATGGACGGAGTCGACAAGCGATTCTTAGCAAGAATGCTCAATTTCTTACAGAACTCACATAGTTATTCAAGCGTAGTTATCTACATATGTAATCGTTTTATCATAGTTTTATGTTTCTGCGGTAGTGTTGACCGTTCTTAGATTATATAAACTCTAGGTCCACAGTTATGCTAAATGCATTAGCAAAAGTAGTGTTCACTATTTAGTGTTCATCGCATTTGTGGTATATACTCACTGTATTGAGGCTAAGAATAGGTGGACAGTGGAGGAAGATGAAATGCTTGCTTAGCCCCATATAGTGAGTATATACCATGAAGATGATGAATACTACTTTTGCTAATGCATTTAACATAATAGTGCGCCTGAACTTAGATGACCCAAGAACGGCCAACGCTACCGCAGAGACATAGAACTATGATAGAATCAGATAAGTATACTCGAATAATTATGTGAGGTCTGTAAGCAGTGGCGGAAGCAAGGGAGGCATATGCCCCCCCCCCCCCCCCCCCCCTCCGAGGTCAGAAATAGATTTTCATAATTTGTGATATGTGCTGGCGTAAGCTTTAGGTGGCAGTGACATTCATCTCCCATATGTGGACCCCACTGTGCATAAAAAAAACTGCTTTTACCCAAGCTCAGAGTGAGAGAGCATGCTCGCAGGAGTGAGGTCACGGGGTGCGGTTTGCTCGGGGCGCGGCCCACCGAGGAGCGGCCACCGGAGACATCTTTCTTGGACCCGCCGCCGGGGCAGCCGTCGTGCGCCGTTGTGGACCCGCCATTGCGCGCGAGCGCGGCCCTCGCCGAGGGGCAAGCTTGGCTTCGGGCGGGCATGAGCGTAGCCCTCGCGGCCCGCCGGGGAGAGGCACGGGGAGGCGAGGGCCGAGCGCCACCTCCACTAAGCCCGTCACCGGGCACAGCCGCGGGGAAGGCGCAGCCGGCCACGTGATGCGGACGCCATGGGGAAGATGTGCGATGAAAAGAAATCCCGTGACAAAAAATAGAAAAAACAAACAATATACGTGAAGCTATTTTGCCAAATACTTTTTTCAAATCAGCTTAGCTTTTTCACCTAGAAACTTAATTGTGAAGCTATTTTGAAAAAAAAATCAATTTTATTGGCGAAGCTGAGCTGTGCCAATCCTAAGGACCTTTTTGGCAGGGCTTCGGCGGGCTCCGATTTCTGCACTGTAGTAGTGTGTCGGCCGCCCAGCGGTCGACAGGTGCCTACAGGAGCCGGAGCCACGGAGCTAGAAAAACGAGCTTCTCCGGCTTCGGTGAATAGTAACCGGGTGTCAGCCCCTGAACAGTCGACAGGCCGGAGCCGGAGCCGTCGGAGCACTGCCAAAGAGGCCCTAAATAGTCTAGATTTTAAAGAGATTTTAATGCATAGATTTTCAGAATTCTGAAATCTAATAAAACTATTATAATTCCTTTTTTTATTCTGATTATCAGAATCCAATCAAACGGCACCGTAGGACTGCTAGCAGTTTCCTTGGGTTCAGTTTAGTTACAGAAAATTTTGCAAAATTTTTCAAGATTTTCCATCACATCAAATCTTTGGACGCATGCATGAAGCATTAAATATAAATAAAAAATAAAACTAATTACACAGTTTAAATGAAATTCACGAGACGAATCTTTTAAGTGTAATTAGTCGATGATTAAACACTAATTATCAAATAACAACGAAAATGCTACAGTAATATTTGCAAAAAAAAATTCGCCATCTAAACACTACCTTGGTAAAGAGGACGCCGAGAAAACATTCCGCGGACCAAAGGGTCACCGGAGCACCCGACTCGAGACGCCGTGCGCCGATTCCGAGACGGCGACGGGATCAGCCTGCCATCAATCAACGGGCGTTGGCCAGCGCCGGTAACTTTTGGGCGAGAAAAGCCACCCACCAATGGAAAACCTCGTGTAATCCCCCGCCGCTGCTCTCTGTCCCAGGCCCAGCCCGGCGCGCGGTGGCAACGCGCACACAGCGATGCGGAAGGACGCTGCCGCCGCCGGCATTGCGCCGGGTTCGGCGCCCGCGCTGCTCTGCTTCGACCTCAAGCCCTTCCTCGCCGCGCTCACCGTGCTCACGCTCCTCGCCGCCGCCTGGCAGCTCCTCCCCTACCACTCCGTCCTCGCTTCCCCATTCTCGGCCGCGTGCCCGCAACCCACCGCCGGCGCCTCGCTCCCCCGCGCGCTCGCCGTCCACGCCAAGAAGGCCTCCCCTGCTTCCTCTTCCGCCACCACCAACTCCACCGCTTCCTCCTCCTCGCCGCCGCCCGGCCCCGAGCGACGAGAGTTCCGCGCCGTGGGCAGCGCGGCGGCGCTGTTCGTGCAGATGGGCGCGTACCGCGGTGGACCCTACACCTTCGCGGTCGTCGGGCTCGCGTCCAAGCCCACGCACGTCTACGGCAAGCCCTGGTTCCGCTGCGAGTGGGAGCCCAACGTCGCCTCCTCACCGCCGATGCGCGCGGCCAAGACGTACCACATGCTTCCGGACTGGGGCTACGGCCGCGTGTACACCGTCGTCGTCGTCAACTGCACGTTCCCGCGAGTCCCCAACGCCGACAACGCCGGCGGGAAGCTCATCCTCTACGCGCACTACGGGCCGTCGCGGTCCCCCGCGTCCCGCCACGAGCGGATCGTCGCGCTGGAGGAAAGCCCCGGCGCCTACGACGAGGCCGCGTTCCGGGGGACGACGCCGCACAGGTACGACTACCTCTACTGCGGCTCCTCGCTGTACGGCAACCTCAGCGCGGCGCGGGTGCGGGAGTGGATGGCGTACCACGCGCGCTTCTTCGGCGCCCGCTCCCACTTCGTGTTCCACGACGCCGGCGGCGTCAGCCCCGCCGTGCGCGCCGCGCTCCAGCCTTGGGTGCGCGCTGGCCGGGCCACGCTGCAGGACGTGCGCGCGCAGGCCGAGTACGACGGATGGTACTACAACCAGTTCCTCGTCGTCAATGACTGCCTGCATCGGTACCGGCACGCCGCCAAGTGGACCTTCTTCTTCGATGTCGACGAGTACATCTTCCTGCCCGACGGCCGCACGCTCGAGGATGTGCTCGCCGAGCTTGAACCGTACACGCAGTTCACCATCGAACAGAACCCAATGTCGAGCAAGTTGTGCATCAATAATCCGGAGGCCGACTATTCCAAGTAGGTGACTCTTGATTTTCCCCCAAATCGATCTGAATTTGAATTGCCGAACTATTCCAAGTATGGAATTGCAATGTAGGAGTAGCTTCTTGTGTAGAGTAACACTGATTGACTAAAAGGCCCAATTGTTTGTGGATTTGCTTCTAAAGTTGCTGCCTTCTTGCAATGCCACTCTCATAGAAGCAATATAGAAGCGGATTTATGCAATGCAGCTTCATTTTCCCTGTCTAGTTCATGTTTTAAGTTGTCCGGAGAATAGACAAGTCAAATTACATGATTAGGAGTCACCAATTCAGTTATCTAGTCACATTTCGATTGGCAATTGCTGCTTACATTGCCCCCCATGCAATCCTAGTTGCATTAAAGCCATTTTATTGCCCAAACAAGTGATGCAACTGATTCTTCTTCACCTCAAACTTGTGCAGCCAATGGGGATTTGAGAAGCTGGTTTTCCGGAACTCGATCACTGGGGTGAGGAGAGACAGGAAGTATGCAATTCAGGCCAAGAACGCATACGCCACAGGTGTTCATATGTCTGAGAATGCTATAGGCAACACCACGCACAAGACGGAGCACCTCATCCGATACTACCACTACCACAACACCATCAACGTCCTCGGCGAGGTGTGCCGTGAGTTCGTCTCCATCCCGCCAAAGGGTGGCCTAACATGGTCCGAGAAGACGCCCTGGTACTACGACGACAGCATGAAGCGGTTCGCCGATGCTGTGCGTGAATTCGAGAGGGATACCATTGGCGATGTGCGGCTATGACCACTGGCGGAGCCACCGCCCGGCCACCCCGGGAGGCCGGCCGGGCTCGTCGTTGATGTTCGAAAGTAAATTTTCTTTATATCCTGTAATTTTCTAGCTAAATATTTTTGCTTAATAGAAATTGCCCGGGCTTCTGAAAGCTTCTGGCTCCGCTAATGGCTCTGACCACAGAGATAAAAGGCCTGATCTCCAAGTACAGTACTATGTATTGCTGTGAGCCATTCAGGAGGGGCTTGGCGATTGCATTTCTGCCTTCCGGATGTTATGTTCCGGATGTTATGAAGGAGAAACAGCCACCCAAGTGTTTTCCTCTCACAACAATGTTTCCTCTGCCTGCTCGCTTATTGGTTTTAGTCAAGGCTTATCAGCTAGCCAATAGTATTTTTCTTTCACAATAAGCCAGCATCAGTCGGGCTTATCAGCCTAAAAACCAATCAGCGAACAGGCCGGTTACCCTATGGTTTGGGGCTATCTGAGCTGACAGAGATGCAACGAAAGCGAAGCTGCAACCTCAAGGGGAAAATGGCAGATTGTGTGCCGGTGATGGCCCTGTGACTCTGATATGCGGCGAAGGTGAGGGTTCTTGTAAACAGATAGTATGTCATCAGTGTAAATTCCATTGTTTTATTGCTCAAATATACACATTGTATTCTCTTCTCGAAGTTTCAGCAATGTAGAAACCATTCAGAACCGTGCTGCATCAATGTAGATATGATTATTTATGGCATTATTTTTAACTTCGTCATTTTATTGGAACCATAAGATGGAGAGCCTAAGATGTCAGCTGTTTTTTTCTTTCTGGCGGCTCATTCTGGAATAATAATCTGGAGTAGTAGAGGCCTAGATGGTTTTGGAATTCTTGGGGCCATAAAGGCTTGCAGCTAGGAGAGCCTAGAAATGCAGAGAGAAAAGGGTGGGCACGGCGTCATGGACTGTAGCGTTGTATGATTGGGCAAGGTTGGTTTTTGCTGGTCCATTGCAAGAGGCCGTGGTATGCAGAGCTGCTGCTGCTGCCTTCCTTGTCATGGCCCGTTGCCTGGTGGACCAAATGCCCCATGCCACATTTGTTGGCGCGTTAAGGGTGACTATTAAGGGTCTCCATAAGATCAACTCAAACCACTGTGTCATTTCGGTTCGATGTCACGTCGTCATTTTCGCGGTGGATTATTAATTGGTTAGTGTCCTATCAATCACCTGTAGATTCTTCAAAGTTGTTGAATTTCTCTCCTTTTTCTGTTCAGATTTAGGATCATTCCTTCTGTTGGAAGATTGGAAAATAATTATTTTTAGGAAAGATTGGAAATTATTTTAGTACTGTCATCACAATTCGAGGATGCGGGAGTTTATGCTCACAAGTCGCAACGAGCTGGTGAGAGTGACACGTACTCCGTACTCTGTATATGGCAAGAGGCATTCCCCCACAATAATTAGCACAACCGTTTTTTTTTTCCTACGTTCGCTTTGCTGAAAAATCAGGTTGAAAAATACCATTTGCTGTTTTATTGTAGAAGGAAAACACTATTAATTCGTTAAAAAAATACGGCTGATAAGTCAAGTGAACAGGGCCTTTATTCTTACAGAAGTAGGGACAGTTGTATGCTTGCTGTAAACTCCCGTTTTAGGGGATGTTTGGATTCAGTGACTAAAGTTTAGGAGGTGTCACATATGGATGTCGCATAGGGTGTTCGGATACTAATAAAAAAATAAATTACAGAATCCATCATTAGCACATGTTTACTGTAGCACTATATTGTCAAATCATGGACTAACTAGGCTTAAAAAATTCGTCTCACGAAACAGTCTTCGTCTGTGCATTTAGTTTCGTAAATAGTCTATATTTAATATTCTATACATGTCCAAATATCCGACGAGACGACGATTAAAGTTTAGGAGGTGAACTAAACACCCCTTAAATTTCTGAAGAGCAACGTTTGGTTCCGGACTGGAAAATGGGAGATTCTTCAGAAATCTCATGCTGTAAACTCATATTCTATATACACATGTAATCCAGCAGGACATTCTTCTGTGCTATGTCTACATACCCTTGTTGTTTAGCTGAAATTTAGTTTAGGCTAATATTTATGTTAATTTGTTGTCGAAGAAAAACACTATTTGTTCGACGAAAAGTAGCACTAACATAGGTTGTGATACGCCAGTAATAACTGTACGAGTAAAGTAGGACGCCCACCCGGTGCGCTGGATTCGGTTCCAGGCAGGCTCCCAGGCCCAGGCTTCCAGCACATGAAGAGAAGAGACCTGTCTATCCATCCACACGCAAAAAGGAGCGAGCAGGACCCGGCAAGCGGCAGGCAAGTCACACGCGCAGCCGAGGCGACAGGCAGCCTGTGATCCGTGGCCCGTGGCCCGTGGGGATCCACGGGCGCCGGGAGCCGTTGTGGACTAACAGCGCGCCGGGAACTTGAGTGTTTTTTCTGACTCTGAAAAAACACAGAGTTTTTACGCTTGCGTACGAGCGTGGCCAGGAGCACTCCAGACTTTCAGAGAGTCAGAACAAGTGTTTCAGAGGATTGAGGTCCCGGGACCCGGGAGCTGCACAGTTGCTGCTTGTCAGTCATCTGTGCATCTCGTTACAGAAGGGCATGATGTGGTGCTACAGTTGCTTCTTAACCTTGGCAACGTGGTTTCAGGGTTGGTACAAGATGCATATGACTGGACGAAATTGTTAGGAGCTGCCAACAACAAATGCGTACTCCTAGGCAAGAAAGACCATGTGGAACCCGTATTTGCTTCCCTAGATCGGGGCTCTATGACAAGGAGCCTGTTTGGCAGCTCGTATTCGGCTTATAAGTCTTGGCTTATCAGTCAACGAACAGTATTTTTCTCTCACATAAAACCAGTCAGCCATGATTTATAAGCCAATTCAGCCGAAACAAACAGGTTGAAAGGTTTTTATTTCAACTCCAACCGAGTTCTCGTATTGGTAGGGACTCGTTCATTCATTCACTCACTTGGGACTTAGATGGTTTGTTAGCAGCATGGGGGAATTGGGATCAGTGGAATTGGGAATCGGCAGCAAGCATAGGATAGATTTCAGATGGAAGAGTACTTGGGTAATATTACAAAAGTGATTACAAGTTCTTGGATAATCCCCTCAGTCCCTCCCTCACCGATACATATACGCTCAAGTGTCCTCTCTTGTCTCGCTACTTCGCATTGGACCACGATGGGCCGAAGAAACATGGGTTGGGCTTCTTGGGTCGGCGCACTCTTGGGCTCGACGACCCGGCCTGCTCAGAAGCTTCGTCCTCGAGTCGGCGCACTCCTGGGCTTGACGACTCGGGCGGCCCATGCTGCTGCTATGGGCCATCGCCTGGGTTAGCAGTAGTGCTAACACCCCCTCCTCCTTAAGCAGTGGCATGACCCCATGCCGGCGCCTGCGGAAATGGCTCCTTTAGGTGGTCTGCAGATTCCCAGGTAGCCAGATGTGGCAGAACCGCTCGCAATAGCACACTTACGGAGGCGCTCGTCTTCCACCAGACACTAAGCACCCCGAAAGCCAGCTATATCGGACGGTATCCGTCGGGCACACCCCAAGGGAGAACCCGAAAGATCCACATTTTCCCCGAGGATCCAATAATGGTAACGAGTTACAATACAAGTCCATTTCATACATCAGGGTTTCTTAGAAAGTACATTATTACAATACCAAATACCAGAGTGCGAAATGATAAACAACGGAATTTAAAATATACATCTAGCGATAGGGACGAGGATCTGTCTGAGCCCACCAGAAGAATCCTCCACACAAGGTACTTCTCATGCATCACCTGCAACAGGGGTAAATAAACCATGAGTACACAATATACTCGCAAGACTTATCCGACTAATGGGAATAATTTCCCGACTCTAAGGAATATGATAGGCTTTATAGTTTGCTGGTTTTCTTTAGCAGAAAGCAACACTAATAGTGAGTCCTTGTTCATGTCTTATTATTATTAGCCGTATTAAGTTATTATCTAGCCAGTCTGTAAGCACCTGTTCTACTTTCAAGCAAGAGTTGAGCAATCAGTTCCATTTCTTCTCCTTTCAACTTTTAGTTCTTACTACGGTGCTAAACCGCAGACAAGCCGTACCGGATTTCTAGCGATTCGCGAATCAATGTGCCCAGCTGGGTGCCCCGAAAACACACGTCCCGCTTGTACCCCAGGCATAAGCAGGACTAACCCATCACTCTCTTGTCCCGGGTGTCCAGGTCCCCGTCCAAACTTGGACTCCAAGCCCCCACTTTCTGAGTCCCGGACTTAGTGTGGTGCAAGGACCTCCATCATCTCCACCTCCAATCAGTCGATTCGGAAAGAGCCGGATCCGCGATAAGAGAGCAACAAGTCTTCCCTGCGCCCATACCCAAGTATGTGCTCGGGACAATAAATCTGTGACTTTATTAGAGTCATATGCAACGACCGGTCCTTAATCGACACGATCAGGAAAAAAGTGTAACTAAGTCATGCCCTGTTGGCTGCAGGACATAACCCCTTACACCCACCAGTACCCAAACCATATCCCTGCCCGGTCACCATTTTCCTTCCCACCATTTTATCATGAGTGATCATATTTTATTACCTATTTGCGAGTAACGGCAGGTTACTCATGCTACCGATATCCTGAGCATAGCAGCTACTCGACTTGTACTAGTAGGATTCATGGGTGGATATATTTATGCATGTAGTTTCCATAACATGCCTGTAACTTAAATGCACATCACACACACACACACACACACACACACACATATATATATATATATATATATATATATATATATATATATATATATATATATATATATATATATATATATATATATATATATTCAGTGATCATTAAAACAGGGGTTATGCACCGGGGCTTGCCTTGGGTAGGCGCCGGGTCAGTAGTGTTAGCACCAATAGGCTCCTGGGCTCCCTCCTACAAGAGGATCTCCTCCTCGTACTCCTCGATCACCTTGTCGCACTCCGGCTCGCCGACGGGCACGAAGTCTACCAGTTCATGATCTACATGCATGAAATGATAATGCAATGCTTAGGAATATAACAATAGCAGCTCTTAAAATAAAAGTACATCGATTTAACTACTAAGCTAGTTCTATCGACCACGGTGCTAAGCTTCCTATTGTTACCGATAACAAGTTTGAAATGCGACATTCGTTATTATTATAGCAACTACAGGTATTCTTATTCCTAATACCGATTTATGCTATATACGACAAATCAAGAGTAATAGATACTTTATTTAGAAACCCATTCTAAGGCTACAAAATTTACAGCAAGTACATAACAACATAGTGAACCTACTGTAAAATTTTTGTGTCTATATCTATCACCAATTATCCACAAATATTTCTACAAGTATTAACCTACCTAACATTAGCCCTCTAGTTTTGAATTTATGACCCAATACTCATCATAGCTAACTGCAATCCAACTATTCTATCAGGTAGGTGGTATTTTTGTGAACCTAACAAAATTAGTCTCACTATTTTCGGACAACTACGCAATTTACTACGATTTATCGAAGTTCAACTCTTATCAAAAATAAATAAACATTTCTACTTACTAGAAATTAAGGAAACCAAATTCCAACTCATGGCCCAACCCATACGGCTCGGCCCACGATGGCACGGCGTGCGCTAGCGATGCGCAGCCCATGCGAGGGGGTATGGCCCAGTCGGCCAACAGCCCACGACGCGAGAGACCCGCTGCGCGACGGCAAACATGCAAAAACGCCCCAAACTACTAGGTAATTACTAGCGAGCTCTAAGGCACTATTCCTCCAGTCTACGATTTTACATCTACGCCCTCGGAAAACTCTTATCCTCACATCAGCGACACCCCTACGGCCATCCGTGTGCACCAGCAGCGGTGGCACTAGCACCGATGACCTATGCCGACCACAACAGGCCTTCTCCTCCCCAACAACCGAGCCAACTCTTACCTAGGAGCGAATGCGAAAGCGCTGGGTGGAGGAAACGCGAACCGGGACACAGCAGCGAGGTCGAGCCACGACGGCGGGTAACCTGCAGTCACGGCGGTGCTGTTCCGGTGAACGTCAGCAAGGCCAGGGGCAAAACAAGTAGCAAGTGAGCTCCAGCGACTCACCACAGAACCTTACGACATGGTGGCTCATCTGGAGATGGCTCGAGCCGAGCTGGCCACGTGCACGCGAGGAGGTGCGGCGGTGCACGACGTGATGGCACGACTGTGCCAAGGGACTGCTATATGGCGGTAGGGCTAAGACTGTGGTGAGCATGGTGATGACCAGCTAGAGGAGAGGCTAGTAGAACAAGGAATTGGAACGGGATGCCTTGGTTGCGTGGTTAGTCCGACGACGTAGGCCACCCCGGTCTTATGGACCTGGCGGAGCGATGATTTCAAATTCGGTCTCTATGCTAGGGTACACGCAGTGAGATGGGGACGGTGGCATGGTCAGCTACTTAGTGGAGTCAAGGATGCGATGAATTAGACTATAGTGCTACGGTCACGATGAATTTACGAAAGGGGGGTCCCGCCGACCATGGCAACAGCGGAGGCAAGGTGCTTTGGCGCGACTTGGCTCGGCGCAAACATGGCCGTCAACGCCAAGTGCCAGTGCATACAATGATAGGGAACAACAAGGCGTGCTCCAGGCGGCTGTCCACACAGCCGAACCCGCATGTCGATGAAACTTGGTACGGCGTCATAGCGGGCAGCGTCGGACAAGAGAAACACAGCGCAATGCGACGCCGAGGTGATGGGGAGCAAGCGGTCGTCTCACGCGCGTGTCACCGCAGTGAGTCAACGGAAGCAGTATCGGGTGTGGCGATTGGCGGCGTGCAGCGCGGGACCCGGCACACCTCCGGCCAAAGCAGAGCAGAGCATGGCGCAGCAAAGCACGGTCGGAGTCTCGGACGTAGCGCGTCAGCCTCGGCGAGGTGACCCGCCCGCCAGAGAGTGGCAGCCGGCAGTCAAGGCAACAGCGCCAGGCCCTACGCATGGTGTGCATTCACGGCGGCAATGCGGCCGGCGCCTCAGCACACTGGGCGAGCCAGCAGCGGCGCTAAACCGGGCAGCGGCGGTAGCCGTGACCAGCGCACGGTGGCAGGCGGCCATGGCCCATAGTGCAAGTGTCATGCGCGTGCGTACATGCACATGCACGGCAGTGGGACGTGGCCGGTGAGGCAGTGCGCGCTGGTAAGCTAGCAGCGGTGCTAGGCCAAGTGGTGACCACGCCCAGAGCTAACCCATGTGCCGTGCACGCTTTTTAAAGCAGTCAGAAAACTTGTACACGATGCTCCAAACGCCAAACTAGCTATTCAATGCGCACGAGGGTACATAGAGCTATCAACCGGAGTCATGACATCGTGCCCCTTCCTAAGCCAGTCGCTCTACAAAACTTGCCAAAAGTGGCATCGTCGACCCTCTTTCAAACTTACGCAAAATGACATACTCCGAACGGTTTCACATCGAATTCCAATTCCGACCTACTGGATGTACTAGCTAGCTATCCTCGTCCTCGACCGCACATGTTTTATCGCCGTTCGCAAACGTTCTATAGCATTTTTGTTTCGACAAAAATTCGATTAGAATACTAAACAATATTATGTGACACGAAACGTAACATTCGTTTCTTATTTCATATAAATGTTTCCAGTGCCGAACATTGATTTATAATTCATGTCATACACATTTGCACATAAGTAAGATGCTCATGTAGTGTTTTAGCAAAAACGGTATAATGTAACACCGAGGGTGTTACAAATCTATCCCCCTTAAAATCAAAATTTCAACCCTAAGATTTCATGTGCCTAGTGTGAGGATAGGGATAGGAAATACATTTCAACACAACACTAACTATCCAGCGCCCGAGAGGAGGTGGGGGTAATGCTGCAATAGGTAACTCTCTTTGTTCCCAGGTGGCTTCATCTCTGAATGGTTTTGCCACTGCACCTTATAGAACTTTACCTACTCTATTCCTGGTCACTCTCTCCTTCTCATCCAAGATTTTGATAGGGTGCTCCACATAAGTTAAATCTGGCTGGAGGGGAAGTCCTTCAATTTCCATAGCTTCATCAGGAACACGCAAACACTTCTTCAAGTTGTGATACATAGAACACATTATGTACTAGCAGATAAGAATGTCTAGGAAGCTAGTAGATGATAAGCAGCTGGCCACACTATTGCTAACTACCTGGTATCGGGACCACATATCCGAGGGGCTAGCTTGCACTGGATGCCAAACCGATGCACCCCTTTCATAGGAGACACCTTGAGATACACATAATCTCCAGCTGCAAACTCTAAGGGCCTTCTTCGCTTATCAGCATAAGCCTTCTGTCGGCTTTGAGCTGCTTTCAAGTGACTCTGAATAATGCTCACTTGATCTCGAGCTTCTATGATGAATTTAGGCCCAAAGTACCCACGGTCTCCCACTTCAACCTAGTTGAGTGGTGTCCTACACTTCCTTCCATATAGAGCTTCAAATGGTGCCATGCGGATGCTTTCTTGGTAGCTATTATTGTAAGAGAATTCCGCTAACTTCAAGTATTTATCCCACTTCTCAGGAAAAGAAATAGCATAAGCTCTCAACATGTCCTCGAGCACCTAGTTCACCCTTTTAGTTTGGCCATCAGTTTGTGGATGGTATGCGGAGCTCCTGAGGAGATGAGTACCAAGACATTGCTGTAGTTGGTCCCAAAAATGAGAGACAAAGACTGACCATCTATCAGTGATGATAGTAAGGGGAACCCCATGTAGAGTCACAATCTAATCAAAGTATATCTGAGCGTACTTTCTGGCTGCATATCTGGTGTCCACCGGGATAAAATGAGCAGACTTAGTCAGACGGTCCACAATGACCTAGATAGAATCATAGCCCTAGGATGTGCGGGGCAAACCCACCACAAAGTCCATGAAAATATCTTCCCATTTCCAAATAGGAATAGGTAAGGGCTAGAAATATCCTAGAGTATGCATATGATCTGCCTTAACTCTACCACAAGTGTCGCACTCCACGACGTGTCGGGTGATGTCATATTTCATGTTAGACCACCAGTACAAGTGGCACAGATCATGATACATCTTGTTACTGCCAGGATGAATAGATAGTTTTGAATGGTGAGCTTCATTCAAAATCTTCCTTTTTAGCTCCTTATTGGATGGGACCACCAGTCTATCCTTATATCTCACCACTCCATGTTCATCAACACTGAAGTGAGGGCCACACCCTTCGGCCATCAATTTTCTGATGTGGGGAATTTCTTCAGGATCTTCCTTTTGCTTTCGAATAATCTGCTCCAGCAATTCTGAGGTCAATGCAATGTGAGCCAATATCTCTATATGGTAGAGAGACAAAGGTGGTTCCTCAACCTGGTATGACTTTTGGCTCAAAGCATCAGCTACAACATTGGCCTTTCCTAGGTGATAATGGACTTCCAAATTGTAATCCTTTATCAATTCTAACCATCTCCTTTGCCTCATGTTCAACTCAGACTGAGTAAAAATATACTTGAGGCTCTTGTGGTATGTAAAGATGTGCACTTTGTTGCCCAACAGATAGTGCCTCCAAATCTTTAGAGCGTGGACAACAGAAGCTAGCTCTAAGTCATGAGTAGGATAATTCACCTCGTGCTTCTTTAGTTGGTTCGAAGCATAAACTATCACACGCCCATCTTGCATAAGCACACACCCCAACCCCGTCTTCGAAGCATCATAGTATACATCAAAGGGCCTATCAATATCTGGTTGGGCCAACATAGGAGCAGTGTCAGAAAAGTCTTCAGAGCTTGAAAAGCTTCTTCACAAGCTGGGCTCCAATCAAACTTAGCTTCTTTTTAGAGCAGCTTGGTCATTGGCTGGGCTATCTTAGAGAAATCAGGAATAAAGCGCCAATAGTATCCAGCTAGACCAAGGAACTAACAAATCTGATGCACAGACTTAGGGGATTTCCAATCTAACACATCTTGCACTTTGCTAGGATCTACTGAAACACCCTCAGGTGTCAACACATGCCCTAAAAACTGCACTCGATCTAACCAAAATTCGCACTTGCTGAATTTAGCATACAGTTTGTGCTCCTTTAGTCAAGCCAGTACTATCCGAAGGTGTTGGGCGTGCTCTTCATGATTCTTGGAATAGATTAGGATGTCATCAATGAAAACCACCACAAACTTATCCAGCTCTGGTATGAAAACTGAATTCATCAGTACATGAAGAAGGCAGGGACATTGGTGAGACCAAACAATATCACTAGGTACTCATACAGCCCATACCTAGTAGAGAAAGCTATCTTTGGTATATCATGTGGCCTAATCTTAATATGATGATAGCCTAATCGGAGATCAATCTTCGAGAATACCTTGGCACCCGCTAATTGGTCGAACAAAGTATCTATGCAGGGGCAAGGGATACTTGTTCTTAACTGTTACCGCATTAAGGGGGTGGTAATCCACACACATCCTCAGAGTACCATCCTTCTTCTTCATAAAAATGGCTAGGCAACCCCATGGTGAAGAACTCGGATGGATGAAACCCTTGTGCATCAACTCTTCTAGTTGCTTCTTCATTTCTGCTAGTTCCCTTGGAGCCATGCGGTATGGATGTCTAGAGATAGGAGCAGTACTAGGCTCTAGCTCAATAGAGAACTCTACCTCTCTATCTAGTGGCAACCCCGGAAGATCTTCAGGAAAAACATCTAGAAACTCACAAACCATAGGGATGGAGGTAAGATCAGGAGAGGCTTTAGCATGGGCAGCAACTAGGTAAGACTGGATCTGAGGGTACAAGTAGAGACATCCTATCCTTAGAAGAAGGAAGCCGTAACTCCACACTTCTCCTCTTCATATCCAATACTACCCCATACACCCGCAACCAGTTCATTCCAAGAATAGCATCAATGCCTTGCCTCGGTATGACCATGAACTATAGGCGGTAAGTGTGGGTGGCTAATACCAAACTTACTGTATCCATGCGGGTATTGATGAACAATTGTGAACCCATGGTACGAATCTTATAGGCATATGGTATAGCCATAAGTGGTAAGTTGTGCCGCTCTACAAACCCCATGCTCATAAAGGAATGTGATGCACCAGAATCGAACAACACCAAAGCTAGATGGGAGTCGATGGTAAACATACCAGCCATCATCGGCTCCTACTACAGAATCTACTCAGCATCTATGAAATGCACCTGGCCAGATCTGCTGGGCACTTTCTTCTTGATTATGGTCCTCTTGACAAGCCTAAAATTTGCTGACGGTAGAGCGAGCTGAGCTGGCTGGTTCTGGGGGCAAGCTCGGGCATAATAGCCATCTTTGCCACACTTAAAGCAAGCACTTGGCTTGTTCCCAAACCCCTAATGAGGTGGGACTTGCTGTCCCTGAGATTGCTGGGGCTGCACCTGCTGCGGAGGTGCACGGTACTGTGTAGAAGAAACTTGCGAAGTCTGCTAGAGTTGTTGGAATGAAGGCCCGCCGGATGGTTGATAGGGCCCCTGCTAGACAACCTATATCTTCTGTGTGTGAGGGTGGCCAGAGGATCCAGCTGCCACCCGCTTCCTCTTCCAATCAGCCTGGGACTCCCGCTGAAAACCCTCCATGGCAATGGTGGCGTTCATCAGTGCCCCAAAGGACTGATAGTTCACCGTGTACAGCTTTTCCTGAAGGAGGGGAGCTAGACCATAAAAGAAGTGGTCCTTCTTTTTGTCATTAGTATCCACCTAACTGCCAGCATACTAGGCCAAGTGATTGAACTTATTCACATTGTTCATCACTGATCGATTCCCCTAGCGTAGCTCCAGGAACTCAGTCACCTTCTGGTTGATGACACCAGCGGGGATAAAGAACTCTCAGAATGCGGTGGTGAACTCCTGCCATGTTACCGGATGATCAGGCTACTCCATGGCATGGAAGGTTTCCCACCATGCACATGCGGACCCCAAAAGCTGTTGCGCTGCAAAGCGCACCATCTGCTTGTCGACCATGTCGAGCAGTAGAAACTTTTGCTCCAGAGTACGAAGCCAGTGCTCCACCTCCAGGGGCTCATCGAATGGGGTGAAGGTGGGTGGGTGAGCCTTGAGGAAGTCCTGGTAGAGGACGGTCCCTCAGGATGACGGGCACCACCCCCATTCCCACCGTTGCCCCTGTGGCCTCCGTGGGCGAGGCCCGCGACAGCCTGTGCCATAATGTCCATGGCACGAGCTGACTCCCGGCGAGCAGCCAATAGCTCCACCATCATCTCGGTGTGGGTCATCGGAGGTGGCGGTGGCGGAGGAGGAGCCAAAAGTGGAGCCCCATGGCTCTCCCCGTTGGGCTCATGGGCGCGACCACTCTCGTCGTGGCCCTCGCCAAGACCGCGAGCTGCCCCAGCACTGGTGCTCGTATGTCTAGACCTCAGATTCATCTATAAGAGATAGAAACCATCCATTTATAACACCTTCCCAATCAGAAGCAAGGAATCAGAGGGATGACAACACATTTATTAAAGCATTCCGTTAGTTAGTCCTATCAATTTACTAATTCAATTATACATGAAGGGGGAAATTTCAGTTGAAGTAAGATGTTATTATCATGATGCATGCTTCGACCTATACATTCACTCAAGCCAGAATATAGCGGCATTCATAAAATTGCTGGCACATCACACACTCACTTTCCATATACAAGCGATTTCTTACGCAACGTAAGTCAGTGTACCTATAGAAAATTAATTAGATAAAACCAGTGCCGCTATCCTAGATATACCATATTGCCATGGCTTATATTTATTACATAATATAATCGTATCCTACTTTTCGCAAAACTTTTGTGGGTCAAATTTTTAAGTTTTGAAAAAGAGTGATGAAACTCGTAACCATTATTGGCTCTGATACCAACTATGGTAGAACCGCCCGCAATAGCACACTTACGGAGGCGCTTGTCTTCCACCAGACACTAAGCACCCCGAAAGCCAGCTACATCGGGCGGTATCCATTAGGCACACCCCAAGGGAGAACCCGAAAAATCCACATTTTTCCTGAGGATCCAATAATGGGAACGAGTTACAATACAAGTCCATTTCATACATCAGGGTTTCTTAGAAAGTATATTATTACAATACCAAATACTAGAGTGCAGAATGATAAACAACGAAATTTAAAATATACATCTAGCGATAGGGACGAGGATCCGTCTGAGCCCACCATAAGAATCCTCCACACAAGGTACTTCTCATGCATCACCTGCAACATGGGTAAATAAACCCTGAGTACATAATGTACTCGCAAGACTTATCCGACTAATGGGAATAATTTCCCGACTCCATGGAATATGATAGGGTTTATGGTTTGCTGGTTTTCTTTAGCAGAAAGCAACACTAATAGTGAGTCCTTATTCATGTCTTTTTATTATTAGCCGTATTAAGTTATCATCTAGCCAGTCTGTAAGCACCTATTCTACTTTCAAGCAAGAGTTGAGCAATCAGTTCTATTTCTTCTCTTTTCAACTTTTAGTTCTTACTACGGTGCTAAACCACAGACAAGCCGTACCAGATTTCTAGCGATTCACGAATCAATGTGCCCAGCTGTGTGCCCCGAAAACACACACCCCGCTTGTACCCCAGGCACAAGCAGGACTAACTCATCACTCTCCTGTCCTAGGTGTCTAGGTCCCCGTCCAAACTTGGACTCCAAGCCCCCACTTCCCGAGTCCTGGACTCAGTGTGGTGCAAGGACCTCCACCATCTCCGTCTCCAATCAGTCGGTCTAGAAAGAGCTAGATCCACAACAAGGGAGCAACAAGTCTTCCCTACACCCATACCCAAGTATGCGCTCGGGACAATAAATCTATGACTTGACTAGAGTCATATGCAACGACCGGTCCTTAATCGACATGGATAGGGAAAAAGTGTAACTAAGTCATGCCCTATTGGCCGCAGGACACAACCCCTTACACCCACCAGTACCCAAACCATATCCCTACCCGGTCACCATTTTTCTTCCCACCATTTTATCATGAGTGATCATATTTTATTACCTATTTGCGAGTAATGGCATGTTACTCACGCTACCGATATCCTAAGCATAGCAGCTACTCGACCTGTATTAGTAGGACTCATGGGTGGATATATTTATGCATGTAGTTTCCATAATATGCCTGTAACTTAAATGCACATCACATATATATATTCAGTGATCATTAAAATAGGGGTTATGCACCGAGGCTTGCCTTGGGCAGGCGCCGGGTCAGTAGTCTCAGCACCAACAGGCTCCTAGGCTCCCTCCTATAAGAGGATCTCCTCCTCGTACTCCTCGATCACCTCGTCGTATGCCGGCTCACCGATGGGCACGAAGTCTACCAGTTCGTGATCTACATGTATGAAATGATAATGCAATGCTTAGGAATATAACAACAGTAGCTCTTAAAATAAAAGTACATTGATTTAACTACTAAGATAGTTCTATCGACCACGGTGCTAAGCTTCCTATTGTTACCGATAACAAGTTTGAAATGCGACATTCATTATTATTATAGCAACTACAGGTATTCTTATTCCTAATACCGATTTACGCTATATACGACAAATCAAGAGTAATAGCTACTTTATTTAGAAACCCATTCTAAGGCTACAAAATTTTACAGCAAGTACATAACAACCTAGCGAACCTACTATAAAATTTTTGTGTCTATATCTATCACCCATTATCCACAAATATTCCTACAAGTATTAACCTACCTAATATTAGCCCTCTAGTTTTGAATTTATGACCCAATACTTGTCACAGCTAACTACAATCCAACTGTACTAGTAGGTAGATGGTATTTTTGCGAACCTAACAAAATTAGTCTCACTATTTTTAGACCACTACACAATTTACTACGATTTATCGAAGTTCAACTCTTAACAAAAATAAATAAGCATTTCTACTTTACTAGAAATTAAGGAAACCGAATTCCAACTCGTGGCCCAACCCATGCGGCACGGCGCGCGCCAGCGAAGCGCGGCCCACGCAGGGGGGGGGTGCGGCCCAGCCAGCCAACGCCCCACGACGTGAGAGACCCACGCGCGACGGCAAACATGCAAAAACGCCTCCGAACTACTATGTATTTACTGCGAGCTCTAAGGCACTATTCCTCCAGTCTATGGTTTTACATCTACGCCCTCGGAAACTCTTATCCTCACATCAGCGACACCCCCACGGCCATCCGTGCGCACCGGCGCGGCGGCGCTAGCACCGGCGACCTACGCCGGCCACAACAGGCCTTCCCCTCCCCAACAACCAAGCCGACTCTTACCTAGGAGCGAATGCGAAGCGCTGGGCGAACAAAACGCGAACCAGGACGCAGCAGCGAGGTCAGGCCACGACGGTGGGTAACCTGCAGTCACGGTGGTGCCATTCCGGTGAACGTCAGCAAGGCTAGGGCAAAACAATTAGCTAGTGAGCTCTAGTGACTCACCATGGAACCTTACGACACGGTGGCTCGTACAGAGATGGCTCGAGTCGAGCTGGCCACGTGCGCGCAAGGTGGTGCGGCGGTGCACGGCGATGGCACGGCTGTGTGAGAGACTGCTATACGGTGGTAGGGCTTAGACTGTGGTGAGCTTGGTGATGACTAGCTGGCAGAGAGGCTAGTAGAGCAAGGAATTGGAACAGGATGCCTTGGTTGCTTGGCTAGCTGACGGTGTAGGCCACCCTGGTCTTATGGACCCAGTGGAGCGACGATTTCAAAATTGGTCTCTGAGAAGGTGTACATGCAGTGAGATGGGGACAGTGGCATGGCTAGCTACTCAGCGGAGTCGAGCATGCGACGAATTAGACTATAGTGCTGCGGTCATGATGAATTGAAGAAAGGGGGTCCCACCGGCCTAGGCGATAGTGGAGGCAGGGTGCTTTGGCGCGGCCTGGCTCGGCGCAAACGTGGCCGTCAATGCCAAGCGTCAGTGCATACAATGATAGGGAACAGCAAGGCGTGCTCTAGGCGGCTGTCCGCATGGCCGAGAATGTAGGTTGACGAAGCTCGGCATGGCGTCGCAGCAGGCAGCGCCGGACAAAGGAAATACAGTGCAACGCGACGCCGAGGTGATGGGGAGCAGGTGGTCATCTCATGCGCGTGTCACCACGGTGAGTCAACGAAAGTAGTACCGAGCGTGGCTATTGGTGGCGTGCAGCGCGAGACCCGGCGCACCTCTGGCCAAAGCAGAGCAGAGCATGGCACAACAGAGCACAGTCGAAGTCTCAGACGCAGCGCGTCAGCCTTGGCGAGGTGACCCGCATGCCAGAGAGTGGCAGCCGACAGTCAAGGCAACAGTGCTAGGCCCTACGTGCGGTGCGCATTCATGATGGCAATGCGGCCGGTGCCTCAGCACACTGGGTGAGCCAGCAGCGACGCCAAACCGGGCAGCAGCGGTAGCCACGACCAGCGCACGGTGGCAGGCAGCCATGGCCCATAGCGCAAGTGCCATGCATGTGCATACACGCACAGGCACGGTAGTGGGACATGGCTGGCAAGGTAGTGCGCGCTGGCAAGCCCGCGGCGGTGCTAGGCCAAGTGGTGACCACACCCAGAGCTAACCCATGTGCTGTGCATGCTTTTTAAAGCAGTTAGAAAACTTGTACGCGATGCTCCAAACGCCAAACTAGCTGTTCGATGCGCACGAGGGTACATAGAGCTATCAACCGGAGTCATGACATCGTGCTCCTTCCTAAGCCGATCGCTCTTGAAAACTTGCCAAAAGTGGTATCGTCGACCCTCTTTCAAACTTACGCGAAATGACTTACTCCGAACGGTTTCACGTCGAATTCCAATTTTGACCTACTGGATGTACTAGCTAGCTATCCTCGTCCTCGACCGCACATGTTTTATCGCCGTTCGCAAAATGTTATATAGTATTTTTGTTTCGACTTCCAATCGTCGACCCTCTTTCAAACTTACGCAAAATGTTACTCCGAACGGTTTCGCGTCGAATTCCAATTCGTTTCTTGTTTCATATAAATGTTTCCAGTGCCGAACATTGATTTATAATTCATGTCATACACATTTGCACATAAGTAAGATGCTCATGCAGTGTTTTAGCAAAAATGGTTCAATGTAACACCTGAGGGTGTTACACCAGAGAGACTGGCATGTGGGACCACTTGATGAAAACTTGCTCCACCGGGGTGATCTCCAGAAGTCCATTGGCGCTGCAATATGCGTTCTAGAACCTAGAACATAACAAGATTAGTGGGAAATACTGAGCTCACCTAGTTGGTGCCCGAGGAATGCTTCAGTTGAGAAACATGGAATATTGGGTGGACTGAAGCTGAAGATGGCACTTGTAGTTTTTAAGCCACTGCCCCAATGCGCTCCAAGATATGGAAAGGACCAAAGAACTTGAATGACAACTTATGATGAGCACGGCAAGCCACCGAAGCTTGGACATAAGGCTAGAGCTTGAGGTAAACAAAATCTCCCATGTTGAAGGTTCTCTCGGTCCTATGTTTATCAGCTTGACGGCGCATGCGATTCTGAGCCCGCTGAAGGTGTAGGAGCACCAGACTATGCATGAGCTCACGGTCTATCGATACGGGACCCACGGGATACCCCATAGGGAAGGGAGAAGATCTAGTCTAACTAGGATTCTTTCCATGTAATATTAGTAGTAGTATTATTCTGTAATCCTACTAGGAACTCTCATTGTAAACCGACTAGGACTCTGGCCTCCTGACTATATAAAGGAGGGCAGAGTTCCTGAGAGCAGAAGAGAAGGTAACACAACACTTTACAATCAATCCAACACAAAGGCTAACGCTGACTGGACATAGGGCTATTACTCGATCATGATCGAGGGTCCGAACCAGGATAAATCGACTGTCTCTTGCGTTTACTGTTGAATTCTGCATACGCTGAAGCCCGAACAAACTGCCCCAGGTACCCCCGTGGCAGGCAAATCGGTGGTAAAACATCGACAGCTGGCGCGCCAGGTAGGGGCTTTCGGCGAATTTGCATCCGAGAGCTCGACAGACCTCGACAACATGATCTTCTCGCCGGGATCAACCTTCATCTTCGATTCATGGATCTGTGAGGCAGGCAACGATGGCAAGTTCCAAAGCCACCTCCTCGAAGATTCGGATCACCATGAAGACCTTTCTATTTCGGCGACTACGACAGATCAACTCGCCGGAAGATTCGCATAGCTCATGATGTCCAATCCAACTCAGATTTTGCGGCTTTGCACATCCGACTCAAACTCAGGCTCCGCATCTAAGATGGAGTCTTACCCGAGTTCTTTTGAGAAACCAAGTTCTTTTCCGGCAGGATTCCAGAACACAACTTTGGCCTATCAAGAATACAACTCAGAGTCCTTTCAAGAAATTGGGTCCTTTTCCATTCAGACTCCACAACATGGCAAAATCTTATCAGGCATGGCCCGAAGGATCCCTTGATCCAGTGCTTAGAATGCCACTGAAAGGAGCTCAGGAAGGTCTCGTACTAACTATAACATCTCAAGACTGCATCGTCCACTGGCCAGGTTCTGTTCCTAAGGATAGCGGTACCCAACTAGTCGGCACGCCGACAATAGCAATTCTACCCTACCAAGAAGGAGACTCGATCTGCAACCTTGAAGCCTCTACTAAAGTTATCAACGACTATGACAGTGTGGAAACCAACGCTGATAACAGAACAATTCACACACGAGAAGTATTCATGGTTTGTCATCCTTGATCACCATTAGTCCCCCTAGAAGCACCTGACATCAAGTCATCGAATGAATCTGAGTCCAACATATCACCCTTCATCTAGGGGCATGATGGTGAGACTGAAAATCAGAAGCAAGCCAGAGAAAGGAGAAACAAATTGAAACAAGGATGCCAACACCGTGCTAGGCAGTGCAAGGAAGCTTGGGTCAAATATGAGTCAGATCTGGCCGAGTACAATAGAAGAAAATTAGAACAAGAAGTCGAAGAAAGACGCACGGTGAATACACCCTACAATAGGATCTGAGAAGCACTAGAAGAACTCAGAGCAACATCTCTTCCCATTGAAAAACAGGAATAGCTCCGAGACCTTCTCTGGTCAACGACACTAAGGGTACATGACGGAGAGACCTGCTCAAGACTACCTGCCAGGTCAACGTCCCATAGACGGGAAGATCAAAATCAAAGGAAGTTCGCTTTTGAGAGACTCGGACCAAGTGGAAGTCATAACAGAGAAAGTAGAAGGGACCATAGTCAAAACTACTGAGTTGAACAACCAAGAAAGACCAGAAGCAAAGTACCTATTTAGACAGCCCTGTAGAACTACTCTCATCAAGACAACAGTTGGCTAGAAGGAGGTGTTGAATCAGAATACACAGAAGCTGGAACGCATGATAGATTCCCCTATTTTGCAAACAGACTTGCTTCAATACGACTACCTCACAAGTTCAAGCCATCCAACCACTCTAAATATGATGGCAAGACTGAACCAAGGCAGTGGCTCAGGATTTACTCGCAGTCGATTGAACTAGCCAGAGGAGACGACGATATCAAGACCTTGTTCTTTCCCATGGCCCTAGAAACCATGCCCCTCCAATGGTTCGACAAATTAAATCCAGGGTCAATCAGGAATTGGGAGGACTTGCAAAGAGTTTTCTATGAAAATTTCGTGGGTATCATTACGCACCCCATCACCCATGCAAAATTAAAAGGACTCAAGTAGAAAGGAGGTGAAATTCTTAGAAATTACTATCGATGATTTGGCGAACTATGTGCTCAAGTACATGACATCATCGAATGAGAAGTAATCGAAGCTTTCTCTCACGGAATCATGGCTAGGTGGCAATTTCAGGACTTCTGCAAAGAAAACCTGAGAAACAATGAAGAATTCAGACACATAGTAGAAAAGATGATTACTGCAGAGGAGAAGACACGAGAAAGGTTCTCGGATAGGAACAACCAAGATAACCCGGACAAGCGAAACCATCAAAATATCAGACATCAGGAAAGAAAGCGTGGACCAGACAACACCGTAGCGGTGGCTAATAAATCAAGGAAGTTTTCCAAACCCAGAAGGTATGACAAGATTGAAAACATGCATTGCATCTGGCACCCTAAAGGAAATCACACCATTGGAAATTGCTACACCTTCAACGACCGATACACAAGAAAAGATAATAAGGTAAACACTAAAGAAGACAATCAGAAAAAAGATGAAGACAACCACGAAGACAAGGGATTCCAAAAATCTAGGGGGACAGTAGCAGTGATCTTCGCTAGGGCCTCAGATTCTAGAAGCAAACATCAAGAAAAGCTAGCTCTACGAACCATCATGGCCGCAGAACCGGCTACTCTAAGATATCTCAATTGGTCACAGTATCCAATCTAGTTTTCAAGAGAAGACCAATGGACTAGCATAGGAAACACATGCCATTACCCACTGGTTCTAGATCCAATTATCGCTAGTATGACTGTCACAAAAGTACTAATCGATGGGGGAGCCGGACTCAACATTATTTTTTTCAGAAACGCTAAGAAAGATGGGACTACAACTCACCGGAATGATTACACCAACGAGCACCCCTTTTTATGGGATAGTACCCGGCAAGGCAGCCATGCCACTTGGACAAATCACTCTACCGGTTACTTTCGGAACTCCCTCAAACTACCAAACAGAGTTCATCAAGTTTGAAGTTGCAAACTTTGATTCATCATATCACGCAATCCTCGGGCGCCCAGCACTAGCAAAATTCATAGCGATACCGCATTACCCGTACCTATTGCTTAAGATGCCAGGGCCTAACGGTGTCCTTTCCCTTCGAAGTGATTTGAAGTGCGCTTTTGACTGCGACATTCAGGCAATTCAAATTGCAGCCAAAGCACAAACCGCCAATGGTAGAAAAGAAATAGCCACTATCACCACAGAAATGAGCCCAGAAGAACTAGAGATGCCAGCTAAAAAGCCCAGCATCCTCGCACCACCTAAAGAAGCCAACGTCAAGCAAATCGACCTGGGCACCGGTGATCCCTCCAAGATGGTAGCCACCAACGCCCACCTCTCGGCAAAATAGGAACTCGCGCTCACGAACTTTCTTTGGGACAACAAAGATATCTTCGCTTGGAAGCCTGCTGACATGCCAGGTGTCCCAAGAGAGTTGGCTGAGCACAGAATCGATATCAATGAAGGCTCCAAGCCTATGAAGCAACGACTACGATGATTCTCACCCGACAAGAAGGCAACAATTAAAAAAGAAATCACAAAGCTAATGGCAGCCGGATTCATCAGAGAAATCCTTCATCCAGATTGGCTAACAAACCCAGTTCTAGTACAAAAAAAGAATACGGGCGAGTGGCGCATGTGCGTCGACTACACAGATCTCAACAAACACTGCCCGAAAGATCCATTAGGGCTACCACACATTGATCAGATAGTTGATTCAACAGTAGGATCTGCCCTATTATCCTTTCTTGATTATTATTTAGGATATCACCAAATCGCATTACAGGAACAAGACCAGAGCAAGATATCTTTCATCACTCCGTTCGGTGCCTATTGCTACAAGACCATGTCGTTTGGACTCAAGAATGCTGGTGCCACATACCAAAGAGCTATCCAAACGTGCCTTGGTGATCAGATTGGTGAAAACGTAGAGGCATTCATGGATGACGTAGTAGTAAAAACAAAGAACCCGAATACATTAATTGAAGACTTAAAGCAAACCCTTGAAAACCTGAAAAGGTGGAGGTGGAAATTGAACCCAAACAAGTGTGTATTCGGAGTTCCTTCAGGACAACTACTCGGATTCTTGGTCAGTCATTGTGGAATCAAAGCCAGCACCAAGCAAATTTGAGCCATAACAGAGATGGGCCCTCCATGAAGTGTCAAAGATGTGCAGAAATTAACAGGCTGCATGGCAGCCCTCAATCGTTTCAAATCAAGACTCGGCGAAAAAGGGTTACCTTTCTTTAAACTACTAAAGAAGACAGACAAGTTTGAGTGGACAGAAGAAGCCAACGAAGCTTTCAAAAGACTTAAGGCATACCTAACCTCCTCGCCCGTTCTCACACCTCCAAAGAAAAATGAAGACATGATGCTGTACATTGCGGCAACTTCTACTGTGATCAGCACAGCGATAGTCGTAGAAAGAGAAGAAGAAGGGCACGTATATAAAGTACAACGCCTAGTATACTACATCAGCGAAGTACTGTCAGAGTCAAAAATCCGGTACCCGTATGTGCAAAAACTACTCTACGCCCTCCTGATCACTTCATGCAAGCTTCACCACTATTTTGAAAGCCACAAGATTACCGTGGTGATAGATTTCCCACTCAAAGACATCCTACACAATAGAGATGCAACAGGGCACATATCTAAGTGGGCAGTTGAACTTGGTGCTCTCAATATCGATTTCACCCCATGGAAGGCAATTAAATCTCAAGCCCTTGCCGATTTTGTTGCCGAGTGGACTGAAATTCAACAACCTATGTCAAATACCATCCTTGACCATTGGAAGATGTACTTTGATGGATCACTCAAGTTAGGTGGAGTCAGTGCAGGCGTTCTCTTCATCTCTCTAGATGGAAAACAACTCAAATATGTCCTTCAGATATTATGGCAAGATACAAACAATGAAGCAGAATACGAAGCCCTCATCCACGGGCTTTGAGTGACAATTACCCTTGGAATCAAGCCATTACTCATATATGGTGATTCGGCAGTGGTCGTTAACCAAGTCAACAAAGATTGGGACTACACCAAAGAAAACATGGGCGCTTATTGTGCCGAAATACGAAAACTCGAGAAATATTTTCAAGGATTGTAAATTCTACATGTCCTATGCGATTCTACTATTGTGGCAGACGTCCTCGCCAAGCTCGGATCGGATAGGGCGAAGGTCCGACCCGGTGTATCCATAGAGGAGTTATCAGCTCCCTCTATCAAACAACTCAGTGAGATAACCCCTGAACTCCCAGCTAAAAACACCCAGATTTTGGTAATCACCACCTCATGGACCTAGGTTTTTATTGATTACATCAAAGAGAATAAGTTGCCAGCAGATAAAATAGAGGCTACCCGAGTTGTTCGTAGAAGCAAGAACTACGTCCTAGTAGGGGACAAACTGTACAGAAGAGCCGCATCTTCAGGGGTACTCCTAAAATGTGTCTCGTTTGAAAAAGGCAAAGAGATCTTAAAAGAAATACACTCAGGTTGCTGTGGAAATCATGCCGCTTCAAGAACACTAGTCGGCAAAGCATTCTGCACCGGATTCTACTAGCCAACCGCTTTGAAAGACGTAGAAGAACTCGTCAGAAAATGCAAAGGTTGTCAAATGTTCGCAAGACAAGCTCATGTACCTGGTCACAATCTCGTCTGCATCCCACCCGCTTGGCCTTTCTCCTGCTGGGGGTTGGATCAAGTAGGACCTCTCAAGAAAGTAAAGGGCAGTTTCGAGTACATCTTTGTAGCAATTGATAAGTTCACCAAGTGAATTGAATACAAACCACTCGCAAAATACAGCGCAGCCAAAGCAGTCGAGGTCATCCAAGACATTATGCACCACTTTGGCATGCCCAATCGAATCATCACAGATTTGGGTTCTCCATTCATAGCTATAGAATTCCAAAGTTAGGCACAGGATTGCGGCTTCAGCATAGATTACGCATCAGTCGCACATCCAGAAGCCAACGGACAGGTAGAAAGGGCTAATGGACTCATACTAGCTGGATTGAAACCAAGATTGTATGAAGAACTAGTGGACTATGGATCCAAATGGATTGAAGAATTACCCAAAGTAGTATGGGGGCTATGAACTCAAATAAGCAGAGCCACCGGATACTCACCTTTCTTCCTAGTTTATGGATCAGAAGCCGTACTGCCTGCCGACTTGATCTGGACGTCACCAAGGATAGAACAATATAACGAAGGAGAAGTAGAACACACCCGAAGATTAGAGCTCGATTGTACAGAAGAAGTTAGAGTAAACGCTACCGTTCAATTAGCTAGATACCTCCAAGGTTTAAGACACCACTACAATAAGAATACCCAGCCTCGATCACTCCAAATCGTAGACCTAGTACTAAGAAGAATACAAAAAACTAACAGATGCCATAAACTACTCAGTCCATTGGAAGGTCCTTTTATTGTCACAAAAGTCACCGGACCAGGCACGTATAAGTTGATAACTGAAGATGGAAAAGAAGTCAACAATACATGGCACATCAACCAACTAAGAAGATTCTACGCATGAAAACTACTCAGGGAAGAATATGTATACAAGCCACAAGAGATCAACGTTCATGATCAATAAAGATGGTGTTCCTCGACAACATATGTCTTATTATGGCTTTCCCCTAATTGTTTTCACTAAGCATGTAAACATTCATGATCAATAAAGATGGTGTTCCTCGACAACATATGTCTTATTATGACTTTTTCTGAGTTGTTTTCACTGAGCATACCGGCTGAGAGCAAAAGAGCTGAAAAGATGCTTGAGCCCGCCGATGAGGGTAGCTAATAAGCTAATACCCGAACCAAAAAGCAAAATGGCTAAAATTATGCCTAAGCATACCGGCCGAGAGCAAAAGAGCTGAAAAGATGCTTGAGCCCGCCGATGAGGGTAGCTAATAAGCTAACACCCAAACCAAAAAGCAAAATGACTGAAATTATGCCTGAGCATACCGGCCGAGAGTAAAAGAGTTGAAAAGATGCTTGAGCCCACCGATGAGGGTAGCTAATAAGTTAACACCCGAAACAAGAAGCAAAATGGCTGAAATTATGCCTAAGCATACCGGCTGAGAGCAAAAGAGCTGAAAAGATGCTTGAGCCCGCCAATGACGGTAGCTAAGAAGCTAACACCCAAACCAAAAAGCAAAATGGTTGAAATTATGCCTGAGCATACCGGTCGAGAGCAAAAGAGCTGAAAAGATGATTGAGCCCGCCAATGAGAGTAGCTAATAAGCTAACACCCAAAATAAGAAGCAAAATGGCTGAAATTATGCCTGAGCATACCGGCTGAGAGAAAAAGAGCTAAAAAGATGCTTGAGCCCACCGATGAGGGTAGCTAATAAGCTAACACCCAAACCAAAAAGCAAAATGGCTGAAATTATGCCTGAGCATACCGGCTGAGAGCAAAAGAGCTGAAAAGATGCTTGAGCCCGCCGATGAGGGTAGCTAATAAGCTAACACCCGAACCAAAAAGCAAAATGGCTGAAATTATGCCTGAGCATACCAGCTAAGAGCAAAAGAGTTGAAAAGATGCTTGAGCCCACCGATGAGGGTAGCTAATAAGCTAACACCCAAAACAAGAAGCAAAATGGCTGAAATTATGCCTGAGCATACCGACTGAGAGCAAAAGAGCTAAAAAAAATGCTTGAGCCCACCGATGAGGGTAGCTAATAAGCTAAAACCCAAACTGATCCTAAGATGTTTTTACAACCAGGGAAAGAGCCAGATGCTGGCCACATCTCGAGTTAAGCAAAAAAGCTAAAAAGAAGAAGCTGAAGATGCTTGAGATCGCTGGTTCCAAGTCTTTTTAGTACTAATAAGAACAAAAAGGTTGTAAAGACAAAGATCTACTTACCCTGAGTTGTTTACACGACAGCCAGACAAGCACTCGACAAATCCAAAAAGTTTGTCAAGACAACGATCTACAAATACCGAGTTGTTTACACAGTACAGACGAAAGCTTGACAAGCACTTGATAAAATCAAGAAAGTTTGTCAAGATAACGATCTACAAATACCGAGTTGTTTACACGGTACAGACGAAAGCTTGACAAGCACTTGACAAAATCAAGAAAGTTTGTCAAGACAATGAACTACAAATACCGAGTTGTTTACATGGAGCAGACGAAAGCCAAATAAGCACTCGACAAATCAAGAAAGTTTGTCAAGACAACGATCTACAAATACCGAGTTGTTTACATGGCGTAGACGAAAGCATGACAAGTACTTGTCAAAATCAAAGACATCCAGGCAAAGAAGACATCAACAAAAATAAAGGATCTTCATTCAAAAAGAAGTATAATATCCCATTACAGAGGCTAGAGTACAAAGGTCAATTACATCAAGCGTCGTCATCAGGAGAAGAAATATCAATATTAAGATTATCTACAATCGTCCTGGCTAAATCTTTGACCTCAGGCTCCACCTTTTCAACGGCATCCAGATACTCTTGACTCTCGGCTTCCTCTGCAATCTTGGACAAAGGCATCTCCGGAGCAAGAACCCAGACCTGGGCAAGAACATTTCTGGTACAAAGTTGGGCGCACCACTTCACGAACTCCTAGAAATAGGTCAGAACTTGGGGAATAAACTAAGCCCAAGATTGACCATCATCTGCTGGAGTCCGGAGAAGGTCAGCTACTGACCGAAAGGATTTTCACAAAGCATTCCAGTTCTCGGTAGCCATCGCCAACTTACCAGTCAAGACTTCAATAGTTTTTTGGACCTGCACAAGATCCCTGTCAGCTCCACACCTAATCAACTTGGCAAGCACGAGTTCTTCCTTAGCATGAGTAATTACCTCTTCAGCCCTATTGTGACTATTACGAGCAAGTGTCTTTATCTCCTCAATACCCTCCGAGAGCTTCTGCTTTTCAACTCGGAGAGCTAGACCAGGCATCAAAAAACAAGTCAGCAGAAAGGGAAATTTGAATACAAAAGGAAACAAAAAGAACCCACAATACCATTGCACTCATTCTTCATGGCCTCCACACTCTTCAAGGCCTCCTGCACAATAGCATCCCTTCGCTTTTCTACCTCAACCACCTGGGCACAGAGAGCTTTTTCCTCCCTTTGGTGCGTTTGGCGCTCAGTCTCCATCTTAGCCCAACAGAGGTCAAGCTCTGTTTTTAGGGCACTAACCTCAGAAGACAACTTTTTCTCGGTTTCAGATGAGAAAAAGAAGACGGTATGGTCTCGAGAAAAAGACTAAAAAAAGGAGAGAGAGAAAAACAAGATATAAGAACAGAAGAAAGATGAACATCCAAAGAAAGAACTTCAGAAAAAAAAACTTACCTAGAGTTTTTCCCCAAAAGAAGTCGCAAAGGTTCCCCAGGCAGTGGTCAGCTCTGACAACCGATAAGTGGCATTGAATTGTTGCACCACATCATCATCCAAACGCTAAACGCCACTAGCAAGAGGAGCAGAGGGAGAAGCCGGCCGAGGCGAAGAAGACAAGACTAGGGCCGTACCCTGGGAAGCCCCGGCTACCTCCTCAAATGGCTCCATCGCCACGGCCATGGTCACCTCCGGAGCTAGCAAATCAGCAGCTACGTGATCACCAGAGAACCCTGTCTCCCTCACAGCCACCTCGTCGACCGTACATTCAAGACCCTAAGACTCAGTACACTAGGGCAAACCAGAAGACTGATAGGGGGTTGACTGAGGGTTAAGGGAAGGCGAGGGTCTGCAAGATGATAAGGAAACTCGATGATAAGAATATGAATCAGAAAAAAGGAAAACAAAAGCAAAGAAACAGAACGAGGATTCACTCACTCAGCTATCTTCTTCATAAAACCAACAGAAGACCTTAGAGGGGGAACTATAGCAGCAAAAATATCACCACCACCCTGCGACAGGAGTGGCGTGGTTGGTACCGGAGCCCCAGAAGAACTCGAGGTCGATGACCGCTTACTACAAAGAGAACATGGTCAAAGTCAGAACAAAAAGAGGTGTTCAATAGCAGAAAAACAAGGAAACAACTCACCGACGCATAACAAGGGCTGCATCATCATCATCCTCATCTTCCTCACTCTCAAACATGGCAACCACAACGCCATCTGGAAAAGAAGAAAAGTACTCGGTTAAAGGCAAAAACGAACAACAAAAAGACAAAACATATTAATATGCTCACCTCGGAGCACGCTACCTATAACTTGAGTACCTGGACGAGTACTCGATTGGCGAGACTTCTTGGTAGCAGACAAACTAGAAGAACAATCCGCTCGCCCCCTTTTTCCGACACTGTGAGGAGCTTGAGGAATTGGACGAGGAACATACTCTACATATGTGTCAAGAACTGCAGAAGAAACACTAGGAAACATCATGGTGGTTTGAAACTTACTGGTTAAAGATGCCCCAGCAAGATTCTCCCCAGTCTCCACAATGGCAGGGCAGTCATCAAGGGGGATCGAATCAACGAAGTTGCACCAAAATTCCTATGAAAGAGTAAAACAACCAGACGAGAAAGATTAAGCGAAAAGTGGAGACAGCAAAGGAAATATGAAAAGTACCCGCATAAGAAAAACAACTCATAGCAGGAGGTGGGTTGTTAGCACAATACTCAGGGACAGTATGTGGGACGACGCTTACTCCTTTCAACATCTTCTGAAGGCGCTCGAGCACCTCCTCACTAGTCAACTCAAGGGCAGGGACCATATGATAAGGGTCATCCGCCCCAGAGTATTCAAAACCATAATTCTCTCGCTCCTTCAGAGGTTGAACACGGCGGCGAAGAAAACTAGAGATGATCCCAAAGTTGGTCAACCCTTGCTATTTCAGAGCACATATCCTCTCAAGAAATAGCTTGATTGCCTAGAGCTCATCCACCGTCAGGGGATTCTTTTCTCATCAGTCATTAACCATGGGACCAGAACCAGAATGAACAGCAAGAGGAGGAATCATATTGGCGGCATAAAACCAGTCGGCACGCTAATCCCTCACAGAATCAACCAAGTCATAATCAAAGAATTTACTCTTACGACCCTGATGAAACTGAATCCCATAGCCACCAAGAACATGGGTGTCATCGTTGTGGGGTTGGGGCTTCAGACGGAAGAAGTAACGAAAGAGAGAAAGAGAAGGAGGAATTCCAAGAAAAGTTTCACAAAGATGAACAAAAACAAAAAGATGAAGGGAACATTGGGAGTAAGATGGTTCAAGGTAATCCCAAAATAACTGAGAAAGCGATGAAGAAAAGCAGAGGCAGGAAGGCAGAGCCCAGCACAGATAGAGACAAAAAGAACAATCTCACCAGGGCCTAGAGTTGGGACCCGATGCTGGCCTGGAGCTCTCCATTCAGCAATCTCCTTGTCCTGGATTAGGCAATCACTGACAAGCTTGCGCAACTGATCCTCAGTTGTAGTCAGAGCCGGCCAGACCTTCTGAGCAGCCCTCATGGCCATGAATTCTTGATTTTTCAATCACGGAAAGTGATGCCTCCTCGTCTACAAAAGTTGCCTGAGACTTGCTCGCTGATTTCTTCCTACCCATATACCAGCGAAAGTAATAAGGCACTAAGAATAGATGATGCTCAGGCGGCGGCGCTTAGATGACGGTGACAATGGTGACAGTGGAGTGAGGACTAGGGTTTCAAGGCAAAAGCAGGGCAGCAAAGAAAAAGAAGAAAGAAGGCCTTTAAATAGATTTTTACAGCAATAGAAATATGGCCACTAGGCCCATTTAAACATGGCATGAGAACGCAACGGTCCATTTCCCAACACAACTGACACAGCTGAAATGATAGACGACACACTTCTACACAAGGGTACAGTTCAACGGGCAGATTTTAGACTTATCCATCCAGCACCACGGCAGAGTTATCATATTGCTACAAAAAGAACTCATCAACCATGAAGCAACGAAGGGTTACCTCAAAAGGAACAAAAGAACTTGGTTCTTATAGAAAGAACTCAGAAATCTCATAAACAACTAGGACATCAGTAGAAAAAAGAATGATAACTCAGAAGACAAGATTCTTTCCATTATAAATGGCTTCAAAAAATACAAGATTACACATCTTACAAGACCCAACGAACTCGGTACTATGACGAGCAAGGTAGCAAAAAGGAACCCGGACACAACTAGGCTCTGGAACGACTACGTGTTCCAAATTGCTACTCGGTAGAACAAACCGCACTCGGCTACACTGTTTTCTTCAAAGGATGAATGCAGTACATCCGAGGTGGAAGTCAGCAGCACGGTGGGACAACATGGACTAGGGAAGGCCACCAGGCATCTATCTACCCAAGTCCGATGTGACACCGGATCAGGCATTGATCTGCACTAGACAGTCGCAGGGCAGGCAAGGGGGATCTGCCTAGAACTGCTGGATGAAGGAACATATCCCACATCACAAGACTTTCTCCAACTACCGCCACGTACCTCCTGGTACAATGCCGCTGCGAGATTAGTCTACCTCTAATCTCTATCACAAGACTCCCTCCAGCTATGACAAGATATACAAGAACTACAAGATATGCCTGAGGGCTACTCTACTTCAGAAACTACCATAGTTATGACTACGGAGATTTTAGACCACGCAACAAAATACTCAATGAATCAAAACAGCACACTAGGAGGGTATTTATAGACCAAAAAAGTGGTGCACATGGACCGGGAGCACCAATGGAACAAACCTAACAAAGGACACAGTGAAAAGATAGAATTCAATGAAAAAGGACTCAGGCATGAAGGAACAACACTCAAGGACGAGTATATTCGAAATGATATACCAACACTGTACAACTCCTGAACAAACAACAATTACACTCAACCACCACCACACAACTACATCTGACAACAGCAGACTGCCAGACAATATGCCAAGACCCTGCATCTGAGTTCTTTCTGAATAAAAGAACCTAGATATATGCTCGGGGGCTACAACAGGAGAGGTTTTCAGTTCTTTGAACAACTCAGATTCAAGACCCTCCAACTCTTTGTTCCAAATAGCAAGAGGCTCGGGGGCTACACTTAGTGAGTGCACTTTTTCAAAAAAGTGCACATCACTCAGAAGACTTCTTCAAGATAGAAGTTTTCAAACAACATAAGATTCAAGACCCTCCAACTTTTTGTTCCAAATAGCAAGAGGCTCGGGGGCTACACTCAGTGAGTGCACTTTTTTCATCAAAAAAAGCGCACGTCACCAAGAAGACTTCTTCAAGACAAACCACTTCAAGGACTCACGATAAAAAGAACCCGGACCGAGCTATATCTGAGTTCTTTTTGATAAATAACCTGAGTATATGCTTGGGAGCCCTTCGACGAAGAATCAGAACAATTTCAAGACAAGACCCTCCAGCTCCTTATTCCAAATAGCAAGAGGCTCGGGGGCTACACCCAGACGGATGTATTTTTTTCTTCAAAAAAGTGCATACCACTCAAAGATCCCAAGAAGCGCTACACGGTTTCACTCAAGTAAGCACTCGAACGATGCTTGTTCCTGCTCGACAAGACCTGAAGGAACAAAATGAGGCTTCCAGAGCTCAACCATGGAGTGCTTGGGGGCTTATCGATACGGGACCCACGGGATACCCCATAGGGAAGGGAGAAGATCTAGTCTAACTAGGATTCTTTCCATGTAATCTTAGTAGTAGTATTATTCTATAATCCTACTAAGAACTCTCATTGTAAACCGACTAGGACTCTAGCCTCCTGACTATATAAAGGAGGGAGAAGTTCCTGAGAGCAGAAGAGAAGGTAACACAACACTTTACAATCAATCCAATGCAAAGGCTAACGCTGACTAGACGTAGGGCTATTACTCGATCACGATCGAGGGTCCGAACCAAGATAAATCGACTGTCTCTTGCGTTTACCGTCGAGTTCTGCATACGCTGAAGTCCGAACAAACTGCCCCGGGTACCCTCGTGGTAGGCTATCAGTGGTAAAACATCGACACGGTCCTCAAGCCATTTCTGTAGGTTAGGTACAGGGATAGCATCAGCAACATCGACACCCAAATGGTGAGGAGGATATCCATAAATTACCTCAAAAGGAGTTCTACCCAATGCTGAATGAGTGCTTGTATTGTACCAATACTCTGCCAAGGGTAACTAGTGAATCTAGCGCGAAGGGCAGGCATGAATGAAGCACTGAAGGAAGGTCTTAAGGCATTGGTTGACCCATTGAAAGGTCCTAATATGGCTAGAGGGGGGTGAATAGCCTATTTAAAATCTACAAATCAACTAGAGCAATTTGATTAGTACAGCAAATAGCGAAATGCAAACTTGCTCTAGCTCTACAAGGGTTGCAAGCCACCTATCCAATAATTCTAGTTGTTATGATCACTAGGCACATAATCCACTAGGTCACTACTCACTAAGCGCTCTCACAATTTCTACACTAAAGAGCTCCACTAGATGAACTTAATCCACAAAGCAAGCTCTCAATTCTAGCTACACTAAAGAGCTTGATATAGCTAGTTTGTGGGAATGTAAATGAGTAAGTGAGGTGATTATACCGCCGCATAGAGGAGTGAACCAATCACAAGATGAATACTTTATCAATCACTGGGAGAATATCAAAGGGCAAGAGACAACCAATTTTCTCCTGAGGTTCACGTGCTTGCCAACACGCTACGTCCCCATTGTGTCGACCAACACTTGGTGGTTCAATGGTTAAGCGGTGTTGCACGAACCTCGTCCACACAATTGGACACTGCAAGAACCTACCCACAAATGAGGTAACTCAATGACACGAGCAATCCACTAGAGTTACCTTTCGGCGCTCCGCCGAGAAGGTACAAATCCCCTCACAATCATCGGAGCTGGCCATGAACAATCACCAACTCATGCCAATCCTCCTCCGCTACTCCAAGCCATCTAGGTGGTGGCAACCACCAAGAGCAATAAGCGAAACCCACAGCAAAAACATGAACACCAAGTGCCTCTAGATGCAATCACTCAAGCAATGCACTTGGATTCTCTCCCGATCTCACAAAGATGATGAATCAATGATGGAGATGAGTGGGAGGGCTTTGTCTAAGCTCACAAGGTTGCTATGTCAATGCAAATGGCCAAGAGTATAAGCTTGAGCCGGCTATGGGGCTTAAATAGAAGCCCCCATGAAATATAGCTATTGTACCCCTTCACTAGGCACAATAGGGGGTGACCGGATGCTTCAGTCAAATCGACCAGACGCTGGACCTCAGTGTCCGGTCATAGGATGCGTGCCACATGTCCCCTCTCTTCAAATGTTGATCGCCCGATCTCAGTAATGACCAGACGCTGAACCCCAGCGTCTGGTCATTTCCAGTAAGTATCTAGAGATGACTTTTCACGGCCGAATGTGTCCGGTCATGCTCGATCGGACACACCCAGCGTTTGGTCACACAACAACTCCCCTATGCGCTGCCATGTCAGCAGGACCAGATGCAACCTTCCAGCGTCCGGTCACTAAGTGACCCAGCGTTCGGTCAGAGACCGACCCCAGCGTCTTCATGCTTCACCTGACCAAACATGCCGGTCCTACCAAGACTAGCGTCCGATCACTTACAGTGACCTCCGTCTTTTCAATCTAGGGCGCCGGTGGCACCGTTGGACTGTCCGCACTCTACAGGCAGACACTCCATCGGTGAAGTTCCTAACCCTTGCTCCAATGTGCCAACCACCAAGTGTATCACCTTGTGCACATGTGTTAGCATATTTTCACAAACATTTTCAAGGGTGTTAGCACTCCACTAGATCCTAAATGCATATGCAATGAGTTAGAGCATCTAGTGGCACTTTGATAACCGCATTTCGATACGAGTTTCACCCCTGTTAATAGTACGGCTATCGATCCTAAATGTGATCACACTCGCTAAGTATCTCAATCACTTAAAACAAAATGGCTCCTACTATTTATACCTTTGCCTTGAGCCTTTTGTTTTTCTCTTTCTTCTTTTCCAAGTTCAAGCATTTGATCATCAACATGCCATCACCATCATCATGATCTTCATCATTGCTTCATTACTTGGAGTAGTGCTACCTATCTCATAATCACTTTGATATACTAGGTTAGCACTTAGGGTTTCATTAATTAACCAAAACCAAACTAGAGCTTTCACCTGTTATGTTTGGCCATCCGTCTGTGGGTGATACATCGAACTCATCTGCAATTGAATGCCAGCCATCTTGAATAAGAGTTGCCACAAAACAACTTGTAAAGATCCGATCACGATAAGATATAATCGACTTGAGCAGGCCATGCAATCGATTGATGTGATCCATAAACAACCGGAGCCACTGAAGCTGCCGTGAATGGATGGCACGGTGGAACAAAATGTGCAAATTTAGTATACTTATCCACTACCACGAGAATAGAATTGACACAACGGCAGCCCTGCAATGAAGTCCATGGAAATAATTTGCCACGCAGGAGAAGGCACAGTCAGCCATGACGCAATCACGCAATGCTGTTGATAATCTTGGCAGAAGAAAGTATCCATCTTTTTACCAAGCTATAGAGTAATTCAAAGTGGGCCACTTTACTTCACAAGTATTCTGCTACACAGATTCATATTCAGAAATTAGACAGGCATCGTTGTCACTTGCATGGCAGAGGCAGGGTGAGGTCGGTCCGAGGTGTCGGGCTCGCCGAATTTTTTATTTTTTAGCTTTTTTTTTGAATTTTTTTCATAAATATGTCCCTGGAGGTTTGATTTCAAAATCTGGACCCTTAGCTCGGCGCCATTGTTGCTGGCATCGAGGAAAGCTCTAGTTTGGTTTTGGTGAATTGATGAAACCCTAAGTGCTAACCTAGTTTATCAAGTGATCATGACATAGGTAGCACATTCCAAGTGGTGAAGCAAATGAAGATCATAACATGATGATGGTGATGCCATGGTGATGATCAAGTGCTTGGAATTGAAAAGAAGAAAGTGAAAAACAAAAGGCTCAAGGCAAAGGTATAAATGGTAGGAGCTATTTTGTTTTGGTGATCAAGACACTTAGAGAGTGTGATCACATTTAGGTTTGATAGCCATACTATTAAGAGGGGTGAAACTCATATCGAAATGTGGTTATCAAAGTGCCACTAGATGCTCTAACTCATTGCATATGCATTTAGGATCTAGTGGAGTGCTAACACCCTTGAAAACATTTGTGAAAATATGCTAACACATGTGCACAAGGTGATACACTTGGTGGTTGGCACATTTAAGCAAGGGTTAGGAACTTCACCGGTGGAGTGTCCGCCCATAGAGTGCAGACAGTCCAACGATGCCACCGGCGCCCTAGACAGAAAAGATGGAGGTCACTGTAAGTCATCAGACGCTGGTCTCTGAAGGACCGACACGTCCGGTCAGTAGCAGCAGAAAAAGCACAGCGTCGGTCATCGACCAGACACCGGCGCTAAAACGACCGGACGCTGGCTGGCTGTGTTCGGTCACACTGACATGGTCGTGCATAGAGGAGTCGCCGAGTGACCGGATGCTGGCTGTGTCCGGTCATGAAAAATCATCTCTGGATGCTTACTGGAATCGATCGGACGCTAGGGTGATCGATTGTCACTTGACCATTGAGATGGGGTGATCAACATTTGAAGAAAGTGGACACGTGCCACGCATCGCGTGACCGGACGCTGAGGTCCAGCGTCCGGTAAATATGATCGGAGCGTCCGGTCACCCCGTGTTGTGCCTAGTGGAGGGGTACACCGGCTCTATTTTGTGGGAGCTTCTATTTAAGCCCCATGACTGGCTCAAGCTCACTCTCTTGGCCTTTTGCATTGACATATCAACCTTGTGAGCTTAGCCAAAGCCCTCCCACTCATCTCCACCATTGATTCATCATCTTTGTGAGATTGGGAGAGAATCCAAGTGCATTGCTTGAGTGTTTGCATCTAGAGGCACTTGGTGTTCGTGTTTGGCTATGGGATTCGCTTGTTACTCTTGGTGGTTGCCACCTCCTAGACGGCTTGGAGCAGCGAGGATCGTAGAGCGAAGGGTGGTGATTGTCTCTGGCTCCGATCGTGGTGATTGTGAGGGGTTCTTGACCTTTCCCCGATGGAGAGCCAAAAGGTACTCTAGTGAATTGCTCGTGGCTTGTGTGATCCTCATCTTATGTTGGTTGTGCGGCACCCTATCGAGGGTTTGGCGTGTGATGCCAATTAGCGCGTGAACCTCCAAGTGAGTGAATCGCCACAACGAGGAGTAGCTTGCTGGCAAACAAGTGAACCTCGATAAAAAATCATTGTGTTCATCATTTGATTCCGAGGTGATTGGTCTTCATTGGTATTCATTCTTGTGATTGATTGGCTCCTTCTTCGACACAGCGGTATAAACAAATTGCTCACTCTCTTTACATTACTGCAAACTAGTTGTCAAGCTCTTTAGTGTAGCTAGTTGTGAGAGCTTGTTAGTTTGGTTAGTGTAGCTCTTTAGTTAGCTTTTGAGAGCACACTAACTTAGTTTAGTGTCATAGCTATTGTGTGGATAGAAACTATATAAACTAGAATTGTGGTAGGTGGCTTGCATTTTTAATAGGCTATTCACCCCCCTCTAGCCATTAGGACCTTTCAACCGAGTTCTGGGCCATGTTGGTGGCACGGACGCTGACATGGCAGCCATCGTGATGCCGTGGATCTTGGCGCCGAGCTTGGTGCCATAGATCTTCGGCGCCAACAATCCTGGCGCCGAGCTTGGCGCCAACAATCCTGGCGCCAAGCCCTCTCTTACGTATGGGGCCTCCATCCCTTTCTCTCTTCCTCTCTCTTTCTCTATACTGCCAGTCACCGCTGTCGTACCGTCCTCGCCCGCGTGCATGCTCCACCCTGCCCACGTCCATGCCCTCGCCCTCGACGGCCGTCACCGCCTGCGCCTGCCATCCCCGGCCGCGCCCTCGCCCTCGACGGCCGTCCTTGCTCATGCCCTCGTCCTCGGTGGCCGTCCCCGCCCACGCCCTCGGCCACACCGGCCCCGTGCCTGTGCCGGCAGTCCCCTGCCTCGCCGTGCCACGCCCGTGCCCGCGTTGGCCGTCCCCGCCCGCGGCCGCGGCGACCCCATGCCCACGCCGGGCGTCCCCGGTCACGCCCACGCCCTCGGCGGCCGTCCGCGCCAGGTAAAAATTGTGAATATGCAACATAGGTGTTTAGTTGGCTTTGATTGTAATATAGTAGTTCGATTATTTGTTATTTACTAGTTAATGTGATGACTTAGGTAGTTAATTTAGTTAATGATCTAGTGAGATAGATAGAAACATAGATACATATGTACATAGATATAGTTAGATATGTAGATAGATAGAAACATAGATACATAGGTACATAGACATAGCTATTTTGTGAGTACACTGTATATATATACGTAGCTATTATCTTATTTACTTAGTTTGTAGTTAGAAAGTACTTGTTAGGTACTATCTATCGTCTAATTTGGACTAAAGGACATGTGTTTCGTTATGTGTTTGAACTAGATAGACAACCTAGTGACCATATATCATGGAGGCACCGTTGAATGCGATTGCTATGGATATGTTGACCATATATTATGAGTACAATGACAACAGCGATTTATCACTTCACTTACATAGTACACCTATAGCATCTAGGCTTTTCAGTAATAGCGAACGAATCTAGTCTCTTCAGACAATGAAAATAGACTTTTTAGTTACAAGGACAAGGAGTACGATGACAGCAATGATATATCACTTCACTTACATAGTACACCTATAGCATCTAGGCTTTTCAGTGATTTATCATGTCAACGACGAATAGACTTTTTCAGGAAACGAATCTAGGCTTTTCAGTGTCCATTGAAATAGGCTATTCAGTGAAACTAATTAGGCTTCTTGTGACCAGTTAAAACACAAACACATTGAAACGGCAACTAAACTTGCCTCTGTCTATATATACGCAATGCTGGATGCATTGCTACTTACTTCCTAACTAGTATTTTCTTTCGTTGCAGTACCAATGTCTGGAGGATCGTTCAGAGGGAGAGAAAAGGGGAAGGGAACTATCATTGTGCGGGAGGGTTCTCTTGGTCCCGATTTCTTTGAGGAAGCTCTTTATGAGATGTTTCCAGTTGAGAGCAAACGTGATTTCATCAAAGAGGCACCACTGAGAAGATAAGATGAACGGAAAGAAGAGTGGCCAAAATGCATGCATGGTGAGGACTGCCTAGTGCAGATGTTCACCGAGGAAATAGATGAAGGTCATCGTTTCTTCAAATGCCCGTGAGCATGGGTAATTGCTATTACTATTTGTTTCTTCAATATGTTCCTCTTTTATACAACTTACATGACATACTTATTGTAGTCTTCCTTGGCCGAAGAAAATTATGGGTTCACTAGGTAGGTCGATCATCAACCTATTTATCCGTATGTGGAGTACATCTACTACCTGTAGAACCGTATCTTCGATCTAGAAAGGGAGTTAGCAGTGGTTACAAGGACGAAGGATAGGACGACAACAACAATGGTGCCGATTCATAGGAGGCACTCTACAATGATCCATATTGCACCTGCCCTAACCACAAGAATAAGGGGCCTCCGCCATCACCCCCGCCACCACCGCCACCAACAATGGGAGGCTATTGTGGAGAAGGTGCAACACAATTTGCTATGTGGCCACACTATTAGGACGACTTTATCTTATTCACATGTCACATCTATGTGTTTGTTGTTTGGTTTAATTACCTAAGGCATATTAGATTTAGTCGAAGGAACTCTGTACCCTAATTCGGTACATGTTTTCACATGCCATTTCATGTGTTTTGTATGTTGAATTATATAATGCCCTACTTCGTTAGGTTTTGTTTGCAGCACGTGATCACATTTCACTATGTCCATAATATTAAGCTGAATATTATGACCACAAATAATGAAAACAACCACAAAATGAAAAGTACAATACTATGCCACATTAAACAATACAATAATACTAGAAGTACGTGCCGACATTAAACAACATCATTCATGAATAAACCATAGAACTAGCAAGTCATGTAGACTATTGAGTGCAACGAGGCCACTTTTCCTTCCTTAGGGTATCGGGATTCTCCTCCATCGCTGCTTTCGCTCAGCGTGCACGCTCAAGCTTCTTCTCCCTCTCCTCCCTGTACGTAGCAACATGCTTCCTTTCCTCCTCTTCCTTGTTCTTTTTTTTTTGCAGCCTCCTCTCCACGTCTCTTCTTCATCATCTTCTTGTCCTCTACCTTCCACCGCAACATTTTCTGTCTCTATTCCTTGTCTTCAGGCTTGATCTCAGTGTCGATCCACTGCTCAAAATCACAGAGCGGTGGAGGGGTCTGCAAAAAATGCAATTGTTACCAAACAAAAAAAAATCATGCAAGATGTCATATGACACAAACATTAATTTCTCACCATCTTGCTAATGCGGCGCTGACGAAGTGTAGGCTCAAACATAAAATTGAAACACATCCAATACATCTGCCTATACGTGTCTTCTTCATCAGACTTGGCTACCTTGCAAGCATCGCCGCAAAAGCACATGGGCACTGGAACATCACTAGACAGAGGCAATGGGTCGAATGTATTTCCGATCATCCGATCATAACTACAATACAACCAATTTCGTTCTAAGAACCAGAAGCAATTAACATTAAACCCTAAACCTAGGGTTTTCCATTTGATGCACAACAACAAACCCATAACATAACAACATGCGTTGCGGTTAACTTGGTTTGCTAGTTTTTTCATGCCTTGGCATCCTATGGTTGTATAATACAAATATTAAAAATTGCATGAAACCCTAAGTAATGACGATTCTTAGGTTAAAAAATTCGACTAATATATACCAAATTGATACGAAAAAAACTAGGAGGGGAGCGAGGATACCTTGCTTTCGAAGATCTATGGATTAAATCAAAGTTTTCAAGGTCCAATATGCCGATTCGTGAGGTATGACGAAGTGGGAAGAGAAAAAACCCGAGAGGGAGGAGAAAGAAGAGGAAGAAGGCTCGGGCAGAAAGGTTAGGAGCGGGGTTCAAACACCACCTCGGCATCATAGATCCTGACGCCAAGATCTACGGTGTCAATCTGCCTGACAAGTCATCGTCACATTTGCGTCGAGCCCAAGACCTCAGTGCCAGCAACGATGACGCCGAGAAGTGTAAGCTCGGCGTCAACAGCAATGGTGCCGACCTAAGGGTCCAGATTATGAAATCTTACCTTTAGGGATATATTTGTGAATTTTTTTAAAAAAAACTAAAAAATAAAAAATTCGGCCGGCCTCGCACTTTCTTCCATGATTACGGCGTTGCCTAGGCGACCTGGATCACAACGACAGCAGCAAATTCCCCAGCAAAGCTTTCTTTCTGGATAAATAAGCTGGTGCCTGCGAAAATTGATGGCGTTCTTTTTGACCTTTTCTTTTTGCCCCTGCCCCTGAGATGAGGTTTTGTTTCCATTTGCTCAAGGAAGCTTGGTGGAGACGGTGACGAGGTGGCCAGTTGCCCGGCGTTGGCTTCCTTCCTCGCAGATCAAATCGAATGTGCAATGTGGTCGTTTTCACCATCGATGCTCATTCATCACCTATCCTTCTCTCTCATTCAGGCCCCGTTTAGATGTGAAAAATTTTGGCTTGTGACTACTGTAGCATTTTCGTTTATATTTGACAAAAATTGTTTAATTATGAACTATTCAGGCTTCAAAGATTCGTCTCGCCAATTACGGACAAACTGTATAATTAGTTATTCTCTTTACCTACATTTAATGCTCCATGCATGTGCCGCAAGATTTGATGTGACGGGAAATCTTGAAAAATTTTAGATTTTGGGTGGGATATAAACAGGGCCTCAGAGGCAAAGAGTCAGCGACCGCAAGTCGCCGTCACGCTTGGCCACGTCTCGCAGTGGGCTTTGCAAACTTTTGGATGGAGGTCTTGTTAGGCCTGCGAGGCAACACATTGCAGGCCCATCGGCGTCGCTGCCCGTCTCTTTCAGAGCCCAGCTAGCTAGAACTAGAAGGTGAAGTGAACCCAGCCAACATGAATGAGCAGCGAGCGATTTAACTTGGCGGTCACGACTAATCCGAGAGCAGATAGTGGCCGGCCGGCCGGCGGCGGATACGCGTTACTTTCCGGGAGTTAAACGGCTGCAAGTACCCTGCCCTGCCCTGGATTAAAAGGCGGATCGCATCACCGTCGCCGTCGCCGTCGCGCGCACCCTCCCTCCTGACGCTTCGTCGTCGTCCAGGGCCTGACCTGACGGTCCATCGCTTTCTCCGGCCGGCCGGCGGCCGGGACATGCCTGCCTGTCGATGAACAGAACAGGGTCAGTCAGGCATGGTCCTTTCCGTCCCATTTGTGCAATGGGCAGAGTCAACTACTGTGCTTCTCTTCATCAGTGCAAAATAGATGTATTACTTATTTATGTGCCATTTACGTGTGGACCAGAGAAGTGCCGAAGCAGCAAGAATCTAGAGATGGATCGAGGAATCCATGCAAATCACTGAGCAGCTCCAGACGCTTCAACTTAACCTCCTTTGCTTGCCTGACAACGGGCAAAAAGGAACCGGGGGGTGAGCGAGCGAGATTCCAGGTTCGTGAAACGGACTCACACTGCGTCTCGTGGGTGGAAAAATCTACCTCTTCTTTTTTTCAGCGTTTGCTTCTGTGCACACTGAATTTATGATGCCAAGCTTTTTCCCGGAGCAACTTGCAAAGCGCCACCATCCTCGGTTCGGTTGTCTTTTGCCGAAACTTTAGAATGCTGCTCTACAGACAACTTTCATGAAGTTTCTGCGATTCATACCTGAAAAGAAACGAGTATAGAGAGCATCCAGACTTTTTTTTTGGTTAGTAGAAAGCTAAAATCGGTCCTAATTAAGTAACTATAATTGTGCAAAAGTAGTGCAATGTGGAAACATAACATGGTACCTATGCTTCATCTTCTTCGTTGATTAATTGTAAGAGACCTTCATGTCAGCGGATCAACGTCTCCAACGGCTAGAGCTCATTCGGCTCTCCTGATGCGTCGCCCACGTCCTGCGCTCCCGATCGCTCGCCGCACCAACTGCCTCCGGAGAGCGCGCTCTGCCGCGCACACACGCGCGCCCGGTCTTCACAGCGCCCACGCTCCGCGCTGGGCGCTCGCCCACTCATGCGTGTGTTGTGTGTGTAGTCATGGCCAAAGGCCATTGTAATATATATGTATGCCATATACGATCAATGCAAATCATCCAGTTGATCATCTTCATTCTACATGGTATCAGCCTCCTCTTCGATCCTCCAGAACTCCATTGCCGAACTCTCCTTCCGCACCAATGGCGCCTTCCTCAATTCACTCTGACTCTTCCTCTGACGATGGCTCCTTCGTCGCCCCCGCCCCTGCCTCTGTCATCTAGACAATCTCCATCCGCCACCACGTTCCAGTCACCCTCGACATGGACGAGGGGAACTACGGCCAGTGGCGTCTCTTCTTCGACTCGACTCTCGGCAAGTTCGGCCTTGAGAGCCACGTTCGCTCGCCCACCCCGTCTGATGAGAGCAATGGTGAATGGCGCATGGTGGATTCATGCGTCACCAACTGGATCCTCACCACCGTCTCCAAGGGCGTCTTCGACATCGTTCGCTGCGACCGGAACACCGCCTTCTCCCTCTGGCACGCCATCGAGGGCCTCTTCTAGGACAATGAGCTGCAGCGCGCCGTGTACCTGGAAGCCGAGCTGCGTTCTCTGCAGCAGGGGGACATGTCGATCAACGACTACTGCACCAAGTTGAAGTGGCTCGCCGATCAGCTGCGCGACATCGGCCACCCCGTCTCTGAGCCAGTCAGGTGCTTAATCTTCTCCGCGGCCTCAATCCCCGGTACCGCTACGTCAAGCCAGTGATCACCTCCAAGTCCCCGCCGCACAACTTCATGAGCACCCGCTCCTTCCTCCTTGAGGAACTCAGTTTCCAGCACGACACTAACGCCGAAGCTGGACAAGCTCTCACCGCGACCCATGGCGAGCGATCCAACGGCTCCTCCAGTTCTGCCGCAGCCGGCACCAACGACGGCTCTCCAGCGTCGAACTTGTCGCGCTCCAACAACCGCTCCAATAACGGCGGCGGCAACTGATCCAACAACCGCTCCGATCGGCGACGCGGCCGCGGCAATGGCGGTGGGTCCTCGCGCTCCTCCAACAACCCGTCCGCGCCTTGGGCCACAGGCTACAATCCATGGCAAGGCATGGTGCAGGCCTGGCCCATGCCATTCCGTGCCCCTGGTGCTGGTGTTCTGGGACCTCGGCCTCCGTTCCAGCCACAGCAAGCGATGGCGGCCACCCATCTTCCACCGCCTTCACCGGCCGGCCCATCCAACGTCTTCGACAACAGTGCCCTCTACGCAGCGATCCAATCCACCGGCGTCTAGCACCATCCCACGAGTGCCTCGGATTGGTACTTCGACGCAGGCGCGACGTCGCACATGTTGTCTTCTCCTGGTAACTTTCCCCCTTCCACCCTTCGGCATTCTAACTCCATCATCACAGTAGGGAATGGTGCCCAGATGCCCGTCACCCACCAGGCACAGACACTCATTCCTACTGCCACTTCCCCTCTTCACCTCAATGATGTTCTTATTTCACCTTCACTCATCAAGAATTTGATCTCTGTTCGCCATCTCACTCGTGATAATAACGTTTCCATTGAATTTGATCCATCTGGTTTCTCTATCAAGGATCTTCTTACCAGAGCGGAGATGCTCCGATGTGAGAGCAGCGGCGATCTCTACCCTCTCCGTCTTCCTCATCATCAAGCTCTCACGGCCTCCTCGGTGACATCCTTGTGGCATCAGCGACTGGGGCACCCTGGAGATCCAGTCACCTCCCAAGTTTTGCAAAGCTTTTCTTTTCAGTGTAATAAAGCTGATGCTCACTCATGCTCTTCTTGCCGGTTGGGCAAGAATGTTCGTTTACCATTTACTGAATCTACTTCACAGACTTTCCCCTTTCAACTTGTTCATTCAGATGTTTGGACATCACCCGTTCATAGTCATTCTGGTTATAAATATTACATTGTTTTTCTTGATGATTACACGCATTACCTATGGACAATTCCACTTCACAATAAATATGATGTTTTCCCCACCATTCAAGCATTTATTTCTTATGTTCATACTCAATTTCGCCTACCCATCCTAGCCTTCCAGACTGACAATGGACGGGAATATGACTCCACCGCCATGCGTCTCCTGCTTTCTTCTCTTGGCACCCAGCTACGTCTCTCCTGCCCGTATACGTCGCGGCAAAACGGGAAAGCCAAAAGAATTCTCCGCACTGTTAACGATTGTTTGCGCACCATGCTCATTCACAGTGCAGCTCCCCTGACGTTCTGGGCTAAGGCGCTTGCTACGACGACGTACCTGATCAACCGCCGTCCCTGCCGAGCCACCAGTTCCACGATGCCGTACGCCCTGCTCTTCGGTGTGGCGCCCTCCTATGCCGAGCTTCGCGTGTTTGGGTGCCGATGCTTCCCCAACCTGATCGCCACCTCGAGCCACAAGCTCGCCGAACGCTCCACGACGTGCGTCTTCATTGGCTACCCAGCAGATCATCGTGGGTACCGTTGCTACAACCTCGCCACCGGCCGTGTCATCATGTCACGGCACGTCGTCTTTGATGAAGCAGTGTTCCCATTCCGCGACAACGCCACGGCCAACGCCGACGCACCGCGCTTCGCGCCGTGTGAACCGCCCGCCCCCTCGCCAACTGAAAGGGTCGAGATGGTGACTAGAGGGGGGGGGTGAATAGTCTTTTCTAAAACTTAATCACGTCGGCTAACCGAAACAAGTGCGGAATTATAACTATCGGTCTAGCCAAAACTATACCCCTCTATCTATATTCACTAGCACCTTTCAAAGATACTAATTAAGCAACAAAGGTGTCGGGCTAGCTAGAGCTCTCCTAACCAATTCTAGAAGCAAGGTCACACAAACCTATGCCACTAGTACTTTAAGCGACAAGGGAGCTCCTACACATGCTAGTAAGCAAAAGCACAAAGCCAATTAAACTCACTAGCAATGCTCAATAACAAGGCAACCAATGCCAAATTAGAGAGTGCAATTACTTAGCTACACAAACTAAGCAATGTGACTAACAAGGTTACGCAAACCAAATTAGCCACGCAAGGGAGCTACTTCTATGCTACACAAGCAAGAAGGTAACTAGTAAGCTACACAAGCTAACTAATTACAAGAGCAACTACACAAGCTTAATATGTATAAAAGTAATTGCAAGCTTGTGTAATGAGGATGCAAACCAACGGGAAGAACAAGGTTGACACGATGATTTTTCTCCCGAGGTTCACGTGTTTGCCAACACGCTAGTCCCCGTTGTGTCGACCACTCACTTGGTGGTTCAGCGGCTAATTAGCATCACCCGCTAAGCCCACATGTCGAGCGCCGCAAGAACCTACCCCGAAGGTGAGGGTAGCTCAATGACACGCTTTACTAAAGTTGCTCTTCGCGACTCCCGCGGGGCGAGCACAATGCCCCTCACAAGCTCTTCTTCGGAGCGCCACACAAGCTTCTTGTGGGCTTCCACGGAGACCACCACCAAGCCGTCTAGGAGGTGGCAACCTCCAAGAGTAACAAGCACCACCGGCTTGCAACTCGATCACCTAGTGCCACTCGATGCAACTTCATGATGCAATCGCACTAGAATCGCTCACTCACACAATCGGATGATCACTATCAAGTATGTATAAGATGGAGGGCTCCCAAGCACTCTCAAGCACGGACACAAAGTCCCCCAAGGTGCTCAGCCCCAGCCATGGCCGAAGGCCACTTCTATTTATAGCCCCAAGGGCTAAACTAGCCGTTACCCCTTCACTGGGCAACTGTCGGGTCAACCGAACGCTCCGGTCATGTTGACCGGACGCTGGACCTCAGCATCCGGTTGCCCGATGACAGCCATGTGTCACCTGTGTTCAACGGCATTCTTCCGATCTCAACGGTTATCATCAGACTGGACGCAACAACTTCAACTGATCGGACGCTAGACCCTCAGCGTCCGGTCGTTTACAGTAAGGTACCGACCCCGATCGGACGCGTCCGGTCGGACGTGATCGGACGCAGCCCCAGCATCCGATCACTCTCCAGCGACACTGCTTCGTCCGACAACAGGACCAGACACTACCTCCAGCGCCCAGTCACTTTTAGAGCCAGCGTCCAGTCGACAGACCGACGCTACACGCTGACTGCCACAACTGTCCGGACGCTGAGTCTCAGCGTCTGGTCACTGCGTGACCAGAGTCCGATCCACTCTGTGGGACCTTTCTCATCTCCATTTCTTCACCGAGTTGATCCACATCAACTCCAACTTCATCTCCTTTGTAAATGTGCCAACACCAACAAGTGTATACCACTATGTGTATGTGTGTTAGCTTTTCACAATCATTTCCCAAAGGGTTAGCCACTCAACTTGTCACGCCACTCAATCGACGATGCAAAGTTAGATCACTCGAGTGGCACTTAGATGACCGATATGCAAACAAGTTTGCCCCTCTTGATAGTACGGCCATCTATCCTAAACCCGGTCATCAACTTCTCTACACACCTATGACCGGTAAAATAAAATGCCCTAGGTTATACCTTTGCCTTGCGCATTCCATTCCATCTCCTCCAATGTTGATGCAACACATGCACCAACATGATCAACAATGATATGATCTACTTCATATCATCACGTGATCATATTGGTTCATCGATCTTGACATCACTTGCTTTTCACCGTTGCCTTCGTCCATCGGTGCCAAGTCTTGCTCAAGCTTCACCGCCACACGGTCCATCGCTCCAAAGCCTCCAACTTGCCCTTCACGCTTGCAACCAGTCCATCAAGCCAAGTCTTGTCTTGATCTTCTCCACCTTGATCACATGACTCAATGTCATGTCTCATGTGCAATGAGCTCCTTCATCATCACATGTGCGAGCTTTGCAACATCTCCAAGCCATTTTCACCTTCATGGTATATGTTTCTCACACATATGTACCTATGGACTAATCACCTGTGTATCTCACATAAACACAATTAGTCCACCTAGGTTGTCACTCAATTACCAAAACCACATAGGGACCTTTCACCAACTCACGGCGTCGTGCATGTCTCGCTGGCGCAGTCATCGCCCCGCCTCATTGCCGAGCTCACGCCTCACCCGACACATGCACGCACCGTTGAAGCGTGTGCCAATCGGAGTTGCACCTTTAAGTTCATCCTTAGCACCATGGTTAGCTAGATATCACTTGGAAATAAAAAGCTCTAGATACCTTGTGAGATCAACATTAAAAGCAAGGTGCTAGCATTACTTGAAAAGCATACCAAGTGTCTAGCTATCATCCTATGCATGCTAGTTATCAAATCATCATTCAAGTTTTACAACTAGCATACACCACACAAGCATGCATATTGAATTTGAAAGCTTATGCAATGCAAGCAAGCACATGAATATGCACATATCAAATGCAATCAATCAAAGTTCATGAGCTTGCTCCCCCTACTTGTGTGCTTCTCTTGTCCAAGAATTTTGATCCATATCTTTTCTTCAATGTTGCTCCCTCTTTGTCCATGTCCATGTCCAACCTCTACTTCTTTGAGCTTTTATATCTTATCTCTCCTCCTTGTATAATTTCAATCTCAAAGCTTTCATATCTTTGTACAATCTCTCCCCCTTTGTCATCAATTTCCATAAAAGGTGAGTTTTTTATTGATGCAAGGGTATGCATTTTGGGGTAGATGGTTGAGGCTTGAGTCTTGTATTTTTGATGGACATCACTTGATTGTTGGAATGACACCATTTGTAGATACCACTTGTATCTTGTGTAGGGCTTCTTGAGATACCACACATAGGATCGTTGATCTTGATATCAATTTGTGGTACACCTCCCCTTTGTGATAGCATGGGTCATCCAATTGATACACTTGAGCTCTTGTAGGTGAGGGATGCATTCTTCATTTGATGATCACTTAAAGTTGAGGATCACTTGTGGAACCATTTTCTTGCATGATTGATATTATGTGTAGATGTGATATCACTTAAAAGAATCTTCTAGTATACAACCACTTGTTAGATTTATCAATAAAAACCACTTCTTGAACATTTGCTATCTTCATGAGTACCACTTATATGATATCACTTGTGAGTTGATCTAGACATAACTTGTAGATTCTTGATGAAATACTTGAGTCTAGATACTATTTGATACAAACAAACTAGATATCTATTTGCATTGTTGTCTTGTGCTTGTACTCTTATCACTATCATGAGCTTGTATGATTGACTTGAACTAAATTGATTTGCCTAAGCTTTCAAGTCCGGTTTGAACCAATGACAAGCTTCTTCACACCTCTTGCAAGGGTTATCTTGCCAATGTTGTACTTGTCACTTATTAGCAATCCAAATTGAGTCAAGTACTTGGGTTCACTAGCCCATGAACAAATTCATGTACTAACCACTAGATCAAGTAATCATTCAAATAATAGTGGTAGGCTATGAATTTAAGCATTTCATTTGTTATGCATGATCCTATGAAGCATGTACTATATGCACTAACCGCATGCTAGTAAGGGATGAAATGATCATGCACATTACAATAATACATTTGCTATGTTGGAGTAGAGGATAGTCACATAGATTCCAATTCATTACTCCAATAACAATGTGAAGTCTAATTATAAGCTTGGTGAAGACCAATAGATACCATGTTGAATTTCATTCTTCACCCATATGAAATGAATACCACTTATGATCAAGTGCACTTTTTTGTTGTGGTTGACTTGCTTTGTCTTTTGATCTATGCTTGCATGAGAGCATCAACATGAGAATACCACTTGAAATATTATGACTAGCTCTCTTTTGGGTGTTGCTTGCTTTTCATGATCAACCCTTTTGATTGCTTCAACTAAGCATCTCAAATGTTCCTCAGATCACCACTTCTATGTTAGCCTTCTAAGTACCATACTTGGTTCACCTACACATAGGCGGAAAGCCCCTACACTAGGGAGAAGTGACCTCTCTCCAAGAATCATTCTTGATACTCACCTGAAATAACTTGATTGATTGATTCAAGTGATTGACTTAACTTGATGAGTAACCTTGATTTCTTCTTTAAGTCCTTTTCTTTCTTCTTGTTTAAGTCCTTTTCTTTCTATTAAATGATTTCCAATAGTCACTAGAACTTAAACTTCAACTTCATCTTGAGTTTGATCTTGATCTTGATCTTGAGTACCAAATGTGTGCAAAGTACACTCCTCAATCAAATAGCCTTGTACTCTTTGCTTGTCATGCTTTTAGATCATCTCAAAACCAAACTTAGGTACCTCAAACACTTGTAAACATGTTTCCAACTTGAGAACCTTTCAATCAAAGTGACTCTAGATCAGTGTTTTCCTAAACGCTAAACGGTAAACAGTCGGTCACCTACCGTTTAGCCATTATACGAGCAAAACGTCTCATTAAATGGGCTAAATGGCCAATTAAATAGGGTAAACGGGTGATTAAACGGAAACAACGCACCACCGTGTAGCGTTTACACGGTGTTTAAACGGGCTAAATGACCGTTTAGGCGAACAGTACTCTAGATCAATCCAATATTTGTCACTTTTCTAACAGATTTTGTACCCTTCAAAGGAATGAGCATATCTTCCAAAGTACAAATCCAAATACTACGAAATTTGGTGGAGATGTTCTTTACTAAGTTATCTAGCAGCTGTAAAAAATTGAGCTTCATTTGACTTCTAGATTGCTGCCATATTTCAATTCTTCCACCACTGCTATATGCTGAAAACTGCTGCACTATAGCTGACAAGATCCACTCCAATACTGAAGCATTTCTTATCCAATTCTCATGAAAATTGTACAGCACCTTATATCATAAGTCTAGAGCATGTGCACCAATTTTTATGCCAATCCAATAAGTTTTGATTACTCAAACATGTCTAAGATCACAGCTCACTCAGATTTTCAATATAGGACAGATTTCAACAATTGAGCTATACTTCATCAAATGTGAATCAAACTTGAAACTAACTTGTTTGAATACTTCCATAAGACATATATCCATTCAAATCACTTACTAAGTGTTATCTCATGAATTTATCCAACTCAAATCAATCCAAACTTGATTGCTAATTAATTTATCCATTCAAACATCTTATAGCAAGCGACATTGCATATTTATCCAATTCAATCAACTCATATGCACCCAAATGAAATGATCAACAAGAGATATACATTGGTTAGCTCATGATCATCCAACTAGCAAGCTTCAACTTAATTATTTGCAAACCATCAAATATAATCAATGAATCACCAGCAACTTGAATTTGACACTTGTATATTGTAGCACACTTGGACTTCACTCAATTTGTCATGGCATTGGGATAGTGATCATCACTTAGCGATACTTGGCTCAACTACATGATTAACAAGATGAATATCATTTAAACCAAGCCTCCAATGCCGATGGTACCTACAAACAATTATCCGCTTTTTGATGGTACCCAAACAAGTTTGGATCCTCTCAAGTTAGGAGCAACATACTTAGGCAACGCCTTAGTATGAGTAGCGGGATGTTTTGCAATAGCAACCATAGAGGTACCATTACCATCCTTTCTAAGCACATTATTATAAACAATTGAAATAGACTTAGAAATGTCACCTAGGGGACATGAATGTGCCATGTGTCCTCTTTCCCGGCATGAGTAGCACTTTTTCTTTGCTTGAGCCTTCTCTTCTTTGCTCATATGGTGCTTCTCATTGCCTTACCTCTCATGGATTGCTTGAGCCTTCTTCTCAAGCTTGGTAGGACACTTAGAGGCAAAGTGTCCCACACTTCCACACTTGAAGCACTTGATGTGAGCATAGACTTTCTTCTCATCTTCATTCTTGCTCATCATCTTGGCATCTTGAGTTTGCATTTGATACCTTGCCTTTCCACCACTTCTTGTTTTTTTCTTCTTTATCATCAAATCACCACCATCTTTATGGTTGATCTTGATTTGAACTTGGGGTGTCTTCTCTTGCTCAACTTGTGGCTTTGGTTGAGGCTTCACTTGTTGCTTCACCAATTGCTTGGTTGGGCACATTAAGGTAAGATGACCCCAAGTGCGGCACTTGAAGCACTTGACATGCTTTAGCCTCTCTTCTTCTTTTATATTCTTGAGCTTCTCAATGTTAGGGCAACCATTTGCAAGGTGTCCCGCTTCATGACACCGGTAGCACATGGTATGAGAGAGCTTTCTTTGTTGTAGCTTCTTTATCTTTCTCTCTCTCTCTTTCTTTCACCCTTTGTCATCTTCTTCTTGAAGCCAAGGCCACACTTGTCACCATAGTTTCTTTGAGTCTTCAACATATGCTCAAAGGTGACTTGAGAGTTGTAGCACCTCTCTAACTTGTTGCTCAATTTCTTCACTTGTTCATTAAGCTCATTGTTCTCCTTCAAAAGGTTAGTCTCACAAGATATAGAAGTAGAACAAGCATCTATATGTGAAGAGCATGGCATATCTAATAAATCATTACAAGAGGTGGATACATGCTTCTTGCCTACATCACAAGGGTTAGCAATAATATATGATTGATTAATTGACCCATGTGATGAACTCTCATTATTTTTAAGTTTCTTGGTAAATATTTTAATGAGAGAAGCATGTTGTTCTAATAATTCATCATGAGATGCAAGTAGTGTCTCATGATTCAATTTAAGCTCATCATGTGAAGATTTATAAGCATCAAGTAATTTCTTATGTTCTTCACAAGAATTCTTTAGAAATGAGTTTTCATTTTCTAATTTCAATGTTTTAGCTTTCTCATTTTCTAAAGGCATGGTCATGCTAGCAAGTCTACTAACAAGCTCATCATATGAATCAACATGATCAACCGCATTATCATTTGATACCTTGGTGTCACCTTGTGACATGAGACAATGTGGTGTAGTTGGAGAGCATGTAGTAGCGTCTTCATCATGGCTTGATCATGAACCATCATCACCATCAAGTGTGCATGGGGTAGCATCATCACTTGCAACACTTGTGGCATCATCATCAACCTTGTCAAGTGAACTTGTAGTGGATCGATCATCATCATCATCACTTGACCATGAGGTGGAGCAATCTTCCACAATCACCAAATTGTGGTTGTGCTCAACACACTCATGTGCCTCCTCCTTGGGCTCATCATCATCATCGGAGACCGTCCCATATTTCTCATTGAGATAACTCCAAATCTCATGGGTGGTCTTCATGTCCATGATCTCTCCAAATATGCAATCATGCAAAGATCTATACATGATGTTAGTAGCATGGATGTCAAGATCTAGGCATTTCTCTTGTGCTTGAGTTTGATTATCTTCATCCAACACATGCGAAAAACCTACATCTACCATCCACCACATTTGAGGGCATACATACTTAAAATTACATATCATCCAATTTTTCCATCGTGCAAAGTGTGTGCCATAAAAAATGTATGGACAATCATCTAGCCCATTAGACGCCATCCTCTCGGGTCGGTGAAGACCACAAATGAGAGACCTAGCTCCGATACCAATTGAAAGGGTCGAGATGGCGACTAGAGGGTGGGGGTGAATAGTCTTTTCTAAAACTTAATCACGTCGGCTAACCGAAACAAGTGCGGAATTATAACTATCGGTCTAGCCAAAACTATACCCCTCTATCTATATTCACTAGCACCTTTCAAAGATACTAATTAAGCAATAAAGGTGCTGGGCTAGCTAGAGCTCTCCTAACCAATTCTAGAAGCAAGGTCACACAAACCTATGCCACTAGTACTTTAAGCGACAAGGGAGCTCCTACACATGCTAGTAAGCAAAAGCACAAAGCCAATTAAACTCACTAGCAATGCTCAATAACAAGGCAACCAATGCCAAATTAGAGAGCGCAATTACTTAGCTACACAAACTAAGCAATGTGACTAACAAGGTTACGTAAACCAAATTAGCCACGCAAGGGAGCTACTTCTATGCTACACAAGCAAGAAGGTAACTAGTAAGCTACACAAGCTAACTAATTATAAGAGCAACTACACAAGCTTAATATGTATAAAAGTAATTGCAAGCTTGTGTAATGGGGATGTAAACCAACGGGAAGAACAAGGTTGACACGATGATTTTTCTCCCAAGGTTCACGTGTTTGCCAACACGCTAGTCCCCGTTGTGTCGACCACTCACTTGGTGGTTCGGCGGCTAATTAGCATCACCCGCTAAGCCCGCACGTTGAGCGCCGCAAGAACCTACCTCGAAGGTGAGGGTAGCTCAATGACACGCTTTACTAAAGTTGCTCTTCGCGACTCCCGTGGGGCGAGCACAATGCCCCTCACAAGCTCTTCTCCGGAGCGCCGCACAAGCTTCTTGCGGGCTTCCACGGAGACCACCACCAAGCTCTTCTCCGGAGCGTCGTGCATGTCTCGCTGGCGCAGTCATCGCCCCGCCTCGTCGTCGAGCTCATGCCTCACCCGACACATGCACGCACCGTGCGTCGGCATTGCACATCTTCAGCTCCCGGCACTACAGCGACATCAACAACATCTGTTGCGCATAGCATCGCGGACCCCTCTGCATCGTCTGCATCCTCACCTGCTGTGGCATCGCCCAGCACGCCCTCCAACGACGCCGGCCATACTGGCCATCCGATGGTGACTCGGGCGCGCGCCGGGATCCCCAAGCCCAATCTGAAATACGCACTGGCGGCGGTAGCCATCATCTCACCGATCCCTCGGAGCGTCCGCACCGCCGTGAAGGATCCAAACTGGTACGCTGCAATGAAACAAGAGTTTGATGCGTTGTAGACCAACCGGACATGGACTCTTGTGCCGCGACCTCCAGGTGCTCGGATCATCACTGGCAAATGGGTCTTCAAGCACAAGATGAATCCCGACGGCACCCTCGAGCGCTACAAAGCTCAATGGGTCGTTCGTGGGTTCAATCAGCGACCTGGCGTCCACTTTGGAGAGACCTTCTCCCCGGTGGTCAAGCCAGCCACCATTCGTACAGTGCTGACGCTGGTGGCCACGAACAACTGGCCGGCTCACCAACTTGATGTTTCCAACGCCTTTCTTCACGGCAATTTACAGGAACAGGTGTACAGTCAGCAGCCCACCGGGTTCGTCGACCCACAACGCCCCGACGACGTCTGCCTCCTCTCCAGGTTGCTCTACGGGCTCTGACAAGCACCATGGACGTGGTTCAAGCGCTTCGTCGCCCATGTGACATCGCTGGGCTTCGCCCAATCGAAGGCTGACTCATCGCTCTTCGTATACCACCGCAACGGCGAGACGTCATATCTCCTGCTCTACGTCGATGACATGATCCTCTCAGCCTCGTCGACACGCCTACTTCAGCATGTCATCGCGCGGCTTCACGACGCATTCGCCGTGAAGGACATGGGACAAGTCCATCACTTTCTCGGCATCAGCGTTCGCCGGAATCGTGAGGGCTTCTTCCTACCGTATACGATCAATGCAAATCATCCAGTTGATCATCTCCATTCTACACTTCATTAACAGGTTTGCGTTTACGGTACAGATTGGTACATATTCGGCTCCAAAATGGCATCGCAGTATCTTATACAACTAACTAATGCATTTGGGCCAATACACGAGAGAAAGAAAGGAAGAAGAGGAGGCGAACCATACAAAAATGATGTATATATATGCAACACAAAAGCCCCAAGAGACAAAGCGCAAATTCTCATGCCACACATAAAAAAATCGTATAATCGGTAATCACAAAAAAAAAAAATCAGGTGAATGCATCTTGGACCATGTAGAAATTAATGTGCATCGTGAGTACTACATTGGCCCTATTCGCTTCGCTGAAAAAAAAACAAGTTGAAATACTGTTCCGGCTAAAAAAAACAAGCTGAAAAGTATGGATTATAAGAGACGCGAACATGGCCATTGTCCTATATGAAAAATGCTTAAGTCAAAGAATTTTTGTTGTTGAATAAAATAGCTCTCATGACATACACATGCATGCTGTGGAAATTGGAACAGTGTGAGCCATATACAGCATGTTTGAAAGCCAACAACACATGCTTCTGCTTTCTAGACTAAGTGTCATAATATATATGTGACGGTACACCTGTTGAGTACGTGTTAGAAAATAGGCATGGTTACCACACATCCATCAAATCCACTTGACGAACTGTACTTGGGGCCCAAGCTGCTATTGCGCAACCATCATTATCATGGTGGAGATTAATTAAATAAATAAATCACAAGAGATTATCCAAAACGCATGGAGTTCATGCATGTCCGTGGCAAGGAAAAAGATACAAGCCGAAGAAAAGAACCCACTCTCCTATTATTATTTTTGGAAAAGAAAGGTAAGATATGATGAAACAGGAGGCGCCTTCGTCATTAAGCACTACTACGGTCCTCGTCGGTCGTCACCCCAGGTGGCCATCTTCCACAAGCTACAGTGTCCCTATCGGACGGTCTGTATTGCTCGGCGTGCGTGGGAATCCCTTTTCCACTTCTTTTTCTCCGCCTTCCCGTTCCGTTTTATTCCTTTTTCTGGAATAAACCTCTACAGAGTCCTCATATTATAAAACAGACCCTGCTAGCTCCTGTACTTCACATTACATGCATAATTCATTCACAGGCGTTCAAGATACGCATACACCTCCAGATATAAATTTCTACTACTATATACATCCAGAGTATATAGTATAATAAATTACAGAAATCACATTATTATATATAGAACAAGGATTTTGATTTGTCCCATGCATCAGTGTGTGTGCGCCTGCCCTGGCCGCTAGCTGGCCGGGGAATAATTTCATTTCATTTATGAGGAAACGAAAAGGAATTCAGATGGGAGAATTCAGCAATTACGTCAAAGGATGGGCGTGGGGCTGCGAAAAAGATATTTCTTTTGGGGAGCTTTAGCTATCGCAGGAAAGAGGCGTCGACACGTCTCCTACGCAAACCAAACCGCCTTACACCGGCGGCCACCGTTCCATCCATCCGCAAATTTCTTCCTCCCATCTCTCTCTCTCTCGATCGCCCTGTGTGTTAAGGAAAAAGAGATATTATATTTATATATATCGCTATATGTATATATATATAATTTTCGCTTTCGCTGCTGCGATATATACTTTGAGACGAGACGACGCCGCGGGCCGAGAATTCTTGGATTTCCAGAAGCCCCGAATCGGCGAATCATCCATCCCCTCCTCATCTCCCCGTCCAGCCGTCGTCCTCCTCTCCTCCCTTATCGACGATCCGGACCAGCCGCTGAATTCTTCTTCGTTCCCCTTCCCCTCCTCCGTCGCCGTCCTACTCCTACCCGGCCTCCTGTGAAGCAGGTAACGATTGATATATATGATAGGATAGATAATCCGTTGATACTGTTATTAACCGCCTGGGCCGGGCCGGGCCGGGGGCCCTCTCTTCTCCCTTCCATCACATCGATATCGTGGAAGGTTTATCTCGATCGATCGATCAGCTTCCTGCATTCATCTTCCCTGGCCGTGTTGCTTCTTCTCTTTCCTTGTTGAAAGATGCCTTTTGCAATCTGTTCTGCAGGACGGGGTTGAGTTGCACCAGCTCAAGTCAAGGGATATAGAGAGAGGAGAGACGTACATCAGTTGTAGCTCTGGAGGAACCTATACCAATGGTAAAGTAAAATTCTCTTCATTTTTGCAATTGATGCTTGTTGATTTGCCATATGCTTTTTTGCATGCGTATAGGTGTAGATCGACGAGATTGATGATCGAGCTGCTGATCACCATCAGTACACATAGGTGTAGCAGTTTGTACACATGTAGTAGTAGTATGCATATAGAGACAGATCAGAACGAACTTGCATTTGATTTGGAGGAGACGACGTCAGGCGACGGCGATGGTGGTGATTGATGGATGGATTGTGGTGGTCGGTGGTGGTGCAGGTGATGGTGAGCGTGGCGAGCCCGAGCCCGATGGTGCGGTCGGAGGAGGACCTGGGCCCGCCGTGGCTGCGGCCGCTGCTGGGCACGAACTTCTTCGTGCCGTGCCGGCTGCACCCGGAGCTGAGCAAGAACGAGTGCAACCTCTTCTGCCTCGGCTGCACCGGCGACGCCCTCTGCGCCTACTGCCTACCGGCGCACCGCGACCACCACGTCGTCCAGGTCAGTCAGCGACTCTACTACAAGAGATATATGGTGGTGTGGTGGTGCACTTCTCCTTCGCGCAGCCGCCGCCGCCGCCGCCGCTGACACAGAGACGCACACAACATGATTCATGACATATATGAAATATGGGCATGCAGATCCGGCGTTCGTCGTACCACAACGTGATCCGGGTGTCGGAGGTGGGGAAGCTGATCGACATCTCCCACGTGCAGACGTACGTGATCAACAGCGCCAAGATCGTGTTCCTCAACGGCCGGCCGCAGGCCAGGCCCGGCAAGGGCGTCACCAACACCTGCGAGATCTGCTGCCGGAGCCTCCCGGACTCCTTCCGCTTCTGCTCCCTCGGATGCAAGGTCCGTCTTCTTCCTCGATCGCTAGCTTCTCTTCTCTCTTCCAGTTCGTTCGTTCCAGCCACGGACGACGACACACACGTTCTCTTTGTTCTTTCTTTTTTGTTCCTCTCTCTCGCTACCTTTCTCTCTCTCAAAGGCTGTAGTAGTACGAGTAGCGGGCTAGCGGCATTTTTGTCCGAGGCTCGGTATGGGCCAACGCCAACAGGGGATCGGACGGCACCCCACCGCACAGCAACATACGGCAGCTCGTGCGCGTCCTAGGCATCGGAAAGCAGACGAATCCTACCGCGGAAGCAAGCGGACTATGCATGGTCTATTATGTTGGGGTTGTTGCCAAGCATCAAGCTCTTGACACCCGCCATTTTTTTAAGCATTGGCCTCTACCTCGGATAACCACCGATGGCTACCTGCATTGCATGACGACCGAAAGGAAGAACCTGGAATGGAACCATCAAGATCGAATGCCGTGGCACATTTTAGTTGGACGCTTTGGCGGATGCGAATTCGATGCAAAATTGAGTTTTAAAACACAAAAAATTCACTGGAAATTAATGAAGATAGCTAATCAAGCACGCACTTATTATATTCCACAGCAAAGCATCGGGTCCTTAGATGCTACATTAATTCGTGCTGGCAGAGGCGAAGCCAGCCACCATGGCTACTGGGGTCTTAGGTGTTACACAGTGGGATCAACCGTAGTGGTGAACAGTGATTATCAATAATTCTCTATAGGATTTGTAGAAATTTATCGGGGTCGCTCGACCCCGATGACAAAGGCTAGCTCCGCCCCTGCGTGCTGGGAAGATACAACCGGTATCTTTCTCACACCATCTAGCCTTATTAGGAACTAATAAAGACACTCGATCGAGGCGGCCTAACACTTGTTTGTGGTCCCCTCCACAAATGGTAGCAATTGATGTGATCACATTTTGGCTCCATATATCTGCATTCTCGAATTGTTTTGCCTTGAAAATTCTTGGTTTCCAAAAAGTTATTGTGTTCCTCACCATGTCATGTTCATGGATACGGTAAGTTTCTTCTCCTTATTTTCTGTGGCATCCTAGGGATATGTCTCAATTATTGCCCTTTGAACTTTGGGTGGGTGCGTTGGTACGTGTGCTGCCGTTAAATGCAGCCAAATTGAATGGGTCCAGATATCTCCCATTTTATAGCCCATTTCCATCAAGATTGTTGCTCCAAATAGAGACCATTTGGAAGCTTTGTTGAGGTGAGCAATAGCTCCTTTCTGTGTCTTGCTGATTTCAGCTATGCCCGGCTTGCAACTGCAGCACAGTTTGGTTCTGTTGTCCAGCTCTTCAGCCTGTTCGGGAGGCCGTAAACGATCGTGGATTATTTACTGCTGGCTGGTTTGGTGTGAGAGAAAAATACTGTTCCTGGCTGGAAATTTACGATCGTTTACGAGCAAGCGAACAGACTGCTTGTCTTTTCTGCGCGGGTGCTATTTTGCAGCTGAATGTTAGCGGAATTATTGGCTCTCCCTCAAAAAGCAATATTTTTTCTGGCCCAGCGCAGCAATGTAGCCCCCCCAAAGCAAGATTTTTTTTACGGTTCCAAACACCTAGCCTAGCCTAGCGAGGTTAGAGTTTTCCTTGCTAAGGATCCAAACGCACATCGCGTTTGCTCGAATGTTTGAACCAAAACGCTTAAGTTGATAGGAAAATGTGGGAAATTTACTTATACTTCAACACATGCACAAACTATATATTAGGCCTCAAACATGGAAATATGAGTCGACTGCAATTATTTTATCCGATTGCGTCTTCCAGGATCTCAACTTGAGACATCATATCTTTTGGCCCTAAATATTCGGACCAGTTCAACCCAAGACAGAGAAAGACTTTCAGTTATACTTCGACAAACACCACAATGGAGCTCAAATCACAATCACAACAAAAAAAATGATTAACCACGGTTCTTACCCAAATGCAGCAAGTAAGAAACTAATCTTGCCTTGATAATTTAAGCTATATACTGTATCTGTCTAACTGTTGCACTAGGCACACACTATGTATAAAGTTTCCCTAGGGAGTTGAAGCTCTCACTGTTCTAGTTTAGGATAAAGCTGCTTTCAGCAGAGTAGGTAGACTTGATACATCATGTGTTTAGGATCTTCCTATCGCGAATGCACTTCTTTTTCGTTTTCTTTTTTCAGCAGACCGAATCATCCAGTTAACCTTCTATCACTTAGAAAGGATAGAAAGAGTGTGCGTTATCTAGATAAAGTTGACTTCCCTGGCAGCGATGTTCTACCGAATCACCTTGTTTGCTTGTCGGGTTTGGGTATATATATTGAGCTATCAAGTATGGTTATGTTGATCCTTGCAAATTTTAATGGGATCAAACAAAGAGAAAATGACGATCCTTTAGTTTCAGATATTGTTCATTTATGCTATGCCTATTGCCTAGAAAGTGTGGTTTTAGGCTGATGGTCATGATTAATTAGCCAATTAGGTCGCGGAATACCTAATTATTCCTATATATAACACTTGAGATGCTTTAACTCTCCAAAAAAGTTGGAATAACTTATAATTTTGAATGGAGGGAGTAGTAAGGGGTAATGTCCAATTGTCGATCTCATGATCTCATCAGTGCGTGAAGCCATGTGTAAAAACATGCGCAGCAATACACCTATTGAAAGAGGTCATCTAACTAATAAGTAAATATGCAGTTCAGTTTGCAAGCTTTAGAAAGATTATATGAAGGCTAATCAACGTCAGTTGGAGTGTTGGACAAGGAATTGCATATACTGCTGTGCTCCCTGTTCGCACTTAGTGCAATGACGACAGATCCACGGGGATAATAATAACACGCTCCATCATGGAGGGTTTCCTTTTCTTTCTCTTTTTCACACGTCCTCATCAGCTCACTTCACCGATTCCTTGGACAGCTACTCTTGTGGCCATGGAAATTTCATTCTCATTTCTTCTTCTTTGTGCTGCACTGATAAACCAGCTATATATATTCATTCCCTCATCGATGGATGGACGTGTGATTAATTTGTATAATTTACAGCTGGGAGGGATGCAGTGGGACCCGAGCCTGACGTTCGCCATACGGCCGAAGCGCGGGCAGGGCTCCGTCGACGACGGGTCCGGCTCCGACGACTCGTTCAGCCCCAAGAAGCCCCGGCGGATGGCCGGGTTCGACCTCGGCCGCTTCGAGCGGCCGGGCATCCGGTGGTCCGACGACGAGGGTAGCAGGTCCAACAACGGGCCCTTCACGCCCGGGACGCCGCCGATCAACCGGTGCCGGCCGTCCAGGAGGAAGGGCATCCCCCACCGCGCCCCGTTCTACGGTTAGCTAGTCTAAGCTCCAGTGGAATGCAATGCAACACGCAGCCATCAATCAAGCTTTAAAATAAATACTCCATCTTCAGCCAGCACGATGCTGTGTGCCACTCAGGTGTGAGCAGTGAAGTGATACAAAATCTTCTGCTACTGGTAGTAGGTCACCATATATAGCTAAGTATATATATGTTTAGCTATATAGCCTGTTACATATATAGCTGTATACATGCATGCATACACAACACAATAATGTAGGCGAAAGATATCTGTACATGCCAGTATATTTGACAAAGGTTGTCAGTATGTGTAGACAATCTGAAAGGAGATAGAAACATAGGTAGGGTTTGGATTTTATTAGGTTGGCTAGTAGTAGTAGTCGAGATTGATATGTGAGAAGGAACAAGCTAGCATCATGTATCTATCTCGGTGTTTGTAGTATTTGGCTGCTTGCCTCCACCACCCAATGCGTTTATTAGCGTTGTGGTGCGAAGCTAAACGTTTTTGGTAATCTCCTCCTCCTTATAGGAGCTTAATCTGTACATGTACAGACAGTGTATGTATGTATATGTCTGTGTACGTACTAGCAGAAATTAATAAAGAAAGAAAAGGGAAGAAATACCTTGTGGTGTGTATGTAACCTGCGATCTGCAAGAAAATGTCTGTAAATTTATATGACTGATGATAAAATGCTAGTATTTTCTTGAGTTGAGCTCTGGTTTTCTGTTAGGCACGTATTCTAGCTTTGGGCATCAACATCGTCCAGTACTCTTATGTCACATCCCTGGAGTCGATGCGCCGAACAGGAAGAAAACGATGCTAGAGGCCTAGAACATTGACAATGCGAGTCTTGTGTCACTGCCATTTCTTTTTCGGCGTCGGTTTGGTCCCAGGCTCTGCTACTGCGCTCACACAAGAAACAGGTGAATGGCAGCTACTGCTCTCACGCACAAAATACAGGTGAATGACACTTTTTAGTTTCCACCACAAAATTTTATATCATGTCACATCAAATATTTGGACACATGCACGAAGTATTAAATATAGACTAAAAAAATAAATAATTGCATAGTTTATGACTAATTTGTGGGAGAAATTTTTTAAGCCTAATTAGTCTATAATTTGGCAATAAAGTGCTATAGTAACACATGTGTCAATGATAGATTAATTAGGCTTAATAAATTCGTCTCGTGGTTTACTGATGAATTATGTAATTTGTTTTTTTATTAGTATTAAACACCCCAATACGATACCCCAATATAATATCCGATGTGACGTCTGAAATTGTCTATGATGGACGGAATAGTGGCATGGCATTTGGGTGCCAACTGCGAAGAAGGGTAGGGTTCTGCTTCCATCAGGAAAGTTACCCACCCGGCCAGAGTGGTTGGGCCGTCCTCCAGAGTCCAGATGGCTGGCCGTTGCGAGGAAAAACTCGCTCCACGCAATTCCTGCGTTGTAGGAGTACTTGCGTACGTTCACACAGCAGTCTCATTTGAAGGACGATTTAAGACCGACGAATTCTTCTTTTCGTATTCTATCTACGTGCAGAAATAATTCATTTACTTTTAATACAATCTTTCTTTCCCGTCTCATATGGCGTGTCATTGCACGTTCTAGAATCCATGATGGGTACAATTGTTAGGCCTGGTTTAATTCAAGGGTGTAAAATTTTAAGGTGTCACATCGGATGTTGCATGAGGTGTTCGGATATTAATAAAAAAAAATTACAGAATTTGTCAGTAATTCACGAGACGAATTTATTAAGCCTAATTAATTCGTCATTAGCACACGTGCTACTATAGCGCCACATTATCAAATCACGGATTTATTAGGCTTAAAAGATTCGTCTCGTAAATTAGTCACGAGCTGTGCAATTAGTAATTTTTTTAAGCCTATATAAATTGCGGCCCTGAAGGCGTGACTTGAACGCTATGAGCGGACGGAGGTCCAGTGGCAAATGAAACCCTGCCGAGTGCCGAGTCCAGAGTCTGCGTGGAGACTGTACTCGAGTGTCAACGCTTTTGACAGAGGATGGATGGACCACCAACGAACCCAACGGCCCTCCCAGAGTCCCCCAGTCCCAACCGAAACAAAAGCTACAGGCTATTTGCAGGAAGCAGCCGTGAAAAAGGCGCGCAAGAGGGTTCCCGGGCGGGTCAGGCAGCCGCCGGAACCGTTCGGCGTCGCCGTCCCGGTGTCCCCCACCCACCAGCTTACTAGCAGCGGGCTTGACGTGGGTGAGGGTGGAACTGAACCGGGTTTACTAATCCGCGTGGGAACGACTCACGGCCTATTCGTTTCGTCGTAAACGATTGTGAATTATTTACTACTGGTTGGTTTAGTGTGAGAGAAAAATACTATTCTAACTTATAATCCACGATCATATACGAGCAAGCGAACAGACCGTTAGATCAACGGGGCCGCCGGGCAACGGATGGGTTTCGGCGGCGGCCGGCGGAGGACGAGGGGAATCTATTTTATCTGACGCACAATTTAAACTATAAAACAATTAGGCTAATACTTTTTAACTATTATAATAAAAGTTTATACGATTAGATTTATAAAAAATTATACTATCCCATAATTATAAGTTTATAAATATAAAAAATATAATATAAAGTAAATAAATAATCAAAGTGTAATCGAGGAGACCATATCATTATGACTTGCGCCACATAAAATGGACCAAAGGGAGTATCTCTTATAAAGGTAATCCCCGCTGACAATTTATCTTATGCAAAGTGCCTACATCAGCATCCACTAGAACATCTCACTAGCATATTCAACTATCTCGCCATGTAAAGTGTCCACATCAGTATCCACTAACACATCTCATTATGTCTTTATTCAAGCTATTCACATTAGCAAACCACATCATTTACTAACATATTTAGTTGTTCACATCAGAATAATAAAAATCATCCTCTAACATGTATTATGATATTTATTTAATTGTATTAGTAAATATAAGTAGTATAATTTCATCGGCGATTTACGCCAGACGTTCTTGAAGTGTCTCTCATGGCCAAGTGCGCGGCTCAATAAAGAAAGAAACATCCGTATGGTGGTGCACTCTGGACGGCGACTAGGCTTGTTTGTGTGTTCCGTGCAACTGTGCTCCAGCCTTCGTTGCGATCAAGCCGTCTCATTTTTCTTTTTTATAGCAACATCACGTCTGATGGGACGTCACCATCAACTAAGTATGTTCTGTTCGTTCGAATAATAGTACGTACTATCTGTTCTGACGGCACAACACCTTGGGCCGGCGATCACCTAGGGCCCAGGCCTGGAGGGGGACATCAGCCCATGGGAGGGAAAAGGCAGCACCTTGCCACAGCCCACGGGAGGGAAAACGATTGGTTTTCTCGAGTCTGGACTCTCTACTTCCAATGACGCCACGACGATTGGGGACCTGCGCATGCTAGATACTCCCTCCATCTAAAATATAAATGACTTTCTAAAATTTTCTAAACAGATTAAAGATGATAGCAAAAGCAGCATGTATTCTTATCTTCTTTTCTCTCCCGAAGAATATCTTCTAGATTTGGTAGTAGTTATCATCTTCATGTACCCGTAATTAGCTTTCGCAGAATATGATCTATTTTACTAAGTTTGGGCCATGGAGTTAACTAATCAATAAATAATAAATAAAGATATATAGTGGCCAGATGCCTTATCATCATGCGGCACAACTGTAGAGTAGGTCACTGGAATCAATCAGGTGAGAAAAGTTTGAGTTAAAAGGAAGAATATTTGAGAAAAAAGAACCCATCACCTACTTATGCAAGGAGAACATAAAGGAATATCAGGATTTAGGAATGCATGGCGTGTAAAATTCTAGAATTGAAACTTTACTATTACAATAAACATCTTTAGAGGCAGGTAAAATAGGTTTTCAGGGGCGGTCAGTGAAGCGACCTGATTTTCACGAACGTAAATCCACAGAGTCGAAGTGTAATAAGACCGTTGTAAATCATATTACCTAGATTTCCAGTCGAATACCACACCCATACAACGATAATATCAGAGTACAAATAGTGTGGAATTACATAATTTATTACATCGCCGCATTGGCGGAATCAAAAGTAGCATTCATTCAGAACAGCTTGAGGATAAGATCGCCAAACTCGAGCGTAGGCACGAACCCCTCAACCGTCAAACTCCTCGGAGCTATACTCCTCAGCAGAACCTGTGTGCCAAAATTTATCAGTACGATTTGTACTAGCCACTCCCACCCTATGAGCATTGCTTTGTGGAAATTGGATGCAAGTTGGATATAATCAAAAGGAACCTATAAGGCTGGGGTTTCCTATGTATTAGCATGTCAAGTATATAATAATAGTTGGTCAAGTTTTAACACCATTCCCACACACATTCCACCCTATTCCCTTTCCAGAGCCAAGTTTCGATCATGGGATCATTATACCACCATCCACACCATCATCATACAATCGCTCAGTCGACAGGCCAACTCCCTCTTGGCACTATTTCAAGGCCCGTAGCCCTTGGCTATGTCCGACACTCTCTCATGGGGGAAGAAGAGAAGGACTCATCTCACTACCTAGTTTAAGCGAAATCCAGGATAGGTCCATAGCCGACAAGTCAGCATATGTATCGATCGATCAACCAAACACTCTGCAGAGGTTTTACATACCCACAAGATAGCCATCCTCGACGGTGCCCTGTCTAGGCAGATTTTGGCCGCTTGCTAGCCTAGAACGATGCCACCCTACCTCTCAGCCCTAGAACATCCCAAGTCTAGTCTGGGATGGCTAATACTGTGAGTCATAGACAGAGCTGGGACCCTCCGAATGTCAAGAGCTAGGTCCACAAGGCCTCCTAAAGTCTCGGAAGGGTGTGGGGGAAACCGCGCGCCCCGTACCTCCTTGCACACGTTCGCCTAGCAGTAGTGGCATTGTTCTACCAAGTAGTCCGACCGTCCCGCACCATATAGGGCAAGTGGGATGTAAAGGATTCCCGGTGAGTCTGAGTACTAGCAAGTCCTTAGGGATTGACCAAGCCAGAATGTCTTCATTAGGGTTTCTATTTTACGTTCCACCACAGCACCTCTACCCCGGGCTCCACCTCTCCGAGGTTCACACCCAAGGACACCTCCAATTACCATTTACCCACCACAGGTATTCCATATCCAAGTGCCTAGGTAGCACCACATGGCAAGACTCACCCTAGGCTTATCGTATACTCCAACTTGGTCAACACAACCCTCACCCTCCACACACCCAAGTCCAGATAACACCAGTTTCCACCACGCATTAATGTAGTATAAGCATAGTAGAAGTATAAGCAATGAAATATAGTAGTAAGCGTGTGTCTAGCCTAATAGCAGGGTATGCAGGGGTAAGGTTGCGTCAAGGTAAAGGCCATCAAGTAAGCATACTACCATGTAAGTCCTATCATAGTATGATTATAACAGTAAAGTAAAGCAATAGCAGTTCTACATTAGCCATGCGTAAATAGGTGCTACGAGATTGGGTGGGATGTGGCACCTTCAGTGTAGTCGTCTCCGTACTCCTCACGGTACTCTCGGTCCTCGTCCATCTGGTTCTCCTTCGAGTCTGCAAACGATCGCATTATAGTCGCGTTAGTGACGTCTATAGAATAGCACAAAGAAGCAATGAAAATTCAAAAGAGTCAAATGCACTCAAACATGGGTTCATTGCGTAAGGCTCGATTTTGGATGAATTTTGGTCCTGGTTTCGTATTTTTCTAAGGTCGTATGAATTAGTTATGAATTTTTGAAGTTTTAATCATTTCTAAAATTGGGGAAAACGCTGATTAATTCAGGGCTGACACGTGTCACACTATGACTGGTCCACGTGGCATGCTGACGTCAGCATGATGTCATCATCTCGGTTCTGGTACTGACAGGTGGGGTCCCGCATGACGCCATCATGACATCAGCATGACGTCACTCAATGACAAGTGGGTCCAGCGGCTCTATGTCACTGACTTGTGGGTCCGGTCTAAGTCATCGTCAAGCCAATCGAGCGAGTCAACGATCAACGGATCACAGTCACTGACAGGTGGCCTCGATCATCGGTCAGTGTTGACCAGTCAATGGTCAATACAGGCTGGGCCTCGACTGGGCTGGTTGGGCCTGGATACGGGCTGGGCTTTGGCCTGCCACGTGGCGCGCGCTGGTGCGGCCATGTCATCTTACTGGGCCACTAACGAGCCATGATCCACGGGCGTAGGTGAGGCGTGGTTCATGGTGAACCCGCCTGTGTTGGTCCATAGACCGCAGAGCCGGTCTATGAAAGACTTGGTCCACTTACTCCTTCCTAGGGTTTGGTTCACGTGCACGACGTGGTCATGGTCGGAGCTCGACGGAGCTGCTCGGGACATGGTCGGTGTGGTCATGGTCGGCGAGGTCATGGTCGGAGCTACTCGGTGGAGCTGCTCGGGACGTGGTCGGTGAGGTCGTGGTCGGAGCTCGGTGATGGGAAAATCCCCTTCTCTTCCCTGACGGGGCTCCCGTCGGCGGTGAGGTCACCGATGAGCTCCTGCGGCGGCGCTAGCGTTCGATTAGGGTAGGCAATAGTTTCCCCATGCCTCGGTGAGTGCAGCAGTGGGGTCAAGGTGGCGGCTAGGGCTTCATAGGGTCCCGGCCATGGTGAACGGCGGCATGGGTTTGTCAGTGTGCATGGACAGGGCTGCAGTGGTAGCGAGAGCCCAGTTGGAGGAGTGTGTGAGCTCCACGGTGCTTCTATGGCCACGGTGAGCGTGTTGGAGGAGCTCCTGGTACTCCCAGTGGCTCCGGTCACGGTGATGGGGGCAAAGCAGAGGCGGTGGCGCTCCGACGAGGTGCGGTGCGGCAACATAGGGCTCTAGTGGGCTTCTTCCTCGGCTAAGGTGAGCGCAGTGTGTCTCTCGACATGGCAGAGCCAGTTGGGTGTCAATGTTGCCTTTACCGCAATGTAGAAGACGTGGTGATCTCGCCATGGTTGTGCTCTCGGCCATGGTGAGCATGTCCGTGCATGTGTGCTCCTGCTCCGATGTACAACGTCATGGCTGGGGTCCTCTTTTTGGCTGATGGCAGCGCGCATGGCGCATCCTGGGTCTTGGCAAGCGTGGCCATGGCGGTCTCCCTAGCTAACCAGTTGGGCTAGGCCAAAGCTCGAAGCTTTAGCAAGGTTTCGATCATGGCGGTGCATGTCCCATTTGGCTAGGGAGGTGGTCTCAGCAAGATGGCTCACCGTAGGGTTCATGGTGGTAGGATGGCGGTGCGGTGGCAAGGCGAGGCCGTGATGAGGCGATGCAGTGCCGTGCCGAGCAGCTACGTTGCTGTAGCTGATTGGGGCGGCGCTCCTAGCTCCGACGAGGTCCTCCCCGTCACGGCTTCCTTCTCCTCCTTGCTTCTCCCTCCTCCCTCTCTCCCGGCTTGACGCTGTGTGGTGCTGTGCCACCAGCGGTGGCAGCAAACGGGCTGAGGGTTAGGGCTCATGGACGTTGGCTTTTATAGCCGAGCTCCAAGGGCTCCAATGGTGGACGGCGATCGGGCGGTGGTGATACGTGCTGCGCGTCCGACGGCTCTCATGTGGTTGCATAGGCGCGACACAAGGGGGAACTAGGTCATGCGATTTGTGTGACCCTGGGCCCGCGCCTGCCACACTGGTCGGCTCCCGATCACGTGGGAGAGGTTGGCGTGGGGAGGAAGAAGATGCTACTATGCTGACAAGCGAGGTCGGGTCGTCAGGCGCTTGGCGCAATGTGGTTGCGTGCTGCGCGTGATGGCTAACGAGCGGGCTCGGCTTGTCATTGGTTGTGCGCGTGCGGGCGGCGATGCTGGGCCGGCTTCATGGGCTACACGCGTGGAAGGGTAGATGAGGCTCGGCTAAGCTAGCTAGGCCGGTTCGCAAGCCCGAGCAGGCCTAGGCTGCTGCTGCTCCCTCTTCTTTCCTTCCTCTTTTATTTGTTGTCAATTTGGTTAGGGTTTATCATAAATATTAAGTAAGTTAGTTAAACATCACATAAGACAAAAGAATCCAAATCACAAGTGGGTCTAAGGATGCATGCATGATTTATTTATTTAGGAATTTAATTACACATGTGGCATAAAACCAAACTATGCTTATGATCTTAACCTAGTTGGGTCACATCCAATCCAAAACTAGGGTTGGGCTTCTACATGTGTCACTCAACATCACATAGGGTTAAACAAAAATTTTGTTGTTGTGATTTTTGGTGTGTGGATTTTTGGGTTGTTACAGTCCTACCCCCTTAACAGAATCTCGTCCCCAAGATTAAAGCGGATCGTACCCTCCGAAGAGATAAGGATATTGTAGCCGGAGGTTAGACTCTTTCTCCCATGTTGCTTCTCTCTCAGTATGATTGCTCCATTGGATCTTGCACATAGGAATAGTTTTGCTTCGGGTCTCTTTGGTATCTCTACCTAGAATTCTGATAGGATGTTCTTTATACTCAAGTGTATCTTGAATGTCAAGTGTATCAGTTGGAACTACTTCATCGGGCACTCTCAAACACTTGCGTAGCTGGGATATATGAAACACGGGATGTACACCCGCCAATTCTTCAGGTAGCTCAAGTTTGTAAGCGAGCTTTCCAATCCTTTTGCGGATCTTGTATGGCCCAACAAATCTAGGGGCTAGCTTTTCTTTCACATGGAATCTGACTGTTCCACGTAGCGGGGATACCTTGAGATAGACGAAGTCTCCGATATTGAACTCAAGTTCTCTTCTTCTTTTGTCAGCATAGCTCTTGTATCGACTTTGGGCAATTCTCAAATTCTCCTTTACTTGGGCAACTCCTTCTTCGGCATCTTGAATCTTAGCGGAATCAAAGAACGATCTTTCACCCGGTTTAGACCACATCAAAGGTGTCTTACAAGGCCTGCCATATAGAGCTTCAAATGGCGACATCTTTGATACTAGCTTGGTAGCTATTGTTGTAAGAGAACTCTGCATAGGGCAGACATTTCTCCCAATCAGAGCCATAATTCAGTACACTAGTGCGAAGTATGTCTTCTAAGATCTGATTTACTCGTTCTGTCTGTCCATCTGTCTGCGGGTGTTAAGCGGTACTGAAATCAAGTTTGGTTCCAATGGACTTGTGCAGAGCTTCCTAGAATCAGGACACAAACTGAGGACCACGATCAGATACAATACTAGAGGGAGCTCCATGCAGTCTGAGAATATGCTCAACATATAGATCTGCTAATTTTTCGGCATCGGTCTTGGTCTTAACTGGTATAAAGTGAGCAATCTTGGTCAAACGATCAATAATCACCCAGATGGAATCATTGCCTTTATGTGAACGGGGCAATCCAACTATGAAATCCATGGATATGCTCTCCCATTTCCACTCGGGGACATCAAGAGGCTTTAACAATCTTGCAGGCCTTTGATGTTCAGCCTTGACTCTATGACAGGTGTCACACCGTGCCACATGTCCTGCAATGTCTGTCTTCATGCCTTTCCACCAAAAGTGTTTCTTCAAGTCTTGATACATCTTTGAACCTCCAGGGTGGATACAGTACTTAGAATCATGGGCTTTGGATAGAATTTCCTCTCGTATTACTGGGTCAGATGGAACACAGATTCTGTTCTTGAACCATATGGTTCCTCGTTCATCTTCCTGATGGTTGGTCTTGTAGCCTAGTTTCATCAGACTACGGAGATATTCGATCTCTTCACAACTTTTCTGAGCTTAGCGGATGCGATCTGTGAGATCATACTGTATGCGGAGCTCATTCAACAAGTCATGCAGTAGTATCTCAAGTTGGAAATCTTCAATCTCTTCCTTGAGCTCAGGTGGTACGGATTCAGTGATCAAAGTGTGACAGTAACTCTTATGACTAAGAGCATCTGCGACTACATTAGTTTTTCCTAGATGATAGTGAATTTCTAGGTCATAGTCCTTGATCAACTCTAGCCATCGGCGTTGCCTCATATTTAGATCTTCCTGAGTGAAAAAGTACTTCAAGCTCTTATGATCCGTATAGATATCGCACTTGTTGCCTATCAAGTAGTGTCTCCAGATCTTCAAGGCATGCACAACTACTGCTAACTCAAGATCATGGGTTGGGTAACGGTTCTCGTGTTCTTTTAACTGTCAAGATGCATATGCTATCACTCTTCCATCTTGCATCAGTACACAACCAAGTCCTTGACGGGATGCATCACAATAGATCACAAAATCTTTGCTGATATCAGGCAATGCTAGCACAAGAGTTGTGGTAAGCTTTTGTTTCAATTCCTGGAGGCTTTGTTTGCACTCGGGCGTCCATTCAAACTCCTTAGTCTTCTTTAGAAGGTTGGTCATTGGACAGGCTATCTTGGAGAAGTTTTCGATAAATCGGCAATAATATCCGGCCAATCCTAAGAAACTTCTGATTTCTATCACATTACGGGGTTGATCCCACTCTTTCACAGCTTCAATCTTGGCTGGGTCAACTGCAACACCTTCAGTTGATAGTACATGGCCTAAGAAGGCAACTTTCTATAGCCAAAACTCGCATTTGCTGAACTTTACGTAGAGCTGATGTTGGGCTAGTTTCTCAAGCACAGTTCTCAGATGATGTTCATGTTCTTCAGTGGTGGGTGAATAGATAAGGATGTCATCAATGAATACTACCACGAACTTATCCAGTTCATTCATGAAAACCTTATTCATCATGTTCATGAAGTATGCGGGAGCATTCGTGAGTCCAAAGGACACCACAGTGAACTCAAACTGCCCATACCTAGTCACGAAAGCTGTCTTTGGGATGTCACTCTCTTGAATCTTCATCTGATGATAGCCAGATCTAAGATCAATCTTGGAGAAATACTTGGCACCTCGAAGCTGATCATCGATTCTTGGCAGAGGGTACTTGTTCTTGATGGTGACTGCGTTCAAGTTCTGGTAATCAATGCACATTCTCATCGAGCCATCCTTCTTCTTAACAAATAGGACAGGGGATCCCCAGGGTGAAGCACTGGGTCTGATATATCCCTTCAAGATGAGCTCATCAAGTTGTTTCTTGAGCTTGGCTAGTTCATCAACTGACATGCGATAGGGTCTCTTAGCAATGGGTCCTGTTCCCGGCAAAAGATCAATGATGAACTCTACATCATGATCTAGTGGCATACTTGGTAATTCTTCAGGGAATACATCGGGATAGTCTCTGACCACAGGCACATCATGAACTGTCTTCTCCTCTTTTTGTGATTCTAAACTGGCTTTAAGGGCACATAGTATAGAAGTGGACTTTCTAGACTGAGGTTCACATCTAATAACTTGGCCTGATGGGTGGGTCACTTGGACATATCTAGGTGAACATGATATGATACCTCGGTGAATGGTTAGCCAATCCATACCTAAGATGACGTCTAGGCTAGTGGAAGGCAACAAGGTTAGGTCGGCTTTAAAGGTAAGACCCTCAATGGTAAGACTCACTCTCTTACAGATGTGGGTGCACTTTAGGTCTCCTAAAGGGGAATTGGTGATGATAGGCTTTCCACGTGGGGTTATAGGTAGGTCATGCTCTCGTACAAACTTGGATGATATGTAAGAACAAGTTGCTTCAGAGTCAAATAGAACTGATGCAGTATTGCCATTAACTAAAAACATACCATACACCACGTCAGGGGCAGCCTGTGCTTCCTCAGCGTCCAGATAGTTGAGACGTCCACGGGTAACAGATCCCTTGAACTAAGACTTCTGAGCAGCTGAGTTCTGTGGGCACTCAGCGGCTTTGTGACCTGGTTGGCCACAAGCGAAACAGGTGAAAGGCGTACCACCTGTAGGGGTTGGCGTTGGTGCCTTCTAGTTTCTAGTGCTAGGTGCAGAGCGGTTCTATGCTGGGCGTTCATTCATAGAGCGAGAACGGTTGAAACAGTCCTGAGTGTTGCGGTCCTGAGCATAATGGTTTCGGGTGTAACGATCCTAAGCAGGGCAGGAGTATTTGGTGGTGTAGCCTCCACTACCCCTACTCGATCTAGGGTTGTCATCCTTGTTGTGGAGAGAGCGTTCCCTGGATGGCGCATCTCTGTGGAACCTCTTACGATCACAGCCACGAAAGGACTCCTTAGGCTTACGCTTCCTCTCCCTATACTCCTCTCCAGCTTCAGCACGGTCCTTCTCAATCTGAATGTAGTGATCCACCAGAGCACGCAACATGCTACTCTCAATACCGTCAAACTTTAGCTTGATGTGCGGGTTAAGTCCCTTGTGGTAATAGTACAACTTCTCCTTCTCAGAGTTCACAACATAGGAAGGTGCATAGCATAGAAGGTTGGTGAAACAAGTAGTGTACTCAGTCACCCTGTCCTTTCCCATCTTGATGTTGCGGAACTCCTCAGCTTTGGCCACCATGATACCCTTGGGAATGTGATACTCAGTGAATGCTTCGGTAAACTCATCCCACGAGATGTTGGTAGGGTCCTCATGGGAATCACTAAAGCTATCCCACTAGGCGTGTGCTACACCTATGAGCTGGTGTGTGGCAGCTCCAACACACTCATCATCGGTGAAAGTGGTGAGGTCAAGCTTCTTCTCTATCTCCTTGAGCCAGTCATCGGCCACAAGCGGGTCAGGATCAGTGCCATCATAGGTAGGTGGCCTTAGCTTCAAAAATCCTTCCAGCTTCCTTTGGAAGTCATTCTGCTGACCTCCCTGGCGACGGTTTGCTTCGTTAACAAGAGCTACAAGAAGTTGAGTCTGTTGTGCCATTACTTCTGCCAGGTTCGATGGTGGTGGTGGCAGAATGTTCTCCTCAGGCGGCGGGGTATTCTCTAGGTTGAAGGGTATCCATCCATGTCCACGGCCATAGCCATGGCCACGGTTGTTGCCACCATGCCCCCCCATTTGGTTCGGCTGGTTTGGAGGTGGGCGCACGTCCTCGGTTCATTAGGCGATTAGATTGGCGGTTTGGTATCTGCAACACGGATCATAGGAATTTTGGTGTTTGTGCCATAAGTGCTTGTAATTTAGTATGATTACATGATTTTGACGATTTAAAGAAAAACATTTATTCTATCCAACACTCATTACAAAGAAGCAATAAGGTCCATAAAATGCAATAAGATCCAAAACATTCATTACATGGGTTTTATTACATAGCATCATCTCCAGTAGCTACACTTGGAGACTCGCGAGAATCGTACTACGCATAGTGTCTCATATTACATCTCATAAGGGGTACATCATGGGGTACAACTTATGGAAGCCACTGGCATGACTCTTGACCACGCAGGGTCATCTACTCTAACTCGTACACCGCAGCTAGGATATGACTGTTCTCGATCTCGATCTCCTCGTCAGACTTGTGAAGTCGGGACACGTACTTCAAGGCCTCGGCGAGCTCCTCAGTAGGCTTGGCTCCAGATAGGGTAGGGCAGACGTCTAGGTTGAGGTGAGTCAGGGCTAACTCAAACTCCTCTATCCTAGGCTTCGTCTTGTTACGAATCTCCTTGGGTAGCTGATCCTACATACCCTTCATCTCCCTGAGGCGCTTCCTGTCAGACTTCTGCCAAGCCTGCCATGCCCTCTCACACTTATCCTGTAGGTACTCGTTTTGCCTGAGTGCCTCGATCAGGTGACCCTGGTTGTGAACAGTCTTCTTCCTAAACTCCTCTAGATCCTGAGTTATGGTCTTGTTCCAAGATTGAATTTTCAGCATATCAATCCCCTTGGACCTCTCTTTGTCTCCTCTACGGTTGAACTTAGCCTTCTTGTCGTCCAACTCTCTCTACAACTCCACGACCTTGCTGTCGAGGTAGCAGTTCCTGTTGCCTAGGTCGGCGGCTTTGTCCTGTAAGTCTGCAACCTCGGTTCTATGGACTTCTTCACAATGGTTGAGCTCGTCCTGTAGCTTGGCAACTGTCTCAAGAAGACTAGCTCGCTCCTGTGCTCCCTGTGAGTCTCGCTCCTGGTACTCCCATAGAAGGGCCTGGTCCTGATGTCTCCTTTGCTCCAGCTGGGTCATGTACCTGTCCTGCTCTAGTAGGTGAATAGCTGAGACGTGAAGGCATCTGTCCTCCTCAGCAAAGATAACTCTGCCGGCTGCGAAACTCTGCTCACTGGGGGTAAGGCTGAGGTCGAGGGCCTGGGGAAGTAGATGGAACTCGGTCATCTTCAGGTGATCATAGTGGTCCCTCATCACTCTACGAAGTGCCTTGTGTGAGATAGCTCGCAGTCCCTCCTCGACTGTGTCCTCTATAGTCAACTCGGTGAAAGCTGAGATAGAAGGTAAGGTAGTGCTAGCTGGGAACTTGACTGAGGTGACAATCGGTCCTTCGATTCCTCCTTCCTGAGCTGGCTTCCCGGTGCAGGTGACCTTGACAAGCTCGTTAGAGACTCCTAAAGTGACGAGAACTCGGCAGAGGGTCTGTGCAAAACCCCCAAGCTCACGTAGGTCGAAGGTAAGCTTGGCGTGGTCCAGAGGTAGCGGTCTTAGAGGTGGCCAGTCGTCGTTCGTTGCCATCTGCATGTTTTAAGGAACAGGTGTTAGCAGGTCCATAATAGATAAGCCTTGCATAAAAGTAAATGCAGGGTCGGTATATAACCGAAAGAAGGGCTGTTCACGTCCTATTCCATCGTCCATTTCTGAGGATTTCGTCCTATGGTCAAGTATGTCTCTGACACCAACTGAAGCGACCTGATTTCCATGAAGGGAAATCCCCAGAGTCGAAGTGTAATAGTACTCCCTCTGTCAAAAAAGACTGCAATCCTAAGGTTCAAAATTTTTCTCAAAAAACAATGCTAAAGTTAGAATACATGGACCCACTTGTAAAAAAGAGTCTTTTTCCATCTTCTATGCTCATGCACGGGAACTCCAGAAGTGCCGCTCGGTAAATAAAAAAAGAAAAAAATCCGCAACCTTCTCGTCCACTCCTTCCTATACCCGTATCTGTACTCTTCGCTCCAGCCTCCAGACCTTAAGGCGACAGCGGCGACAATCTCTCTGTTGAAGGGAGATTGTTAAACAATCTTGAATATTGTTAAGGTCTATATGAAAGTTATAGTTCTTAATACGATCTACAACTTTGTAGTTGAAAAGTTTTTATTCGAAGTCATTTAGTGTCCTAAAATTTAATTTTAAATTTTAATTTTCAAAATCTAGAAACATACAATAATATTTTAGGACACTAAACAGTTTTAATTCAAAAACTTTTCAACTACAAAGTCGTAGATCGCGTCGAGGGCTTCAATTTTGATATAAAGTTTGTATTCATTCGAGTTTATATAAAAAAGTTATGAATTATTTTTTGATATAAAATTTTTAGATCACCCTGTTTTGACCCAGATGAGACTCAAAACCAAGTTTAGGGATCGGGATGACACAACTGAACAAGTTTGAGGACCTAAATGGGTGATTTGCAAGTTTAGGGACCGGGATGATATAGCCGAACAAGTTTAGGGACCGAGATGACACAGATGAACAAGTTTGAGGACCTAAACAGTCGATTTGCGAGTTTAGAGACCAAAATAACATAACGGTACAAGTTTAGGGAACATCGGTGCACTTTACTCTTTCTTTTTTATAGCAACGTCAAGCCGTCAGCCGTCAGATGGGACGTCACCATCAACAAAGTATGTTCTGTTCGTTCGAATAATATAGTACGTACTATCTGTTCTGACGGCACAACACCTTGGGCCGGCGATCGCCTAGGGCCCAGGCCCGGGAGGGAAAAGGCTGCACCTTGCCACAGCCCACGGGAGGGAAAACGATTGGTTTTCTCGAGTCTGGACTCTCTACTTCCAATGACGCCACGACGATTGGGGACCTGCGCATGCTAGATACTCCCTCCATCTAAAATATAAATGACTTTCTAAAATTTTCTAAACAGATTAAAGATGATAGCAAAAGCAGCATGTATTCTTATCTTCTTTTCTCTCCTGAAGAATATCTTCTAGATTTGGTAGTAGTTATCATCTTCATGTACCCGTAATTAGCTTTCGCAGAATATGATCTATTTTACAAAGTTTGGGCCATGGAGTTAACTAATCAATAAATAATAAATAAAGATATATAGTGGCCAGATGCCTTATCATCAAGCGGCACAACTGTAGAGTAGGTCACTGGAATCAATCAGGTGAGAAAAGTTTGAGTTAAAAGGAAGAATATTTGAGAAAAAAGAACCCATCACCTACTTATGCAAGGAGAACATAAAGGAATATATGGATTTAGGAATGCATGGCGCGTAAAATTCTAGAATTGAAACTTTACTATTACAGTAAACATCTTTAGAGGCAGGTAAAATAGGTTTTCAGGGGCGGTCAGTGAAGCGATCTGATTTTTACGAAGGGAAATCCGCAGAGTCGAAGTGTAATAAGACCGTTGTAGATCATATTACCCAGATTTCCAGTCGAATACCATACCCATACAACGATAATATCAGAGTACAAATAGTGCGGAATTACATAAATTATTACATCACCGCATTGGCGAAATCAAAAGTAGCATTCATTCAGAACAGCTTGAGGATAAGATCGCCAAACTCGAGTGTAGACACGAACCCCTCAACCGTCAAACTCCTCGGAGCTATACTCCTCAGCAGAACCTGTGTGCCAAAATTTATTAGTACGATTTGTACTGGCCACTCCCACCCTATGAGCATTGCTTTGTGGAAATTGGATGCAAGTTGGATATAATCAAAAGGAACCTATAAGGCTAGGGTTTCCTATGTATTAGCATGTCAAGTATATAATAATAGTTGGTCAAGTTTTAACACTATTCCCACACACATTCCACCCCATTCCCTTTCCAGAGCCAGGTTTCGATCCTAGGATCGTTATACCACCATCCACACCATCACCATACCATCGCTCAGTCGACAGGCCAACTCCCTCTTGGCACTGTTTCAAGGCCCGTACCCCTGGCTACGTCCGACACTCTCTCACGGGGGAAGAAGAGAAGGACTCATCTCACTATCTAGTTTAAGCGAAATCCAAGAAAGGTCCATAGCCGACAAGTCGGCATATGTATCGATCGATCAACCAAACACTCTGCAGAGGTTTTACATACCCACAAGATAGCCATCCTCGACGGTGCCCTGTCTAGGCAGATTCCGGCCGCTTGCTAGCCTAGAACGATGCCACTCTACCTCTCAGCCCTGGAACATCCCAAGTCTAGTCTGGGATGACTGATACTGTGAGTCATAGACAGAGCCGGGGCCCTCCGAATGTCAAGAGCTAGGTCCACAAGGCCTCCTAAAGTCTCGGAAGGGTGTGGGGGAAACCACGCGCCCCGTACCTCCTTGCACACGTTCGCCTAGCAGTAGTGGCATTGTTCTACCAAGTAGTCCGACCATCCCGCACCATATAGGGCGAGTGGGATGTAAAGGATTCCCGATGAGTCTGAGTACTAGTAAGTCCTTAGGGATTGACCAAGCCAGAATGTCTTCATTAGGGTTTCCATTTTACGTTCCACCATAGCACCTCTACCCTGGGCTCCACCTCTCCGAGGTTCACACGCAAGGACACCTCCAATTACTATTTACCCGCCACAGATATTCCATATCCAAGTGCCCAGGTAGCACCACATGGCAAGACTCGCCCTAGGCTTATCGTATACTCCAACTTGGTCGACACAACCCTCACCCTCCACACACCCAAGTCACACACGCAACACTCTCCCCATAGTCTAGATAACACCAGTTTCCACCACGCATTAACGTAGTATAAGCGTAGTAGAAGTATAAGCAATGAAATATAGCAGTAAGCGTGTGTCTAGCCTAATATTAGGGTATGCAGGGGTAAGGTTGCGTCAAGGTAAAGGCCATCAAGTAAGCATACTACCATGTAAGTCCTATCACAGTATGATTATAACAGTAAAGTAAAACAATAGCAGTTCTACATTAGCCATACGTAAATAGGTGCTACGAGATTGGGTGGGATGTGGCACCTTCAGTGTAGTCGTCTCCGTACTCCTCACGGTACTCTCGGTCCTCGTCCATCTGGTTCTCCTCCGAGTCTGCAAACGATTGCATTATAGTCGCGTTAGCGACGTCTATAGAATAGCACAAAGAAGCAATGAAAATTCAAAAGAGTCAAATGCACTCAAACATGGGTTCATTGCGTAAGGCTCGATTTTAGATGAATTTTGGTCCTAGTTTCGTATTTTTCTGAGGTCGTATGAATTAGTTATGAATTTTTGAAGTTTTAATCATTTCTAAAATTAGGGAAAAGGCTGATTAATTCAGGGCTGACACGTGTCACACTATGACTGGTCCACGTGGCATGCTGATGTCAGCATGACGTCATCGTCTCGGTTCTGGTACTGACAGGTGGGGTCCCGCATGACGTCACTCAATGACAAGTGGGTCCAGCGGCTCTATGTCGCTGACTTGTGGGTCTGGTCTAAGTCATCGTCAAGCCAATCATATGAGTCAACGATCAACGGATCATAGTCACTGATAGGTGGCCCCAATCATCGGTCAGTGTTGACCAGTCAATGGTCAATACAGGCCGGGCCTTGACTGGGCTGGTTGGGCCTAGATACGGGCTGGGCTTTGGCCTACCACGTGGCGCGTGCTGGTGCGGCCATGTCGTCTTACTGGGCCACTAACGGGCCATGATCCATGGGCGCAGGTGAGGCATGGTTCATGGTGAACCCGCTTGTGTTGGTCCATAGACCGCAGAGCCAGTCTATGAAAGACTTGGTCCACTTACTCCTTCCTAGGGTTTGGTTCACGTGCACGACGTGGTCGTGGTCGGAGCTCGGCAGAGCTGCTCGGGACATGGTCGGCGTGGTCGTGGTTGGCGAGGTCGTGGTCGGAGCTGCTCGGGACATGGTCAGCATGGTCATGGTCGGCGAGGTCGTGGTCGGAGCTCGGTGATGGGAAAATCCCCTTCTCTTCCCCGATGGGGCTCCCGCCGGCGGTGTGGTCACCGACGAGCTCCCACGGCGGCGCTAGCGTCCGATTAGGGTAGGCAATAGTTTCCCCATGCCTCGGTGAGTGCAACGGTGGGTTCAAGGTGGCGGCTAGGGCTTCATAGGGTCTCAGCACGGTGAACGGCGGCGTGGGTTCATCGGTGTGCATGGACAGGGTTGCAGTGGTAGCGAGAGCCCAGTTGGAGGAGCATGTGAGCTCCACGGTGCTTCTATGGCCACGGTGAGCATGTTGGAGGAGCTCCTGGTACTCCCAGTGGCTTCGGTCATGGTGATGGGGGCAAAGTAGAGGTGGTGGCGCTCCGACGAGGTGCGGTGCGGCAACAGAGGGCTCCGGTGGGCTTCTTCCTTGGCTAAGGTGAGCGCAGTGTGTCTCTCGACATGGTTGTGCTCTCGGCCATGGTGAGCGTGTCCGTGCATGTGCGCTCCTGCTCCGATGTACAACGTCATGGCTGGGGTCCTCCTTTTGGCTGATGACAGCGCGCACGACGCGTCTTGGGCCTCGGCAAGCGTGGCCATGGCGGTCTCCCTAGCTAACCAGTTGGGCTAGGCCGGTGCTCAAAGCTTTAGCAAGGTTTCGATCATGGTGGTGCACGTTCCATTTGGCTAGGGAGGTGGTCTCAGCAAGATGGCTCACCGTAGGGTTCATGGCGGTAGGATGGCGGTGCGGTGGCGAGGCGAGGCCGTGATGAGGTGATGCAGTGCCATGCCGAGCAGCTACATCGCTGTAGCTGATCGGGGCGGTGCTCCTGGCTTTGGCGAGGTCCTCCCCGCCATGGCTTCCTTCTCCTCCTTGCTTCTCCCTCCTCCCTCTCTCTTGGCTTGACGCTATGTGGTGCTGTGCCACCAGTGGCGGCGGTGAACGGGCTGAGGGTTAGGGCTCACGGATGTTGGCTTTTATAGCCAAGCTCCAAGGGCTCCAATGGTGGGCGGCGATCGGGTGGTGGTGATACGTGTGGTGCATCCAACGGCTCTCGTGCGGTTGCATAGGCGCGGCGCAAGGGGGAACAAGGTCATGCGATTTGTGTGACCCTGGGCCCACGCCTATGACACTGGTTGGCTCCCGGTCGCATGGGAGAGGTTGGCGTGGGGAGGAAGAAGATGCTACTGTGCTGACATGCGGGGTTGGGTCGTCAGGCGCTTGGCGCAATGTGGTTGCGTGCTACGCGTGATGGCTGACGAGCGGGCTCGGCTTGTCAACGGCTGTGCGCTTACGGGCGGCGATGCTGGGCTGGCTTCATGGGCTACGTGTGTGGAAGGGTAGGCTCGGCTCGGCTGAGCTAGCTGGGCCAGTTCGCAAGCCTGAGCAGGCCTGGGCTGCTGCTGCTCCCTCTTCTTTCCTTCCTCTTTTATTTGTTGCCAATTTGGTTAGGGTTTATCATAAATATTAAGTAAGTTAGTTAAACATCACATAAGGCAAAAGAATCCAAATCACAAGTGGGTCTAAGGATGCATGCATGATTTATTTATTTAGGAATTTAATTACACATGTGGCATAAAACCAAACTATGCTTATGATCTTAACCTAGTTGGGTCACATCCAATCCAAAACTAGGGTTGGGCTTCTACATGTGTCACTCAACATCACATAGGGTTAAACAAAAATTTTGTTGTTGTGATTTTTGGTATGTGGATTTTTGGGTTGTTACAGTCAGCCCAACCGCTATAATGTCACCGATTGTGAAGATGGGGCGTCTCTAGCGACGGGCTTTTAACCGTCCCTGAAAATACATTTTTAGGGGCGGTTTTGTTAGGATCTCTGCCCCTGAAAATGGTATTTTTGGGGGGCAGTTCTATTAGGAGAACCGCCTCTGATAGTGTATTTTCAGGGGCGGTTGCAGTAGGCAAACCGTCTCTAAAAATGCTTTTTCAGGGGCAGTTTCAATACATGAACCGCCCCTGAAAATGCATCACCAAGGGCGGCTGCGGCAATGGAATCATCCCTGAAAATGTTTTTCAAGGACAGTTGTGGCAATGCAACCACCTCTGAAAATGTATTTTCAGGGACAGTGTTATCAACCGCCTCTGAAAACCAGTTTTAAATTTTTGAATTTGAAATTTTCCGCCAAATTTGAAATCGCGCTTTCCCACCAAATTTCAGACCCGGTTGTAAATGCTTCAAATTAACTTCATAAATACACAATAGTGCACTAGTTATACACACATGATCAACAAAGTATTTGTACATTACAAATTACAATTCAACATTAATTGTGCTCCTGTCCAAAGAATGAAAAGAAGGGATACATGCATTTTAGGCGAAGGGACTTAAACTTGGGATGTGTTGCAAACTTTGAGCCATGATCATAGAATAAGCCCTTCGGATTAAGAACCTCCCACACCATGAACTTCCAGAAATCTTCTTAAACAAGTTGAACATCGTTTTGGGTAATTACTTCGTTTGGCCTCGTTACTTCATGGTACACAAAAAAGGAACAAATTAGCTAGATTCATATTAATTAACATATGCATATGATATGGTTTGATAGAGCAACTTACGTCTTCAGGGTTATTACGGTAAGTCCCTGTGGGGGTATAACCCTCGATACCCATAGGACTACACATGGGCCGAGCTGCTAGGGGAGGCCAATCCCATGAGACCATGCAGGGGCCGCGCCGATAGTCGAGGCCCAGCGTGCAAGACGCCGCCGCGTGGAGTACGATGTAAGTCAGCATGCCTCGCAAGACTATGTGATGATCCTCGGCGATCTACAAAATCTGCTCAGATATGCTAGATTGTCGTGATAGATTGTTGTGATATCTGTAACTTCCTATCTTGTAAACCAATCAAGATAGAAACAATCGATCTGTAACCCTACCCCTAGCTATATAAGGTGGGTAGGGACCCCCTTGTTTTTCATCTGAACACATGCAATACAATCCACAAAGACACATGACGTAGGGTATTAAGTTAAGCCGATGACCCGAACCTATCTAATCGCTGTCTCTTGCATTTTATGTCACCATCCGGTTTGCTCACGCACACCTCTACTGATTCATCTACTACCATGGGCATACCCCTCGGTAGACTGCCGACCAGATTTCATCGACAGTGGTGCGCCAGGTAGGGGGTGTGCATGCTGAATTCATGGCCAACCAGATGGTTACCTTTTTGAGCTCCATTGCCCTTCCCAAGCCAGGCCAGATCTTCATGATCAGATCCATGACTTAGGTCATCGGTCTTGACGACAACGGGAGGATCATGGAGGTGGTGCAGGATCACCCTACACCGATGGCACCGACATCTGTAATGACATCTCTGATCTCAATGCCCCACCGCTGGGTTAGGAGATCTATCAGCAGTGATGATCTGATCGCATCCATCGATCGGGTCACTGATCGCCTAGCGGAATGTCAGCTTCTCATGGATTCAGTCCTAGACCGATCTAGAGCGGGTGACGACTTTCCTGCACTCCAAGATCACCAAGCCGCTGCAATCGAGCAACCTACTTGGCCACACCATTTGAGGCGACCAGACTCTGATCTGGTGACCATAGCTACTCTAGAGGGGCGCACGGTGTGGCTCCAACCACTTCTCGCTACTGGCCTACGCTTGGCTGACTATGAGGCCCTAACGAAGAACTCACAGAGAACTTCCTGCTACATGCCAGCCACCAAATCTTTGTCGACCACGTTGAGCGCAACCACGCTACCGATCCCTACATGATCGACCCAACTGACTTCGGTCAGCCTACGCCCATGGTCAACATGGTGGCTATTTGCTAGCTTTCAGATGATTCCAATCTTCTAACTAAGTCTCTCCACAACATTCTGGATGAAACCCCTGATGATTATTCTGAGGGCTCAACCTAGACCGTGTCGAGCTACCCTACTTTCCCTCCAGGGTTTGTGGGCATGATTTTCCACATCAGCCATGACAACATCACCAAGGATGGCGAAACCACTGAAGAGCGTGAAGCTTGTCTGGAGAAGAACACCGATCGCCAACGTCGCCGAGATGCAGAAGTAGCCCAAGCAGCCGACGAGGTTGGTCACAGCCCATCCCGCCATCAACATAATCTAGAAGAAGCATTCGACATGGTGGGCGACTAGCCAGTTTACCAGACGCTGAGCTCCAATCTAGACATCAGTTTCAATGAGCTCGACAAACTCCCTCACACTCCAGAGGTCGAGAAGGTCTGAGGACATATCATAGCTACGCAAGTCCAAGTCAACGAGTTCTAAAACAATGCCCCATCTTACTCCACCATGTCAGCTCATTGTCGCTGCTCTCGCCGTGATGGAGGAAGCCAATAACATGGTGCCGATGGCCCCTGACCTGTGGCCAGAGGTCCCTACCTCTATAGGGGATCTAGAGGCAACTACAAAGCTTTGCCACTACTTTGATGCCTACCACATAGCAGTAGTCACTGAGTACCTGCTCGGTGACATCCTCCGTAACAAGGAAGCCAGCAGCTGCATCATTAAATGGGCGGTCAAACTCGGCACCTATACCATTGACTTTAGGCCCCGCCACACGATCAAGTCGTAGGCGCCCGCTGATTTCATCACCGAGTGGACGGACATGTAGACTCCTGTCCCAGTCGACTACCCCAAGCACTGGACCATGTACTTCGATGGGTTGCTCAACTTTGATGGTGCTGGGGCAGGTGTGTATTTCATCTTGCCATCAGGGGATAAGCTTCGCTATGTCCTCCGCCTACACTTTTGAGCATCCAATAATACCACTGAATACGAGGAGGCACTTCATGGTCTCTGTATAGCTATCGAGCTCGGTGTTAAATGCCTCTAGGTGTACGACAACTCCACACTCGTAATCAATTAGCTCAATAAGGATTAGAATTACACCAACGAGAAAATGGACGCTTACTGTGCTGCGATAAGAAAGTTAGATGACAAATTCTATGACATCGAATACCACCATGTGGTCTGGGCTAATAATCAAGCAGCCAAGGAGCTATCAAAGATAGGATCAACCCGGACTAAAGTTCTAGCTAGAGTGTTCATCCATGACCTTGTGGCCCCTTCCATTAAGCAACAAGAAGGCATTGAAGAAAAAACACCTGTCGAGCAAATTGTTGCAGCGGTCCCTAGGCCAAGCAATGATTGGAGGGAACCCTTCATAAAATACCTCACCACTGTAGATGTCCCGGCTGACAATATGGAGAGAGAACACCTTACTCACCGCAGTAAGCATTACATCCTAGTTGAAGGAAAGTTGTACCGCAAAAACACAAAAGGGGAGCTACTCCAGAAGTGCGTCTCCGTGGAAGAAGGCGAGAAGATACTCAAGGAGATCCACACAGGCACCTGCGGCAACCATGCTGCCTCTAGACCACTAGTCAGAAAGGCTTTCTAAGCTGGTTTCTATTGGCCCTCAGCCATAGCTGATGCTGAAGCACTTATTTGCCGATGTGAGGACTGCCAGTTTTTCACCAAACAAATCCACGTCCTAGCTCAGGTCTTGCAAATGATCCCTGCATCATGGCCCTTTGCATGCTAGGGACTGGATATGATCGAGCTGTTCAAGCCCGCGCTAGGAGGTTTCTGCTGGGTCTACGTCTACATTGACAAATTCTCCAAGTGGATCGAATACAAACCCCTGGTCCAAGCTACAACGAAGAAAGCAGTTGAGCTGCTCGATGACATAATCCACCGATTCAGCCTGCCGAATAGCACATCATCGACCTAGGGTCCACGTTCATTGGTAGTGACTTTTGGGATTTCTATGACAAAAGATGCATCTCAGTCAAGTATGTCTCTATGGCACACCCAAGGGCCAACGGCCAAGTCAAGCGCGCCAACGGTATGATCCTAGATGCATTGAAGAAACAGCTCTATGAGAAGGAACAAAAACACCTAGGCAAGTGGGTCAAGGAACTACCAGCTGTAGTCTGGGGACTAAGGACCTAGCCTAGTCGTAACACCGACGTCTCCCCGTACTTCATGGTTTTTGACTCTTAGGCTGTATTGCCAGCTAACATCGCCTTCCGAGCACCCAGGCTGGAGAATTACAATGTGGAGAACTCTGACCAAGCTCGACTCGTTGAAGTGGATAGCTTAGAAGAGGTACATCTGGTCACCTGTGTTCGGATGGCAAAATACCTCGACGGCTTACGAAGATACTACAACCATAATGTCAATGACCGATTCTTTGTGGTCGGAGACTTAGTACTCTGTAGAAAACAGAAGACAAACGAGATGCACAAGCTCTCCTCACCTTGGGAGGGCCCCTTCATCGTCAAGGCGGTCACTCGACCATGGTCTTATAGACTATGTGATATGGATGAAAGAGACGTCACAAACTCTTAGCACATTGACATGCTTAGACATTTCTACCCCTGAAGCGTCCACTTCAAAGATATGTACCTTTCATATTTAAGTATTCAATAAAGTTTCTTACACTGATGTTTCTTCATTTCTGCTAAGTGATTCTAATTCTATGTACAACATCTCAAAGATGACACGGCAACTACGCCTAATGCAAATACCCAATCAAACATGTTGATGCTCGAACGCCTCTAGAAATGACCCTATCTCCGACTTCTCCCTGCACGTGTATGAGCGTCTGCCCTCTGTGTCATGGGTGGTCGGCAGCGATTCCTTAGTGATGCCTTGTTCTTCCCACACACACATGGCCCTAGTGGCTCGTGTTATGGTTAACAAGCTAGCTAGGGCTAGGGACTCAGCTACACACCACTGATTGGATACTTTATATCAAATATAAACATAAACATACCATAGCTACAAGTGTTCAACAAAAATTGCCATGTACCCAACACTAGTTTTTCCTAATCTACGGAGCACTGCTCTCCCCCTCAACAAATAGCTCAACATCTTTGGCCAACCTCTTCGCTGGCTCCTCTGCATCGTCTTCTAGCCTAGCAATCTTCTCCGCGTTCATGCCCTACGCATATTCAGTCACCACTCGTTGGAGATTCATCGAAGGGTAGTGTGACCTCAGCCGCGTGAGCGTGTGGACGATGGCCCCATGGGTCACGCTGCGTGTGAACTCCTTGAAGTCTATCCACGCTGTCCAGCAATGATCCACGGTCGATCGGTATGGCCCATCACCGGGCAGGCGTCCCCCCTCGGGTTGCTCAGGACCGACGCAATCCAGCATGGGCTAGATTCCTATGATCATTGTCTCTAGCTTATCATCACATGCCTTCACTTGTTCCACGAGCACCTAGAACTATGCCTGGGATTGGTGTCGATACTCTACAAACAATACAACTGTATGCTAAGCATGCGCCTAACACCACACAAGTCAAAATAGCTTGAAAAATACTCACGTTGAAGATCCTCAATGGCTTTCTTAGCTTTCTCCTCTGTTTTCTCCTTCACCTCTAGAAGCTAGCCGAAGGCTTCCTAGGAAAGGCTGAGCTCCATCTCTAGTGCCGCATATAATCAATAGACATTTCACAACGCTGACTACCAGCAAAGCAAAGTTATGAGACATACCTTTCTACCGATCAGTGCTATGGCTAAGTTGTTCGGCCATCGACTAGCTCTCCACCTCCATTTGCTGATGCTCCTTCTCCAATGCCAGAACCTTCACCTCCAGATCCTCGCTACGGTGGTGCTCTCGGAGCAGGCGTGCCTGGAGGTCATTCACCGACGCTTGTAGACTCTTATTCTCCTCTAGTACTAGAGTCATCTCCTCCAGCTGCCATTGGCGCTGCTCAAACACCTTCATCACATTCTGCAGAGGACAAGTGGATTAGCAGACTGCGTTCTTCAAGGGACAAAAAAGATCTCTTCAAGCTTACCTCAATACGTCCAATCATTGATGTCAGATTGGCCCTTAGCTTCTTTGTTTCCGCGCTCACCTCCCCCTCCTCCAGCACCTCAAACTCTTCGCCATGCTGAATGACAGTGCGAAGAAGTTGGGGAGGTGGGGTGGGCTCCCGCACAATCTCTTCGACCTCAATGGCGGCCACTAGCAAAGGCGCCCTCCTCGGCTGCTGCCATGCTCGGATAGGGTGTTCGAGTGCTGCCTCCGCCATCGCCGCCACTTGTTCAGCAACGATAGGTGGGCCTCACATCACACTAGTCGATGCATCACCTACAGTCTCTGTACTTGCTCTGGCAAGGCCACTTGATGTCGCTGCCACACCCCACACCTCCTCCACACTAGGATCGCTCTCGACATACAATTCGCCGCTAGGTGAGGTCGATCTAGTTATTGAGGGCTCCTCCATAGCAGGTGTTGTCGGCCTTGCAATCATCGGTTGCTTCGTGGTGGGGGCAGCTGAATCCATTTTGGCATGCTCTGCCTTAGCGTGGGGAGCTGATGGCTATAGGTCCTCCATCGATTCTGTGCATCAACAAACAAAAATTCATCAAGAAATAAACCACTGCGCTGAAGAAATACGTCAAACAAGATAAGACACTTACAATTGGGACTCCCGCTGTGCAGACCAGAATCAACGCCCCTACCTAGAACTAGTCTGTCCAGCAACCAAATCGCTCGGCATCTCCACCGCCGCCATCGAAACCGCCCGGGTGGTCTTGGAGACTACGGTGGTCACCCGTGCTGCTTCCACTTGGGGCGTAATTGTGGTCTTGGGGTGTCTAGCAGCCACTCGGGTAGTTGGCCCTAGTGCACACAAGTTGTTGCTCCAGCTAGCATGCTGGCGGGGGTGTCCCAACCCTCGGTGAAGGTGGTGCCACCGGCCCATCGTCATCTGACGAGCTCGAAACCACCATTTGCCGCCTCTAGTGCTGAGTGGGAGTGACGATGCTCATCAACTGCTCTTCTTGTTGGGATGACCCTCCCGTTTTCCTTCTCTTTGGGGATGGCTTCTCGCCTACAGGCCGCTTCCCCTAGAGTTTCTCATGGACATGCGATGTCTGCTCACCTCCATCTCTATCATCGTGATCATCTAAGCTGTCCCCACTAGCTTCAGAGCTGGCTCAATGCTGGGGACTACTCGACCGAGCATCAACACCCCTCAGCCAGTCGGCTGACGGCACTGCCAAAAAGTACACCGCCTGGTCCTACCCATGAATCTTCAAGAGCACGAATGACTATGCTACAACAAAAAAAGAATCAAACAAAACTAGAAACAAGACTTTTACCCATGGTGGGAGGTTCCCTACACTAAAGGCTCGCTGCTGGTCGTCAATCTTACGGGGACCCATGAGGTTAAACAACACCCAACCCATCGCATGACTTCATCTCGGTCAATTGGCTCGGGCACCTCTCGGGTCCCATCAATATCCCTATGGAATTCATATGCAGGATGTGCCCTCTCCTTGATGGGCTGGCATCGCCAAAAAGTGAAATTCATCGCTACTATAACCCCATCCACCCTTCTCTAGTCGACCAATGTCAATAGCTCTCTCACTTGCTCCATTCCATTGACACCAAGTCTCTCCGACCACTTGGCGTTGCTCACGGGAATTTGATCAATGTCACATGCCACATGGTGTTCCCCCTATGGCATGTAGAAATTCGCTGCGCCCAATACTTCATGTTTGTGTTCAACAGGGTAGATATGTACTGGCCAACCATCCCATCCTGAAGCTGCAAGTATGCGCTTCCTACTATCCTAGATCCAGATCCCCCTCGAGCTTTCAAATAGAAGAAGTGGCGGAAGAGATTAAAATGTGGAAGAATGCCAAGATAGGCTTCGCAGAAATGGATAAAGACAGAGACATGAAAGATGGAATTTGGGTCCCGATTATAGAGACTAATCCCATAATAGTCTATCAACCCACGAAGGAATGGATGGATCGGAAAGCCAAATCCACGATAAAAGTAATCTTCAAAAACCACTAATTCATCACCGCGGGGGGTAGGAAAGCTCTCACCATGAGCCGAATGCCATCCCACCGTCACCCTATCGGTAGCACGCCGTCCACCACCAACTGGTTGAGCGCCGCCTCGTTGCTCATGAAGCTCACCCATTCCTTGGCATGGTTGAGCTTGTGCGATGCCCTACTCAAGCTGCTGTGGTTTCTTTTGGGCGCCATCTAGTAGATCTGTGGCCTAGAAGGAGACTATGAGCCTATGGTTACCTTGATGGCGGAGCAGTTACCGAGTGATGCGGTGTGGGCTCAAGGAAGAAGCTGAAGTGGCGAAGGAAAGGGTTTTTGGGACCCCCACATTCTCCCCCGAAACCTCCACGCGTCATTGGGTGGTCGAGTGGGCCTTATTGGCTGCTACGTCAAACTGCGTTGAACATGGAGTGAAGAAATAGAGTCCAATGCTACACGTCGTTTCAACGGAGTCAAGATATTTTATGACCCTACTACAAGATTCCTTCACTATCTTCTAGCAGGCTCGGGGACTAAGTGTGTACACTTCACCTTGCGGTGAATGTACTAATTGCCAGGTCTAGATATTTTTCTTTTACCCTGCTACAAGATTCCTTCATCATCTTCCAGCAGGCTCGAGGACTACATTGTGTACAATGCACCTTGCGGTGCATGTACTATTTTTTCCCATGGTGTTTCGACTAAGTCAAGTCTATCATCTGATGCCTCCACTCTACCCAGATGAACACATCGTTAGAGCCATCGCAATAGGCACTTAAGTGTGTACACTTCACCGGCTGAGACTTCAATTTTTTTACTTAAGCTCCTTACATCCTGCCGGCAAACCTTAAAGCTTCAAGTGAGCCCGAGCTCAGCTCTCAGATTAAAACACTTGGACATCTATTTCTACAGCTTGAACACCATGTTCAATAGGTCGGATGACGTATTCAATAGCTCGGATGCCTGTTTCAATAGCTTGGCTACCAGTCAATCTAGACAGACGTCTGTTTTTTATGACTGACGACTAGCTAGACTGCTAAGACAAGCTCAAGACGACATTGCTCGGCAGATACAAGGTGCTCGGGGACTAGCTGTGAGGGTATAACCCCCCGATAGCCATAGGGTTGCACATGGGCCGAGCTGCTAGGGGAGGCCCAGCCCATGAGACCACACATGGGCCATGCCGCTAATCGAGGCCTAGCATGCAAGATGACGCCGCGTGAAGTACAGCATAAGTCAGCATGCCTTGCAAGACTATGTGATGATTCTTGGCAATCTACAAAATCTGCTCGGATATGCTAGATTACCGTGATATCTGTAACTTTCTAACTTGTAAACCGATCAGGATAGAAACAACTGATCTGTAACCCTACCTCCTAGGCTATATAAGGTGGGTAGGGACCCCCCTTGTTTTCATCTAAACACACGCAATACAATCCACAAAGACACAGGACATAGGGCATTACGTCAAGCCAACGGCCCAAACCTGTCTAATCGCTATCTCTTGCGTTCTGTGTCACCATTCGGTTTTCTCATGCACACCTCCACTGATTCATCTACTACCATGGGCATACCCCTCGGTAGACTACCGATCAGATTTCGTCGACAGTCCCGTTGGCTCTCATCCAATGACGTACATAGTAGACACAAAACACGCTTTCGGTAGGCTGCCTCGAGGACTGCAGGTCGGTGACATGCAAAAATAATAATATAGTGAAACACATTGTTTTATATAAGGAATATGAGAAGCTATTTGAGTTAGAAAATTATTGTACCCATTGATTTACACAAACATCCATCTTCTTCTTCGCTGGGTCATGCACCCCACCTTCTTTAACGTACCATCTGTACGCGCTATTTAAGAAACAAAATAATCACTTTCACTATAATGATAATCAGATGAAAAATAGTGTCACAAGTATTGAACTACAATTACTTACATTTGTAACACGTTGATGAAATTTTGGTACATTTTTCTATCTTTTCTCAAAGAGTCAAAGATGGAAATCCTGCCAACTCTCAAATTGATGCTTGCTAAAATGAAGTGGTCGCCGCATTAGTACAAAAACATAATAGTGTCAATGTAAACCATCTACCAAATAGCATCATTGTTAAATCCCAGCCTCCTTCTTCCTCTCTAGCTGGCAATTTGCCATCCCCACTATACACACCGCCCAACTGACGACCTTTCCCACAACCTCAGCGGTGCCGCCCTGCCCCACTCACATCTCGGCCGCTACCGGTGTTGATTCCCAGCGCCCTTCTAATGTCAATATAGCTTAACGCATGTGTCTATGTGCATGCCCAAAGTTTAACACCGTGCGCATGCAAAATTAAACATTTGCAAGTTATTCATGGTTAAAGCTTGAGTTGAGAAGTTGTCTTATGCATTTTTTTCCAAATATGTATACCGTCATCAAAACTATATTACTATATCATCAAAAATTTTGTGGTTATTTTTTCTAACTTTTCCTCCACCAGTTATTTATAGATTAATCTTCTTTGGTTTAGAGATTCTAGTTGATCCACCTGGTCGTCAATGGCACTTGTTTTGCATGTAGTGTGTTCCTTTCGATCGAACATGTTGGCGGGGTATCTCCAATTGGCTATTGCAAAGCTTGCAGACTGGGTTATTCTCTTTCAATTTTGGTTTTGTTTAATATAGTTTATTAGGCAAATAAACTACATTTGGGTTTGATCTTTGCCCTTCCAGATTGACAAGAGCTTCATCTTTAGCATGTTTCCACTAAATTGGGTGAGATATGCAGTACGAGTTGGTGTAGTTCCTGTTGTCTACAGTTCATATCCTCATATCCAAGTGATGGATGCAATGAGAAGGGACGTAAAATTGCCTCATGTCCTTACATAAAGAATGAATGATTTATTATGTCATCAAGAAAGAGGATCATTGGCAAGGAGGCAAGCAAGAAGCAAGATGAGAAAGCATCTTATAAGAACAAGCATCGCATTTGCTACACTTGCTATGGTAAGGAGATATCACCCTATGCTTTGATGTCAATATGCATCTTAGAAACAATAAAAGCTACTCCAAATAGGTAGTATTATATGTACTAATTAGGTGCTATTTAGGATTTTCTACGTGACAAATAAATAAATAGGGGGGAGAGAGAGAGAATGAAAGTATATCATGGGCAAGATACAGTTTTATCACGATATTATGTTTTGGCACTAAAGTGAATGTTCAACCTCCACTCTCATAGACACAACATCACAACATTATTTTTAAAACACTAGAGGTGAAGGTGATGTTATATGAGGTGATAGTATTGATATAGGATCAAGCTACTCCTAGTGGACAGTATCATATACATTTAATAGATGACCCAGGGATGTTTTGAGCATTAACTTTGAAAGAGAATGAGATACAACTTTAGCATGAAACCAGCCATTTAGTACTAAATTTAATAGTTTGCACCTAGCTTTCATATGCCAAGATATGAATCGTTTAATTAATTTGATAGTGTTGGATATTGTAGCATAATACTATGCATTGTAGATTTTTTCTTTTCCATAAAATTTATACCCTCCATTTGACATGGAAACCTATATACATGAGTATAACACCATTGACTGGGACTAACCTTACCACGAAGAAGTAACACTTTCATCAATATAGAGTACGCCGAACTTAGATTCACTTCTTAATAAGCATGCCACCAATCAAAGGCACAAATAAATCATCAGTATAGAGTACTCTGAACTTAGATTCACTTCTTAATAAGCATGCCACCAATCAAAGGTACAAATGAATTACCAAAAATGTTCCATCTTAGGATTATTTAGAATTTAAGATATATGAATAATAGTGCATATGCATTTAGGATCTAGTGGAGTGCTAACACTCTTGAAAACAGTTGTGAAAATATGTTAACACATGTGCACAAGGTGATACACTTGGTGGTTGGTACATTTGAGTAAGGGTAAAGAAGATAGAGTTGAAAAGGAGTTAGTCGCGCTGGTTACAGAGTGACCGGACACGTCTAGTGTGGCTACCGGACGCGTTCGGTATTTTATCCAGACTTTGGGTAGTCCGATAGAAGTGACCGAACACGTCCGGTGTGGCTACTGGACGCGTTCGATATTTGGACCCAAGGTGAGCGACTAAGTGAAAGTGACTGGACTCTAGCTCAATGGAGTGACCGGATGCTGACGAGTTACTGTTCAACGTCCGGTCAAAGTGATATAGCCCGATTCAGGATTACAGAAAGCGACTGGATGCGTCCGGTCTCCATACCGGACGCGTCCGATGTGAACTAGCTAGTCTCAGGTTTTCAGCGCTATAATTGATCGGACGCTGGGAGCATCCGGTCCGGTGTGATCGGACGTGTTCGATCGGCTCCGAGCGGCTCTGGGAGCTCTATAGACTGTCGATGTTTTACTACTGATAGCCTGCCATGGGGGTACCTGGGACAGTTGTTCGGGCTTTGGCGAATAGCGAAATTCAGTGGTTACGCAAAGAGACTCACAATCTATACTGGTTCAGGCCCTCGACTTGGTCGAGTAATAACCTTACGTCCAGTTTTGGCGTTAGCCTGTTTGCGTTGTATTGCTTGGAGTATCGGGTATGCGTTCTCTTCTTACAATGGGTACCCTCACCAGCCCTTTATAGTCCAGGCGCTGAGAGGCGTTGTTTGTGTCCTATTCAGATACAAGGTCAGAGTCCTAAGCTACGCTTTGGGCGCCTTTCCTTATATAGTTTGCGTTGGAGTTTCGGTTTTGCACGTTGCTTTGCTTTGCGTTCTTCTTGGCGATTGGGCTGTAGGCCTTGTTACCAAGGCCTACCTCCCTGCAGTATGGTCTATGGGGGGCCCGTAGGGTTCCCCATCGACAAGCCCCCGAGCATTTCATGATTGAGCTTCAAGGGCCGAGTTGTTGTAGTCTTGATCCGAGTCCTTCTTGAAGTGAAATCTTGAGATAGTCTTCTTTGATTCTTCTTTTGGCTGATGTGCACTTTTGCTTTGAGTGCCACTCATTGAGTGTAGCCCCCGAGCCTCTTGTTTTTTTGGTACAAAAAAGCTGGAGGGTCAAAAAATTTGAAAATATGTTTTTCTGTGGTAGGTACTTGCAGCCCCCGAGCCTTCTCCGGGTTCTTTTCTGTTGAAAAGAAGCCGGAAGAAGGGTCTTGATTTGTACTCCTTTGGTCTTTGTCTTTTGCTGGTCACGGATGGGTTTTGTATAGCCATGAGTGAGCATCTTCTTTTACTTTTTGTCAGGAATCTTGCTTTTGGGCACTATTCGCCTTTGTTGCTTTGCTCTTTTGTTCTTTTCCTCTCTCTTTCTTGTGATCTTTAGCCTTGTTTACCTCTGGTTTGCTATAAATACCTTCTTTGTTGGTTGTGGTTCTGCCTTGAGTAGAAAAATTCTTCTTCAATTCTTTCTTCATTCGTAGATATGCTGGTGTGTGAGGTTGAGCAGCCCCCGGGCTTATGCTTGGTTGGTAATGATCATGCTGCTCTATCTGTTCTTCTGCGTCCGAGCTGCCGTTGCTGCCGCCACTAGGTTCCTTGTTGTAATATTTAAGAATCTTGTCTCTATCTTATGTCTGAGTTTATCCGGTCCTGTTTGGCCGTCTGTAACCTTTGTATTTGTCTTCGATCAATGAGAATTATAATTTTTCTCCGTTCGAGTTCTTTTTCAACTGTAATCCTTTGACACTGTAATTTTGTATGTGATCCTTCACATGTCTCCGAGTTGTTTGTTCGGCTGCTTATTGCTGCTGTCATTCTGGTTGTTGGAGAATTCAATGTGTCTTCATGGGTTGTATTGCTGCTGTGGAATATTCTCTTGGATATGCTTTATCTTGTACTGTGGTTGTTCTAGGTATGTACTGTTCCTTTGTGATGGTCTAGTCACATCTAATTTTTTACTGAAGTCCTGGCTCTACAGTGGTTCACATGGTTGTCCTTTTGGAGTTCTTTTTTCTTCCATGAGTCTGGCATATGTGCATCTGAGTTGTGCTATAAATATGGCCTATTGCTGATACCCTGCTATGCAGTTTCTTCTTCTTCTTTTTGTAGTCATGGATATTATAGTTTGGGAGCTCGACAAGCCCTCGGGCCTATTCTCTTTCTTCTGTTTTCTTCTGCTAGTAAATGGTGTAGGTCTTGTGATAGAGACTAGTAGCAGGCTAGTCTCGAGGTGGTATTTAGCTGTAAGGGATATTGAGGCAAATGGTGTAGGACTTGTGATGTGAGTGATGCATGTTGCGTTGCCTCATCTTCTAGTGCCTGCCCTTTCTTTTTTGTTCTTCTTACAGTGATGATTGGTGCGTGTTCTGGCTTGTTCTTTGACAGTCTGTTGTAGATCAGCCATTATTCAGTCTTCTGCTGTGCCATTTAGGTTCAGTCCAATACAGATCAGCACATGTTGAGAGATGGTGCCAGGTTCTTCCATATTGACGTGGTTGTCGTTGTCAATCTTGGATGACTTGTGGGTGCCTTCTCTATGACCTATAGCAATCTTGGATGTGCGCCTTTCCTTTGGAGAAAAGTACGTTCGAGTTGTTTTATCCTGCCTGGTAATATCGCATCTTGGTTCGAGGGTTGCAACCTCATGCTGAATGATTTCCTTTGCTTTCTTCGTCAAATTCATCAGATCTTGTATTCTGTTGTAATCTCAATGTACCTTTGATGAAATGAAAAAATATTCCTTTCTGCTCTGTGACCGAGGTTTTTATTGATGTGGCCGAGCTCTTTTGTATGTTTGTACTATGGTGTTTTGTCATGACTGACTTGTTGCATCATTCTTTCCTGGTTGCCTCCTTGTGAATGTGTTAATTCGTCATGTATCCGTTATAGTCTGAATGGACCGTTGCCTTTTCGTTTTGTGTGCACGGTAATTGTGGAACGGTAACTTTGAAGGGCCTCTTCGGGCAATCCGCATGATTTTGGGCCTCGTGGGCCGTGTATTTTTCTTGTATAAAGATAACTGCTCTGTTACTGTTGGCTTAACTTGCCTTTGCAGTAAAAAATTCCCCAATCTCAGCCAAAACCCTAGCTCCGTTGTGCCTTTGATCTCCTGCTATTTCCGTCCAAATCTTGTCTTTGTTTTTCTGAGATGGTGGCGAAGAACAAGAGCAAGAATAAGGGCAAATCTGTCGACAAGGAGGCGTCGCTCAAGGTGATCGAGAACACCGAATTTGTTGCGATGCGGAAAATGCAGAGGCAACTCCCCAAGCCGTCGACTTCAGAGGCGGAGTTGGATCTGCTTGTTGCTCATGGCCTTCTTCAGGAGAAATGTCTCTAATTTCTCTGGTCCTGGTGAGCACGATGTCCCTTCTCCCACTCTGAATCAATCTGTTCTTTTTGTTCCTTTTATGCGGGCGGGGCTCTGTTATCCCCCGTCTAATTTCTTACTTGAGTTTCTTGGTCCTATGGGATTCAAATCCATCATCTTACCCCTAACGGGGTTCTTTTTCTTTCTACCTTCGTGCATTTTTGCGAAGTTTTTGTTGGAATTCCTCCAAATCTTCTTCTTTTTCGTCATTTTTTCCATGTGCGTTTGTCAGACGGAAATAATACTCCTTTTCTCGGTTGCTGCCTTATCCAATCCCGTCAGGGAGTTTCTTTCCCTTTTCTTACCCTTTCTGATTCTATCAAGAATTGGGCGGAGAAGTGGTTTTATATTTCAAAACCTGCTCTTTCCTTTTCTCATGATCTTTCTGTTCTTCCCGTTCCCCTCTCTATTTGGAAAGATAAAATCTCTTCTGCTGAGCGTGCTACTGTCAAACCTGTACTCGCTCGAGTTGCAGTGCTTAAATAGGCAAGCTTAAGTGGCAATTGTATAGTTGCCAGTTTCTTGCGTCGCCGGGTGCAACCTCTTATGCAGAGGGTGCATTACGGCTTTGAATATACTGGGCCCTCAGATCCTTCCCGACTTGTTCCTGATGTTGAGTTGCCTAAGGAGGTCATTCTTGAATGCCTGGGGCATATTCTGGGTGGGGTCTCTATGATGCCTGCTCGTGTTGAAGAGTATGATGCTGCTCATCCTCCTCCTGAGGTAAGTGGTAATCTCCTCCGAGTTCTTTTGGGTTTTTGTAATTCATATTCTATTTTTGACTTCTTTCTTCTTCTCTTGCAGGGTTTTGGTTGGGCTTTTAAGCTTGAGATAGCTGTTGCTGGTGGTGGCGGGGCTGTTGTTGAAGAGTCCATCGAAGGAGATGAAGATGATGATGCTGTTGCCGGTCCTATGGTAGTTGCTGCTATCGGGCCGGGTTCTTCTTCTGCCAGGTTGATTACTGGCTTGTTTGAAGGTCACCACTCCTACGTTGAGTATGTTCCTGATCCTCAAATTGCTCAATATATCTTGTCATCTAGGAAGCGGAAGTCAGAGGTTGCTGCTAAGCAAATTTTACCCAAGAGGCAACGTTCAATTCGTCAGATTGCCTAAACAGGTAATGTTCTCATAGGTGAGCTTGTGCTTTCTCCTATGTTGTTTTTGCCTCTGTCTTTTGGTTTGCTTTGTTTTACTGATCCCAGCTTTTGTTGTCTTGATAGAAGGCCAGTCTGTTGTATTGAGCGAGGTGGAGACTAAGGATGAGGTCCCCTTGATCACTCGACCGTAAGTCTTCCGCTGTAAATTTTCTTGTGCTTGTCTTTTTGCTCTTTTCCTAAATAACTGAATTGCTTTTTTCATTATAGTCGAAAACCGGCACCTTGTGCCCCTTCTGTGATAGTTGTATCTACTTCTGTCCTGGAGGCCCTCCCAATCCCCTCCTTTGAGGTGGTTGAGGATGATTTGTTCAATGTGCCTCTCCCGAATCTTGGCTTCTCAGGGGTGGCTGGAAACTTTAAGAAGGTTATCAAGTTAGTATATTTATCTTGTCTTCTGATTCGCCATTTTTGCTTTTGTCTCTGACTAGCCCGAGCTCTTTTTTCGAATGTAGGCCTTCAGAGGATACTTCTTCTTCCCTGGCTCTTGATGCTGGTGGACCTCTACAAGATTTTACTGCTGGTAAGTTATTTTCCTATTTATGCTTGCTTTCTTGGTTTTTTCTTTTCTATCTGACGGGTTGTTTTCTTTGTAGCTTCTCTTCCACGTATTGCCTCTCCTGCTCCGCGTGTTGAGGAGGAGGCTATTGGAACTCTGGTGTCTCCTCCAATGGAGCACCAAGTTAAAGTGAACTTAGGCATCCCTTTTGCTGCTCCTATTCTGCCGACCGGGTTGTCCCTGTTGGACAACCTCGAAGCAGCTGCTCGGGAGGATGCAGTGAATGGGGAGCCGGCTGATAATAATCCTTCGTCTGTTGCTGCTGTGGATGCTGCTGGACTTCTAGTACCGGCCAGCCTTTGACTTCTACTCCAAGTACTCTCCTGTTAACTCAGGGTGGGGAGGAGTTGGTCCAACTCGGTCGTGTTGAGCGGCTGTCTGAGTTGGTTTCTTTGTGGGAGAATTTCTCAGGCATGTATGGCGCCAAACTCAAGGTATTTGAGTTCTTTTTAACTTTCGATATTGGTTTTTTCTGCTGCTGTCTCACATATTTTTGCTTTGCAGTCTTTATTTCAAGATCAGGATGTCTTGTTCAGTCCTCATGAGGTGCAATTTACTGCCATTGCTGAAGCCAATTTGCAAAGAAAGGAAGATGAGCTGGCTCAGACTGAAGTTGTCCTGACTTATGAGAAGGCGCAGCATGCTCTGATGGAGTCCGCCCTCAATGCTAAGGTGCTTGAGGCTGAGAAGGTGTGCGACTCATCTTTGCAGGCTGTTACTGCTACTCAGAATGAGGTCTCCGCGTTGAAGAAAGAAAAAATTGGTGGGTTCTCCTTTCTTTGCATACTTGCTTTTCTGCCTTGTTTTTTCTTTCTTTCTTTGAGTTCTTTGTCTGCTTTCTTTTTAGCTCTTGTTAAGGATAAGGAGAGTTGGCAGAAAGAATGAGAGGAGATGGTCAATACCCTCCGTACTTCTCAAAATCAAGCCAAGTCTGTAAGTTCTTCTTCTGATATCAAATTGAAAGAGGCCCAAGATTTATTTGCTCAGGCCAAGCTGATTAGATCTGGAGCTGACCATGACCTTGTTCTGGCTTTGAAGTCAGTACAAGATTTGCAGGAGAAGTTAGCAGCTGCCCATGATCAATTTTGGGCTCTCCAAACTAAGCTGACAGGTGCCCAAGATCAATTCCGGGCTTTTTATGAAGCTATGAAGCCTATTATTGCTGCTGTTTGTCGCCAGGAGGACTTTGCTCAAGGGTTGAGAGGCATTATCCCAGTGTTGTCAACTTGATTTTTTGAGTTTGTCAAGGGTGGTTTTTACCGTTGTGTAAACAATGTTATATCCTTCATCCGGGTTGCCACTCCTAATGCTCCGCTTTAGCAGATTGTAGATCCTTCCATGACTACAGAGTTTGCGCAGCGATGGGATGAGGCGAATGTGGAGCTTGGTGGTCTTACAGACCAAATCTTGGAATAGATGGATGTGCTTCTTGCTATGCCTCCAGCTCCTTAGATGTTTTGTGTAATGAACTTGTGGTTTCTTGTAATATATACTTGTCTCTAAAAATATGATCAGGCTTTGCTCTGCTTTTGAATTTGTCTTTGACTGAAATGAGCAGGCTTCGACCTGTCTTTCTTTTTCTTCTAAGATGTCTTTGAATAATATAGAAAAGTTTTGCCCTGTCTTTCCTTGTGGCTTTTTTCTGCTTTGCCATAGCTTGTTTCTTCTTGTGATGTAGTAGAGTTGATGGAGTTGATTATCCTTTTCTTGGGGTAATCAACCGATTTGTACTGTAGATCGCTCCTTGGGCGAAGTAGTCGATCATACCGCTCTTTGGGTCGGTGACCGAGTTGTTTGGAGTGTTTGTGCCGCTCTTTGGGCGAAGTAGTCGATTGTACCGCTCTTGGGGTAGACGATCGAGTTGTTGGAGTGTTTGTGCCCCTCCTTGGGCAACGTAGTCAATCATGCCGCTCTTGGGGTAGGCAACCGAGTTGTTGGAGTGCTTGTGTCCCTTTCTGGGCGAAGTAGTTGATCGTACCACTCTTGGGGTAGGTGACCGAGCTGTTGGAGTATTTGTGCCGCTTCTTGGGTGAAGTAGTCGATCGTACCACTCTTGGGGTAGGCGACCGAGTTGTTGGAGTGCTTGTGCCGCTTCTTGGGCGAAGTAGCCGATCGTACCACTCTTGGGGTAGGCGACCGAGCTGTTGTAGTGCTTGTGCCGCTTCTTGGGTGAAGTAGTCGATCATACCACTCTTGGGGTAGGCGACCGAGCTGTTGGAGTGCTTGTGCCACTTCTTGGGTGAAGTAGTCGATCGTACCACTCTTGGGGTAGGCGACCAAGCTATTGGAGTGCTTGTGCCGCTTCTTGGGTGAAGTAGTCGATCGTACCACTCTTGGGGTAGGCAACTGAGTTGTTGGAGTGTTTGTGCCGCTTCTTGGGTGAAGTAGTCGATCGTACCACTCTTGGGGTAGGCGACCGGACCCGTATAGCACAACCGTTTCCAGGTTGGCTATTTGCAGGGTAAGTAAGCAATCGTACCAGCTCTTGGGGTAAGCGATTGCGCTCGTATAGCAACAACTGTTTCTGGGTTGAGCTGTTTGTAGGGCTGCCCCTTTTTCCCCAACCTGATTACAGGTTGGTTCTATCCGTTGGATAGGGCTGTCAGTCGTACCATCTCTTTATGGTAGAGTGAAAAATTCTAGCTTGGGTCTCCTTACCCAAGAAGCTATTTGGCCATTGGCCATCAGTCAGACCATCTCCATATGGTTGAGTGACAAGATTGCCCATGTAGCGCAACCGTTTCTGGGTTGGCTGTTAATAGGGAAGCCCCTTTTTCCCCAACCTGATTACGGGTTGGTTCTGTCCGTTGGACAAGGCTCATATTTGAAGCTGTTCTTCTTAAAGAATCTCTATTTTATTTCTCTTGAAACTTGAGTACAATCTGTTGTACTTAATTGTAGAATCTTTTGAGCTGGCTGATATGCCAAGTGTTCTTTATAGGTATTTCATCTGGAGTCATCAACTCGTATGTGACGGGTCCTGTTGCTGTCTTCACAATGAAGGGTCCTTCCCATGGACTGAGTAATTTGTGCCGTCCATCTTTCTTCTGGATTAGTTGTAGTACTAAGTCCCCTGGCTTTAGTGATCGGGGTTGAGTACTTTTGTCATAATGTCTTCGTAACCCTTGCTGATATCTTGCATTTTGTATGATTGCACTGTCTCTTATTTCTTCTATTGAATCAATTTCTAACCGCCTTGTTTCTTCTGCTTCGCCTTCTTCATATTGTTCTATTCTTGGAGATAGCCATATTAAGTCGGCTAGTAGTACTGCCTCTGATCTGTAGACCAGAAAGAACGGTGAGTATCCAGTTGCTCTGTTGATCTGGGTTCTTAGACCCCATACTACTTTCGGTAATTCATCGATCCATTTTCCACCATAAACTTTCAAATCTTCATATAATCTTGGTTTTAAACCTTGTAATATGAGTCCATTTGCTCTTTCGACTTGTCCATTGGCCTGCGGGTGTGCTACTGATGCAAAGTCGATTTCTATCCCACAATCTCTTGCCTAGTATTGGAATTCTCTTGCTGTAAATGGTGAACCAAGATATGTGATTATTCTATTGGGCATGCCAAACCTATGCATGATATCTTGTATGAATTCCACTGCCTTTTCTGCACTGTATTTGACCAAAGGTTTGTATTCAATCCACTTTGTAAATTTGTCGATTGCCACAAATATGTATTTGAAGCCTCCTTTTGCTTTTTTGAGTGGTCCGACTTGATCCAGCCCCCAGCATGAGAACGGCCAAGCCGGTGGTATGCATATTAAGTTGTGAGCCGGCACATGTGATTGCCTAGCAAACATTTGGCAATTCTTGCATGTTCTGACGAGCTCTTCTACATCTTTGAGTGCTGTTGGCCAATAGAAACCGGTTCTGAATGCTTTGCCGACTAGTGTCCTAGAGGCTGCATGATTTCCATAGCATCCTAAGTGGATTTCGTCCAAGATTTCCTTTCCTTTATCTGTCGGAATACATTTAAGTAATACTCCTAATGATGGTGCTCTTTTGTATAGTTTATCCCCCACTAGAACGTAGTTTTTGCTTCTTCATACAACCCGAGTTGCTTCTACTTTGTCTTCAGGTAGTTTCTTCTCTTTGATAAAATCAATGTATGTTTGTCTTAAATCACTTTGTATGATCATGATTTGTCTTGATCTATTTCCATTGGATCTGTTGTCTCCTTTTTTTTCTGTGTTTCCGAGTTGTTTGATGGATGGGGCTGTGAGTTCTTCCACAAATATACCTGGTGGTACTTTTGCTCGATCTGATCCTAATTTGGCTAGCACATCTGCTGCAACATTGGAATCTCTTAGTACATGATGGATTTCGAGCCCTAGGAAAATTTTCTCCAATTTTCTGACTTCTGCACAGTACGCATCCATATTATCTTTTGTACAATCCCAATCCTTGTTGACTTGATTGATTACTATAGCTAAATCACCATAGACAAGTAGTCTTTTGATCCCAAGCGAGCTTGCAACTCTTAGACCGTGTATTAATGCTTCGTATTCTGCCTCATTGTTAGTTGCCTGCCAAAGTATTTGTAGCACATATTTTAACTATCTCCCTTTTGGTGATGTGAATAGTACTCCTGCTCCAGCTCCTCCTAACTTTAGGGAACCGTCAAAATACATTTTCCAATGATCAAGTATTGGTTCGGGTTCTTTTTGACTGATTTCTGTCCATTCAGCAATGAAGTTGGATAATGCTTGAGATTTGATTACTGTTCTTGGTTTAAAGTCTAGGTTGAGAGCACCGAGTTCTACTGCCCATTTTGATATCTGACCTGTTGCATCTTTGTTGTGTAGAATGTCTTGAAGTGGAAAATTGGTTACCACTGTAATCTTGTGTTCATGGAAATAATGTCTCAGCTTTCTTGATGATATCAACACTGCATAAAGTAGTTTTTGCACGTGTGGGTATCTCACTTTTGATTCTGTTAGTACTTCACTTATGTAATAGACTGGTCTTTGCATTTTGTATGCGTGTTCGGGTTCTTCTCTCTCAACCACAATTGCTGTGCTGACAATGTTCTTGGTTGTTGTAATGTATAGCATCATGTCCTCTTTGTCTTTTAGTGGTGTCATTACTGGTGATGATGCCAAGTATTCTTTTAACTTTTGGAATGCTTCTTCTGCCTCTTCTGTCCATTCAAAATTTCCTGCCTTTTTCAATAATTTGAAGAAAGGTAGCCCTTTTTCTCCTAGTCGAGAGATGAATCTGTTGAGTGCTGCCATGCATCCTATAAGCTTCTGTATGTCTTTAACTTTCTTTGGAGGTTTCATATCCATGATGGCTTTAACCTGCTTTGTACTTGCTTCAATTCCTCGGTTACTGACTAGAAACCCGAGTAGTTGTCCTGATGGTACCCCAAAAACACACTTTGTGGGGTTTAGCTTCCACTGCCATGCTTTTAGATTCTTGAAAGTCTCCTCAAGGTCTTCTATCAATGATCCGGGTTCTTTTGTCTTGATTACTACATCATCAATGTATGCTTCTGCATTTCTTCCGACTTGACTCCCCAAGCAAGTTTGAATTGCTCTTTGATATGTTGCCCCTGCATTTTTAGCCCAAAAGGCATTGATTTATAGCAATATGCCCCAAAGGGTGTAATGAACGAAGTCTTGCTTTGGTCTTCTTCTCTTAAGGATATTTGATGATAGCCTGAATAGCAATCTAGAAAGGATAACAGAGCTGATCCTGCTGTCAAGTCGATGATTTGATCAATCCTTGGTGGGACATATGGATCTTTTGAGCAATGTTTGTTGAGGTCTGTGTAGTCAATGCACATGCACCATTCTTTTGAATTCTTCTTCTCTACTAGGACCGGGTTGGCAAGACAATCCGGGTTGATTATTTCTCTGATGAATCCTGCTGCCATGAGCTTGGTGATCTCTTTTTTGATTGCTGCTTTTCTGTCTGGAGTGAATCTTCGTAACTTCTGCTTAACGGGTTTGGACCCTTTGTTCACATCAATTATGTGCTCAGCCAACTCCCTTGGGACCCTTGGCATGTCTGCTGGCTTCCAAGCGAAAATATCTTTGTTGTCCCGAAGAAAGTTGGTGAGCGTGAGTTCCTATTTGTGGTCGAGATTTGCACTGATGATTGTCGTCTTCTCCGGATCACCAGTCAGTAGGTCAATAGTCTTGGTAGCGGCTTCTTTTGGTGGTGCGAAGTTGCTTGGCTTCTTAGCCAGTATCTTAATCTCATCTGGGTTCATTTCGTTGGCTAGCATTGCAATCTCCTTTCCTTCCTTTATATCTTGTAATCTTTCGGATATTTCTACTGCTTGTACATCGCAATCATGTGCTTTCTTTAGATCTCCTTTCAATGATAATACACCCTTTGTTGTTGGCATCTTGAGCAGTAGGTATGAATAATGTGGTACTGCCATGTATTTTGTTAAAGCTGGTCTCCCAAGTATTGCGTGGTAGCATGATTCAAAGTCTGCAACTTCGAATTTGATGAATTCCGTCCGGTATTTGTCTAGTGTGCCAAAGGTGACGGGTAGGGTTATCTGTCTGAGGGGCATAGCTGCTCTGCCGGGTACTATTCTGTAGAATGGTGTGCTTGTGGGTGTCATTAGACCTTCACAATCCAGATTCATCCTTTTGAGAGTATCTGCGAAAATTATGTTAAGTCCGGCTCCTCCATCGATGAGTACTTTAGTTACTGCTACTCCTGCGATAGTCAGACCCAGTACCAGCAAGTAGCATCCTACGTTTGCTGCACTAGTCCATTGGTCTTCTCTTATGAAGTGGATGGGGTACTCTGACCAATCTAGATATCTTGGGATGGCTGGTTCAACTGCCATGATGGCTCTATGAGCTAGTTTCTCTTGTCTTTTGCTTCGTGTGTTAGGAACACCTGAAAATATCACCGCTAATTGACGTTGGGGTTCTTGATAATCTCCTTCAGCTTTCTTTTCCTCCTTCGTGGATTCTTCTTGCTTTGGCTCTGAGTTGTTTTGATTCCTGTTTTCTTTCTTCATGAATTGCCGCTGAAAAGTGCTGCATTCAACTAACTTGTGTCTGGCCCCTGGGTGTATGTGACACGGCATGTTTTCTATGTTTTCCGGCACTCTTCCTCGGTAGTTGTTACTCTGATAGTTGCTATTACTGTTGTAATCGATGTTGTTACGGTTGTTGCTATTGTTATAGTTGCCATTGTGATTGCTACCATTGCTATCATTGCCGTTGCCATTGTATCTTCTTTTGTTGTCTGTGGTTGCCACCATATTGTCCTGCCTTGGTCTTTTGTCTTGCTGTCTATAATCAGGTCTTCTATTCTCTGGGTTGTCCCTAGCAAATCTGTGCCAAGTTCTTTCTTCTGACAAAATTAGCTTCTCAACAACCTTCTTGAAGTCTTCATTTGTTCTTGGGTTCTCATTGAAATAGTCCTTGTATTGCCAGTTTGCCTAGATTCCTTCTGCAAAGGCCTCTATCACCTCCCTATCAGTAATGTCGTGGACTTGAGCCCTGAATTCTCCAAATCTCCTATAGTATTCCCTTAGACTTTCTCCTCTCCTTTGCTTTACTCCTTTCAATTCGGCTGCAGTCATTAGATGGGTAATAATGCCTGCGAAGTTGTTGCAGAAAGCTTCTTTCAAGTCTTCCCAATACCTGATTGATCTTGGCCTCAATTTGTCAAACCATTGTAGCGGCATTGCTTCGAGGGCCATTGGGAAGAATAGAGCCTTGATGTCGTCGTCTCCTCCAGCTAATTCAATAGATTGGGAGTAAACCCTTAGCCATTGTCTTGGTTCGACTTTGCCATCATACTTGGAATGATTTGCTGGTTTAAACTTGTGCGGTAGCTTTAAAGTTTGTAGTCTTCCTGTGAAATAAGGGAATCTATCGTATGGTTCCGTTCTTCCGTAATCTGGCAATCTTGCCCTTCTGTAATAAGACCTATCTTCTTTTAACTCAGACTCTCCGTAGTCATCTTCTTTGTCAAATCTTCTTGATATTTCTTGGTAGCGTTGGCTCAATTCTGGTTTGTCTCTTTCTTGTTGCTTTGAGTAGTGTTCCTTCCTTCCATTGATATCAGCACTTTCTACTGGTCCTATCCTTTGAAAATTCGATTTTTTGGGTGGCTGCTCCCTTTGTGGCTCCTATGGAATTTCTTTGCTGAGTTGTTTTTCTAATCCCCTGACTTCTTTCTTCTGGTCTTCCTTTGCTTTCTCGTTATTCGTGAGGGTGTACAACTCCTTTGTTAATTCTTCAATTCTTTCCCTTTTTGTATTTTTTGTGGCTTCTTTTTTCGCCTTCTTTCTGTTGTATTCCGTTAGCTCCGCTTTGTATTTATTCTAGACTTGCTTCCTTTGTTTAGCCCGATTCCTCCTTCCAGCTTTCAATTTGTTCTTCTTTAGCCTTGCTAGTCTTTGCTCATCATTTTTGTTGCTGTCGCTTTTCTCATCTGGTGAGATGTTACCTTCTGATTTGTCTAAAGATTTTATATCTGGTATCTGTGGTGGTTCCAAAGGTTGTTCTAACTGCTCCGCCATGTATACAGTATACCTCTTCCGAGCTCTTCTTATACGGTATTCCATCCTTCGTTTGGTTGAGCTGTCTGTAGCTTCTAAACTAGATCCGAGTTCTTTTCCCTCTTGATAAGGTAGTTCTTCAACGCGCGTGCTAGTCTGGACTTTGCTTGAGGTGAAAGAACCTGGCCAATACACCACACAATCTTGCGGGTCACTGTCATGATCATCCCTTCTTGTGCTCCCTCCAGGAGTATTCTTCTTGCTGAGTTCATCTTGTTTTGGGTAAAGTGTTGATAGACTGATGCCGCGTTGCGCAGTCCGTAAGTTCCCAAGTTCTTCTTTGAGTTGTATGGGTCGTATCCCTTCGCGATCGTTGTTGTGTCTCCGAGTCCAATTAGGCTTGGCTCTTGTGCCGTGAAGATTGTCTTGGAATCAGGTTGTATCTCTTTTTTAGAGTCGGTTTCGTATCCGCTTTCTTCCTTATTCCGAGTTGTATCCGAAGTTGAGAGTTTCATCATCTTCTCGGCGAGTTTGTATTGAACTTTGTCATCGAATTCTTTTTCTTCTCGGAGACAGGTACGAAGCTTGCCGTCGCCGTCAGCCTTGCAGATCCAGGATCTGAAGACAAAGGTTGTTCCCACCGAAAATGTCATCTTGAGGTTGAGGTCCGCCGAACTCTCGAGAAAAAATTCATCGAAAGCCCCTACCTGGCGTGCCAGCTGTCGATGTTTTACCACCGATAGCCTGCCACGGGGGTACCTGGGATAGTTGTTCGGGCTTCGGTGAATCGTGGAATTTGGTGGTTACGCAAAGAGACTCACGATTTATACTGGTTCAGGCCCTCGACTTGGTCGAGTAATAACCTTACGTCAAGTTTTGGCGTTAGCCTGTTTGCGTTGTATTGCTTTGAGTATCAGGTATGCGTTCTCTTCTTACAATGGGTACCCTCACCAGCCCTTTATAGTCTAGGCGCTGAGAGGCGTTGTTTATGTCCTATTCGGATACAAGGTCAGAGTCCTAAGCTACGCTTCGGGCGCCTTTCCTTGTATAGTTTGCGTTGGAGTTTTGGTTTTGCACGTTGCTTTGCTCCACATTCTTCTTGGAGATTGGGCTGTAGGCCTTGTTACCAAGGCCTACCTCCCTGCAGTATGGTCTATGGGGGGCCCATAGGGTTCCCCATCGACATAGACTCGTCCAGACGCTGCGTCTCCTGCATTCGGTCCGGTGTGACCGAACGCGTCCGGTCGGCCCAGAGAGGCTCTAGAAGCTCTCTGGACTCGACCGAACATTGTGTCTCCTGCGTCCGGTCCGGTGTGACCAAACATGTCCGGTTGGCCTAGAGAGGCTCTAGGAGCTCTCTGGACTCGATCGGATGCCGCTTCTCCTATATCCGGTCATTTTCTTACAGCGCATCCGATCACGTGGTATTACTATGCACAGTGATAGCCATTCGATGCCAATGGCTAAACTACTTGAAAGGGACACATGGTGGTCTGGCTATGACCAGACGCTGTGACCAGACGCAGCGACCGGACGCGTCCGGTCGCCACATCGGATGCATTCGGTGCACACGACCTGCGCGTCCGGTCATCCCACAGTCAGCCAAATAATTGGGCCAACGGCTCTATTGTTTGGGGGTGTCTATAAATATTATTTGGCCGACTCTAGCTCGTGGTCTTGGCCATTTGCATTGACATAGCAACCTTGTGAGCTTAGCCAAAGCCCTCCCACTCATCTCCATCATTGATTTATCATCTTTGTGAGATTGGGAGAGAATCCAAGCGCATTGCTTGAGTGTTTGCATCTAGAGGCACTTGGTGTTTGTGTTTTGCTGCGGGATTCGCTTGTTACTCTTGGTGGTTGCTGCCACCTAGATGGCTTGGAGCAGCGAGGATCGTCAAGCGGAGATTGGTGATTGTCTCTGGCTCCGATAGTGGTGATTGTGAGGGGTTCTTGACCTTTCCTCGGTGGAGAGCCAAAAGGTACTCTAGTAAATTACTCGTGGCTTATGTGATCCTCATCTTGTGTTGGTTGTGTGGCATCCTATTGAGGGTTTGGTGTGTGATGCCAATTAGCACGTGAACCTTCAAGTGAGTGAATCACCACAATGGGGACTAACTTACCGGCAAGCAAGTGAACCTCGAAAGAAAAATCATTGTCTTGATTGTATCCTTGGTATTAATTGGTATTCACTCATTGGTCACTTGCCACAGTGGTATACCTCTGTACCACTCTCTTGTATTTCATTATACATTCACTTGGATAGAGCTAGTGGTAGTTAAGACTAGATAGTGTATCATTTAATTATAATACTCTCACTAGGTTGATCACCTAGGTGTATATTAGTGACATAGCTTTGTTGTGATATACTAAAGATCATAGAAAATAGAATTGGTTAGGTGGCTTGCAACCCCAAGTATAGTGCTAGCGTAAAATTCGCTTCGCCATCTTATTGACTAATCATTTGTCTTAGTGTTGTTGTAGAAATTTTTAATAGGCTATTCACCCCCCTCTAGCCATTAGGACCTTTCAAGTGGTATCAGAGCAGAGGTCACCGTGATTTGAGGCTTAACAACCTTCGGTGTAAAAATGGCTCAAATCAATAACACCAAGAAGCCACCCCAATTTGATGTGACAAATTATCCATATTGGAAGTCAAAGATGACCACACATATCAAGTCAATCAATAGAAGGGTGTGGAAGGTGCTAGAAACCAAAATTAAGATTGCCGATCTAGAGAATCCCACCATGGCCGAAGAAGTGCTTCTTCAAAATAATGACATTGCTCTAAATGCCATTCATGATGCAATCAATGAGAGAACATTTGAGCAAATCAAGAATAATGAGATGGCTCATGAGGCTTGGAAGAAGTTAGAAGAATAATTCGAGGGCACCAAGGCAATGAAGGGCGCAAAAGCATATATTCTCAAGGAGAAATTTGCTAGCTTCAAGATGAAGGAAGATGAGAGTGTACCAGACATGTTCCATCGGATGGAAGTGCTTGTCAATGATCTCAAAACACTTGGTGAGAAGGTGGAGGATAAGGACTTCTCTCATAAGTTCTTGAAATGCTTACTCGTAAGATTTAGCATGTTGGTCACATTGCTAGTGAGGACCGGTTTAGACACAATGACACCAAACCAAATCTTGGGAGATATCAAGACCGATGATGCTTATAGAGATGATGATGAGAAGGAAGAAAAGAGGGAGAATAAGGATGACCAGAAGAAGAGTGTGGCACTCAAGGCCACATCATCCAAGGGCAAAGCAAAGCAAGAATCATCAAGTGAAGATGAAGACTTGAGCATTGATGAGATGGATGATGATAAGATGGCTCTCTTTGTCAAGATATTTGGCAAGTTCATGATGAAGAAGGGCTACCGTGCTATAAGAAAGAAGTCATCATCCAAGAACAAGGAAGAGTCAAGAAGGTGCTTTAATTGCGGAAGCAAAGATCATCTTGTTGCTCAATGCCCATACAATAGTAACAATGATAATGACAAGAAGAACAAGAAGAAGGACAAGAAGGAAAAGAAAGTGAAGAAGGACAAGATGACCTTCAAGAAGAAGAAGAAGGGTGGTTCATATGTGGTCACTTGGGATAGTGATGCTTCCTCAAGTGATGATGATGATAGTGATGATGACAAGACCACCAAGATGAAGACACTTGCAAGCATTGCTATCAATGAGAAGCCTTCTCTCTTCGACACTCCATCATGCTTCATGGATAAGACCACTAAGGTACAAACTTGTGATGATGGAAGTGATGAGGAACATGATAATGAAAATGAAAATGAAAGTGATAGTGATGATGATGAACCAACTAAGGATGAACTACTTGACATGCTAGATGATGCTAAAGAACACTTTGGCATTTAGAGAAGGGAATGCAAAAGCTTGCATAAGGAAATAAAAGCCCTTAAGCAAGCCTTTGATGAGCTCAATGCATCTCATGAGAGGCTAGAGGAAGCCCACAAGAAGCTTGGCAAGGCTCACAAGAAGCTTGAAAAAGCTCATTCCACTTTGCTTAATGAACAAAATGAGAAGAAGCATGTTGAGACATGTGATGTAGGCTTAACTTGTGAGATAATTGATGAATCATTCTATAAGTCTATCGTTGTTGCTCCCACTAACCCTTCTTGTAGCACTTCTACTTCCACCTCATCTAGTAGTGATGGTTTCACTTGTGATGCCTCACTAATGGTTGAGAATGAGACCCTCAAGAAGGAGGTCAATAAGCTCACTCACACCTTGGCTAAGGCCTATGGTGGTGAGGACCGCTTGCTTATGTGCTTGGGTAGCCAAAGAGCTTCTCTCTACAAAGAGGGATTGGGCTATACCCCCAAAAAAGGCAAGGCAGCCTTTGTACCTCACAAGACTAGTTTTGTAAAGAACAATGGATGATTTTGCACTAGTTGCAAGCAAGTTGGTCATAAAGAGCATGAGTGCAAGAACAAGAGCAAAAATGCTAATGTATCCTCAATTAAGATTAATTCTTTCTATGTGCTTACTAATGGTACAAATGGTGTGAAGGCTAAGTTCAATGGTGCACCATGGATGGGCTCAAGAAGAAAGCCATTTAGGTACCAAAGAGCTTAGTGACTAACCTTTAAGGACCCAAGCAAGTTTGGGTACCTAAAAGGAATTGATCTTCTTTTGTAGGTCAATTACAAAGCCGGAGGAAGGCATTGGGTTCTTAATAGTGGGTGCACTCAACATATGACCGGTGATGCAAGAATGTTCAACTTAATCAACACCAATGGCAATGATGATTATGATAGTATCACATTTGATGACAATGGTAAAGGCAAGGTCAAAGGGCTTGGTAAGATTGTAATTTCCAATGATATGAACATTTCAAATGTGTTGCTTGTAGAGAGCTTGAACTTCAATTTGCTATCCATGGCTCAATTGTGTGATCTTGTATTCAAATGCATATTTGGGGTAGATGATGTAGAGATCATAAGTATAGATGGCTCTAACTTGATCTTCAAAGGCTTTAGATATGAGAATCTATACTTGGTTGATTTTAATGCTAGTGAAGCTCAATTATCTACATGTTTGTTCTCTAAGTCTAGCATGGGTTGATTATGGCATAGAAGGCTTGGTCATGTTGGAATGAAACAACTGAATAGATTGGTTAAGCATGACTTAGTTAGAGGCTTGAAAGATGTAGTGTTTGAAAAAGACAAGCTTTGTAGCCCTTGTCAAGCCAGAAAACAAGTTGAAAACACACATCCTAAGAAAAGCATAATGAGCACTAGTAAAGCATTTGAGTTATTGCACATGGACTTGTTTGGGCCAACTCAATACACCAGCATTGGTGGTAACAAATATGACTTTGTGATAGTGGATGATTGTACTAGATACACTTGGGTATTCTTTCTAGTGGACAAAAGTGATGTGTTTGCAACATTCAAATCATTTGTCAAAGATATTCACAATGAGTTTGAAACAACCATCAAGAGAGTTAGAAGTGATAATGGTAGTGAGTTCAAGAACACTAGAATTGATAAATTGTGTGATCAATTTAGAATTAGACATCAATTCTCGGCCAAGTACACTCCATAATCAAATGGCCTTGTTGAGAGGAAGAATAGAATACTCATTGATATGGCAAGGTCTATGATGAGGACATGACACCCATGCATATGACCATGTTTGGCGCATGGGATGGAGGGGAAGGAGGCCAGCAAGGGTGTCCAAGTCAAGAAGGAGGCCCGAGGCTAATTCGGTTCGAGTCCCCGAGGTGGAGGCCCAAAGCAACTCAAGTTCGAGTCTGCCTCGGCCTCCAGGACCAGTCTACCTTAAACTAGTCACATAGGACGCATCCGGACTCCGTTTTCGACGATCCATATATGGATAGAAAGACAATTTGATAAGGAATCCAATCCAAGTGGTCTCACATAAAAAACTCTTCGGAATCAACAGGAATCATCAAAACAATTCAGCATCCAGAATCTGCCAGAGTGCTGCAACACCGTCTTTTGGTCCGTTGGACCATGTATCATGTTTGGGCCCATTAGGGGCGTGTCCAGGGGTCTTGCATGACCCTAGAGTCTTCATAAACAGCCCCCACCCCTCCATTAGGGTTTGAGTTTTACTTAGATTATTCTATCAAGAACATTTTCGCCGTTCATTGATTTGTGAGACCCCAACTTCGTGAGATTAATCATTCATCTGCAATTTGGTTGCTTTCTTTCTTGTTCTTGCTTGTGTTCTTCATTGCGTAGGCAGGGACTAGCCTTCTTGGCGAGGTCAACCAGACCCATGTCTTGGTTGATAACCAGAGGAGTTGTGATGCTAAGATTACAGGGTTCGATCTTTCGATCTGAAGTCGGATCGGTGTGTCATTCTCCGCCACTACGATAGTTACCACCACCTGACGGAAGATCGGGATCCACGTCTCCATTAAGTGATAATTAGAGCTAAGGTATACCATCAGGTTCACTTTTATTTCCTAGTTTTGAGTGTTTCACATTCGTCCCATAGTCCAGTGCCATACTCGTTTTTATTTCAGTTTCAGAGTCTGTCGTGTTGAGTTTGTGTCCTGGACGAGGTCTTGTTGCTGGTTAGGTCATGTTAGAGTCTAGTTCGTGTGTTTTCCCCCATCGTTTCCATCAAATCTTGGCTGTTGTGACCAGTTTTGCGCACATTGTTCCCATTTTGTCCTCTAATTCAGAGCCAATTCTTAAAACTGGTCTAGTTTTCGCATACGAACTCTGATTTCGACGTTCCATATATCAAAATCGATCAAAAAAAATTCTAGATCTGTCCATCCCTGTCTTATCAAGGTTGGAAAATTTTAGATTGGTCAAAAAGTGGTCACAAGATCCTCTTTTCATGGTCACAAGGTTTTTGTCGATTTTGAGCAAGTTTTTTGAAAATTTCACAGGCCACGTCTTACACTTGTTTGAGCTCATATTTTCTATGGTTACTTCTTTTGTGCTCCTAAGTAAAGGAAAAATATCAAAAAAATAAAATAAAAAACTTGAAATTTCCCAAAAAACAACGACAGCCCAAAAAATAGAAAAAAAGAGAGGGACAAAAGAGGAACAATATCTAGAGGAGCACATAGAGAAGACCAAAGTGAGCTGTGTTAGCATGTGCTGTCTGGTTCCTTGTTTGTGTTGCTGTTTTCATCCACCATACTTGTTTTTCACACACCTGTCTCCTTGCTATCCATCATACTTGCTTGTTTGTTACACACCTAGTACTTGGAGCATTTTAAACTAGCAACGAGAACAAGTACTTTGGACTATAATTTAGCATTACTTTCTATTACTGACTTGTGTGCTAGATATACATATTACTCTTTGTTTGCCTTCCAAGCTCCACAAATTCTTCAGATCAGTACAGAAAAAGGGCTTTGCAATCTCGGTACCACTACCTCATAGGTATCACGAACCAGCTGTCGGTTGTACCGCCCACTGCTTGCGTTGATAAGAACTTTGTAAGACGCTTCCACTTGCTGTGAAAAATAACACCACTACAACCACGTAGTCATTTGGTAGGGATAACTTTCACCGTTTGTTCCTGTTTTTGTGTTTACAATGGCAGATTATTCATATCCACCGACTTATGATGGTATAGGTGCTGATGAGTACATGGAGTGGGAAATTGCGATCGATAACATATTTGCTACTCGCTTTATGTGTCCAAGGAGGAAGGTAAAAAATGCAGCTAGTGTTTTGCGACATTTTGCTTTATCTTGGTGGGAGTCTTTAGATCCTTTTGATAAACCTCAAACTTGGAATGATATGAAACTTCTTATGCGAGAAACCTTTGTTAACCCACCTCCTGTTTTGACTTCATATGCTGAGGTGCACCATTTAGAGGAAGAGTCTGTTGTTATTCCTCTTGCTATGACTAACCTTTTGCAGAATAATGTATATAAGCGAGAGAATGACGTGGAAGAAAATGAGGAGCTCACAACCTCATATGCAAATTTAGAACCATCACTTCACAATGCACCTATTACTCCTGCTGAGAACACAGGTAATGGCCATGGTCCTACACTCACGGAAGGTGAAAATTGTCCTAATGTACAAAATTTTTTCACAAACCATGCTGTCATAGAGCAATTGTTAGTGGAACCCTCTCTTGATTTATCTTTGTCCCATGATAATTTGTTTGATGTTCCTTTTGACAAAGATGAATTGGTTGAAGATGCTTCAGTTTTACATGTTTTGGAACCAGTGACTTGTGCTGAAAATAAACATGTTATTCATATTGCTACTAAAATTGATGAGTTCAAACTGTTGTCTTCTTTACATACTTTGGGTTACATTGAATTTGATATTTTGTGTAACCTAGATTGTTTGGAAGAGAGCCTTTTTAAATATGCTAATTTTCCTTGGTTTTCTAAACACACATATCATGTTATTGGCAGATATAACAAGGGACAATATATGATACATCGAGTATACATTCATAATAATATGAATTCTCCTTTTATTGTACAAGATTATGATTGTTTAGAGGGCAGCCATAATAATACAAACATTTTCTCATGTTCCTTAAAGAAACAAGTTCACTTCCAAGAAGGGGAGCATTGTTGGTTGCTACCTATGTCTGCTCGACCATCTATTCCTGCATTGTCTTTGGTTAGTTCTAATCTTTTGCAGGATAGTGTTGACATACATTGTGTGCATTCGGATCATGGAGTCTACATGCTTGCTGAAATTTTTATGCGAGATGACATGCTAGAAACTTGGAAATATGGTCACGTTCCTTCTCACAATTATTTCAGTTTTCTTTGTCCTCACAATCCCGTTCTCCTTTATGTTGTGCAGGATCAGTTTCAAGCACAATCGACACCGAGGACGGCTTTTCATCAAGAAGGGGAGGATGATGAGGACATGACACCCATGCATATGACCATGTTTGGCACATGGGATGGAGGGGAAAGAGGCCAGCAAGGGTGTCCAAGTCAAGAAGGAGGTCTGAGGCTAATTCGGTTCGAGTCCCCGAGGTGGAGGCCCAAAGCAACTCAAGTTCGAGTCTGCCTCGGCCTCTAGGACCAGTCTGCCTTAAACTGGTCACCCAGGATGCATCTGGACTCCGTTTTCGACGATCCATATATGGATGGAAAGATAATTTGATAAGAAAGCCAATTCAAGTGGTCTCACGTCAAAAGCTCTTTGGAATCAATTGGAATCGTCGAAACAAGTCAGCGTCCAAAATCTGCCAGGGTGCTGTGACACTGTCTTTTGGTCCGTTGGACCATGTATCGTGTTTGGGCCCATTAGGGGCGCATCCAGGGGTCTTGCATGACCCTAGAGTCTTCATAAACAGCCACCGCCCCTCCATTAGGGTTTGGGTTTTGCTTAGATTATTCTATCAAGAACAGTTTTGCCGTTCATCGGTTTGTGAGACCCCAACTTTGTGAGATTAATCATTCATCTATAATTTGGTTGCTTTCTTTCTTATTCTTGCTTGTGTTCTTCGTTGCACAGGTAGGGATTAGCCTTCTTGGCGAGGTCAACCAGATCCGTGTCTTGGTTGATAACCAGAGGAGTTGTGGTGCTAAGATTGTAGGGTTCGATCTTTCGATCTGAAGCCGGATCGGTGTGTCATTCTTCGCCACAATGATAGTTACCACCACCTGACGGAAGATCGAGATCCACGTCTCCATTAGTCTATGCTTAGTGAGTACAATGTGAGTCAATCTTTTTGGGTCGAAGCTATGAACACGGCTTGCTATTATAGCATCCGCCTCTATTGTCACCCATTGAAAGAGAAAACACCATATGAGCTCTTGAATGGTAGAAAGCCCAACATTGTATATTTTCGTGTCTTTGGTTGCAAATGCTATATCTTGAAGAAAGACACTAGATTAGGCAAGTTTGACAAGAAATGTGATGAAGAATTTCTACTTGGATACTCAACTACTAGCCAAGCATATAGAGTTTGGAATTTGGATAGTGGTACTCTTAAGGAAGTTCATGATGTTGAATTTGATGAAACCAAGGGTTCACAAAAACATGAGAACTTGGAAGATGTTAGAGGCATTCAACTTTTAAATGCCATAAAGAACATGGATGTTGGTGAATTAAGGCCTAGGCAAGTGAATGATGATGAAGATGATCAAGTGCAAGTGCTCTCTAACTCAAATGTGCAAGATAATACAAATTAAACTAGTACAAGTGGCTCTCATGATAATAAACAAGATCAAGTGGCTAGTGCATCATCTCAACCCAATAATCAAGCAAGTGCAAGCAATCAAGTTCCAATCCTCCAACCAACCAATATTGCAAGGGATCATCCATTGGACACTATCATTGGTGATATTTCAAGAGGTGTGCAAACTAGATCAAGATTGGCTTTATTTTATGAACATTTCTCATTTGTATTATCTATTGAACCAAAGAAGATAGATGAAGTATTGAAGCATGTTGATTGGGTGAATGCTATGCATGGAGAATTGAATAATTTCACAAAAAATCAAGTATGGGAATTAGTAGAGAGACCAAAGGGACACAATGTGATTAGAACCAAATGGGTCTTTAGAAACAAGCAAGATCAAGATGGGATAGTAGTAAGGAACAAAGCAAGATTGGTAGCACAAGGATATACACAAGTCGAATGTCTTGACATTGGAGAAACATATGCCCCAGTTGTTAGATTGAAAGCAATTAGAATCTTGCTAGCCTATGCTTATGCCCACAACATCAAACTCAATCAAATGGATGTCAAAAGTGCATTTCTCAATGGTTACATCAATGAATAAGTGTATGTTGAGCAACCTACCAGTTTTAAAGATGACAAGAAGTCCGACCATGTGTACAAGTTGAAGAAGGTATTGTATGGCTTGAAGCAAGCACCTAGAGCATGGTATGAGAGATTGAGGGATTCCTACTCTCAAAAGGGTTCATGATGGGCAAGGTTGACACCACTCTTTTCATCAAGAGGATTGGCAAAGACTTGTTTGTGTTGCAAATTTATGTTGATGACATCATATTTGGATCAACCAATCAAGACTTTTGTGAAGAGTTTAAAAAGATGATGGCTAATGAGTTTGAGATGTCCATGATTAGAGAGTTAAGTTACTTTCTTGGTCTTCAAATCAAGCAATTGAAGAATGGTATATTTGTGAGTCAAGGCAAGTAATGGAGACGTGGATCCCGATCTTCCGTCAGGTGATGGTAACTATCGTTGTGGCGGAGAATAATGACACACCGATCCGGCTTCAGATAGAAAGATCGAACCCTGCAATCTTAGTACCACAACTCCTCTGGTTATCAACCAAGACACGGATCCGGTTGACCTCGCCAAGAAGGCTAATCCCTGCCTGCGCAACGAAGAACACAAGCAAGAACAAGAAAGAAAGCAACCAAATTGCAGATGAATGATTAATCTCACGAAGTTGGGGTCTCACAAACCGATGAACAGCGAAACTGTTCTTGACAGAATAATCTAAGCAAAACCCAAACCCTAATGGAGGGGCAGCGGCTGTTTATGAAGACTCTAGGGTCGTGCAAGACCCCTGGACGTGCCCCTAATGGGCCCAAACACGATACATGGTCCAACAGACCAAAAGACGGTGTCGCAGCACCCTGGCAGATTCTGGATGCTGACTTGTTTCGACGATTCCTGTTGATTCCGAAGAGATTTTGACATGAGACCACTTGGATTGGATTTCTTATCAAATTATCTTTCCATCCATATATGGATTGTCAAAAACAGAGTCCGGATGCGTCCTGGGTGACCAGTTTAAGGCAGACTGGTCTTGGAGGCCGAGGCAGACTCGAACTTGAGTTACTTTGGGCCTCCACCTCGGGGACTCAAACCGAATTAGCCTCGGGCCTCCTTCTTGACTTGGACACCCTTGCTGGCCTCCTTCTTCTCCATCCCATGCGCCAAACATGGTCATATGCATGTGTGTCATGTCCTCATCTGCAAGTATATCAAGGACATGATCGAGAAGTTTGGCATGAGTGATAGCAAAGCCATGAGTACACCAATGTGAACAAATGACAACTTGGATAGTGATGCAAGTGGCAATATGGTGGATCAAAAATTATATCGGTCTATGATTGGAAGCCTACTCTATGTGACCGCATTAAGGCCAGATGTTATGTTTAGTGTATGCATGTGTGCAAGATTTGAAGCCTCACCAAGAAAAAGTTATTTGAAGGCCACAAAGAGAATATTGAGGTACTTGAAGCATACACAAAATGTTGGTTTGTGGTATCCCAAAGGAGCAAAGTTTGAGCTAGTTGGTTACTCTGACTCGGATTATGCGGGATGCAAGGTTGAAAGGAAGAGCACCTCGGGCACATGTCAATTGTTGGAAAGATCACTTGTCTCATGGTCATCAAAGAAGCAAAATAGTGTTGCATTATCAACCGCCGAAGCTGAATACATATCCACCGGTAGTTGTTGTGCACAAATACTTTGGATGAAGTTTACCTTGAGTGACTTTGAAATCAAGTTCAAGAAAGTGCCATTGCTATGTGACTATGAGAGTGCAATCAAGTTAATCAATAATCTGGTTCAACATGTAAGAACAAAGCACATTGATGTCCGCCACCATTTCATAAGAGATCACCAACAAAAAAGGGACATTTGTATTGAGAGTGTAGGCACCGAAGATGAACTTGCCGATATATTCACCAAGCCATTGGATGAGAAAAGGTTTTGCAAGCTAAGGAATGAGTTGATCATATTGGATTTCTCAAATATGTGTTGATGCACCCCCCCACTCATATGACATGCCTCTCCTTCGAGCAATCCAATGTAAAAGTTGATAGGCATGGCATACATCCTTACTAAGGACATGGTTAGTGCATCTAGTCATCTTTCATATTTAATAGGCTCATTCATGAAAATTAAATGAATTTGATGATTGTATGGTACCACTATTGCTTCTATGCTTAATTTGGTCTAGTGGTAGTATATGACACATTTGTGGGCTTGTAAACCTAGTGTTTGATCTAGAAAATGAGCTCTAAGTGTTTAACTCAACATGGTATAAGATAACCATTATTTGGAGGTGTGATGAAGCTTGTCCTTGGATCAAACCGAATTAAATATCTTTGACAAGTATTCTAGATTGAACCAAATTTGAGAAAATGATCATCACCCCATTGATAGATATTGATAATCTTAACCTATCTATCATTTAATCCTTTGTGGTCATTGATGACAAAGAGGGAGAAAAATAAAGATATAAGTGATAGAGGGAGAAATAGTGTACAAACATAGTGAAAAGACAGCAAGGGGGAGAGATATGGATCAATTAAAATTTTGAGCATACAAGTAGGGGGAGCAAGCTCATAAACTTGGTGAATGCATTTGAATGTGCATTTCATATGTTTGATTGCATGGCACAAGTTTTAAATTTCAATATCCATGCTTGTGTGGTGTATGCGAGTTGTAGGTTTGAATGATGAAATGAAAAACTAGTATGCATAGGTTAAGTAACTAGACTCATGCTCACATTATGAAAACTAGACCCTCACTTCTAATGTTGATCTCATGGGGTATTCTAGTTTTTGTGTATGACTAGTTACTAATGGTGCTAAGGATGGTATATTGGTGCACTTCGATTGGTATCACGCTTCAAAGGTTCATCTTTTATACCTTAGCATCATTTGGTAGACATTGTCTCATATATTTCCTATCTAAGTATATGTGCAAGCTACAATCCAAACTCTTAGCACATATGTAGGGGGAGCAATTGCTACCATTTGGGGTTCATAAAACTTGTCCATATCCTTTTATACATGGTAAATATGCTTGGGCAAGCAACATGGATTCAATTAAATTTCAATTCATATCTTTGTGTAAGGGTTGTCATCAATTACCAAAAAGGGGGAGATTGAAAGCTCTAGTTTGGTTTTGGTGAATTGATGAAACCCTAAGTGCTAACCTAGTTTATCAAAGTGATTATGAGATATGTAGCACTACTCCAAGTGGTGAAGCAAATGAAGATCATGACATGATGATGGTGATGACTGTTGAGCTTTTTGTTTTTCTTTCTTCTTTTCCAAGTCCAAGCATTTGATCATCACCATGCCATCACCACCATCATGTTATGATCTTCATTTGCTTCATCACTTGGAGTAGTGCTACCTATCTCATAATCACTTTGATAAACTAGGTTAGCACTTAGGGTTTCATCAATTCACCAAAACCAAACTAGAGCTTTCATATGTTGGCACCATAAAGCGATGACATGAAGTCCGATTTCTATATATATTTGTTTCCATGCAATGCATGATAAAATTTGGAGTGGGTTGTAATAAGAACAATAAATTGTGAAAAAAGAGAGCGGGAAGGCACCCATAGTCTGTTATTTCAATTCTAAGCCGACTCATGGAGCAGAATAGTAAAAATTTTCTATGGCCTATGTTCTTGTGTAGGTGGCCTTCACTCTACACTGAGATTTGTATCTTGTGGAATACATAGGAATACAAATATACAATAAGCTAAGAGCACCTCCAAAAGTTTTTCTAAACTTTACTCACTAAATCATCATTTAGAGAGTTATTTGAGTAAAAATCATCTTCTATATCCTTGTACCCTCCAACAACTTTTTTATATCTTATGTACACTGTAGAGAGTCATCCTCGCTCTCAATCTTTGACCTAGCGAGAATTCCGGAATAGAGGATATCTATATTTGAAGATCTAATTAAAAAGACCCCGTTGGGGGGGCATTTTTCACCAAAAATATCTATTTCTATAAATTAGGTAGGATATAAAGAATCTCTTGGAGATGCTCTAACATTAGTCTTAGGCCCTATTTGGATTCATTAGCTGATAAGGCTAGCTACTTATTATCTAATAAGGAGGGTGTTGGGATACACAGCTAACTTACAAGGTTGGGTTGTTGGTCCACCTATTAGCTGCTATTATCTCATTTGGTCCAACTAGTGATATCTAAAGATCCAGCTGACAAGTAGCTATCTATTATCTATACCTGTTTGGATAAAAAAAGATAATTATTATCAGATAGTATAGAGAACAAAAAATGCCCTTATACAACAATCTACTATACAATGGTATTACATCAGCACAACAGGCCCACGCGAGGAAACATTCACTCGTGGGCTTACCATTACTAGACCGCGTGTGTTTTCACGCTATATACAACGCGCAGGTGGTGTCCTCCAGCGCTCAGCCAGGTCATACATACATATCCTACCAAACGCGTCGCTCCCCTTCCTCGTGCTGTGAGCATCGTGGGGGAGGAAGACGATTTCGAGGGAGGGAGGGAGTCAAAGGTGAGCTCGCCCGCTCCAAGCACCCATTCCTCTCGATTCCAGCATCTCTCATGTTGTTTTGAGGTGCTGGATCAGAGCTCCCCCCACTTTCCTCAAAATCTATGGAGATTTGAAACCATTTCGTCGCTCACGATCGAACACGTCAGAGGTTTTGCAGGCGGATCGTATGTAGCGTGGCCGGCATTCGTCGGCGGAGTTGGCGTCCATGGAGAGCACCGCGGGGCTGAGGAAGAGGCAGCAGGCTGTGTCGGCCTCCAGATCCACCGTGGCCCCGCACTTGCCCGAGGAGCTCGTCTAGAACATCCTCCTCTACCTGCCTTCCAGGTCCGTCCACCGCTGTCGCGCCGTCTGCAAGGACTGGCTCCGGATCGTCTCCCACCCCGAGTTCGTCGTCGACCACCACCACCTCCAACCGATGCTGCCCCTCGTCTCCTTCCTCTACGGCTCCGCCGGTGCCGGTACCAAGGCAGAGACGGAGACGGAGACGGGCGCCATGGACTGCTGCGTCGACGCTTTCGACCTCTGCGCCGCCGGCAGTTTGTGGCCTGTCGTCCGATTCACCGACAAGGAGGAGCGGTACACCAGCGGCAGCATCCACATCCTTGGCTCCTATGACGGCCTCCTCTTGCTTAGCTTCGAGGACCACTTCTATGTCTGCAACCCGGCGACGCACCAGTGGACGCGTCTCCCGACTCCGCTCCGCGCCTCATGGTTCGCCGGCTTCTACTGCCATGAGCCTACAGGAGAGTACCGGGCCTTGTTCTACCAAGGCCAGTGGCCCGGCGAGGACTACTACATCATGGTGTCAGATGATAGACTTAACATGATTCACTTGTCATAGATACTGATATTTGGAACAAATAGCAAGTCCGAGAATACGAACTAGTACGGGATTTAGAGATAGAGCGAGAGAGAGGGTACAGAGGTGTAAACCATCGGCCGCCTTCGTAGAAGACAAGTTGGTCATGGGGTTGCTTGTCGGTGGCGCGGTGAAGCCCGACGGTGAAGGCGCGATCGCGGTGATGGCGGTGTAGAGGCGGCGGTGGCCGAGCTTCCCATCGCTGGCAGTGCCCCCTCTCTAGATCGGCTATGGTTAGGATGTCGGTAGGGTGTCTAGCGGCTCAGGTAAACCTTATGCCGGCCCCCACCTTCTTTTTTATGGCGCTGTGCGACTGGGGCCCACCAACCATGGAACGGTTGGACGCCTCCGATCAGGGCGCGGATCTAAGGGCCTAATTGGTGGAGATCAATCTAACAGTCTCCCCCTTGATCTCACCTTATGACTTAAACTTAACTTACTTTATCTTGTTCCCATTTCATCATAGATCAGTACACAGAGCATGCCTCATCATCACGGTTGGTTGCCATTAGATTAAACAGTTACAATGCACCTCTCTGTTTTGAAATAGATTCTCAACTAGGCCCCCATTGTCCAGGAATCATAGGCTTTCCCTTAAACCATGTCAGCTAAGTGTTCTCTGAACACGCTGGGTGGTAAGCCTTTTGTAAGCGGATCCACGAGCATCTTTTATGTTCTTATATGCTCAAGACTAATTATATGATCCCAGACTTTATCTTTCACAACATAATACTTTATGTCAATATGTTTGGCAGCACCATTTGACTTATTGTTATGAGCATAACATACTGCTGGATTATTATCACAGTATAACTTGAGTGGCTTATGTATGTCATCTACCACTTTTAACCCGGACATGAATTTCTTCAGCCAATTCACCTGCCATGTGGCATCATAACATGCTATCAACTCGGCATATATTGTAGACGATGTAGTGATGGTTTGCTTTGAGCTTTTCCATGATATAGCTCCTCTTGCGAGAGTGAATATGTATCCTGACATGGACTTTCCATCATCTCCCGCATAATCAGAATCTGTATACCCCTCTATGTGCAGGGAATCAGATCTTCTGTACGTTAGCATGAGACCCTTCGTACCTTGCAGGTAACGCAAAAACTTTCTTTACTAATTTCTAGTGTTCTATTCCTGGATCACTCTGATATCTACCAAGTAATCCGGTAACAAATGCTAAGTCAGGGCGACTACACATTTGAGCATACTGTAAATTTCTGATAGTTGAACTATATGAAACCGGTTTTATTTGATCGATCTCATATTGGTTCCTAGGACATTGAAATTCTCTATATCTATCGCCCTTGACTATGGGAGCAGGTGAAGACTTATAATTTTACATACTGTATTTCTTTAGAACTTTTTCTAAGCATGCCTTTTGTGATAATCTTAAAACCCTCTTTTCTCTATCTCGGTGAATTTCTATTCCTAGGAACGAACGAAGCTTCACCAAGATCCTTCATATCAAACTTCAAGGACAAGAACTTCTTTGTTTCTAGTAGTAGATTAACATCACTGCTAGCGAGCAAGATGTCATCCACATACAAGACTAGGAAAATGTATTTTCCATTCTTAAACTTTGCATAAACGCAATTGTCCTCTACGTTTTCTTGAAACCCAAACTTTCTTATTGTACTATCAAACTTCAAATACCACTGTCTTGAAGCTTGTTTTAATCCGTAAATAGATTTCTTTAGGTGGCATCCCATATGTTCTTTTCCTTCCACAATAAAACCTTTCGGTTGTGCCATATAAACATTTTTCTCCAGATCCCCATTTAGGAACGTCGTCTTTACACCCATCTGATGTAATTCTAAATCGTAATGTGCTACAAGCGCCATTATGATTCTAAAAGAATACTTATATGAGACTGGAGAAAATATCTCATTATAATCTATACCTTCTTTTTGCGTGAAGCCTTTCGCCACAAGTCGTGCTTTGAATCTTTCTATATTCTCTTTGGAGTCATGTTTGGTTTTGTAGACCCATTTATAGCCTACTGTCTTGGCTCCTTTAGGAATTATTCCTAAGTCCCAAACACCATTGGTTTTCATTGATTTTATTTCATCTTGCATGGCTTCAAGCCACTTTAATGAGTGAGCACTTCTCATGGCTTCTTCAAATGAGGTGGGATCACCATCCATTTGAAATTCCTCACAATCATAAACTTCGTAGTCATCAGGAACGGCTGATCTCCTAACTCTTTGAGACCTTCTAGGGGCCTCGTTAGATGATGCTTGTTCTATATGAGGATGTTGTTGCTCTTCCTCATGTGTGACAATAGGTTCTATAGGATCCTGAACAACAGGTTTCTCATGTTCATTCATTGTTGCCACAGGAGAACTAACAACAAGTGATGTTACTACAGTGTCTTGCACTGTTGGTACAACAACAACAGGTAGCGAGAAGAATAGTTCCTAAACCATCGGAGTGGGCATGTATACCCGCTTCTCTTCAAAATTAATTTCTCGCGCTACCATGCTCCCCCTGATCATATCATCCTCCAAGAACACATCATGTCTTATTTCTACAAACTTCGTTTGTCTGTTAGGACAATAGAAGTGATAACCTTTTGACTTTTCTGGATAGCCAATGAAATGGCAACTAACTGTCTTGGACTTTTCTGGACAGCTTCCCTATATTTGGGTTAAAGACTTTAGCCTCAGCTGGACAACCCCACACACAAAATTAGTTTAGTGAAGGTTCCTTTCCTGTCCATAACTCATACGGTGTTTTGGACACCGACTTACTTGACACTCGATTAAGAATATGAATGGCGGTTTTCAACACCTCTATCCATAAACTTATTGGTAAATAAGAGTAACTTATCATGCTTCTCACCATATCCATTAAGGTATGGTTGCGTCTTTCAGCTACTTCATTCTGCTGAGACTCACCCGGTGTAGAATACTAGGCAACTATGCCATTTTCCTGTAAGAACCTTGCAAAAGGTCCAGGAACTTGGCCATATAGGGTGTGTCGACCGTAGTACTCTCCCCATGGTCGGATCTTACTACCTTAATCTTTAAGTTGTGTTGATTTTCTACTTCAGCCTTAAATAACTTAAATTTATCCAATGCTTCCGATCCTTCCTTAATTGGATAAATATAGCCAAAACGACAATAATCATCTGTAAATGTTATAAATGAATCATAACCATCTACACTTTTCATAGGAAAAGGACCACAGATGTCTGTGTGAACTATTTCTAAAATTCTTGCGCTTCGTTTGGTATCTTTCTTTATTTTCTTAACGTACTTTTCTTTTATGCATTCAATGCATTGCTCTAAATATGAAAATTCTAAAGGCGGAAGAATTGATTTCTTAATCAATCACTCTATTCCCCCCTTGAAATATGGCCTAAACGACAGTGCCATAATTTCAAAGATACATCATGCACTCTCTTCCGCTTATTTGTTGCATTCATAGACGAGGAAGCATTCTCATTCTCAGTGCTCACATCATTCACATTCTCAGAAAGTGATAATAAATAAAGCTTGTCTTGTCGGAAGAAAAGACCAACACACTTATTATTAATCACAATCCAACATTTGCCATTACCAAAATGGCATTCATATCCATCATCATCTAATCTTGAAACACGTATCAAGTTTCTACGCAAATAGGGTACATGAAGAATATCTGAAAGTTAAAGTCTAAAACCATCATCTAATTCTAGAGAAAGATCTCCAATGGCTTCAACTTCAGCTTCAACTCCATTTGCAACTTTAATTCTTCTTTCTCCTCTTTACAGGGTTCTCCTCGTATGGAATCCCTATAATGAATTTATAATATGAACAGTTACACCTGAATCAATCCAAGTAGATTTTGCATAACTTAAATACAAGGATTCATCTATGAATGTAATGAAATCCTCATCTCTCTTCAGAAGATTTTTCAGAAAGTCTGGATAGTCCCTCTGCTAATGTCCATGCTGCTTGCACTATTTGCATTGATCTTTTTCAACTTAGGCATTGTTGTTCTTCTGATGGTGCTCAGTCTGAGGCGCTTTCCCTTGAGGTTTTGCATTCTTATTGAAGTTCTTTTTGTTGTCCTTCACAAGATTAGCAGAGTCACCATGTGCAGTTTTCAGTCTCTCCTCTTCTTGAACACACATTGCAATGAGCTTCTCTATATCGCACTTTTCGAGCTGCATGTTGTAGTTCACAACAAAAGTTTCATATTCTTTGGGTAAGGAAGCAAAAACTAATTGAATAAGGAACTCATCCTTGAGCCCTAAATTCATTGGCTTCAACTTTGAAGCCATGTTGCTCATCTTCAGTATGTGCTCTCTGATACCGTCACCAGTGTATTTCTCATTGAACAATTTTTTGATCAAAGTACTGGCATAAGCCTTTGAAGAGCCAGTGAACTAACTCTCCACTTTCTTAAGATACTCTGTGGCGGTATCACAATCTGGGATAGACCCCCTTATAGCATATGAAATTATGGACTTAGCCACTATCAAGCACTTGTGGTTTAAAATGTCCTATTTCTTACGTTCGAGATCATATTTCATCTGCACTTCTGCATGATCTCGCTGCCGAGTAGTGAAATCAGCATTAGTCTCATTTTCTTTCCTCATCGGGTCCACTGGCTCAGTAGGACACGGAGAGGTAAGCGCTAGGTCATTTTCAGACAGCGCAAGTGCTAGTTCATACTTCTCTCGCCATACCCTATAGTTGCCCCTTCAAGAGGTGGTATGTGCGAGATAAATATCATTGGGTTGAGTTCTGAAAAATACCATCAGAGATAGTGAGAAAATATGACATCATAATTGCATGCTTTAATTTAACGTTGGTCAAAATTAAAACATACAACAGTCTTATACACTAATTCGACATCACCGTTGGGAAGAAATAGAATTAATGCATGGAAAACACATGAATAAACATTATAATATTACTATTATCAATGTTGGTCAGAAAAATAATAATATTATAATTTACTGACAAAAAATGACTGCTCTTCAAATTAAATTCTCCTGTTGGTTCGAATTTAATTAGAAGATAATAAGGTTTAACATTGTAGCGGAAACATGAAAAATTATTTATCTACTTTTTAGAAGCCTTTTATTGTACTCATCTACTCTCTGAAAAATTATCCCGTTGATTCAAATTTTGATAGAGATTTAAACTAGACAAAAATCATAAAAAATAGCCTCTAAAAATGAATAAACTAATTCTAATCGATAGTGTGCAATTGGGCTCAAACCGCTCGCGCGCTGCGCACTATCGCGGCCCAGCAGCAAAATCGGCCCGCGGCGGCCGCTCGCAACCGTGCTCCCCCGTGCCCAGGCCGCAACCTGGGCCTGGGCCGGGATTTCTCTCGCTCGCCTGGGTCAAATCCGGTCCAACGAACGCCGTCTATTCATCGCGATCCGACAGTCGTCCGCGCTCCTCGGCGGATCAAAACGGCGGCTGCGGCCGTGGCTCCCAAACCCTAACCTCATTCGGTTGTCCCTCCCTCTCCTCTCCTCGCCTCAGCCGGAAGAGAAAAAGCAGCGCAACCCCCTCGCCGGCGCGCGCGCTCACCCTAGGCTGAGTGCGCCGCCGTCGATCAGTCTGGGCGACGGTGCCCTGATCCCCACACGTGCTGCGGTGGGCTCGCCCTAAACCCTAGATCTTCCCCCTTTCTCCTCCGTGCAATAGACGTCAGAGAAGAAGAGTGTGGTGCCGCTGCGGGTCCCCTCGCCGAAGCGCGCGCTCCCCAGTGGGTGAGCGCGTCGCCGTCGAGCGGTCCTATGTCGGCGCCCAGAGCCCACGTGCCGACGACTAAGCGTCGAGCGGCGGCTCGGCCCATTCTACCCACACGACGGTGGGTTTCTTCCCGCGCGACGACGGTGGTGACGGCAGCGAGAAAAACTGGGTAGGTCTTCCCCTTCTCCGTCCTTACTTCTTCTAGGGTTATGGTTAGGGTTAGGGTTAGGGTTAGGGTCCGATCCGTTTCTTCAAATCGAATCCCCTCCTTCTACTCTTCTACTCGGTTTTCTACCCTGATGAGCTAGATCAACGCCTAGATAGGTGATTGATACCATTGATAGACTTGACAGGATCCACTAGCCATAGATCTAGTATGTATACTGATATTTAGGATAAATAGCAAGTCCTAGAACATGAACTAGTACGGGATTAAGAGATAGAGGGAGAGAGACATAGGGTGTGGAAGTGCAAACCATCGACCACCTTCGTAGAAGACGAGCTGGCCACGGAGTTGCTTGTCGGTGGCGCGGTGAAGCTCGGCGGTGAAGACACGGTCGTGGTGGCGGCGGTGCAGAGGCGGCGGTGGCCGGTGGCGGAGCTTCCCATCGCTGGCAGCGCCCCCTCTCTAGATCGGCTAGGGTTATGATGTCGATGGGGTGTCTAGGGGCTCAGGTGAACCTCATGCCTTTTGTCTCGGCCCCCACCTTTCTTTTCATGGCGCTGTGCGATGGGGGCCCACCAACCATGGAGCGGTTGGACGCCCCCGATCAAGGCGCGGATCTAAGGACCAATGCCTTTGGACTAATTGGTGAAGATCAATCTAACACCGAACTCTAGGAAAGGGAGGGGAATCGGCCGGCCAGTGGAGAAAGACGGGTACAAGTTCAGTGGACAGCCATATGGCCCGCCGGTCCTGCTCCGCGGCCACCTCCACTGGATGCAGCGGCAGACGGAGGGCTACGGGATACTGGCGTTCAACGCGACCACCGAGGTGCTTACCGTTTTGTGCTCTCCTGTGGTTCGGGAGCACATGTCGTTGGCTGAGGTCGGCGACGAGCTCGCCGTGCTCAGTTGCAGCAACAATGTCACAGTGGTCGAGCTCTGGGTTCTCAAGGATTACGAGAACGAGATCTGGGTCTGCATGCACCGGATCCGGCTGCCGACCGTGAAGGTCAGCACCTTCACGTTCGATGAGTAGTCCTGTCGCATGTTCTTCATGTCAGGAGAGGGAGTTGTGATAGTCACCCCAGAGCAGAAGCTGGTGCACTATGACATGAATGGGACTCTGCTGGAAAGCTTCCCTTGCGATAATGGCCGCCATCTCAAGATTGCTCCGTATACCTTCAAGGAAAGCCTCGTTCGGCATGCATTGTTTGAGAAACAGGACTGCAATGCCGGTGATCATGAAGATGAACCAGAGCCACCGCCTTTCTTCCAGGGGCTGTAGGCTCGGTGGTGACTTCCTGTGTGGACCTTGGTTGGAGTTGATGTTGATCGATCAGCAGTTCATGCTTCAGATCGATCGATATTACAACCTCGGTAGATGGAGTGAGAGTAAGCTAGCTTTTCTTCTGCATCTCTTTTATGTTCATCAATAATGTCACTATGTTTGTCTCCTTGATTCGGAGGCGGCATTGTGCAAACTGATTCCCATCTCTCATTAGTTCGACGTTCCAAAACTATTTCTGTTGCAGTTTTGAGTATTCCTGAACATTTGTTAATGTAAAAGGCTGAGTTCGTGCTTCTTGCAATAATGCTATATAATGTACTTTCTGGCCATGGTGGCGGCTGTTCGATTTATTTTTAACTATTCTACTATTCGATCTAGATGTTGTGTCTCCAGTATTTAGCGCATTTGTTTGATAATTGATGTATTTAGCGCATTTGTTTGATAAATTATTCCATTATTTGATCTATATGTTTGCCTCCAGTATTTAGCACATTTGTTTGATAACGGATGTGCTTAGTGCATCTGTTAGATGATGGATTCTAAATGGAAAATTCTTGTCTATGTTCGTTGGATTTACGAAGCGAAGAGCTACTAGCGATGCCTGCCCTCTTCTTCTTTTTCCACTTTATTAACAGTAATTTTGCTGGTGCTGTTTATTTAACTGCATATCTTTCACTACTAAAAAAAAACATGTTTAGGGGCGGCTGGTAACCCTTTGTAGGGGCGGTTTGGCCAGCCGCTCCTACCGAACCGTCTCTATAAATCATACATTTGTAAGGGCGGTTCCTAGGCTGCCCCTACAAATCGATTTGTAGGGACGGCTGGTGATTGAGCCGCCCCTACAAATCGATTTGTAGGGGCGGTTCGTATTACCAGCCGCCCCTACAAATCAATTTGTCGAGGTGGCTGTATTATCCGCCGCCTCTATGATACCTGTTTATAGGGGCGGTTCAATATAGAACCGCTCTACAGTACGTTTTTCCGCAAAAAAAAATCAAATTTACAATTCAAATTCGACCAGAACTATTTGTTTCCGCGTATTCCATCCAGCGTTCGCGTTGCCGAACGCCGCGCGACCAACGTTCCGAACACGTTCGCGTTGCCGAACGCCCCGCGACCAACGTTCCGAACCGTGTTCGCGTTGCCGAACGCCCCGCAACCAATGTTCGGAACGCGACTATAAGCACAATAGTATTATATAAACTACAATTACAAGTCCAATTCATAAGGATATATACAATCCATCATTAAATATACAAATTACATACACATTGTTATCAACGTCCTAGAGCTAGCCTTTCAATCTCACGAAGATGTTGGTACTGAGTATTTCTACCTAAGTCAAACTCTCGATCATGGTAGGCGCCTTTGACGTGTATAATCTGGTCCAATATTAAGTTGCAAAGGTCACCGACGAGCTCTAAGAGTTGGTCATCTTTGTATGGGTCTTTTTTCATTCCTTTCTCTTCTCTCCACTACAAAAGAACAAGTTTCGGTTTAATATTTCATACCATGTACGGAGTTTTTATACTACTGATGAAGAGGTTCAAACTTACCCTTAAGGGGTGTCTCCTGTAGGCACTGGTGTTACTCATCATAGAACATATATAGTATCCACAATGTACACTCCCAGGCCTCTGCTTGGGGCACTGTGTGTTTTGCATATGAAAATGTTAGGTAATGCTTTTGACAGTCATGTAACGGAGTACTGAAGAAGTAAGTTACACTTACCGCATATAGTATTTTTATAGCCAACTTTTCCTTCCTTGCTGGATCATGCCTTTCGTGATGATGAGTGACATAGAATCTAAATGCCATGTTTGAATTATTTTAGCAAATACAACTTGTTAGTATCCATAAGCGAACGTTACAAGTATGTATACAAACATATAAGCTAATGAGGATTGTCGATATGTATATGTCTTGAGAATCGATATGAAGTCTTTGTATGTCGCCGGGTCCTTATCTATTGAATCAAAGACCCATGCCATGCTCCTCCCGACATCGACGGCTATATAAATCCAGTGGTTACTGCATGGATTTAATCATAGAACTAGATAAGCTCTTTTGCATCGAATAAAATATATCGAACAAAGCTTTAAGTATATAGTTGAACTTACTCAAAGTTGTATGGTAGCCATATAGTAGAGTGTTTTTGTAGATTTTTGAAAGCCAGAGCAATGTATGTCGCAACCTTAAGGAACTCTTCCTTTAGTTTCGCCGTACGGATATACTCTTTCTCCCGAAGAGTCTTTGCAGCAGCTAGCTCTTTGGCATCCAGTGTCCACTGTTTAGGGTAATTAAAATTTGTTTGGGCTATAGCTTGAGGGTCTACATACCCGGCTTTTAGACTTGGCATTTGTTTGACAATGTGCACTTGCATTCTACAAATCATGGCGTGGGTTAGTTACAACAAAATTCAAAGATTACATTCATATCATATCGGGAGGACAAGGACTTACAAGCACCACGTGTGAATTAGATTTATCTCCATTTCTCCCAGGTAAAAGCATGTGTGCATGTCATTGAAGTCAAAGACAATTTTCCCGGCTAGGCTTCCAAATGTGCCGGTGGGAAAGCATGCTTGTATGAGATCTATGCTCGTTGGGAGAACACGCAAGTACCAATCATGGAACCTTCTCATTCTAAGTGGTAGGCGCTGGATGTCCCGGTTTGGTATGAATGTCTTGCCTCTTTCATATGTTTTCGGGCAATCCTTTGACCATTTGATGTCATCAACATTTGGATACTACTTTGCAATTTGGTGGAGTTTGCTAGTTACGGCCTCCTCAGAACCCTGTGATGGGACTTTTTTAACTTGGTTCTCAGACTTCAACTGGTCATGGGAATACCACTTGGACACCGACAAGACGTCTTTGACCGGAACATAAACTGGCCTTATGTTGATTGGAATCTTCTTTCGGAGTTCCCATTTAGGCACGTCCTCGTCTTCTTGCGCATCACCTTCTTTAGGAGGCACTCGTTGTTCATGTATCGGCTGTGCTTGTTGAGAAGACTGTGGCATCTCATCATGCACTTGCTTGGTACGAGCAGGAGAAGGTTGTGGCATCTCATCAGGCACATGCTCGCTAGGAGGTGGGGAACAATGTGGCATCTCAGGTATGTGGTGGTCATGACACGGTGAAAATATCTCCCCAACCTCAACAACTCGCTCAAAATTTGGGAGAGGGGGAGGCGGCGAAGAAGCAGTCAATATAATGTCCCGTTTGTGCCAGAGGATGAACTGCCCAATAATGTCTCCGAGTAACACCAGCCCCTCGGGAGTTGCGTAGTCTATCCTCCACTGCATGAACTCGGGCTTCACAGTATGCACCTCGACCCTAGTGTAGTCTGGCAGTATCTTATTATTGTGGTGTAAGCCACCAAGAGGATGTGCCACACCCATTGCCACCTCCATCACAGTGTTCTGCCGGCCGTTGAGAAACACCAAGGTGCAACTAGTTGGTTCCCGTATGCGATCGACGGGAGTTGTTGCTGCAGTGGAACCTTGGCTGCTAGGAACTTTCGGAGGGCTGCCAACTAATGTCAGTTCTCTCGGCGGCGTCACTAATATCCGTGGCTCTGTAGATAGTCCTTGCTCCTCCAGCGCCTTCGCAACTAGAGCCTTTACTTGGAGCCCAAAACTAGTCTCTCGGTCTCAGTCATGTTTCTTGTACATGTGCCTATCCTCTTTGAATCCTTGCTTCCAGGTCATCCTTTTCCCTAGCCCCCTAGTGTGGCCTGTGTGCTCCTTGTTTCCCAAGCCAAGGCTAAGCTCGTCCCTCTCTTTGGAAGGATTGAATGAGCCCTTCTCCTTGTCTTCAGCATATTTCAGTATCCTTGATACCGTCTCTTGGGTCTCTGGCTTATCAAACTTAAGATTACTACCGGATTATTCTGTACTCCTCGCATATATCTAGTTCCTTGAGCGTACCTTCAAATTCGTCACATCGATATTCCCAGCAGCTGCGGCCTCTTCGTCCATCTTCCTAAACTGCTCTTCCTTGGCATAGTAGCCACCAGGGCCTAGATGATGGTGGTGTTTGTTCCTCTTCGTCAGCTCGGTGTTACGGGCACTGAGCTCCAATGCCTCTGGTTTAGTCTTTTCAGCCACGAGCTCCTCCCATTGACTAGGAGTTATTTTGCCGAACTCTTTGAAGGGAGTTAACCCCTTTTGGATATACTTCGTGTTGAGCTCCGACCTCCAACATCAGAATGACTCTCCCATGATCCTGAAAGCATTTTTTACCTGTTCATGCTTACCCTCCAGAAATCTAAAATTGACCCTCAGCTGCCTATCCTATAGTTCATTCTTTTTGTTCTCTAGTACCTCTTTCCAGTTAGGGATTGTTGGGTTCAATTTATCTCTTACTAGGGCCCCGATCACATTATGGAATCGTCCTCTTAATTCCTTTGGCTCAAGGACCTCCCCTGCTGGCCCGACCTCCATTATCACATAGCATGCCTTATCTAGATATAGATTTCCTTTTCTATCCCCTCGTTTCCTCTTAGGCTTGGTAGTCGTGGTTGTGTCTTTAGGTTGTGGAGTAGAGGCATCGTGATCCATCTCTGTGGCTGTTGCCTCTGCTCTCCTTTCCTCTACTCTGTCTTGTCCAGTGAGATGTCGCGGATGTTGACATCGTCTTTTCCGAGTTTCAGGAGGGACCTGTATATACGATAGGTCAAAGTGTTAGCAGAGGTAACAAAGCCAAAGCTTTAGCAAAATTTACAAGCTAAGGCTTGTTCCCTACCTCCTCGTTTGGGTCAAAGTCCTTGTCCAAATCTTCCTCCATTGGCCTCCTTCTGGCTTCACGTGGGAAATGATCCTCGAGACTTACATATCCCTCTTCTGAGTCATCATCCTCATCATCCTCTTCTTCTTCGCCTTCAGTAGCCTCTCCTTCGGGGCCTTCCTCCTCATCACACTACTCCTGAGTAAGCATCACTTCTAGATCCTTTTCTACCTCGTTATCGAACTGTTCCTGAGTAAGCTGGTCCTCTAGTGCTTGCTCCTCAAGGGTTGGCTGCTCATCAGGCTCGGGGCATCGGGCTGCACTATCTGGTGTCCGTGACATTATTTCGCACTTTGTTCTAATAGATGCAAGAAAGTGTGCTTTAGAAACATGTCAAAAAAAAGTCCTATAAAACAACAATATATCAAAAAAACTACTAGTAGCAGTAGTAGAGGCCTCACAAATATGTCAATCATCATTTGATCATGAACTTGGAGCATCAAGGCATCATAACAGAGAAGAGAGGAGAAGGTAATGTAGGGGTGGCTGGTAATGATGCCAAGTTTCTCACAAGTTCTTGATCATCAGCTCATATTCCATATAATGTATGGACTTAGACAATTTCATCATCGGCAAAACAAAGGAGATGAGAGGAGAGGGGAGAGTTGGCAAAATAGGCAGCAGCTGTTTACCAAACACAGAGGATAGGAAAGGTGGCCAAGAAAAGCATATGAAGCCATAGAAGCATTTGCTCAGTGAGTAGAATAGACAGAAGAGCAGAAGCTCACAGTAAGAGAGAAGTGCACAACAGCAGCCAGCAGGAGCCATAGAAGAGAGAAGAGAGTAGATAGTAGAGCACCAGCAACATTAGGCAAAATTCAATTAAGACTAGTATCTAATATCCAGTGATAGAGCAACAGATAGAGTAGTAGTAGTAGTAGAATTCAGTTAGAATTCAGTTTGGAGTAGTAGTAGAAATCGAAAACTCAGTTAGAATTCTTTGACATCACAGATCAGAACACTAAATCAAGTGTAAGCCGAGAAAATAGTAGTAGTATGAAAAGGAAACTAACAGTAACTTCACAAAAACATATCTAGAGTTCTATTCCTCCAACAAACATGATCCTTAACATTCTAGAAAGATTATTAAGTTATCTAAAACTTCCTTATTATCATCTCAAGAGGATACAATAGATAACAAGACCAAACATCATGTACCAGCAAATCTATTCAGACTTGGACAGATCTTGACATTAACTTTAAACACTCATATCTACAGTTCTAGACCATGAAAAGGTGTGTTCTTTAACATTTTAAAAAGCTTAAGAAAAGCACTACAACTCTTTTATTTTCATCAAGAGGTGATTGATAGGTTATCTGCTAAACTAAAAGTTAACTAGAACTGAGCATTTGGACAACAGCAATTCATTCAAAATAAATCATAGCCGAAGTTGTAGACCATGGTAAATTATGTACTTAACCATTTTGGAAAGCTTAGGAAAAGCACTAGAACTACATAGTGTGCAACAAGAGCTAGTTTTGATGTTAACATGGTAGAAATACAAAAAATTGCAGAACTATATAGCACACGGTGAAAACCTGACAGTGACATCAAAAAAATCATATCTCCCAAAAATGGATAGCTCTATATGTATCTGGGACCAGAACAGCTAGGATTAATGAGCTAATGAGCTGCTGCAAATGGCAGGAAACGAGTACAAGCACTTAAGACGGAGAAAAGCAGCAAGACAAGCACTCAAGTAGGACAGCTAAAATAAATCAAATGCAGTTCTTAATAAACAAGTTTGTTCTTTAGCTTCATCCATGTGCCACATCTTCTACAAATGGGAAATAATACTTTTAAGAATGTATAGAAACATCATTGCAAAGTGCCTTAAGTCTCAATTAATAACCCAAGTTCTCATCAAAGCTACTAATTAGTCCACAGATACCAACAGGAAATAGTGCTAATTAGACAGGGAGGATGCACTGAGGGGGTGTACTGATTATTAGCTAGCAAAAATTGCAGACAACAATCGTAAGTAAGGTGCGGCTGCCGCACCTAAGGGTGCTCCCGTTGCGCCTAAAAATCTAACATCATTGACCTAAGGCACTTTGCTCAGTGTGAATCAAAATGGGCATGAACATCATGTATAGTTCCCATTACTCTAGGCACTTTGCTCAGCGTGTAAAAATCGAAATAGCCATCATCATGTCCAAGATAAGCATTAATAGCTTTTACAATTGGAAGCCTGTTTCAATTTTGAGCAGCAAGTAGCAAGCAGCAAGCAGAGCGGAGCAGTGGTGGATCCAAATTGGGGCATCCAATTGTACAAGCATGCCTAGTTGTACAGGCAAACCAATTTGCAGTATTGCATATATGTTGACAATGCACATATAACTGAGCACTGGTGGATCGGAGTGCTGGAGCAGTGAGCAGCATTCAACGAGCAGAGCAGTGGTGGATCCAAACCTGTCATTTGTAGGGGGAGCTGTGGAGGAGCACGGATGCCGGTGGAGGAGCGCCGACTCCGGTGGAGGACCATGGATGCCGGGCAGCACTGGCAGCTTGCCCGCCCGCCGGTGGAGGTGCGCGCATGCCAAACCCTAACGTGGATGGCAAAGAGCTCGGGGGAGGGAGCGAGGATACCAGGGGGAGGAGCATGGACGGCGAAGAGCTTAGGCACTAGGGCGCTCGCCTAGGGAGGGAGCACCGAGGGCGGATCGAGATGGGGCAGCGGTGGCGTGTCGGCTGGTGGGGGAAGGGAGCGAGGACGGCATGGGAGGAGCGTGTGGACGGCGGAGAGCTTAGGCACTAGGGCGCTCGCAGGGTGAGGGAGCACCACAGTCGCTCGTCGGGGGAGGGAGCACCGGGGGTAGAACGAGATGGGGCGGTGGCACGTGTCGGCCGGCCGGGGCTCTAACCCTAGCCGTCGTGGCAGCTCGGGGATGTCGCGCTGCGTCCCAGGGGTGCAGAGAGGGGTTGCCGGCATTGGGAGAGGCCAGGAGGGTGTAGCGGCGGCGCGAGGGCAGGGGGCCGGGTGTGGGTGGGCGCGGGGCAGCCTGACGGCGTCGGAGGATGAAGACAGTGCCCAAATAGTCTGACTCCCATGCGCCCTCTTATTTATACTTGGGACAATTTGTAGGGGCGGTTTCTGATCCAGCCACCCCTACAAATGCATTTGTAGGTGCGGTTCCTGATCCAGCCGCCCCTACAAATAGTTTCTATTTTTTAAATTATAAATTCTATATTTTTTATCATAAAAACACAAAGTAATATAAAAAATTGTGTATATGCACAAATATAATATTTTGTATTATTCTATATATGAATATATATATATATAAACAATTGTAGTCAAAACAATATAAAAAACAAAAAAAATTAAAAATTTGAATTTTAAAACTTCGACTATAATTTTATGACATTAAATGAAATAAAATAAAAATGTTGTAAACATAAAAGTTGTATAACTCATCGACATGTACAACTTTTATTTTGGTCATCTTGTCATGTGACTTTGTTTGAACGATTCAAATTTTGAAATTCAAATAATTTCAACTTGAAACAATATTTTGAAAGAGTAAATGATTTCAGATGAAAAACTCATGAATACCAAAGTTGTAGAACTCATCAATATGTACAACTTTTATTTTGATCATATTTTCATTTGACCTAATTTGAATAGTTGAAATTTTGAATTTTAATAATTGGCAACTTCAAACAAGATTTGCAACTTCAAATAGAGTCATCTAGATGTTGCAAAGGGTAGTCTCACACACATGCATAAATGTAGTCTCACACACATACAAAAATATGTAGTCTTACACATGTACATAAATATATAGTCTCACACGCATCCATAAATGAAGTCTTACAAACACACATTTACATAAACAGTCCACATTAAACAACTAGCTAGCCCGCTGTAACGACTTTCCTTTTGACACCTTTTCGTTCCCTTGGCAATATGTCTTTGGGGAGGTTCTTTTCCACAACACTGATCTTCTTAGGAAAGTCTATGAATAGCGGCATCTCATTGTAGTTATTGTAAGCTTCAACATCGTCCACGCCATCAACTCCAATAATGTGCTCTTTCCCGGAGGCAACCACGTGCTTTGTCTTCTTTTTTGGGGGGAGGTTACTTTGTGGGTTAGACATATAGAAAACTTGTGCGACACATGAAGCGAGCACCCAAGGGTCATCTTGGTAGCCTAGATTCTCGAGGTCCATGACTCTTAATCCGATCTCGTTCAGTTGGTGTTGTATGATCCAGCGACATCGAAACAGGGCCACCATTATATCCCTTCCATGATGCCAAAGTATTGGATCTTTTGCCCTAATCCATCAAGAGCCTCTATTCAAACGTCGCTGTTTTGGTTCACATATGTACTATCCTTTGCGTGGGTATAGTACATATACCCATTGATGTCATAAGCATTCCAAGATGTCACTTGTCTCGATAGCCCCTCCACCAACCTACTGATGGTAACAGAGTCTATAGTTTCTCTAGGCAGTATGTTTTGGTCCTTCAACCATGTAGTTAGTCATTGCTTGTGTTGTTTCATGACCCAATCATCCGAATGGCCATTTCTCTCCGCCATAATGATAGCCAAGTGTTCATCAATATATGGTTGCATCAGTTGTGTACTCTGCAAGACACTGTAATGCGCCCAACTCACCTCTTTGTAATCATGGTCGATGAACACTTTTCTACCTTTGGTGCCCTTCCTAGCCAGCCTACCCTTGTGACGAGAATCGGGTTTACCAATCCCTTTCTGTACTTTTAGGTACTCTTGACAGCACTCGACGACTTCTTCAGTACTGTAACCCTCTATCATGGAGCCCTCTGGGTATGCTCGATTATGCACGTATCGACTTAGAACCGACATGAACCGCTCGTAGGACCACATTTCATGCAAGTAGCAAGGGCCAAGCGCCTGTATTTGATGAACCATGTGAATCATGAGATGTGGCATTATATAAAAAAACAGGAGGTAAACATATCTCTAGTTGGTTTTGTGTCTCCACCACAAATTCATGTAGGTCACTTAGCTCTTCCTTGCCAATCATCTTCTATGAGATCTTCGAAAAGAAGTAGCACATGCAGGTGATGACCATTTTCAAGAACTCTGGCTTTATAGCCCCGATTGCAATAGGTAGAAACACTATCAGCATCACATGACAATCGTGAGCCTTGTAGTGTGTTATTGACAAGTCCTTCATCGACACTAGCTTCTTCACATTTGCTGAAAACCCGGTCGGGACTTTGACCCCCTTAGGAAAGTGCATATAGCTCTCTTCTCGTCTGGTGTTAGGTTGAAGCATGCCGTGGGCAGAGTGTATTTTCCATTAGCCTCAGGTACCGGGTGAAGCTGTGGCATCATGTTTAGTTGCACCATGTCTTTCCATGCTTTCAAACCATCCTTTGACTTGCCTGTGTCCATCAAGGTAGCAATGAGACTCTCAAAGACATTCTTCTGCACATGCATAGCATCAATGGCATGGGGGACCTCCAAGTCTGGCCAATAAGGCAGATACTGAAAGAAGATCGATTGTTTCTTGAAAGGTATGCCTTCGACAGGAGGTGTGCTTCTATCTCTATTCGTCCCATCCGGATTCTTCTTTCCATAGACGACGCGTATGTTTTTCACCATTCTGTACACGTGTTCTCTATTATGATGTCTCTCTGGAGGGGGTTCAATCTTTGGGGGTTGTCATAAAATCTAAAGAACAATTTGTTGTGGTACTTGTGACTTGTCTTTAAGAAGCGTTAGTTCCTTAGGTAAACTATCTTCTTGGATGCATCCAGGTACACCCATGTAGTATGATCCAAGCAAACCAAGCATCCCGTCTTCCCTTTGATCTGTCCAGACAAAGCAAACAGCACGAGGTAATCATTGGTAGTAACAAATATTATTGCTCTACATATGAAGTCCTCCTTTTGGAATGTATCGTACATCTGCTCCCTATGCCTCCATAGCCTCTCCATTTCTTGCATCAAAGGCTCGAGGAACACGTCTATATCAATGCCTGGTTGTTTAGGGCCAGAAATAGGAATAGTGAGAAGGTACTTTCTCTTCTAACACAACCATGTTGGGATGTTGTACATGGTTAAGATCACTGGCCATGTGCTGTGGTCGCTCATCCTCTCATTGAAGAGATTCATTCCATCGATGCTCAAGCCAAACCGTACATTCCTTGGGTCATCGCTGAATTCTTTGTGCTTCTCATCAAACCTTTGCCACTGACTACAATCAGTCGGGTGTGTAATCTTATCATCATCCACCTTGTGCTCATCATCCCACCATGTCATGAGTGCGGCTTCTTTAGGGTTTAGGAAGATACGTCTCAAGCGGTCGGTCACTGGCAGGTACCACGTTACTAATGCAGAAATTCTTCTCTGCTTTGCATCGTTGCCTAATGGAGTGTCCTCTAGGGGCTGAGATTCTTGTACCACCTTTTTTGTACCCTTCTTATTTCTCTTTTTCCCTGTGGAGGCTTCATCCCCACCATAAAGGTCATTGTTCTTGTACCGGCTGGCCCCACATCGGGGACATTTATCCAGTGACTTGAACGTTTTGCCATGAAAAGTATACAGTGGTTGGGGTATGCATGGATTTTTTTCAACCCCCATTGTCAATGGACTTATGACCTTCTTCGCTTGGTATGTGTTGGTGGGAACTGAGTTTGGTTGTGGCAGCACCCATGACAGGAGATGCAATAGATCATTGAAACTACAGTCTGACCAGCCATACTTAGCCTTCAGGATGAGCAACTCAAGCACAAAACGTAGCAATGTCCAATGTGTCGGACAACCCTTTTCAACACCATACACAGTCTCCTTCGATGCTTTTGTCACCCTTTCTAAATTTTCTAGACCTTTCGGGCTATTTAGTAAAATCTCTGGTCCAAGGGCTCAAATCATGTCCTCCAAATCATCTTCATCCCCGACACGTGCTCCACCATTATTATTGGCACCACCTTCATCGTTACCATCCCAACCACCAGCATCACCACCTTGTTCATTGCCAAACTCGAAATCCATTCGTGCATCAAGCTCTGCTGAATATTGGGACACGGATTCTATGGTTTCGTCGTCGTATTCCTCCTCATCCTCGTCATTAACAATAATCATTTCACCATGATGAATCCACACTGTGTAGTCCTCAACAAATCCTCGCATAATCAAATGTGATCTAATGATAGTCACATCTGTCCATGCCATACGGTTCTTGCAATCTTTACATGGGCAAATAATTGTATCCTTATTCTCTTTCAATGTCGTTGCATGCTTCTTTGCGGCTTCAATAAATTTATCCACCTCTTTACGGAAACCTGCCTTGAACCTTAACGAACCATATATCCAAGAGTTCCTGTACTCCATCTTTTACAACAACAACAAAACAAACATTAAAGGACTACTTATTCAGATATATATAAAAATGAAACAAATTAATAATTACTTGAGAATAATTGTATATACTTCAGATATATATGAATATAAATCTAATATAATTACATGAAGCATACAAACACACCATGGTAAAGGAAAATTAATTAATGGCCCATTTATCCATAAATAATTAAAATACATATTTATTGATTACAATAAATAATTTCAAAGACAACAATTAGCAACAATTATACTTTACCCAATATCTTTCATACAAACCCTAGTCCAATTTCATCAAACATAAATTTACAAAAACAAAATTAATAAAAAAACAAACCCTAGATCTAGATCCACATGCACATGAAACATCCATAAAACTAACTAATTGTTCACTAAAATCAAGAAACATGGACCAAATAAGGGTATGATCTTGTTCTCCTCCCTAATTTACCCTAGTACATTTAAAACTTGGGTCTAATTTGCTTCATAAATGGCTCAAGCACCATAGAAGAGAGAGAAAAACAAAACTCTAATTACTCACTAACCAACCATTAAAACTTCAAAAAAAAAGTATGGAATAGCATTTTCTTACCTTCTACAACCTCTCCACCAAAGGATTTGAGACCAAAACCTTCCTTCTTAGTAGAGCAATTTTTGCGAGGTGCCCAAGGCCTCCCCACCTTTCTTTCACGGGTTGGAGTGAGTGACCCGAGGAGGAAGAAGGTGCTGCATCTGTTTTATATGGGGTATTTGTAGGGGCGGCTGTTGATTGAGCCGCCCCTACAAATTGGTGCTATAAATACGGGGCCATTTGTAGGGGCAGCTCAATCACCAGCCGCCCCTATAAATAGCATTTCCAGGGGCGGCTGGCGATGGAGCCGCCCCTACAAATCAGACCCTACAAAAAAATCAAACCGTTGCTAAAAATCGTTTTTTACGTAGTGTTTGGTGTGGCGTTGTACACTGTTTCGTACTAGCTGTGAAAGTTATTTTCCCTAGTTGGTGCCAGATTCAGGTTTGGAAGCTGGCACGTGACCAGTAATATATGGAAACTGCCATCTAGGTTAATTATTGTTTTTACCTGAATCTTAATCAAAGTAGTAGTAAACAAGTAAACGATCATGGTATGTATTTGTTTGACTGATACTAAGGCCCCGTTCGCTTCGCTGAAAAAAATAAGCTAAAACATTATTTCGGCTGATTTGTTGGGAGAGAAAAACCCTGTTCCGGCTGAAAAGACAAGCCGAAAAGTACGGATTATAAGATAAGCGAACAGGGCTTAAATACTAATCATGTAACCTAGACCATCAACTGCGTATAGCACTAATCATGTGATATGTTGCTGCTTATGTACCATGGAAACTAATGTTTGAACATGTGTATTTGATTGGCAATTGTTATGGATTGTAATATGTGCAGTGTTTTCTTCTTTTCTTGTAGAAAAAAAACTATATGTTTAGCTTCAGTTGGTTAAATTTGTCCTGAACTTGCAATCCTACACCATCAGCATATATATTAGGTACTCTAAGCTTTTAGAGACTACTTTATTTTATTACTCAAGCTAGTCTTGAGGGTGACATGAAAATGAATACCGTTGTGTTGAATTTGAGCTAGTTATGTTTGCTTTATATCTCAGTTCCTCCTGTTTTTCGACCCTTACAATTTGAGAATTTACCTGTGTAATGTGTTTTTATTTATCTTATGTTTCTGATATGACATAATGTTAGTCATGTTATATTCTATTTATGTGGTGCGCTCTGTGAGTGGACTCGGACCTGACATCCTGACTCTCAGCTTCTAGCCTTCACTACCGGAGGCGGCTTCTTTGTCGAGTGCCTGAGGCACTCGGCAAAGGCCGATATACCACTACCCTAGATCTGAACACCACTGCCGGTTCAAAAACCCACTTCAATGCTGGATTTTGAACCGACAGTGGCATACCGGCAGTGATGAGGGGTTGACATCACTGCCGGTTCTTAAAAACTGACACTGATCTACAGAAAACAGTGTCGGTTCCTGGCTCTGCCCGGCAGTGTCCCGTTGAACAACACTGCCGGTTTATAGTACCAACCGACAATGACGGTTGCTTTAAGAGTGTCGGTTCTTGGCTCAAGCCAACAGTGTTGAGCAAGCCTACACTATCAGTTTATGGATCAAACCGGCAGTATTGTAGTAAATATCAGTGTCGGTTCATGGATCAAACCGGCAGTGTTCTTGTAACTATCAGTGGCGGTTCATGGTTCAAGCCGGCAGTGTTGAGCAAGACAACACTGTCGGTTTGCTTCTAACCGGCAGTGATGGTTACGACAACACTGCCGGTTTGTTGCTAACCGGTGGTGATGGCCTATTCGTATTTTATTGTTTTATAATTTATTTTAATTTATATTTTTTCGTGGAATCAGGTTTCGCTTTATATACGCTACGTAGACGACAGGTCCATCAATATTAAACATTACAAATGTTACGATTACAATTCAAATGTTCTTATCCACATCTCAATCTCTCAAAATAAAAAAGAAATGTTCTTGGACTTCACACATGCTTCTCGGACTTCTTACAATAATCTGGCGAGCCGCTCTGGGCCATACTGGTCCTTGTACTTCACGGATTGTGCAATGGAAAATACTCCATCTTTTTCCAATACCTCGGCTAAGATGAATTTTGCCAGCTCCGATTGTAGTGCGACGATCTCCATGTCTAGTAGCCTTTCGTTCTTACATTTCTTGCGCTGTCGTTCAAAAAAGATGATATCCAAAGAGGAACAGTAAATCATTTTGTTGAATTATTAACAGACATAAATGAAATGAGGATTATACACACTAACTTATCAGTTTTTTCCGATTTCCCACCGATGTAGCGAAGCATTGCCCACATTACATAAAATCCGCATTCATTGTTTCCCGCCGGCTGTGATAGGTACTTTCCCTCTATTTCGACAACCTTGAATGGGACCGGCGTCCCACCGATATGTCTTCTTCGCACACTGAGCAACATTAAAAGGAGAAACATTAGAAAGCGGTATGTGTGATTAGAAAATAATAGTTATTAGGATCGCTTACTAATTCAGCACCGCCACCAGTGCATCGAGATGATGAAATGGTTTTTTCTTCGAGTCCCACACCTCGAGCAGATTTTTAGCAAGATTAACACAAATGAAGACGAAATGGTTGCTGCAATCATAGAATCCTAATTATTGAATAATCTTAATGAAAAAAGAAGCATAAAATTAAAAGCCGAGAACACATACTCGCAGTTGTAGGCTAGAAGTATGTGGGTTTTCTTCTTCATCATGAATTCGTCGAAAACAGCAATCAATCTCTGTTTTAGGTCTTCCACGTCATATCCATAGAGGCCTAGACATGTCCTCTCATTGACTCGCATGGGGTCCAAGAAGCCTATGTAATCGCATTTGCTTTTTAGAATACAAAATTTTGCTATACACCTACATAAAATCATGGGAAATGCTCAAAAGTTAACAATTTGTGTCTCGAGAGAGTAGTTAATTATAATATCATGCATGTAGGGTACTTACATAGTCCACAACGTCAACATTTGAACATCGAGAGAGCATTTCTGGTATAGCTGGAACAAGCACTCCCACTCGACATCGAACTTCTCTTCTTCAGGATATTGGAAAACATGTGGCAAATAGATAATAACCTCAAAACCAAAGTCGTTCGTCTCTGTTGCTTGAGCCATGTAATATTCATGTAACTGACGCATATATGTTGTCAGATTTCTATACTCATGATCGGGAACCAAAAGATTGCCCCTTTCATACTTCATTGCCGGTGTTCCCGTCCCTTATACATCATAATAGATGTTTGCGGCCTCTTCCATGGTTAAATCAGGGTTGTCTTCGACTAACTTCATAATGTTACTTAAATCTTTATTGTGTATTTCTTCGTCTCTTGTTGTAGCATATTTATTCTGTGTTTGCCTTTCGAATTCGGACTTCAACAAAAACGGAGGCAGTGAGGCACATAGATTGAAGAAACTAACACAATCTTCCTTCGAGATGTGTGCTGTAAATTTTTCTTTCATCAAGGTGGTAACGTTGCCACTAAATGGCATTTTTCTTTTCTGTTGATCCACTTTGGGAGCATTAGTGCAACAGCTTGGCTGACTTTGCACATGCAAACAACCTATGGACCCAGGGAGCTATAGGGAAATACCAAACGACCTTTATGGGACCGCCTCTGGTCTTGGTGCCCTCATCTAACGGCCCTTCCTTGTACCGTGGAGCTTCACACTTGGGGCACTTGTCCAAGTCTTTGTATTTTTCTCCACAGTACAATATGCAATCATTGGAACACGCGTGGATTTTTTTCAACCTCGAGGCCAATGGGGCAGATCATTTGCTTGGCCAAGTATGTCTTTTCTGGCAACTCATTTTTTTTCTGGGAGCATTTTCCTTATTATACCTAACAACTGATTGGAGCCTTTATCGCTCAATCCGTTTGTCAATTTGAACTCTAACAGCATGATGTCGACTTCTAGTTTGCTCATTGGACAATTCCTATACAATGGTGTTTTGCCATCTTGTCTCATTTTCTCTAGCTTTCTCAGTTGTCTTTCACTAAGACATCCGGTCTCTACATTACGTAACAGCTGAGAAATGCCATAGTTATCCTCGGTGTCGTCAGCTAGCGTATTCCTAAACACATTATTAACTGTGGCCATAGGTTCCGTGTTGACACCGGGTTCCTTATCAGCATCATGGATGGCTACCTCAGGCATGTCCACATCATCATCGTTTTCCTGCAGAACATTCACACCAACCTCGCCATGCATAGTCCATATCATATAGTTTGGCATGACCCCCTAGTAATCAAGTGCAATCATATAGACTCAATTTGACGAAAGTTCCTATGATTCTTGCAATCTTTGCATGGGCAGAAGACAGGGTTCCCATTCCCAGCATGGACTTTGGCATCGGTGATAAACTGGCTGATGCCATGCATGTACCGCTTGTCCATTCGGGACAGATGCATCCACTCTCGATCCATCTCTACACAAAAAAATACTGAGACAGTAATTACAAAGAATTAATAAGAAATCGAGCTTCATGAACAACAATTGTAGCTCGAAAGTACCATTTTTGGAAAACATTATTGTACACTAATTATTGGAAAATTGAAATTGGTAGCCCCGGCCCTGTAAATTGAAAATCGTAGTAAAAAATAATTATTGCATAATATTGAAGAACAACTATTCTACTCTACTTCTAAGAACTAATTATAGCATCACATACTAACAATGATGATCTTGACCACCATGGAATAATTAGCTAGGAATTTAAATGTGTTCATAGACACCAACCTTTTGGATGATGGATTCACCACAATTTGAGCCTGGCACAAATGTCCAATTGGAAAAGTGCTCTCTAGAATGGAGAAAGAACTAGAATGAGAATCAAGCAATGTATCCATCAAAACGAAGCTAATTAAGCAACAAAATCAAAGGAGTCGATGTTTGTTACTAACCTTAAAGCAAAAAGATCAAGCCATTCTTCAAAATCCAAGCACTAGCTTCATGGTGAAGAGCAGCCACAATAATAGAGGGAAGGGTCCAAACACGCGCCTCTGTTCTCGGGATAGAAGAGAGGAGGAAGGAGAGGACGGCTATAGCTTTTTTGTGTTGTAGGCTTATCACCGTCGGTTCTTGGCTAGAACCAACAGTGATAGAGCCCAATCACTGTTGGCTCTTGGCTTAAACCGGCAATGATGAGTGCCCGCCAAAACACTACCAGTTCAAGCCACAAACCGGCAGTGATGTGGTCCTTCACTATCAGTTTTAGCCCAGCCCCAATCATTTTTTTCATTTTCAAGCTCATAACCGGTAGTGAAGGTACATCATTGCCGGTTCTCACAAATCCGGCAGTGATGATACCGGCAGTGATGTGCAAATCTAGCATAGTGTACACTCGGCAAAGCCTTTGCTGAGTGTTACACTCGGCAAAGGGCGCTCGGTAAATAGTTTATCGGCAAAGACGTCTTTGTCGAGTGCACTTTATCAGGCACTTGGCAAAGGCTTTGTCGAGTGCCAATCTGACACTCAGCAAAGAAAAGTGGCCATGACGGCGAGCGCCACCATGACGGTGGCTTTGCCCAAGTGTCAAGGTCAAGCACTCGGCAAAGGTACCTGCTTTGTCGAGCACCGTTGACTTAGACACTCGGCAAAGGTGGCCTCTGTGCCGAGTGCCGCCGACAAGACACCCGACAAACAGGTGACCTTTGTTGAGTGCCTGGCCCATGGCACTCAGCAAATCTGTGATGTTTGCCGAGTGCAATGGCCATTGCACTCGACAAAGCATGTTCCCAGGTAGTTCCTAGGTAGTCACTTTGTCGAGTGTCATGGCCATTGCACTAGGCAAAGTGACTAAAAACAGCCTTTTTATTTGTTTTTTACATCCCATCCAAACAAACAGAAGATATATATAACAAACATCACCAACATCACATATATATCATCAACAACACATATATATCACCAACACCACATATATATCACAAACATCACATATATATCACAAACGTCACATGTCTCACAATATATCACAAATAAGTTCACAAGTAATCCAAGTACTCCATCATCTTCAACCACAATTGCAAATAGAAGTACCATTAACAACCACAAGTATCATCACTGATTTGGTGAAGGATTCGCTGAAGCATGAGGATCGTTCGATGCCACCAATTGATTCTGCACAAAGAAGAAGAGATTGCATGTGTGAGACAAGATAAATATATACCATACATGAATAAAACTTTCATACTCCACTAGGTTTAAATGTAAGCATGAACATACAAACTAAAACATTTATACTCACAGGAGTAGAATATTTTTGGAGGTGGAGGTGGAGCGAATAGCGAAGGTGGCGAAACTACACCCGTAGTGGCGCCAAGACTTTGCATGTACTGAAGAATCTCTGCCATCCTCCGCTGCTCGGCCTCCCGCTCGGCCTCCACCCTCTCCATCTTCGCCTACATCTGCTCCCATATCCTCCTCTCTTGTTCCAGCTGGGCCTACAATATATTCACCCCAATGTTACAATAATGCAAAGGAAAGGTATAAAAAACCAATGAACGACGAATAAACCAGGAATAACCTCGAGTGCCTCCACCCGATGGTGTGAAGTGTCCTGCTGAGGTCATATGGCCGAGCTCCTGCTCGTGCTGCTTGCTCGAATCTGGGGGAGACTGGGAGTAGCGGCCGAGTCGATTGCACCGTCGCCAATCCAGTACTGTCCATGCTTCTTGCCTCCTCCCACCTTCATGATGACTTCTCCATCAAGGTCCTCGGTGCTTGGATCGTACTATGGCCCATGGACCTCCCTTGCCATCGATGTGTACTCACTGAGGCAGTTATGGACGGTCACATTGTTGTACGCCTCATGCCCGTCCTCTAGGTTGTAGTCGACGTCGGACGTCGCCTTGCCCTTATGGGCCATAGCAAATGTCTTGAAGATGGAGCAAAGCTGGCCACCATGTGACACCGACTGCGAGAAAAACAGCAAGATGATTAGAAATCATGCAGAATTGAGCATTAGAATAAATAAATGAATTCGCGCACCCATGTTTCTGCATATCATATAAGGCTGCGGCTGCCTTGATGGTGTGCTACACATGGCATCATCAAACACCGCTCCCGACACAAGTTGTGCGTCTCCTCCCACTCGCATGAGCACCACTTGTCCACCATCTGTTCCCAGCACTGGGGATGCGCGGTGCACCAATAAGGAATCATCTACAGGCCATCAAGTACATGACATATCAGAAAATGAAATTAAGCCTACTTAATCTCAAAAGGAATCAGTATTAATGTTCTGTATTTACCTGCAGGTACTGGTCCTTGGTCAGCATCATGCTCCTTGCGTCCCTTTTGGTGACCTTCGTTCCAAGGACGGTCCCATGGTAAGTTACGATGGCCTAGATGTGCGCCTCGTAATACATGTCCACAATGAGTTTTTTGCAGCATTTGGTAGCCACCGCATCCGCCCTGGCCTCATGTCCATCCTGGCATCTAAAGAAATCCTGCATACAAACATGATATATCCATTCATTATTTCAAGAATGTCCAATGACTATGATGTATTGAGCAATATAGTGCGAGGAGGACTTACCCACAGCTCTTGCTTCACCCGGTCCGCCTTGTTGTAGAATACCCTACGGGCCCGATCTGTAGCATCGGGGGCGGCGGCGTAGTGGTCAAACGAGTAGGCCAGCCCCGTCACTCCGACGTACTCAACAAGGCTAGGGAAGTGCTCCTTGCATAGAAGACCGAGGATGCCATTGACTTGGTGTGTGTGAGCACCTCCACTCGCCACAATCGTCCAGTTCCTGCCCAAGTGATTAAGAAAAATTATTAGTTTCTATTTTGATTTTCAACATATCATATAAAGTAGTGATAACATCTAAAGTTACTTACTTTTCCCCCTTGGGTCAAATCAGTGGGCGTCTCTTACGAGGTATCGGTCGCTGAGGGAGGCTCGCGGGACCTCGCAAGTAGACGCTCAATGAACTAGAGGAAGCAGAACCCCCTGCTGTCGCCTCCTCCTCCTCGTCCTCCTGCGCATCCTCATGTGCCTCCTCCTCCTCACACGACGGGGCGGCAGGCGACGGCTCCCTCCTGTGGCTCCTCCTCCTCCTACTCTCCCCCGGTGCAGCGGTGCTTGTCCTTCAGTACAAGGACGTTAGCTTCCTCATCCCACCACCCACCATCTTTGTTCAATCACCTGCAATTAAAAAGAGTAAACCAATAAGCACAAATAAACAAGAAGTACTTAGAAAGAGATGCAAAATAAACAAAACGTAATTACAAAATAAAATAGTATTACATGTATTAGAAATAATCTTTATGATCGGGATTAGTTGCATCATAAGTCTCATCATCACTATCAATCATGTAGAAATAATCAACATTGTTCGAATGAGCAATGTTGCCATTGTCATTATCTAAATGTAATCGCTCAAGCATTTGTAAGTCCTTCACATTTTGCACCTCATCTCCAGCGTCCTCTTCAATAACCATTTCATTGTCTACTTCCATTCTTATCGCTTCAGTTAAGTCTATCTCAAACCTCCCTTCTAGTCCCTCTTCTTGAAAGAACTCTCCGTCATATGTGTTTGGGTCTAAGTTGTAATCTTCATCTTTTGGGACAGACACTTTACCGTGTGGTGATACCCTATGCACAATATCCCAACCCTTAAGATGCCTTTTGGTTTGACACACATATGGGAGATAATAAACTTGTGTGGCCTATTGGGCCACAATATAGATATCGTCTCCTGGTAAGACGAAATCCTGTCGAATTTTGACTAGACCAAGATTACAATATGTCCGTCTCGTTACTTCAGGATCAAACCAATGGCATTTGAATATGACGGGATTAAAGGGTTTGGAACCATGAAACTTGAGTTCGTATATTTCTTCAATTCTTCCATAATACTCAACCTCATCAACGTCGAGCGTAAAAACTCTGGAACTTATGGTTCTTCGATTGGGCCGACTCTGCTCGTAGCTTGTTGTGCGAAAGTGATATCCATTCACGTCATAACCGAAAAATGACCTAACCCTATAGGCAAAGCCATCAGCAACATGTCTCGACTCAGCATGCATAGACGCATCCCTCTGGTCCTACAAGCTCAAGCAGGATACATCGTTATATTATTCGCACGTACGAGTAACTTAGAATGTCAAACTAAGTACGAGCTAAATTGTACGGTACCTTCCATTTGAACCAAGAAATGAAATTGGGCATTCCATTTCCCGCACCCTGTCTAAGAAGGGTATCTAGCTGCTGCACAGTAGGATCCCTTGATTGACGCCAGAATTCATGAAGAAATTCCCTGTACCAACGAGAAACAAGGGGTTGGATGCAGAATAGTGACGGTGTATTTAACAAGTTCGTTGAGAACTTACTGCATGTACGGCGCCACTTCATCAAGGTTGGTCAACACGTATACCATGATATGGCGCCACTCTTCATGATTCAAGGTCTTAGGGGTCGATGCACTTGCGCTTCTGAGTTGCCCTCGAAAAAGGCTGAGGTTCGATTCATTTTTACCAACATTGTAACGAGGGGGTGGATTATGCACGCTAGGGAGGTTGTTACCATAGTATGTTGTTGTGAAATTTGCCACCTCCTCTAGAATGTATGCCTCTGCAATGGAAGCCTTGATTTTGCATTTATTTCTATATTTCTTTCGAAGAACCTTTAGACATCTCTCGATTGGATAGCACCAACAGGCCTGCACAGGCCCCCCCATTCGTGCCTCATACGGGAGGTGCAAAATCAAGTGCTGCATCGGATTGAAGAAGCCAGGTGGAAAGATCTTTTCCAACTTACAGAGCAACACATGTGCCATTCTTTCCAAGTCAGCAATCATGGTCTGAGATAACTCCTTGGCACAAAGCTGGCGAAAGAAATAGCTCAACTCTGCTAGCACTAGCCAGACATGCTCAGGGACATAGCCTCGAACCATCGCTGGAAGAAGCCGCTCAATCCATATGTGGTAGTCATGACTCTTCATCCCTAAGACTCGCATAGTACCTATGGCTGCTTCAACTCTAACAAGTCCAAAAGGTACTCCTGGATCAAAAAGGATCTCTAACAATTGCAAGAAGATTTTGACTTCTTCTGCGAGTGATCTGACTAGATCAACTTTGGGAACTAGGGTTGTAGTTGGCGTTCCAATGTCAGCCACTTCACCTATATCAGATAAAAAAATGGAATGCTCCTTGGCCAGCACAACAGAAATGGTACATACTGTTACTGCACATTCAAAGAATAGCATGCAAAGCAACTCAGAGTGGGGAAGAAAAACCATGGAGATCCCTACATCGTTGCAGGACAAAGCTGGGGCTGTCAACAATTCTCAGCTGCCCTTAGACGTGGTTGAGTCACAAACCACCATGCCTCTCATGGGTTCATCATGCCAGAAAGCTTCGTTATCTGCAACAACAACCTTAGACCGCAAAGCTGCTAGTACACATACACCATTGAGCAAATGCCAAGGTACATATCTTGAGTCATCTTCCGGATCAATTTTTCTGGGAGGTAAACGCCGCAGTGTACGATCTAATATCGTATCTTCGGATGGTGTTGTAGCAGCTGATGAGGACACATTAACAAAGGCGATGAAAAGAGCAGCATCAAGGAACATGGATGGCACAAAAAAGGACAAGCCAATGGGAGAGACTACTACTCTATCACCACTTTCGGCTATGTCTTTAGCCGACATGAACCTAGGTACGCCCAAGTCACGACCATCTTCTATTTCTGTTGTGTCTATACCTAAAAAAAGATGCATTTCAAATCTGAGCAATGTAGGCCTGGTTCTAGGTAGCAATAGTAATACAATTAGTTTGTCCATCAATGCTCTTAAGAGGGTCGAGGTCGATAGGACATCTGTAATGCCAAATCAAAAAGTGGCTAAAAGGTTAGGAGTAGGTGAAAATCCTTTTGCATTAAGCGATGATGAGGATACTGATAATGATGGTACCCTTCTCGATCACTTAGTGAAGGAAATAACTGATGTAGGCTTGGATGATCTGAACCTGGACACAAAAATTTGTGACCTTATGGTTACTGGTCAAAAATCTAAGGCATCATCAAAAAAGTGTAAAAACCACCAAAAAGTTTCTCATCAAAAAGTTTCCCCATGAAAGGCTTCTATTGGAATAGCAGAGGTCTATCAGACTTGGCTAAATACCGCTACATAGCTGAAGCAGTCCGAGATCATAACCTTGATTTCATGGCTGTCATGGAAACTGGGAAGTAGGACATGTCAAAAACAAATCTCTTCCAACTATCTGGAGGGGCAGATTTCACTTGGCACTGTCTACCACCTCGGGGGAGGTCTGGAGGAATCCTCCTTGGCATTAATGCTTCATTTCTTGATCTATCATTAATTGTAGAAGGGGAATTTTACATCAAATTTCATCTCTGCAATAAATCAGATAATTTTAAGTGGATACCCATGGCAGTCTATGGTCCAGCTCAAGAGGAGTTTAAAACGCCTTTCTTGACTGAACTCGTACGCGCTTGCCAACAAAACCCGCTTCCTACTCTAATCGGTGGGGATTTTAATATTATGAGAAATAGCAGTGAGAAGAATAACAATAGATTTAGTGGTCGTTGGCCTTTCCTGTTCAATGCTGTCATTGACAGCTTTGATCTTAGGGAAATTGATTTGATAGGTAGACAATTTACTTGGGCTAATTCTCTACCTCACCCCACTTATGAAAAGCTTGATAGGGTCTTAATGACGACTGAATGGGAGTTTAAATATCCTATGGTGATTGTACATGCTCTTGATAGAGGTGTTTCAGACCATACACCTTTACTACTTGACACCGGCACACCAGCCTTCACGGGAATAGCAAAACCATTTAAAATGGAACTCAGTTGGTTCTATCGTGAGGATTTCTATGATCGAGTTGTAGAAATATGGAATAAGCCGGTGAGGGGCCAAAATTCTGTCCAGAGATGGATTAAAAAAATAGGAGCGCTACGCAAATATCTCCGAGGTTGGGCCTCACATACAAATGGTGTATATAAATAACAGAAAACAACCCTTCAGTCTACCATCCATAACCTTGATATTGCCGCTGAAAATCGGGACTTAACTAAGGATGAGAGAAGCCAGCTTGATCAAGCTAGAAGCAATCTAGCCAAACTCTTGAGAGAGGAAGAATTAAAATTCTATCAGCGAGCAAAGGCCACTGATGTTCTACTTGGGGATAATAACACCCGTTACTTCCAAATGGTTGCCAATGGTAAACATAGGAAGAAAAGAATTTTCTCTCTGGACCATGAAGATGGAAAAATAGAAGGTCAGACTAACCTTAAGAACTATATCACACGTTTCTACAAGGACTTATTTGGACCATCACAAGATAATACCATGACCTTAGATGAGGCACAGACATTTGATATTCCGCAAGTCACCCAAGCTGAAAATGAATTCCTAACGGCTTCTTTTACGGAAAAGGAGATTCGGGATGCAATTTTTGCGATGGAACACAATAAAGCACCAGGGCCAGATGGCTTCCCAGCCGAGTTTTATCAAAAGTTTTGGGATGTCATCAAAGGTGACCTGATGCAAATGTTCCATGATCTCCACTCGGGAACTTTGCCGCTCTTTAGCCTCAACTTTGGTGTTATAACTCTAATTCCAAAAGTCCAAGATGCTAATAGAATTCAATAGTATCGACCAATTTGCTTACTAAATGTCAGCTTCAAAATTTTCACTAAAGTGGCAACCATTAGAATTAACTCAATAGCAGATCATATAGTTGGTCCAACTCAAACAACCTTTATGCAAGGACGTAACATCCTTGAGGGAGTCATCATTCTGCATGAGACAATTCATGAGTTGCATCGTAAAAAGCAAAGTGGAGTTATTTTTAAAATAGACTTCGAAAAGGCTTACGACAAAGTGAGGTGGCCTTTCTTGCTGCAAACAATGCGGATGAAAGGATTCTCTCCTAGATGGATCTCTTGGGTGCAAGATTTTATATCAAGTGGGAGTGTGGCAATCAATATTAATGATGAGGTCGGACCTTACTTTCAAACGAAAAAAGGCCTTCGACAGGGGGGCCCACTATCACCCATTTTGTTTAACATTATAGCTGATATGCTAGCTATAATAACTAAAAGAGCCAAAGCAGATAATCAGATTAGTGGAATAGTGCCACATCTAGTTGATGAAAGTTTATCTATCCTACAATATGCTGATGACACGATACTCTTTATGGATCATGACCTCGAAAAAGCTCGCAACATGAAGTTATTACTTTGTGCATTCGAGCAACTTTCAGGGCTTAAAATAAACTTCCACAAGAGCGAAATATTCTGCTTTGGAGCAGCATAAGAATATTTGCCCCACTATACAGAGCTTTTTGGTTGTAATCAAGAAGCTTTTCCAATGAGGTATTTAGGCATACCTATACACTATAGGAGGCTCTCAAATGTAGATTGGAAAAGAGTAGAAGAACGTTTTGAAAAAAGACTAAGCAGTTGGAAAGGGAAACATTTATCAACTGGTGGGTGCTTGACACCGATTAACTCAGTACTTAACAGCTTACCAATGTACATGATGTCCTTTTTTGTGATCCCAAAAGGAGTTCTCAAGAAATTAGATTACTTCAAATCAAGATTTTTTTGGCAAAGTGATGAACATAAACGTAAATACCGATTAGCCAAATGGGACATATTATGCCAACCCAAAAACCAAGGTGGACTTGGAATACACAATTTGGACATCAAGAACACAGCCCTTCTGAGTAAGTGGCTTTTCAAATTGCTCACAACTGAGGGTACATGGCAACAAATGCTACACAAAAAATATTTAGGATCTAAGCCCCTTTCGCAAGTTCAGTGGAAAAATGGGGACTCACATTTCTGGGCTAGCTTGATGAAGGTTAAATGGGATTTTCTCTGTTTTGGGACCTTCATAATTTAGGATGGATCACAAGTAAGATTCTAGGAAGATAGGTGGCTAGGACAGTCAACTCTGCGGGAACAATATCCTTGTCTTTACAACATAGCACGGCATAAATAGGTTTCTATAGCTGAAGTGCTAAGCATGTCTCCACCTACTATATCCTAGAGAAGAGATCTAATTGGACACAAATTAGTGGCTTGGAACAAATTACTTCCACGCATCACGCATATTGTGTTAAGCCAGCATGAAGACGAATTTCGTTGGAACTTGCATCCTAATGGATAGTTCTCAGTCAAATCTCATTACCTGGCAATGATCTATAATGATGTCCCCAATATTAATAAAGGCTTATGGAAATTAAAAGCTCCTTTGAAGATCAAGGTTTTTCTGTGGTACCTACGTAGAGGCGTAGTGTTAACCAAAGATAACTTAGCTAAATGTAATTGGCATGGCAGTAAACAGTGTTGCTTTTGTCACAAAGATGAAACAATTAAGCGCCTGTTTTTTAGTGTCGTTTCGCTCATGCTGTTTGGTCTGTTATTCATGCGGCTTTAGGCTTGTCTCAACCACATAGTGTTTCAAACATGTTTGGGTCTTGGCTCTGTGGTCTTAGTAAAGATCTGAAGTCGTTAGCTTTGTTAGGAGCAGCAGCTACGTGTTGGTTGCTTTGGTTATGTAGAAATGACCTAGTTTTTGAGAAGAAATGCACTTCTTTTCCTTTACAGGTTATATACTCGATTATTCACTGGCTTCGTACATGGACTGTCCTACAGAAGCCAACTTCACAAGGTTTGGTTGTAGCGTCATCTCAACATTTGGCGCAGGTGGCCAAGGAATTTTTTACCCGGGCACATGGGTGGTAGTCTAGTCTTCGGATTGAGCGTTATTAGTGTGCCTTTTTGTTTTAAGATCTTTTGTAAGGCTGTGTGTATCCTTGTTATACAGAGGCCAAAAGTGTTTCAAGGTCTTTGTATCATCTTGATGTAACGATCTTGAAATTAATAAAGCTTTCCTTATCAAAAAAAAAGATAAGTTCACTCCCCTCCTCAGATTAGCTGCATACCCATCAAGGAACATTAACGTCTGGATCCATTCTAGTACTTCCCTCCTTTGGGGCTTGCTCAAGACAAAATCGGCCTTAGGCCTTCTCCATGTCTTGCCGTGACTAGGAGGCTTCATATGTTGGTTTGGTCTATCGCATAACGTTGCTAGATCCACTCTAGCCTTAACGTTGTCCTTTGACTTGTTAGGAATGTCCATGATTGTTGCCCAAAGTGCCTTGGCGACATTCTTTTCAGTGTGCATTACATCAATGTTGTGTGGAAGGAGAAGGTCATCAAAATAGGGGAGCCGAGTCAAGCCCGACTTATGAGTTCACATATGTTGCTCTTCATATCCCACAAAACCACCTTTTGGATTGACCATGAGACCATCTATCTGTTCACGAACCATGGCACCAGTCATTATCGGTGGTGCAGGGTCTGTCACTATGACACCTTTCATAAAGTTCTTGATGTCTCGTCTGAATGCATGGTCAAGAGGGAGGAATTGCCGATGTTTGTCGAACGATGAATACTTGCCACCCTTCTGCAACCAAATGAACCTCAGACCTTCCTTGCATACTGGGCATGGGAACTTTCCGTGAACACACCAGGCGCAGAATATCCCATATGCCAGGAAGTCATGCAGGGAGTAGTGGTACCAAACATGCATTTTGAAGTTTTTCTTTGTAGCTCGGTCATATGTCCATACCTCTTCCTCCCAAGCACGGACCAATTCATCAATCATAGGCTCCATGAACACACCCATATTATTCCCTGGGTGTCTAGGAATTATCAACGACAAAAATACGTTCTGTCGTTGAAAGCATACGCCGGGGGGGATATTGAGGGGGATAACGAACACGGGCCAACATATGTATGGGGCAGCCATCATTCCATAAGGATTGAACCCATCTGTTGCCAGCGCAACACGTACATTACGAGCCTCTTTAGCTTTCTCATGATAAATGCCATCAAAGTGGGTCCATGCTTCACCATCGGATACATGTACCATCCTATCAGGATTGTATCATTTGCCATTTTTGTGCCATGTCATCTGTTTCATGGATTCCTCGGTCATGTATAGCCGTTGGATCCTCGGTATGAACGGAAGGTGTCGTAGGATTATCACGGGAATATCAAGCTGCCTCTTCTGGCCATCACCAGAATCTACTTACAGGAACCTAGAGGATTTACACTTTGGACAGTACTTTGCTTCCACGTATTCTTTCCTAAATAGGACGCACCCCTTCGGGCAAGCATGTATCTGCTCATACGGCATCTTAAGTGCACGAAAGAGTTTTTGTGACTCGTGCATGCTCTTTGGTAGAAGGTGACCCTCCGGAAGCAGGCTGCCAATAACTGTCAACATACCATCGAAGGCGTCTCGACTCAGGCTATACTGGGACTTTAACGCCATTATGCGTTCAATGGCATCCAGTTGAGAAACCTTTGTCTGGCCATGAATAGGTTTCTATGCCGTGGCAAACATGTCGTAGAACACCTTTGCAGTTGCCTCTGGCTCCTCCGTACGTCCTTCAGCGAACTATGCCTCGTGATAGTCATTTAACATGTCTGCTACCCTGACATCAGCATCATAATCCTTGACGTGTGGTCTCACCACCTCCTCTCTCATACGATCGGCTTCACCATGGTAGACCCACCGGGTATAGTCTGCCATAAATCCATTCTTCCAAAGATGTTCCCCCATGACCTTCTTCGTTTGTCTTTTCCTGTTTGCACATTTGCTGCAGGGACAACAAATTTTACTCGCTCCTTTAGCAGCCACGCCAAATGCCCGTTCCAAGAAAGTATCAGTCTTGTCGATCCATTCATTGGTGACTTGACCCTGACTTGCGCGGCCCGTGTACATCCACTCATGGTCCTCCATCCTCTAACATATATAGCGACGAGTAATATAAACATCAATTGCATCTACACGATGTTTCTACTATCTAATAGGTGAGGATAGGTCCTAATCCCATGCAAGGATCCTTAGATGAGGTTAGTTTCCATGCTCTACTCCTATCCAAGACAGCTTTTCGGCAGCACCTCCCCGCTATTCTCCAAATACATGTCCTGCTAGGGAGAGTGTGTATCCGGAGAACAAAAGGGAGATGATGCCGAAACTCTGTCTCAGATCGGAGCAGACCATGGAAACTAACCCCACCTACGCATCCGTGGGCTGTCCAAAAAACGTGGACAATTCGAAACAGATACGGTTTTAGATATAGAAATATCTGCATATTTCCAACCGTATCTCTTTCGAATGAGAGACGCCTAACTAGGTTACGTGATCTACGACCATGATATGGAAAGAGGGGTTATACCTAGGGTGGCGGTGGAGTCAGGCTAGCGGGGCTGTGGCGGGTCGGTGCAGTGGCGAGGCGACGCGGTGTAGGCAGACCCACAGCGGCGAGGAAGGCGATCGGGGTCGTCGAGGTACTCCGGCTCCGCTCCGACGGGCTCTTCTCTGCAAAAAAAAAGAACATAAAACTATCAATATAAAATTTTGGCAGCACCTCCCCTGCACGGTGAGGTTTCCAAAACCTGTAAGAAAACCAATGGCACGATGGCCGACATGCACATATATATGAACGACACGATGGCCGACATGAACAAGATTATGTAAGGAACACCTAGCAAACATAATCAGGATAAGCAAGGATCAGGGATTACAAATTCAGGATCTGTATCCCATTACTAATATATTCCATAAGCTATATTAATTTATGACAAACATCAATCCATGCATCCACAATCCATCCATGCTAAACCTCAGATTTGCAACTATGCACCATAACCAGCGTCCACGAAAGCACCCTAACCAGGACATCTTAATCTATTCATGCATCCACATCCATCAGGCGGAGACGGCATAGGGGCTCACCACTGCACAATGGCAACCGAGATGGCCGAATGCGGGTCGCCGCTGCTACGGGGCCGCGCCACACCCCGGCGGTGTTGCTGCGGCACCGCTGCAGGAGCACACGAGGGCGAAGGCGCCGTTGCTTCGGCGGCCTCCTTCTCTTCCTTCTTCTTCCTCCTCCTCTCTTTCTCCTCATCCTCCGGCGGCGCGGGCGTGCGGGCGAGCAGGCAGCGGCGGCGCGGGCGTGTGTGCGGGCTGGCCCAGCCGACAAGGTTAAATCCCCCTTTGTCGAGTGCCCCCGACCTGACACTCGGCAAAGGTTTTTTTAATTTTTTTTTACTTCTTTGCCGAGTGCCACCTGGCCTGGCACTCGGCAAAAAGTTTTTTTTAAATCTTTACCGAGTGGCCCCGGTCTGGCACTCGGCAAAGTATTTTTTAATTCTTTAAAAAATTTTGCCGAGTACCAACCGGGCTGGCACTCTGCAAAGAGGGGTTTTTTTTTAAAAAAAAATTAAAAATCTTTGCCTAGTGCCGGTCGTCCTGACACTCGGCAAAGAGTCTCCTTTGCCGAGTGTCATTTTTTGACACTCGGCAAACCATATTTTTTTTTACTTTTGACCTTCAAACTTTTTCTACAGTAGTCCTCATACAATACCTGGTACTCTATGTTCCAATGTGACACATTTTCTCGGACTTTTTCTATATTTCTTTAATTTATTTCATTTAATTGAATTTTCTTGGATAATTCAAATTATAACTGCTAGTCATTCGAATAATGAAAAAAATGAAAGGAAAAATTATATTCATGTTATTTAGTATAATGTGAGGCCGTATTCAGGAACAGACCACCAATTTCGAACATCTTGTTCACGAAACATGACCACGAACTTGCGGTCGAGTTGTTTTTAAATTCTATAAAAAGTGAACGAAGTCCGAAAATCATGAAACTTGTCAAGATGTCAAGATATCATATGTGGAGGCTGTGATAAAAAATTGAGGAGGTTTTGCGCAAGTTTGCCACGTACGATGCTTACCACCTCGTCGGCCTCCTCACGAAATCATAAAACTTCTTGGGAGATTCTTCGGTTTGCAAGTATCGTACGTCACAACTTGCGCGAAACCTTCTTAATTTTTTATCACAGCCTCCACATATGATATCATGACATCTTGACAAGTTTCATGATTTTCGAACTTCGTTTGCTTTTTATAGAATTTAAAAACAACTCGACCGCAAGTTCGTGGTCATGTTTCATGAACAAGATGTTCGAAATTGGTGGTCTGTTCCTGGATATGGCCTCACATTATACTAAATAACATTAATATCATTTTTCCATTCATTTTTTTTATTATTCGAATGACTAGCAGTTATAATTTGAATTATCTAAGAAAATTCAATTAAATGAAATAAATTAAAGAAATATAGAAAAAGTCCGAGAAATGTACCACATTGGAACATGGAGTACCAGGTATTGTATGAGGACTGCAAAAAAAGTTTGAAGGTCAAAAGTGAAGAAAAAAAATATGGTTTGCCGAGTGTCGAAAAATGACACTCGGTAAAGTAGTCTCTTTGCCGAGTGTCAGGATAAGACACTCGGCAAAGGATTAACGGCGCCTGCCGGCCGTTAACGGAGGCGGTCCTTTGCCGAGTGCCGAGCCATCCTGACAATTGGCAAGTGTTATTGTTTGCCGAGTGCTCGGCACTCAGCAAACCATCTCTTTACGCAGTGCCAGTTGTTTGCCAAGTGTTTTCTCTCTGGCACTCGACAAACACCCTCTTTACCGAGTACCCGATAAAAAATACTCGGCAAAGTTTGGAACACTCAACAAAAAAAACCGTCTCCGGTAGTGCTCGTAGAATCTAGAGTTGCTTGTGTTTTCTCCCATACATGCTGCGAGCGAATGGATATCATTTTTTTTTTCCGTGCCGTAAAGTTTAGCTGCGTTCAGAAGCGATGGGGTTCCGTGGACGTCCAGTAGGTAACAAATTCATTGCTAGGTTTTACAGTAGCATCGATGAATTCCAAAAAAACCACACTGCAGCAATATATTGCTGTCCTCCTCTGCACATAGCTAGCGTTGCTAGTTTATTCCTCCTAGACTCCGCCGGGAAAAACAAAGAACCAAGGCTCCTCCTGTCACTATATACAGCTCGTCCTGCCTGCCGTGGCCCGACGGACCAAAAGAAGCGGCCGATATGGAGTCGTCGGCGGAAACAGAAATGGCACACGCTGCGGCGGCGGCACCACACAGCGCCACCATCACTAGGCCCCGTGCTGGCTGCTGCGGCGGTGACGAGGACGAGGAGGAGGTGCGGCTCTGGGCGGCGCTGGAGCGGCTGCCCACGGCCCAACGCGCCCGCAGCGCGATCGTCGACGATGGCGCCTGCGGGAAGGCGGTGGTGGACGTCGGGGACCTCGGCCTGGCGCAGCGCCGCGCGCTGCTGGACCGCCTCGTGGGCTCCGTCGACCGGGACAACGAGGGGTTCCTGCTCAGGCTCAGGGAACGCATCGACCGGTACGTATACACGCGTGCGTGCTCATTGTTCTCGCTTGATCGTGTGCTCGAGCTGGCGCTCACATTTCTTAGTGGAGAGAGATCTAGAGAGAGTTCCTGTTCATCCACTTGTATTCGACTGATGACACTTCCGTCATGGATGTCGTTGGAGCTGTGTTCTTGATTCCCATTCTACATCGCACTCGCGCGCTCGGACGATTACAGTGCCATTATTGGCAGGGCCACGAATAGAGGTGGGACTTAGGCCGGCACGGTTCTCTCGTCCTTCGTTCCATTCCAGATCGTGACCTCTAGGCTCTAGGCACACGAGGCATGTTGAGCCATACCAATATGGCATGACAGTCTTTGCTTTGGCTTAAGCACAACCCATGGCACGTCGCATCTTTGTATAGGGTTTAGGGTTTGGTTTTTGGAATGAGAATCGAGAGAGAGAGAGAGAGAGAGAGAGGAGGTGAAGCGTCGAGCTATAAGGAATTGAAGAAAATTGGTCTACTAGGCCTGAGATGACGAGTCTGAAAGAGAGTACGAAGAGGCTATTGTTTTGGCTCAATTATTCATGAATACCCTATTGATTATTTTAGCTCTATTTTCGTTTTTCCTATTACACATGTATGTATACACTGTACACTATATGTATTTACCAGAAAACTATAGGTATTTAGCTGAATACTCTTGAATAAAGTTAGGTCTACCCCATTGCTCGCGTACGTAACTGTCAAAAAATGTTTTGCGATTGCGAACGATTTGTTTTAATGAAAAAAAAATTACCCAAAGATGTTGGCACGAGGCTGGGAGGGACGTCTAGTAGTTGGACCGACCTCGGTGGGCAAGGATCTTGTTCCAACCGTACCTGGATGAGGTTTGTTGGATCCATCGGAATTTTGTCATGACGAGGAGAAATCTAAGATACATATAGGCCATGTTTGGATTTCATTATGTGCTAATAATTAGCTGGCTAATAGCTCATATCTAATACTAGCTAGCTAACTATTAGCTACCTATTAACTAGAGGGTGTTTGGAGGCACAGCTAATAAAAAATGTTACTACGATAACTATTAGCTACTATTATCTGATTTGATCCATCTAGTGAGCTAGTCTGTCTAGAGATCCAGCTAATCATTAGTTATTTTATTAACTGCACTTGTTTAGATCTAAAAGAGATAACTATTAGCAGACAGTAGCTATTATCTATAGTAGGACTGTCACATCATTTATTACATCTTGTTAGAAGTTGACATTGGTCCTTAGGATCCATGATCGTGCCGGAAGTCCGAGCTAGAAGGCATCACTTTGTCCTGATCGGGATCGGAATGTCTTTATAAAGACATCAGCTATGACGAGATAGACATAGTGAAGAATAAAAAAATAAATACATAATATAACTGAGAGGCGGGGGCAGCAGCATGGATGGGAATGGGATTGAGCTGTGAGGGATGGAAAAGCAAGGGACGACAACGAGAGTGGTGGCATTGGCAAGGCCCTTTGGATTTATTTTTTGGTTTGACTGCTATGGAGGCCAATCTTTCTTTCTTTATTTTCCATGTCTCCACTTTGTGCTCTCCGCTAAGGTTTCATAGTGTGTGCGCAAGGATTACTTTTGTAAGCATCCAACTATGTTGGATTTTTTTTTACGAGACTTTGTGCAAATGCGCAAGGATTACCATGAATGTACGTAAGCACATCTTACCTCTATGATGAGCACCTCCGAATGACTGAGCTGGATCGGCAAATGTCGAGATTGACAATAGTAGAAAGTTTTGTTTCATAAAAAATAGACAATTGTACAGAAATTAGTGGTACGAGTTAATCCGTATATATTAAAGCATAAATCCTTAATGGCCCCGTTTGGATCTTTGAAATTGAATTCATTTCAATAAATTATAATTTAGGCACATATTAATTAAGCTAATATGATTATTTTTTTACCATAACCTAATATGATTGTATATGGAATATATTTGTATACTATTGTTAGCCATGCAAGGGAGATGTTTATATGTTGGATTTCTACTATAGAGAAGCTAGTTAAAGAGCGTGTTATAAATTGAAGAGTAGAAATATAGCATGGTGATCTATATAATTCATTTTCATCTTCCACCCTATGAATTTGGGATGGGCTTATATTGAACTTTGGAAAGTTGTGCAATCTCAAATTCCAAGCCAAATAGCATATCCATTAAGTAGATTCTATTTCCTCCAAAATAAAAGGATCCAAACGACCCCTATTTGATTTATTTGAAGATAAATTGAATTTGTTAAGAAAAGCTAACTAGAGGGCTCTCAATTTACTAAAGCAAGAGACCTCCTGATTTGGAAAACTATCTCATTTTGGAAGCAATTTATTTGAAGGAAGCAAGGGGAGTAAGTAAAAATTGTGGTGAACTGACGCCCTTAAGGTTCATGATTGAGTTTACGTATGGACTATGGTACCAATGCAAGACGAAGTTCTAGCGAGGCTGCACTGCTAACAACTGTGGTAGGAGATTGCTGGAAGGTGCTAGAGGAGGTAGGGTGTGTTGGTGCCAAGTAGTTCGTGTCGACGGTCATGAAGTAGGGCAGAAGAAGAGGCACAAAAGGAGACATAGTTGGCCCATGTATGTGTAAGTATATCTTATCTTATTGATCTGAAGGTGTAGTTGAAATATTGTTTTAAAAATGGCTATTGATGATAAGTTTTTCATTTTAGTGTAAACAGACAGCTCTCAAAAAAAACATTTACACGAGCGTGTCTAGAGCACTGTTCGTCTAAACGGTCGTTTAGCCCGTTTAAACACCGTGTAAACTCTACACGGTGGTGCGCTGTTTCCATTTAATCACCCGTTTACCCCGTTTAATTGGCCGTTTAGCCCGTTTAATGGGACGTTTTGCCCGAATAATGGCTAAACGGTAGGTGACCGACTGTTTACCATTTAGCGTTTAGGAAAACACTGGTCTAGAGTCTAGACAACCCTTTGATGCATGTAAGGCAAGCCAAAAGACGAAGCAACCCTTTGATGCATGTGCTCTGGTTGGGATGAACCAACTTGTCCATGACCAGAGCGAACTGTGTTGCAAGTCTTTAGAGAAAAGCTTCCCAAAAGTTGTTGATTAGTCTTATCGGTCGGTAGGCCTTGATTTCCTATGCCTAACTTGTTCTCCTTTAAAACGATGAGAAGGGCATAGTTAATCAAGCGGAAGCTCCTCCCATCAAGCGACCAGCGAGCATGGAAGGCGTTCATGACATCAGCCTTGGAACTAACCAAGTTGTCTTATAAAAGAGGCCAGTGAAACCATCTGACCCTGGTGTTTTTTTCTTATTGTATGTCCTAATGACCCACTAGATCTCTTCTCCGGAGAAACAAACACCCAAGGAAGAGAGATTGACATCATGGCAAGGAAACATGAGGGCAGCAAACACAACTTCTATACATGGGGGTACCAAGCAGCTCGTTGAAGTGATAAAGCCTCATCTACCTTCTCTTCTTCTTGCACCAACGAAAGCCCATCGACTCCGAAAGATTTAATGCAGTTCTGCCGGTTATGGTGGAAGTCTTTTAATTAGTGGAAGAATTTGGTGTACACATCTCCATTGGCAAAAAAGAAAAAACACGGCCTTTGATGAGCTATCGTGTTACAGTGATGCTAGACCCAAATAGTGACCATTCAACTCCTTACAGAGTTGGAACTCGTCAGCGCTCAGTGACCTAGACTCTTGAGCAATGCCCAACTTGAATACCACCTCCTTTGTGATCGTGAGTTGCAGCCTTATACTACCCATGAATTTTTTTTTACTCCAACATTGGAGGGCTTTGGAATTGTTTCATAGTCATTGATCCAAAGTACAACAGGGTTGGAATCGTCCACCTCCACACTTCATCCCTCCTAGACCGCTTCAAGGTATCCCTTGAACTTTGGACATATGGACTCAACACCAAAATGTTCCTTCGCAGGTGAAACAATGTTGTTTTTCAAGGGGGCACATGATCATAGCGGTTAGACGATGCCACCCATAGCATATGGTTTGGGAATTTGTCAACCCAATTTGATGTGGTGAAGACTCGATCAATGCATTCCAATGTTGGGTGATGGTACTCATTACTCTATGTAAACAAATGTCCATGGAGGTGTACCTGAAGGAGTTCAAGATCCACTAGGAAACATCAGAATTAACCTATTGCCCGGTGGTAAGAAGCTCACTGTTTTTGTTCACCTATATTCGGCCCTGTTCGTCTTACCCCATATTCGGCTTGTTCGACTTCTTTTTTCAGTCGGAACAGTGTTTTTCTCTCACAACAATTCAGCCGGAACAATGTTTTCCAGCCAGTTTTAGCCAAGTTTCACACCAGCGAACGGGGCCCTCGCCAGTTTTAGCCAGAACAATGTTGCAATCCCCCAAAGAAGCCAAGGTCGCTAAAGCCGGTCTTGGAGCTCTTGAAGAAAAGTGACCTTATCCAAATCTATCTATGGCCTATATATACTGTTGTCAACCACTATGTCATCTCACTAACTGGTGACTGAGACTTTGGATCCAACCGAGTACCACCGACCAAGCATAGTGTTGGACATTGTCTACAAATAAAAATGCCATGCTAACATGACACAACCATAAGACGGCGCAACTGGCAATAGCAAATGCCAAACTGGCTTCCAAGCATGTCACGAACCATGAACTGTCTAGAAGGTCTAGTTTAGTTTCCTACAAACACAAAAAGAGAGATGGGTATTCTTTGAACTAAAGTTATGCTCTTATCTCCTACAACTAAAAAGAATAAAGTGTGGACATTTTTTTGTGCGACATTTGTTTTGGTTTGTCCATCTACCCACGCCTGCGATCCCACGACATCTCCCGCATGCTACGTCCTTTGGTGCGAAGAAAACACGGAAAGTCTTGACCCTGATTTGCATGCGCTACAAATACGGAAAGTCTTGACCTTGATTTGCATGCGCTACAAACACGGAAAGTCTTGACCCTAATTGCTTCAAACAAGGAAAGCGATCACCCACGTCTCACGCTCGATCATACCGTCCCCGTGCCACAAATATAAAATTCTTGACCCTAATTTGCATGCGCTACAAACACGGAAGACCATCGTCGCTCGTCGTTGCACGATTGAACGCGTCTTCTTGGTAGGACTCAAGCGCGTCACTGGTCGCTGCACGGAGACGATCGTCACGCGCCCCATTCCTCACGCCCCTGCACGATCGAGCCACCCCTACTTCTTCCTCGTCGTGTAGTGGAGAAGCAATAGCAATGGATCATCCACCTTCTGCCTACCAGTGGATGCACCTGTGGCTACACCATCGATCGCCGCAAGGTCACCGCAAGATCACCTCCCCGTGCGATCTCCCCTCCACGACCTGCTCCATTGTCTGGTCTGTGCACCCGCGCCGTCATCCTCCCCGTGCACCACGTACACTGCCGCCTCCACGACGTCGCGCCGTCGTCCTCGCCGTTCGCCCGCATTGTGCACCTAGAAACACCGCCGCATCCACGATGTCCGCGCCATAGTCCTCGCCGTTCGCCCGCGCCATGCACCCAAGCTGTCGTCCTCGGCTACCACGCCGCTACCTCGACGCCACCTGAGTCGTGCACCCGAGCTGTCGTCTTCGCATATGTAGACCGATTGACGTCGCTCGTCCTCCATCGCTCGCCGTTCATGATGTTACACAACCATAGTTCATGATGCTGCAGACATTCTTGTTATATAGTTAATCATCTATTTTTTTTAATATTGTGTGTCTGCACATTGGATGCCATTGTTTTTTAGCATAGTTAGCCCTTTGTCTGTACCAATCTCGTTTCAAGTAGCTCAAACCTTATTTATTTACTGATAGTCTCAATTCATGAGCTTGGTGTATCAATGTTAGATACTTTACTAGTAAAATATATTAGATACTTTTCTCTTTTCAACTTTTTTATGGCCACTGAATTTTTGGCTTGCTAATTTTTTTATTACACTAGATGGTATTCAGATATTTGGCATCAGGCCTTTGCACCTCTAGACCTCGCTCGCTGAATTCGTGTTCCCATAACCGCAACACCAAGCCAGGTCACAAAGTTATCTCTGCACTGCAAAATGTCTATGGATTGATCTTTGTTTATTTTTGAACAATCTGATGTAGGCAGGCAAAAAAAAGAATGATGATTTTTCACTGAAGTTAAACCTTGAAAAAGAGGGATTTCTCACTGAACTTGCCCTGAATTGTTGCAATTTATTGCCATGGCTTACATTTGTAAACTCTAGAGGATGAGTCAATGGTTGGCATTGATACACTGATGCTTGATGCGATATTTTTTGGTGCGACATTTGTTTTGGTTCGTCCGTCTGTCCACGCCTGCGATCCCATGACATCTTAATTACTGATTGATCGTGCCATTCTCCTTGATTGAATATTGCCTGTCATGTGATAGAGGAATCACGGCAAAATAGGAAGTAGAAAATTATTGTGCTATCCATATACACATTGCATATTTTCATGCACCAGCATACATGTCAACGAGCAAAAGGAAAGAGAATTAACACAGAAGGAAAGAGAATTAAGACAAAAGGAACTTCTTTGCATTTCTGAGAACCTTGCCAAATCTGCATACATTTAATTACTTCCCCTCTTTGCATTTGCAAAAGGGATAGCTTTTTCCTCCTTTCATTTGGTTTCACGCTCACGTGTTCCATCGCCCTCGCTTGTTGTTTCTTGCGTGAACCATAGTTGATGTCATCTATCTTCCATGGCTCAGCCTCCCAATCCCAAGAGAAGGTCCCTACCTCTCCCTAACTAGAGATCCAGCCTGCCAGAGGATCTCCTCGAGTTCATCAGGCAGCGTCTCGCGTTAGGCCACGACGCGGCGTCCTTCCGATCCGCTTGCTCTCCATGGCGCACCGCCGTCCCGTTCGCGACTTTCAGGCCGCTCTTGCTGCTCCCGTTCGACCCTGACTCAGACCACGTCGGCTTCTACTGTGTCCCGAAGAAGAAGGTCTTATCCAAGACACTGCCCGAGGTGCGCGGCAAGGTGGTGTGCGGCTCCTCGTGTGGGTGGCTGGTGCTCATGGATGAGGCGGCGTCCGTGACGCTGCTGAATCCATTCGCCGGTGCCCGTACCCCCGGAAGGGGACCATGACGCCTAAGAGGGCGGATGAATTAGGCAACTTAAAAATCTAACTCTGAAACTATGGCCTCTTTTTTCTAACCCTAGCAAAACCTATGCAAAAGATAAACTATCTAAATGTGCAACTACGGTTTTGCTAGTGTGTTGCTATCTCTACCGCAAAAGGAGTAATACAATCAATGTAAATGCGGAAGCTAAACAGTAAGGTAGAGATATGCAAACTCCCATCGATGACTCCGGTATTTTTACCAAGGTATCGAGAAGCGCACAAGCTTCCCCTTAGTCCTCATTGGAGCCCCTCGCAAGGGCCAAGCAATTGGTCGGGTAACTCTATGGATAGCCTCGGACCTTCCCCAAGCGCAAGTGGGTCTCCAACGTGCCTTCCGGCAAGCCTCTCCTGGATGCTCCCCGTTGTCTTCACTATCAAGCTTCCCGCCGAAACGCCACGGGCCTTGTTCCCTCCGGTACACGGTCGTGGCCACACCACAAACTCGGTTGGTGTGATCTCGCAAGACTACAAGCCCCTCCGATGTACAATAATGGTGCGCGCAAGCACCGAGTGGTAAGAGGTATGCAAACCTCACTAAACACTAGGCCTAAACCTAGAGCAAGCGCATAAGCGGTGGTCTAATCAACCTAAGCACTTCGCAAAGCACATACGCTAATCACCTAATAAAACACTAAGCACTATGCAAGTGGAGATCACTAAAATGGTGTATCAACACCCTTGATATGTTTCCTCAGCTCCACCCATACCATTTGGCCGGTTGGGGGTTGTATTTATAAGCACCACTGAGAAAGTAGCCGTTGGGGACGAAGTCCTGCTTTTCTACTAGTGACCGGAAGCTGGAGTCATCCTAATCGGACGCGTCCGGTCGTCCCGACCGTTGGAGCCACGAATAACTGATCGGACGCTGCCAGCGTCCGATCACATGCCACCAAACGCGTCCGGTCACAAGTTCGCCGCTCTGGAACCTCTCTGTACTCGATCGAATGCTGTTGTTCTGTGTCCGGTCGGTTTGCCGCCAGCGTCCGGTCCATCGTCTGGTCGTTGTTGCTGTTGCCGAGCCTCTGATCGGAGCATCCAGTCGCTTTCCATCAGTGTTCGGTCCAGCACCCGGTCCAGCGTCCAGTCATCTCTGTGAGGTCGTTTCTTCGCGATCTTGCGTGCGGCTTGGTTCCTATCTTCATGCTTGGACTTTTGATTGATATCTTGGGTCTTCTCTTGTGCTCCTAAGGTCTTGCTTAAGGTGTTGATCATCAGATCATCACATCGCCTTTGTCCAAGTCACGTCTTGCATCCTATTGAACTACAAAACAATCACTTGCAAATTCATTAGTCCAATTTGGTTGTGTTGGTCATCAAACACCAAAATCTAAAGTAAATGGGCCAAGGGTCTATTTTCCTTATAATCTCCCCCTTTTTGGTGATTGATGATAGCTCGACCAAAGCAAGCAAATAATAAAAATTTGAAATTTAAAAACTACCTACTTGCTAGGATGCAATGCAAGGGGCAATGTTATATGATGCTAAAAGATACTACTTGTAAGACTACATAAAAACTTATCTTGCCCTTGTAAATGTCCCCATGTGGTATTATGGATTTAAGCCTTGCTTCCTATAAATTCTTCCTATTACATAGGCTAATCCATAATCCACTATCCTCCTTTTCTCGGACCATTACTATAAATTAATGCTTACTTTTGGTCCTCTAAATTCTCCCCCTTTTGAATCAAACACCAAAAAGAAAGACATTAGTAGCACAAGGGAGGGTCAAACTTTGTGATCCTTTGTGTGTAGAGTGAAATAGATCACAAAATTTGACTCTCACATTATATAGACCAAGCTCCTCCTAAATATATGCATACATATGATAGAAGTCAAAGCATATGCATAATTGGCAAAGTATTGTACAAGGGAATTTAATCTATATAATGCACGGAGAAAGCATATAAATATCAAAATGAAATCAACATGATGATATTGGTTTAGAAATACCACATGTAGAAATCAATTTGATTTCTACCACTTGCAATCGGTGGTGGATATTTAAAGTATGATGCTTAACTCCAGGGACTCCATTTTCCTTGCAATGAGACTACTACACACATGATAAGCTTGAAAAGGTGTTAGTCTCAAAGCATCCAACTTATAGAGTAACCTCCCCCTAAATTTGTGCACACAAGTATGGAATACTTGCAGGAAATATGCACATTGATTTTAAAATAAAAAATACCACTTGAAAGATGACATCATATGAATGTGAGAGTCATTTTTTAAGGCAATATTCGGGAGAAATTATCTATAATTTGGACTTTGGCACATATTAGATGAACAATTGAAGGACAAGCTATGTGTCGTGCTCCTAAACAATTTTAAACCATGTAGGATTGCTCCAAGGAATAAGAATGAAACCGAGCAAGCCTACCATATGAAATACCTAGTGTATGCATGACAAAATATATAAAAATGCAAATGCAAACCTAGGCATGAAGAGTAACTAGATGCTAAAAGATACCAATTGTAGGAAAATTTAAATCTAATATCAATTGAAGTAAATTGAATCTAGTTACCTAACATGGGAAGGGGAATTTGAGTCTATAGTATTCACTAACCCACTTGGCAATGATTTTGTCCATCATGATGCACCCCATGAAATGCATCCATACTTTGCCAAGTCTCCAAATTCCTGATGTCCATTGGACTTCTCACTTCCCTTTCGGGATCCAAACCTTTTTGGTGCTCTTCATGTTGGAAATGATTTCATTTGGCACCCAAAAACATTTGGCCCCATTGTTGACTTGCTTGTTCACCTTGATGGCCACCACCTTGTCATTTTTCTTCTTCTTCAAGAGATAAGGTGTGGAGGCCTTCTTGTCCACCTTGTTGGTGTAGGTGTTGGAGAGCTTGCTTGTTTGCTTTTTCTCCTTCTTCTTTGCTCCTCCCCCATTCTTCACCTTGCACTCATAGGACTTGTGGCATACGTAGCAAAGCACGGTTTGTCCTTCATCAAGCTTCTTCACTCCCTTGACGGTGTTATCTTGATGAAGTTGGACTTGCTTCGTCTTGCCTTTCACTTGAGTCAAGTCCTTGGTGAGGCGGGCTACTTCTTGCTTGAGTTGCTCATTCTCCTTTGCAACCTCTTGTGTGCATGTATCTACAACAACTTTCTCAACACAAACTTGGTTGCACAAAGGTGAGTCTAAACATAAATCATTATAAGAAGTAGAGGCATCCTTTTTAGACATATTAATGATAGAACTTTTCTTTTTAGATGCCTTGGTGGGGGTTGTGCTAACGGCTTCAAACTTTATTAGTTAGCTCATCACAATGTTTGCACATGGTTTCCATTTTAGCAAGCAAACTTTTATAAGCATTTTGTGAGCTAGCTAACTTTTCTTTTAATTTTTCATTTTTCTTTACAAGTTGCTCATCATTGATTGTGCATGCATTTGTTGTTGCACTAGCCTTAAGTCGCTCAATTTTGGTAGATAGTTCAACATTAAGATTAGCAAAGTTCTCATATTGTTCAAGCAAAGTTTTGTATGCTTCTTGTGAACTATCTAGCTTTTCTTTAATCTTTCCGAGCTTCTTTTGTTGACTAGTACAAACTTTAGCATAATTAAGATTTTGTTGCACAATTTCTTTATAAGAAGGCATTTCATCATCACTATCACTCTCACTAGAGGATGAGCTTTCGTTACCTCGTGCCATAAGGCACACACGACAAGAGCTTAATGATGAGTGCTTGCGCCCTCGCCTCTTGTGATGGTGTTCTTCACTTGAAGAATCATCCCATGTCCTTATTGATGTGAGGGCTTGTTTCTTGCATGCCTTCTTTTTTGTCTTAGGTGTGGGCTTATTTAGACAAGCTTCCACAAAGTGCCCCAACTCACCGCATCCATAGCATCCTCTCTTTCTTTGCTCATTTCTTTGATTTGTGAAAATAAGATCTTGAATTTGGATGGGCACACCCTTGACAATGAGCTTTTGGATCATCTTCTCCACCTTGTTGATTAGTTTGATTGATTCTTCATCAAGGTCAGAGGTGGAGGAGGAAGATTGATCATCATCACTTGAGTCTTCATCATTATCATCATCCTCATCTTCTTCTTCATCTTCACTTGAGGAGCTTGAGCTTGAGCTTGTCTCAACTTGCTTGCCCTTCATCTCCTTTTTCTCGCCACATGCAAGAGCTTTGCCTTTGCTTGATGAAGAGGCTTCTTCTTGACCCATCTTGCGTGACATTTCAAATGCCACTATCTTACCAATGACTATGGCCGGGGTCATGGTGCTCAAGTCCTCCATGTTGTGAAGGATGGTGATGATGTTTGCATATTTCTTTTGTGGTAGCACGGAGATGATCTTCCTCACGATGTCTGCATCATCTAGCTTTATTAATCCTATAGAATGGAGCTCATTGATAATTAGATTCAAACGAGAATACATATCACGAACAAGCTCATCATCTTTCATTTCGAAGGAATCATAATTTTGTTTAGCTAGACAATGTTTTTGCTCACGGACATTACTTGTGCCATCATGGAGCTCTTGAAGTTTTAACCAAATTTCATGTGCCGTACTTAAAGTGAACACTTGGTTAAACACATCCATGCTAAAAGATTCAAACAAGCAATTTTTTGTTCTAGCATTGAAATGAATTTCCTTTTCATCACTCTTCGTGGGTTTATCGAGATTTTTAATGGGTTTCATCCCGTCACGAGTGACTCTCTAAACTCCCAAATCAACCGCCTCAAGGTAGCAAGCCATTCTAGCTCTATAGTATGGGAAGTTAGTGCCGTCAAAGTGCAGAGGCCTAGAGGTATCCATCCCAACCTATCTAAATAGCGTCGGCTCAACGGCAGTTAAGCCAAAGGTCCAAATTGAACCAACCGGCTCTGATACTAATTGAAGGGGACCGTGGCGCCTAAGAGAGGGTGAATTAGGCAACTGAAAAATCTAACTCTAAAACTATGGCCTCTTTTTCTAACCCTAGCAAAACATATGCAAAAGATAAACTATCTAAATGTGCAACTACGGTTTTGCTAGTGTGTTGCTATCTCTACCGTAAAAGAGGTAATACAATCAATGTAAATGCGGAAGCTAAAGAGCAAGGTAGAGATATACAAACTCCCATCGATGACTCCGATATTTTTACCGAGGTATCGAGAAGCGCGCAAGCTTCCCCCTAGTCCTCATTGGAGCCCCTCGCAAGGAATCCCTCGCAAGAGCCAAGCTCCCGAATCAGGTAACTCCATGGATAGCCTCGGGTCTTCCCCATGCACAAGTGGGTCTCTGACGTGCCTTCCGGTAAGCCTCTCCCGGATGCTCCCCGCCGTCTTCACTATCAAGCTTCCAGCCGAAACATCGCGGGCCTTGTTCCCTCCGGTACACGGTGGCGGTCACACCATAAACTCGGTTGGTGTGATCTCGCAAGACTACAAGCCCCTCCGATGTATAACAATGGTACGCGCAAGCATTGAGTGGTAAGAGGTATGCAAACCTCACTAAACACTTGGCCTAAACCTAGAGCAAGTACATAAGCGGTGGTCTAATCAACCTAAGCACTTCGCAAAGCACCTATGCTAATCACCTAATAAAACACTAAGCACTATGTAAGTGGAGATCACTAAAATGGTGTATCAACACCCTTGATATGTTTCCTCAGCTTCACCCATACAGTTTGGTTGGTTGGGGGTTGTATTTATAAGCCCCACTGAGAAAGTAGCCATTGGGGACGAAGTCCCGCTTTTCTGCTACTGACCGGATGCTAGAGTCGTCCTGATCGGACGCGTCTGGTATTCTCGACCGTTGGAGCCACGAACAACTGATCGGACGTTACCAGCGTCCGGTCACATGCCACCGGACGCGTTCGGTCGCAAGTTCGCCGCTCTGGAACCTCTCTGTACTCGATCGGACGCTGTTGTCCTGCGTCCGGTTGGTTTGCCGCCAGCGTCTGGTCCAGCATCCGGTCGCTGCTGCTGTTGCCGAGCCTCTGGTCGGAGCGTCCGGTCGCTTTCCATCAGCGTCCGGTCCAGCGTCCGATCACCTCTGTGGGCTTATTTCTTCTCGATCTTGCGTGCGGCTTGGTTCCTATCTTCGTGCTTGGACTTTGCTTGATATCTTGGGTCTTCACTTGTGCTCCTAAGGTCTTGCTTAAGGTGTTGATCATCGGATCATCACGTCGCCTTTGTACAAGTCACGTCTTGCATCCTATTGAACTTCAAAACAATCACTTGCAAATTCATTAGTCCAATTTAGTTGTGTTGGTCATCAAACACCAAAATCTAAAGTAAATGGGCCAAGGGTCCATTTTCCTTACACCCCCCGCGTTGAGCTCCCGCTAGCAGGCGAACACGTCGCGGCGGCATCCTCATCGGAACGCGTGTCTAGGGTCCATGGCCGGTGGGTCCTCCATCCCACCAACGGCTACGGGGATGCGGATGCCACAGGCAGAGCCATCAAGCTAGAAGACATGAGGGACATGTTCTTCCGTGAGATCGTGCTCTCGGCGTCGCCTGACGTCGCCGGCCGCGAGTGCGTGGCCATGGCCATGCTTGGGTGCTCCATGGAGGTCGCGTTCTACCGGGTTGGAGTCGACAGCGCATGGACGCTGCTCGACGCCAAACTAGAGTTCTCCATGGGGTCCATCGTCTACTGCCAAGATAAGTTCTTGGCGATCGACTGCACTGGAGAAATCTTCGTTTGCAGCAGCAACGCCGCCGGCGCTACTCCAACCACGACGCTGTTGCCATCGCTGTCGCCACCTGCGGGGCTCTACCACCACAGCTACCTGGAATCAAACGGTGAGCTGCACATTGTGGGTGCTATGGTGAGCATGTTCCATGAGACACAGAGCTTCACCTACAGCAGCGTGATCTACAAGTGCAACCTCCACGACCGTACGCCGGAGTGGTCTAGGGTGAGGGACATCGGTGATCAGACATTGTTCGTGTCTAAACATTTCAATGAAAGCTTCAATGGAACAAGTGTATCTAAGTATAAGAAGAACAAAATCTACATGTCTGAGCCATTATATGGGGATCCATACGACTTGGTCCATCAACGGGAGATCGTTGATATTGCTACCGGCGCATCCGAAGTGAAGCCCGTCCAGGAAAAGATGCAGGGTTCTGAGACTCTAGGTTGGATTCGATCCAATCTCTGGAAGCTATAGAGTTTGTGAGCCTGCGATGCCGCGCACTTCGTGGCTATGTTAAATTCATAAACTTTGCTTTTTGGATTAAATATCAGTTTAACGTTGATATTTAATTTAACAGTATTATTATCTTATCGTGCGATCCATGTATTTTTAATATAAATTGTTAGTTATCCCGTAGGAACGCACGGACACGCTACCTAGTACAAAGGATAAAAGTTCAAGAATTCATTTTTTTATAAGGGCAAAAAATGAATCACTTGTTTTTTCGGCTTTTTGACCCCATATATTGTAGGGTGGATCTCAAAAGATACAGGAAAGATCTCCCTCCAAGCGGTACATACAACTTTCATCAAATACGGCTTTCCACATAATTCTATAGTGATCTATGAGATCGAGTATGAAATTCTGTTTACTCACTTTAAATTGAGTACGTGTTTCCCGTCTTTTCCTGTTAGGACCGAAATCCTGTATTCTCCATCTCCATTCGATCAAGTCCTTGGGTTTCTAAAATAGTAGTGTAGTGAAAAAAGAAGTGCTTCGAATCATTACTATTTGATGACCTATTCTAAAAAAGTCAAGATGTTTCGAATTGTTTGTTGACCCAGACAGAGTAAGAAAAAATCTCTGAAAAGAAATTCTATATATTCTATATTGACCTTGCACAAATAAAAGTTCCGACAGAAAAAAATTTGGGAGGGGCTGAACAAAAGAATAGAGGCTTTTTTATCTTCTCTTAACCTTAGCCCTTCCTACCTAATGCATATATGCATAAAATTTGAAGGGATGACTTAGAGGGGCTCCACATGCCTAGGGTCGGTAGGGGGGGGCTAGAGACCTCCAGCCCCACCATCGCTGCTTGTGTGGTTACAAGGACTAATTGAAAATGACAGAAAGGATATATTGAAGGGATGACAAAGGGACGTTTTTATTACGTTGCCATTAGACTGAATATATAAGATGCAATTAATGCTTGTGTTCCATATTTTGATTGTAGAGTTGGGATTGTTCTTCCGACAATTGAGGTGCGTTTCGAGCATCTGAAGGTCGATGCTGAAGTTCACATTGGAACCAGGGGCCTGCCAACTATTCTAAACTCAATCACTAACATTTTCGAGGTATATCTATTTGCCCCCCGTACAGTGTATGCAGCACTAGAATTTCAACAATATTAATCCCTGAGCTTCATATTGCTTAAATTTCATATGGTGTGAGGCTTTTTGAATTCTCGTTCAGGGAGCTGCAAATACCCTACATATATTGCCCAGCAGGAAGCAGATGATGCCAATCCTCAATGGCATCAGCGGCATCATCAAGCCTCAGAGGTATATGTTGTTCTTCTTGAATGGACGGGTTCTTCATGAGTTCACTGTATTCACCTTGCTCTAGCTGTTCTGCAGAATGACTCTGCTTCTAGGCCCACCAGGATCAGGGAAGACCACATTGCTTCTTGCATTATCTGGGAGGTTAGGCAAGAGTCTTAAGGTATACAAATTGTGCATTTACTTATACAGCCAAATGCTTTGCCTTGGAGAAATTATGCTTTTATGTATGAAGAAAAGAGCTTTTAGGCCAGGTCTTAGGTTTTGTTAATTACTGAATATATAACTGCTGAAAGTATATTTGGCTGTGCTTTCAATCTACTAAGAACCATTCATTATCCTTAGGCATTATTTAGGTTAGGCATTGACGCTATAATCACATGCCAAATTCCTCTTCTGGCAGGTTTCAGGAAAAGTCACTTGCAATGGGCATGAAATGGATGATTTTGTGCCCCAAAGGACAGCTGCATACGTAAACCAGCATGATCTTCACATAGGGGAGATGACTGTGCGGGAAACGCTTGCCTTCTCTGCAAGGTGCCAAGGAGTTGGATATTTCTACGGTATGATGTAACAATTAAGCTCTCACAATAGAAAACACCACTGGTACTTACAAATTCCTTGATTGGTACTGTATTTCTGTTACTCAGACTTATTGTGTGAATTGTTAAGGCGAGAGAAAGAGGCAAACATTAAGCCTGATGCTGACCTTGATGCTTTCATGAAGGTATGACATATGAAAATCATGCATACATAAATAGTTTTTCATGCTTCCTAATCATTTGCATGAATACCAATCAGAACAGGAGCACTAAAATTGTTATGCTCATTTCAGGCAGCTGCACTGGGAGGGCATAAAGCTAATGTGGTAGTGGAGTACATGTTGAAGGTGAAAATTGGAGATTACTTGTAGTTTGCAATATTGAATGGCCTGAAGTTTACATGCTCTAGGTTTACCAATCATTGTTGTAGATATTAGGACTAGAGGTATGCGCAGACACAACGGTAGGGGATGAGATGTTCAGGGGTATATCTGGAGGACAACGGAAACGTCTTACTGCAGGTACAGACATAACAACCAACAATTATGTCCTGGATTCAGAACTCTGAAATTTTCATTTGTCCTCTAGAAACAATAATAATCACTGCCTGGTGGTATTTGACTTTGGTACAACCTGTAGGTGAGATATTAGTTGGTTCAGCGAAAGCATTGTTCATGGACGAGATCTCCAATGGGCTTGACAGCTCCACAACATTCCAGATTATCAACTCTCTCAGACAGGCCATTCACATCCTCAGTGGAACAGCAGTCATCTCTTTGCTACAGCCTGCACCCGAGACATACAACTTGTTCGATGACATCCTACTCCTCTCAGATGGCCAGATTGTGTACCATGGGCCCCGTGAGGATGTTCTTGATTTCTTTGAGTCCATGGGGTTCAGATGCCCTGACAGAAAGGGTGCCGCTGATTTCTTGCAAGAAGTATGACCAACTGAACCATGATATTGCTACTTACATTTATGTATAACTCTTAGTAAATATATTTGTTCATCTGCTAACTCTGAGTAGGTGACGTCAAAAAAGGATCAGAAGCAGTACTGGTCTCAGTACGACCAGACCTACTGCTACATCTCAGTGAAGGAATTTGCAGATTCATTTCGCTCGTTCCGTGTTGGACAGGCCATGGCAAATGAGATTTCCGTGTCATTCGACAAGAGCATGAACCACCCTTCAGCTTTGGTAACCTCAAAGTACGGTGTAAGTGCAAAAGAGCTGCTGAAAGCCAACATCGATCGGGAGATTCTGCTAATGAAAAGGAACTCATTTTTCTACATGTTTCGAGTTGTACAGGTAATTGGCCCCTGAACTTCAGAATTGGCTCAAATGAAAATACTATTTATGCAGCACTGACATGAGCAGTTTGTCTCTCTTCTTACCAAATAATATATCGTTCAGTGTTGTATGTTGCTAAAAGCCAATAGCTATATTTGGCTAAAATCTAAATAACCTGCAAGGAGGGTGATTTCCTAAGATAAAGCATAATTAGCATAAACATATTTCCTTTGTTGAATGTCTCACCAACTAGCAAGTTGGGATGCTCCTATTAGTTGGAATGTCCAGTTTTCAGTGTCTTTGGAATGTAGGAATTTAAAAGAAAGCACAATTCCTATGAAAATGTGGAAAATTGCCACGTTGATAATGGAGCCTTACGGTTTCAAATGCCATGAATATAATGAAAACTTGAAGTGTTGATAACATGGCCAATGATGACTAACACTAGCTATGCTTTGTTACATTCATTACTTAACCAAATACACAACTGTGTCTACTTGTTCGTTTGGCAACACAGCTGATCCTGTTATCAGTCATTGAGATGACACTCTTCTTCCGTTCAAAAATGCACCGTGATTCTGTGGCAAATGGAGGCATATACATGGGTGCACTCTTCTTCACAACACTCATGATCATATTCAATGGCTTCTCGGAGCTTACCCTCACCATTTTTAAGCTACCCATTTTTTTCAAGCAAAGAGATCTCCTCTTCTATCCTGCTTGGACTTACACTCTACCATCATGGATTCTCAAGATCCCCATCACATTTCTTGAAGTTGGTGGGTTTGTTTTCATAACTTATTATGCCATTGGATTTGATCCAGATGTAGTCAGGTGGGTTTTATTAATCATGTCCTATGTTTACCCTATGTATTTAATCACTTGCATATGCTATTCTCTCTTTTTTATGACAGACTGACAGAGTCTCATTATCCTTAGGCTTTTCAAGCAGTATCTGCTTTTCTTAGCAGCTAATCAGATGGCAGCTTCCCTCTTCCGGTTCATTGCAGGAGCAGCAAGAAACATGATTGTTGCATATGTCTTTGGATCATTTGCAGTTTTAGTTGTTATGCTTTTAGGTGGATTTGTTCTATCTAGAGGTAAAAATCCGTCATCCTGTTCCATGATTTTGAACTCATTTTGCAGCTTTTGCTGCTAAGTTGCCCCTTCCTTTCATGACTTCCAGAAGACATGAACAAATGGTGGATTTGGGGATACTGGACCTCTCCGATGATGTATGCGCAAAATGCTGTCTCAGTGAACGAGTTCTTGGGACAAAGTTGGCAGAAGGTCCTTCCAGGCTCGACTGAACCCCTTGGTGTGCTTATCCTCAAGTCCCATGGAATATTTCCAGAAGCCAAGTGGTACTGGATTGGCTTTGGTGCATTGCTTGGATTCACGCTTCTCTTCAACTCTCTCTTCACGCTCTGCCTTGCATACCTCAAGTGTGAGTGCACACCTTCATTTACTAACTAGTACCTTTCTGGCAGGGCTGTTAAGTGATCAAAACTTGGTACATTACCATGATCTACACTATTTGCAGTTACAGTATGAACTGAAACAAGGAACTGCAATGCCTTACAGAATGCCTTGAATCTACCAAATAGCTTGATAACTTTGCTAAGAGGTATGTATGTCCTGTTTGGTTTTACAGCATATGGGCACTCGTATCCGTCAGTATCAGAAGAGACACTAAAGGAGAAACATGCAAATTTGACTGGTATGACTGTAGATGTGTCATTACATGAAGAGAAGGAATTTGGATGTAATTGCCAGTCATATGAAAGTGCTTGTCAGGACATAGGCAGCTACAATGAAACGAGTTTGGCTAGTACTGATACCAATTATATGTCTGCACAAAGGGGGGTGATTCTCCCCTTTGTTCCACTCTCACTAACTTTTGATGGTATCAGATACTCTGTCGATGTCCCACAGGTGAGTTTTATATAGGACTGAGCAAATAATTGTAAGTTTTTAACTATCAAGTTTCTCTTTTTTCCTGAACTATAAGTGTATAAGAAAAATTGTCAATGGAAAACTTCAGGAAATGAAAACACAAGTTCTAGAAGATAAATTGGAGATCCTAAAGGGCGTTAGTGGGTCTTTCAGGCCAGGAGTACTGACTGCCCTGATGGGCATCAGTGGCGCTGGCAAGACAACTCTGATGGATGTTCTGGCAGGAAGAAAGACCAATGGATACATCAAGGGGAGTATCAGCATTTCTGGATATCCAAAGAAACAAGAAACATTTGCACGCGTATCAGGATACTGTGAACAAGATGATATCCACTCCCCACATGTTACAGTGCACGAGTCGCTGCTGTTTTCGGCATGCCTTCGACTTCCAGGGGATGTGAGTTCGAAGACAAGAAAGGTCAGCTGAATCTGATAAGCACTCACTTTTAGTTTATTATTTTCTGAACATCCATGATTTGGGGATGCAGATGTTTATTGAGGAGGTGATGGAGCTTGTGGAGCTCACACCGGTAAGAGATGCTCTTGTTGGATTACCTAGAGTTAATGGCCTGTCGATCGAACAGAGGAAGAGGTTGACGATTGCTGTAGAGCTTGTTGCAAACCCTTCAATCATTTTCATGGACGAACCAACATCAGGACTCGATGCTCGTGCAGCAGCAATTGTGATGAGGACAGTGAGGAACACTGTTGATACCGGTCGAACAGTCGTCTGCACAATTCATCAACCAAGCATTGACATATTTGAAGCCTTTGATGAGGTAAATGAGCTATTGCCTTAAAGCATTAGGAAATTTTATTTTTCAATGGGCCTCATTCCCTCTATAAGTCTATATTCTTCTTAGTTACTACTCATGGGAACAGGTGAGCCTTGGTCAAATGACATGTTCTATATTTTAGGAATTGAGTTTTAGGTGTCTTTCTTTAATTGTAAAGATGCCTAGTTCCTGTGACGTATTATAATTAATTTTATTTTTGAATGAATAATAGTCCCTAGCAATACCAACCAAGCAAACCATACAAATTTACAGGAGGAAATGGTGAGGGACTGATGGGGAACATTGAATATAGCGGTCACTACAACAGCATGTCAACTAGTTGGGTGGGAGGTGTGGTTATGCACCCAACCACCCAGGTTCCTCTCTGTGCTTAAATTTGGGTGTCTATTCTCTTCTTAATGAAAAACCGCCTAGTTTCTCCTGTGTTGTATCTCTTTTTTCTGCTTGAAGAGATCAAACTATGGCAATTAGCAATAGTATTTGTGACTTTTGATTGTCTGAATAATGATGCAAAGAATCCTGAATTCATGATTCCATTCACGCAGCTTTTACTGTTGAAGCAAGGTGGAGAACAGATCTATTTTGGTCCACTAGGCCGTCATTCCTCAGAAATGATCAAGTATTTTGAGGTAAATACGACTTAAAAGGATTCAAATGTTTCTACACTGCAGTTTCGAAATCAAATAATCTTTCATTTTGTTCAGGAAATTGAAGGAATCAGCAAAATCGAAGATGGTTATAATCCGGCAACCTGGATGCTGGAAGTGACAACAGTTACACAAGAATTTGTGCTAGGAGTTGATTTTAGTGACATATACAAGAATTCTGAACTCTGCCAGTCAGTAACCTACTGCCCTACTAGTATATATGTGTATAAATGCTACTTGTAGAGTTGTAGTTTTTGTTTTTTAATATGTGAACTGTTTGTATTTTGTTTTTCTAGTTGGTTGCTATTATGACTGGCAACTAAAGGAATTTCTTGTTGCAAGTTGTAGCAGCACCAGTAATGTCTAATTTTTTATTTTATACAGGAGGAACAAGGTCTTGATACATGAACTGAGTACTCCACCAGCAGGTTCGAGCGATCTCCACTTCTCCACCACGCACTCACGGTCTTTCTTCACACAATGTCTGGCTTGCCTCTGGAAGCAGAACCTGTCCTACTGGAGGAACCCGCAGTACAATGCTGTCCGGTTTTTCTTCACCACCGTTATAGCTCTACTCTTCGGCACCATCTTCTGGGGTATTGGCACCAAAAGGTAGAGCATCAGTACATAGCAAAAATGATGTGATCTTGGTGTCACCTATGAAAGTGGCCACTTATTACCCTTTGCCTCTTAATCCAGGGAGAAACCACAAGATCTGTTCAACGCCATGGGGTCCATGTATGCTGCTGTTCTAACCATGGGTGTGCTGAACGCGGCAACAGTTCAGCCAGTGGTGTCTGTCGAGCGAATGGCCTTCTACCGTGAAAGAGCTGCCGGCATGTACTCAGCTTTCCCGTATGCATTTGGGCAGGTAAAAATTCTACACACTTTGTTGCCTTTGATGGGTTGAGAGAACATGTAGTGCCTGAAAGGGGAATCTCGCGTCACACCAGCCAGTGTCTCTCCTGCAGGTTTTAATTGAGCTCCCCTACACATTGGTTCAGACTTGCATATATAGTGTCATAGTGTATGCCATGATGGGGTTCAAGTGGACAGTAGCTAAATTCTTCTGGAACCTCTTCTTCATGTACTTCACACTGCTGTATTTCACATTCTGTGGTATGATGGCGATCGGGTTGACACAGAACCACAACGTAGCATCCATTGTATCCGCAGCGTTCCACGCCACATGGAACCTCTTCTCTGGTTTTCTGATCCCTCAAACTGTAAGTTAGCTGTACCTTCGTATTGCATTTTTGAATGACTTTACTACTAAATATTCTACCTCATCTGTGATGTTTCAATCAGAAAATTCCTATCTGGTGGAGATGGTATTATTGGCTCTGCCCTGTCGCATGGAGCTTGTACGGGATGGTAGTGTCGCAGTATGGTGATGATGTCGATACTCCGCTCTTTGACGGCGTTACCAACACCACCGTGGCGAATTTTGTCAGGGACTACCTCGGCTTCGACCACAGCCTCCTCGGGGTGGTCGCCGCGGGGGTTGTGGCATTTGGGCTCCTCTTTGCGCTGTTGTTCGGTGTTGCCATAACGAAGCTGAATTTCCAAAGGAAATGATGAATGGTACATAGGTACCGATGATTTGAAATTTGATTGGATTGTTAGTAGATTCTGGTCTTCTTTTTTCAAATTACTTGGTCCCAGATGCAAATGCTTCAACTTGAACGCTAGAAGACCTTTTTTCATGTTAGAAGACATTGGTTTTACATGAACATATATCTTGCATTGGTTCCAGGGAAATAATATAAGATTTTAGTTGTACCAGTTGGTTGTTCAACCTGGTTTTATTTTCTCGATCTGGTTGTTTCCCACCCTTGTTCGAATATTCAGCGGGGTTACTGGAATCGATAGACAACAGGTTGTGGCAGCCATACTGTGAAACCAGTACTGTAAAAGACTCCAGTTCACCTCTACAAAAACATTGCTAACTGTAACGGCAGCTTTGATACTCGATTTACACTTGCACATGACTGCATGAGTAACAAGGGCACATGGCCCTTATTCAACAGACTGGTGGTGAAAGGAAAATGGAACAGCGACGTAATGCTGCCCAGTTATTATGAACCATCAGTACAGCTCTAATTGTAACACCCCAAATGTTAAATTCGCCACACAGCAGCAGTACGAATCATGACCTGGCTGCACGCTGTGAAGGTTAAGATTTGCAGTATCAGCATCAAAACTGTGGACCTATTTATTATTAGTAACAAAGGCTATAAATATTTGATCAAAAGAATAACAACAAAATGTTACAAGCCTATTTCGTTACAAATGCCTTATGCTATCCGCAGCCCAGTAACTTATCTGTGATTCTACTGTCATCCTATCTTCAATGCCCTCAACGACCTAGTTACAACAATTGGATGCAAGAATCACCTGCTTTACTGTACATGTGAAGCTACATGACCTCAAATAATAAATCATTAACGCTTCTCAGGAAAAAATGCAACAACCAAGCTTTTGGTTGTGGCTCATAGGAAATAATAGTCTCCCTGATCCAGATACAATGCTTCAATGATCTTTAAACAGTTTTGCTGGGAAACGGCAGTCAACATGCCGTCTCCTAGGGCCATGTGACTACTGTCTTCAGGAGCAAGGTTAATCACCACATCCATTTCCGAGTAGAAGGTTTCAGCACATCTTTTCCATGGTGCAGTAACACAGAAGCATTTAATATGTCTCACCTTGGAAGGCTTGTCCATCCCAATGCTGATCATGTGGTTGGTCTGGTCATTGTTGAAAACCCCCGGCCTCCCATGGGAGCCATGCCATGAAGATCCATATCAGGCTCCTCATCTGCAGTTCCAACAAAAAGTGGATAAAATTAACTTCGATAAAAGTAATAACATAATACCGACTAAAAAACAAGCCCAAAAAACCCCACTCCAGGTTAGTCCTCAATTGGTAGGCCTACATGCTTCTACAATTTCATGGGAAAAAGGTCCTACCCCTCATGTTAGCAACTAATGATATAAAATGGCATGCATATAATGGAGTGCTCTACTGGTTTTGCTCAAGTGATATACACATGGGAAAGAATCCTTACAACACACACCCACAAATAATACCGTTCTCATGTGATAAATATATATAGTTTGATATAATAGTAACCATTTATTTGAAGTTTAAGCCCAGTCCGGGAAATAATATTTAAAGATTAGCTTAGCATGAGTAGCTTATTACCATTTGTATCTTCACCAGCTTCAGCGCCAGCAATCCCAATGCAAGCAAACAAAGAAGAATCGTCAACTTTCAGATGCTCATATGCAAGATACAGATCCTCAATCGTGGCACTTTCATATAACGTCGTCAATTCCTTGATGCATGATACATCCTGCATTTGTTTGGAGCACATGAATGATATTGAGACAATAAATTTTAAAAAGAAAAATTCAGGTATTAAAGCTAATAATTAAGGATAATAAAGGTCCCGGGTTCGAGTCGCGGTCTCCTCGCATTGCACAGGCGAGGGTAAGGCTTGCCACTAACACCCTTCCCCAGACCCCGCACAGAGCGGGAGCTCTCTGCACTGGGTACGCCCTTTATGCAGAAGATCTCCATCCACTATATAATATAAAGTTAGAAACCACAAGAGCAACCACCTGATTTAAACAATCTGAATGGGAAGCTGACAGGTACCAAAAATTCCAACAAAAAAGGTTACCAACTACCTAACATCATCCACATGATAGGCTTGCAACTGCGCCAGGTCAGTTGGTCTACAATATTGTTTCTGTTTTCATTCTGCTAGTTGCAGGGAAAACATTAGCATGAATCTAAAATATGCAGTCCAAGGGGATCCCAAAAAGGCCCTAGAATTTTTATCTGCATGCATCCAAATTAAGCAGTCTGTAATTTTGTTTTTGGGCCAGTAGATAGCTTTAGATTCATTTTCTTTCTCAGTGAGAGTTACTATTAGTTTCCCAGTTGAAAAAACTTCTATTCGTGTATTACCTGTGGCTGTAAACTCCTTTATATCTCAAACATGAGCTCTCCTGCACATTTTTGATAAATAATTTTGTGATTTCTTTTATAGAGAGGATTATGTTTTGTCATAGCATGCCCCAGAGATGGTATCAGGTCCGCAGGATTCCAAAGTTACATGCAGAAACTATTCAAAATTACCAGCAATTTAGCAAAATTAGCTAGAACATGAGTTCACAGATCACAAATTTTCTATCATGATTCATGAGTTCACAACATGGTTAAAAAAAGTGCCAGCACAAGAAAAGCTTAGTCCTTAGTTCTTGAAAATATGAGATGATAAACAATAAATGAATTTCACCTTTCTTGGTACAGACGAAGACTGTAGATGGGCTAGCAAACCAAGCCAGTAGGCATTTGTCTTCGTCTCAGCCTCATGTTTCATCAACAGCGTCCTCTTTGCCTGAAAATTATGAATTTCAGATGGTATAGATGCATTCTAAGTTCAGTACACTATACAGCTAAAATGGTGTATCTTAATCTATGAGATGCATGATTTAATTTTTAAAATGTGTATTCAACCAAAAAGGTATTAAATGAAATTACACAAAAAATTAATGTGCCCAAATGTAATATTATTATACTGACAACATAGATCCATAAGCACACCAATCCTACATGTACTGGTTCTGTGATATGAACTACAGAATGAAAAGGGCAAGCAAAGTTCGACTAACCCGGTCGAGCTCCCTTTCCACAATTCGGCTACTATGTAATCCTCTCAGAACACCTTTGCAAGCATCAACAGCTTTATGGACCTGGAATTAAAGATGGTTAGATTTATTGCTCAAAAAAAAAAAGAAAGGCAGATGTAGGAAGCACACTGAATACTTGAATTCAGTAGGGACCAAAAACACAAAATACCTTGCTCGGAGTTGAAGTCACCGCGATCACATACCAACCAAGATCCAATTTGTCAAAAAGGTTTAATTCCAAAGAAACATCATATGTTAATCCCATGGAATCTCGAACTGTAGTAAATAACCTGGCAATAAAACAGTGCAGCACATTATGTTAGGACTGCCAGCTAAATACCCAACAAAACTATCCATCACCATGCACACTATCTATAATGTGATTTTCTAGTCAAGAATGGTGTGACTGGCATATTAACTGGTATGTACGCATTCAATTTATATGAGCAAATTAAGGTTTAGTAAGTACCAAACCACAGCTTGATATACTAATATGCTCATCTATCCAAGGTACATAGATTATGGCCTTTGTCATGTTTGAAGAAGCTCTGTATTAATCTACAGAAGAATCGTATAGAAATATTTTTACCTAGAATTGATAATTTCAGCAAGCAGACTCAAAGTGATGCCAAAGAAAAGAGGGTGGCTGCGAACATCGATGCGTCTCTTCCCTGTCAGATCCAAGTTTACTTGCTCAGATATTTCTGCTGAAATAGCATGAAAAATATCAACCAACATACAAAGAAACATTAGTGCAAGTTGCTAACATAAGTAGGAAGTTCCTCAAAGAGTACTGTAAGATATTTGGAATCAACTACGTGACAAATTACAAGCCTAGCACATATCAAACTGGAATTACCATCAGCATCAGATCTCTGAATAACATTAAATAGGTCATTTCCTTCAGTAGCGAATCCCCAACGGTTAGGAGCAGGGCCTGCAATATACGCACAGGCTCTCTCATCTGTGTCCTTTATGTATACCTGGTGAAGAAGCAGCACAATCAACAAACATGTCTTCAAAGCACGAGCATCATAAATGGAAGACAGCAAAATGATTCAAGAGTTATGGTTCAAAAAAAAAAACTTGAAGAAAATCAAAATCCTTAAGCATGTATTTTTTTTCCCATGCCTCATCAACACTTCGATTAATGAGTACTGTAACAATGATTTAGTCACATTAATGCCTCAACTAACATCAGTATTGTAATGACAATGTAATGATCTCTTATATTATTGTAGCAAAAGAAAACAGTGGAACTAGAAATACTTATGCTAAATTGAAAAATTGATAATGGATGCCACACGGGACTTCATACTTGCTGGAAATGAACATCTGATGGAAACGGTCGGAAGGAAATCTTTTCAATACGCTCCTCTGTGTTTGGAGAACTTGCAGCCCTCACAGTCCCAAGATAATCAAGAACACAAGATTCTACTTCTTCCTCAGTGAAATCACCAACAATGCTGACCTGAAAACAAAATGATACAAAATCAAATAAACATGGAAAAATAATTAATTAAACATATGTTGGAGCAAGTAAAGGTCAACGAGAACACTTGAAGAGAAAAGAGAAGAAATGCAAGAAGGGAAAAGCCATTCACAAACCTCCATATTGCCACCCACAAACTGGTTCATGACAGCATCTTTAACTGACTGAAGAGTCAATTTCTGCAACGAATGTGGTGAAGGCTCTACAAACCTTTCATCATGGTTTAGCATGGCTAACATAAGCTTATGAGCTGTAGAACGTTCCAAACTTTTGGGGATAGAGCGATAGTAAGACAGATATAACTGAGTTGCTCTGTCGAATGCATCTTCTAGCCACACATTATGCTGTAATACAAAAGGGGAAATCTTATAAATGTTAGACCTCCTTTATTTCGAGAAAACTAGTTCTCCACCATGTGGCAGGTGAGTATTATGTATAGTAAAATAAAAAGCATACCTCGAGGACCATATGAAGGAGTTGGAAAGCAGCACGCATGCCGTTGTCTCTTAAAGCAAATCTAAATTCCATAAATATGAATTCCTCGTTTGATTCCAGTGAGCAGTTGATAAGATTATTCACACAGAAAAGTTCAACCTGAAATCAATATCCATGAACTTCTATGAAGTATGAAAACAGCCAACCAATAATAAGTACTATTGAACAAATATTAGCATTCAAATTCAGAAGATGAAAGGTAACCAAAATGTCTCTTTCTTTGTGTCTGGAGGGGGTTCTTGTGTTTGTATAGAGATATAACAAATGTAAGGATGAAGTACAGACTACAGTATCATGATAGAAGTTAGATCCCATAAGTAGAGTATACCTGTTCCCTAGAAAAGTTACCAACACAGCCACCTTCACTCAGGGTACGAACACCAACAATGACAGATCCCTTTGATTCAGAATCTTCTGTTGCTCTCCCTCCGCCTACTATGAGCCGCATCACACCAACCCTTGCTTCATTTTGTGTTATCTGTGATATCATAGACCAACTTTTTAGAAAGGCTGTAAGGGACATGATAACAGGCTGAACTACATGCAAATAGGAACATGAATGTGAAAAGGATTCTTCTATCCACTGAATAACAGGAGGCAAACGATTGAGGAATTACCTTGTAGTTGACGGAAATTCCATTAGAAAGACGGCGTTGTGCTATACCAGTTTCACTGTCAAACACTTTCACCACATTCTCCTCTTTGGTTAAAGGAACAAATGACGGTTTGTGTTGCAATTTCAGTTCATCGAGCTCTGATTGGGTGATCAATTCCTTTGGCACCTCAAGCTGCAATAGGGAAAAAGTAGTCAATCAGCAGCCCAGAACCCCAGAAAACCATATGTTGCTTGGAAGTATCCTGTTTTTAGTTCACAGAGGTTCCAAAAGAAACTCCAAACCAAGAGAAATGGAAACTAACCAACATACCTCAGGCTCTGGGTAAATAGGTTCCTCAAGACCTGACTTGATGGCCTCTGTGATTTCTTCTGGATATATCTCAAATTCAGTTTCACCTACGCCATCAACATGCACCATTCTGGGGACACATGCCACAATAGCAGCAGGAAGGGGTGCATTGGGTTTTCCAAAATCCGAAATGAATTCCAGTACTTCCGCGCCAACAGTGTTGACCTATGTATGGCAAACACATATTATAGTATCATAAATAGTTCCTTTGCAGAGGTAATTGGAGTGATGCCATCATACCTACAGCAGTTTGTACATACAAATAAAGAATGAGAGTACCTCTTCAAGGGTGACAGTTTCAGCAACTCCAAGCAAACTTTCATGTCCCTGCAATTGATCCATGACAGTGTGGCCAAGTGCATCACTCTCCATGATGAAGTCCAAGTTGTCGACTGAGGGAACACTGTCAATCATCATAGCCAACTGCTCACTATCTTTTATTAAGGCGTCCATGTAACGGGTCATTTCTCCCATTGTAACACCAAATTCTTTCAGTCTTCGCACCTGAAATAGCACAAAGAAATGTTGCTAAAAAGGACAAAACACTTATTTTTATTGCATATAAAATTGAATGTAAAACCAATTCAACTTTAGTGCCATAATGATAGAACTAGATGGTGGTCATTACCCCATTACCAAGTAATATCCATACATCAATTGAAGTTCCTTGCATACAGAACATTACTTGAGGAAAGCAAAGCATGGTTTAGGAGTAGATTTGACCTGGTTCAAACATGGTTTAGCTGTTCTTGGGTCCAACTCAGGTTTTGGCTAGGTTTGGCACCAGTTGCTCGTGTGCCAAGTTCTTAAGGGAGGTTTGGGATGGGTTGAACCCCAGAATGGGATTGTATCATGCTGCAGTATTAGGCTAATTCACGATTGGGCTTGCATTATATCCAGCATTAGGCTGAAATAGTGAGCTTCAAGCTGGACATAGGTTCAAGGACTGGCTGGAGTCGGGTATGGCTCATGCTGGCATAATCTTGGTTAAAATCGTCCATTTTCATTCTTTGTTATCTGTTCGCTTTCAAAAGTCGTAGTTCCTAAATCGATTTACTTGTGCAGAAAGAAACAGGAACTATACGTGCACTAATCAGACAAAATGGTAAAAGTTTCCAAGACTGTCATCATATGATCAGAATAAATAGGTTTATTCTAGTACCAAACTAGATTAAAGCTTATATAACTAAAGCATTTTTGCAATCAAAGACTATATACATTTCATTCAAGACCTTAAATACAATGAGCTATAACAAGATTTGGAAAACAAACCTCGTGAACAGCAACTTTGATTGCACTTCTCCAATTTTGGGGTTCAGCAGTTACTGTAAGAGTAGTGACCGTGCACCCTTCCCTTCCAGAGTCACTGTGGTCCAGCTCAACTGACGTAAAAGGAGGGTTTGAGCTCTGTATAGAGTCCAAACAGGAAACAATTCATTCAGTTGTAACAAAACAAAAAAAAAACAAAAAAAAAACTCAGATGCAACTGGCAACAATCAAGACTTATGAATAATCACAAACCTTGTATCTTGTATTGATTCGAAAATGTAGGGCAGACAAAAATATCCTTTTCATGAGTACACTACGAAGGTCCTTGTAGGTCTGAACTTTGCTGACAGGTATCTGTCCAAATGAAAAACAACATTAGGAATATGCAATCATTGCATTCCTAAGAAAGTGTCCTATTCGAATATTATAAACATGAACATTTTCAGCAAGCGCCGTTGTTTACATGAGGGATGATACAGCTAATGAAGGTGCAAAAGGCATCAAAACTTGCAGGCATTAGTCCAAAGGCTGATTGGTTTGTTAATCCAAAAAAGTAACAGGAACTACTAATGAAACATATGGTGTTACAATTTAACCACAAAAGCATCACTTAAGACTAGAAGAAACAAAACTTGAGCATACCTTACAGAACATGTTGATAGAGAAACTCTGAATCAACTCGTGCTGAAAAATTGCTGGGGGTTTGGCATCCTGAGAAACACCAGGAAGGGACCACTTATGCTCTACAGGTGGTCTAACTGCTTGTCTTTCCCTTTTTACAGGCTTTATTTTATCTGTGGCAGGTGATTTTTCACCAGATAGGTTTGCAGCAAAGCCACCTGGGAGCTTTGGTGCAAAAAGGCTTGCCATAGCACCAAATGGACTAGAGCTCAGTACAAGGTTTCCTTCATTTTCTGAAAGAGTGTGTTCAAATACAGCCTGCATTGTAACAAGTCAAACCATCAACCTGCTATGTGATCCTAGAGGCTGCCAAAATTATCAAAAACACTTCAGCGTATTTTCTCATTACCTCTATTTCCCGCACAGCTCTAGGAATATCATCAATTTCCCCCACCAGATATAAAGTGGTATTAGCAGGATAGTACCAACGCTCGTGAAATCTGCGGATCTTATCAGGGTCCCATTTATGTATTTGCTCTTCAAGTCCAATAGGAAATCTGTTGCTCAGTTTGTTTTCTGAGTGCAGATGTTGCAACAACTGCAGCAAACAAATTATAATTAGCATACCAATATGGTGCGCTCAGCCGCTCATACATTAATCGATTTAGCACGAGTTTTCAGGAGCAATAAGGATATAGCCCTTCTCAAATGAAGTCCCATATGGGTATAGGTCGGTGTGAACAGTTCACTTGCCTGGCAATCAACGCGATACTCTATTGTGTTCATCATCTGAAGCTCAGAAAGAATTGCTCTTCTCTCCTTCTCAACACGAGATGAAGAAAACTTTGGATGGAAAGCTATCTGGAAAAATAGATTGGCAGACTTGTCATATTCTGTGTAACCGTGTTACAATAGAAAGAATTTGTTATAAAGATTTCCAAACACTCTGGCAACATTGACCTAAAAATTCAGGTATTCATTGGACATGCAGAATTTCAAATATTCATAAAATGACCAAAATTGACATTTTCCAGATGATCGCTCCAAAAAGGAATGCTATTTAGTAACACTTTACCTCATTCAATGCATCCAACACAGAAGGGAGTAAGTCTTCACCATATTCCTGCAAATAGAGGACAAGCTAAAATGTAAACATTAAATAAATACCACAAGGAAACACATCTAACTAGGATCATAACTTCTAAAAATTATAACTTCACAGTCAACAAATACATTATTCAGTCCATTTACGCATGATTTTTGTCCAAGGACACTAACAAGAAAACAAAATTGGGCTCCAACAAATACAAATTATCATAAGATTATTTCCAATTTAAAAATGGACAGTGATAAGTTCCACAAAGAACTGAATAAAAGATAGAAAAATAAAGACCTTTGTTTTAGTTGGAGAGTGGATATGAAACACAGTATGGTGGAAGTCTGTATATGCATTAGACCTCGCACCGGTCCCCAAAAGCTTTTCACGTTTTTTACTGCCAAGAAACGCGACATGTTCAATCATATGTGCAATTCCCTGCTCGTCCTCCTCCTCGTCAATTGATCCAACGTGAACTTCCATGTGCGCCTCAAACCTGCAAAATAGCTAGTTGAAACCATAATACACATATTCTCCACATATATCAAAGCAATGTTTGGTTGTTTCACAGTTAGTATGAAATGGGCATCAGGATAATATTTGTTGCTTGATTTATTTACTATTACACAATTCTGATGTTCAACAAATCAAATAAACACTTCACATTAGTTCAGAATTTCAGATGTTCAAGACTCCACCCATAGTTGTCAACTTTCAAGTATCTCCAAAATTCAAATTAAAAAATACAGAAAACCGTCAAAGTTCCAACCATTATATGAAAATTAAGGGTGGAATTGTACAAAGTAAGTCCTTTGCCATAAAAATTAATAGATACAAGCAAGAAAAAAAGTTTCCTAACCTGTTTGCTGGAACTTTATTTGGCAAAATAAGATACCGAAGGCCATTCTTCAATTGCCCACGAATTAGTTTTGGATGCTCAGGAAGCGGCGTGTTGAGAACATCTTCAAGCTCCTCCTTACTAATAGCATGATCCATGTCAGGTGTATCAAGGGAAGTGTCAGACCATGTTGGACTTGCAACATGTGGTTCATCAGGTCCAGCGGCGCACAATATATGGCTAGGCCTGACCTGAAAATTATCAAGGAAATGATTCAGCAAAAGGCTGCCCACATCCTACGGGACCTTTAAGAGGACACAAAGTTGGCATGGACAAGAGATCAGATTATACTCTGCGACGCAATGTAAACTTGCTGTTTCCTTCTTTTTTACAAAAAGACTCATCTTTCTAATAAATGATATAGGAGTAAGTGCATCAGAACAAACATATGACAGCCCCAGAAACAAAATAATGCTACCAATGCAACAAACATGATTGAGCTGCACCATCAAGATAGATGAGATATGGAAAACTATCCAGGCAAAATGGAGCTTGTTACACTGATACTCAGTACTACTGCACAGGACCTCTCACTAGGTTCAAATTTTGACGTTAATTCAACAATTAGCCTACCAGATATTAACAACTGTGATTGCTCCTTTGATAAAATCCAGAGATGTGGAACCTTAATTTTTTGAAGACAAGAAAAAGCACGGTGGTACTACTTAGTACTGACAAGGACAGAAAAAAAAGGTTGAATTTCCAATCCGTGCATTTATTGTTCTGAACTGATGATACGCCCGTTGCATCCCTCACACACACAGTTAGCAAGCAAGCGAAGAAAAGCTAGCCAGCCATGGAAGTAAGGTACTAAGCACTTTCTTATCGCACTCAATCCATGCTGATTCCTAATCTGATAATTCACTCGAGCCGTCGATCCTCCAAAGCAATAGATGAGAACGAACCTTGAACCCGCTCAACCGGCTGCGAAACGATACTCCCGAGGCGTGCGGGAGCGCGCACGGCGCGAACCTCGCGAGCCCCGACCTGCCCCGCCTGCTCTTAGGGAAGCACGAGAGGCAACCGCCCTTCTCCTCGCCGGCGCCCCAGGCCGACGCAGCCAACGCGGACGCCGCGCCGAGCCCCTGCGCGCGTCTCCTCGACCTGCGAGGCACGCAATACGGCGACGAGGGTCAGCGGAGGGGCGACGCGAGCCCGCCAACAGGACGGATGAATGAACGCCAAAAAAATTGGAGCCGGCACGGTCGGAAGCACCCACCTGGGCGAGACGGCGCGGCGGTGCGTGCAGCGGAGGGTGTTAGCCGCGACGGCGGAGGAGCGGGGCGGGAGGAGAACGGGCCGGCGCGGCGCGGCGGGGCGGAACGAGAGCGAGGAGCGGCGCGAGGCGGCGGCGGCGGCGAAGGGGTGGCGCGGGGCCAGGCGCGGCGGCGCGGAGGCCGCCGACGCCGCGACGGGCGGGAAGGGGGCCGAGGCCATGGGGGTGGGTGGGATGGCCTGGCCGCGGGGGAGGGAGGATAGGGGGACGTCTCCTCTTTGTTTTTTTATATAAATAAATAAATTTATATATAATTTTCTCTGCTTTTCTTGATGGTTTTGTACTTTTGTGAAAGGGGCAAGGCAAGGCACGGCGGCCGCGTTGCTTCGCGGAGACGAGGCGCAGCGCAAATATCGTGGGTCTCGGGCTGGCGGTGCTGCTGACTTGGACTGTGGTTGTGGCCAGGGTTTGGCTTGGGGTTTTGTGCGCGATTGGATTTGAGTTTGAGGACTCAGCCTGACCACCAAGATATTTGAGACCTGTGATGACTGATGAGTCGTGACCGGCCATTCTTGAATTTTGCCGTATGGCGTTTCAAAAAATTTTCTTAAAAAGTGTTACAGTAGCAATCACATCGAATCTTACAATATATGCATGGAGTATTAAATATAGACGAAAAAAAAACTAATTGCACAGTTTGGTTGGAAATCGCGAGACGAACGTTTTAAGCCTAATTAGTCCATGATTGAATACTAATTGTCAAATAAAAACGAAAGTGCTACAGTAGCCAAGTTCCCAAATTTCACCAAACTAAACACAGCCTATAAAGTTAAGGCTTGCTGGCGCCCGTCCGGACAGACGGCCATTTCCCAGGTCCACGTGGGGCTCACGCCACCTCCAACGTTACCAGCATTAGGGAAAAAAGGAAAGGGGCAATGGATGCCGAGCCGACATCCAAAGGAGACACTGAGAAAGGTAGCAGAAAAGCGGAGAAGAAGATATAACACTCGATCTACTTTTAAAACATTCAAATGCAACAACTGCAACATTCGTCTGAAGACAGATGAAACACTTAAAACATTCATTTGAAATACTTGCAAAAACACATGAAAAGGCACTTGGAAACCATTGTAAAATATACGCAACATCCAGATAAAACACTTGCAGCATATACGTGAAACATATGCAACATCCAAATAAACACACTTGTAACATATGTCTAGAAAAAACACGGATGAAACATTGGGAACAGAAGCTTGCAACATACGTATACAACTATTGCAACATGGGCAACATCTCGGCTTTTGCAATATCCACATGAAACACTTGCAACATACCTCTGAAACATATGCTTGCAATATGCGCTTTTGTCGGGATTATAACCTCGGAGTATCTCAAGGCATCGATTATATGGCGAGCCGCATAGCTCACAACACAACAACTGACAAAGGCCCAAACGACCGAGGCCCAGCAAAAGCTAAACAGGTCAGGCCAAGCGCTGAGGTCAGAGTTATCCACGCGCCCTTCCACTTGCCTTGGTCTCACCACGCTCGCAAGGCGTATGATCTCTCTCCGTTACGGCCTCCGAAAGAGATAGAAAGAGGTCATGCCTTGCCAAGCGAGTCTACCCTGACAGGGGCAAGCACGCCGCACTAACTCCGTAAGGACCAAGGTGACGGTAGTCACCTCAGCTCGGTCAGATGCCAACCCTGCGTCACGCTACACGGACAAGACAACACCGCCTCGAGGCGGTAACGACGGGTACGATGACCACTGACAGGGTATGGCCCAACCAGGCTGGTATACTGTCCTACCCACTACGGAATGGAAGCCACGACAAGGGTCTCAGTGCAGAGGCCGACTAGACCGGTTGAAAAGCCCCAGCCCCGACGATCGGGGTTGTGGTCCTTAGTCCCGAGAAACGACCAGACGAACGATGACCTAGGGCATCTACCTACTACGGGTACGACACCCCGGGAACCTAGAAGCGGCAATGAAGACCATGATGGACACCGTGTTGCACAGGACAACTGACGAACTACCGATGTGCCTACAATGCCCGCCACGGTCGACACAGTTGCACCACGTCTCGCTCCGCCGCAACATGGCCACAAGACCATGACGATGAACACGCCCGGGCGAGCACCAGAAGACGGCATAGCTTGCAAGCCAAGTTAGCTAGGACCTCCGAGCCTTTGGTCGGGGGAACCTCCTCTTTGTAACAAGTCCTAGCCCCGAACTCTATATAAGGGCAGCCAAGGCTCCCATCTCGGGGATCTTCACCTTTTTCATCCTCTACCATTCCTTCCATAGCAGTAGGGCTCCTGGAGCTTCTCTTTGGGTTGCCCCTCATCTAGCATAGGTTCTAGCACCTCCTTCACCATTCTTGCACCCTTATTGTAAGAACTTCAGAGCATTCAAGCGAGGAACACGCACTCGATCTTCTCTGAGACTAGACGTAAGGCTCCGGCCTAAACTAGTATAAATCCTCGTGTCTATTGGATGCTACCATCATCTTCCTAGAGCAGCACAACAATTATATAAATCATATAAGTGTAGTGCTTTTCATGAGCTTTCCAAATTGTTAAAGATCACTCCTTTTGGTGGTTTAAATCTCCTGTTATAAGCTTGTAAAGTTGCATAGCAGAATCTATCCAAGTCTGGACAGAGGTGCTCAATTGTGCTTGATTGACCTTTGTTAATGGTGGAATCACCTTGTGATGATAATAAACATGTTTTAGAGAATTTAATAAGCTTTCTAGAAAGTTAAGTTTCATGCTTGTTTGATGTCTGTAACTCCAGTTATATATTTTTGAAACTACTACTACTATTCTGTCCTAGTTCTATACAGATCTGAAGCATTGGCATGTTGACCTAGTTAGCTTTGTAATAAGCTTTTGGTGATAATAACAATGTTGTAGGCAATTTAATTATCTTTCCATAAAGTCTAGGATCACCTTCTTTGGAGGTCTGGATGTCTAGTTATGGTTAAAATAAGTGACTGTTGTGGTGCTGTCCAGATTTCTTTACATATGCTAGGTGATTGCTTTAGCTTGCTCTTGTTTTGGCTAAACATGTTGGCTAGTTCTTGATCGATGCATGTGTGCAATATCTGAACTTAAGTTCACTTTGTACCATGTCTAGTATGCTTGATATCCCTCTATAATAGGTTGTGGGATGTTTAGTTAAATAACTCTAGGTGCATATGTCTTGTATGATCTTAGGTTGCCTTAAATGCTATTATGTGGTACATCTCATATTATCATTCTTCATATTCATGCACTTGCATCTTACATCTCATCTAGGTACGCTAGATGAACCACGCGAAGGTCGGGATATTGGAGCCGAACCCGAAGACGGTGTATGGTGGACCTATCCCGAAGGTGGAAGGACTAGACAAGTGCTAGGATGGGAGATGCTCACCAAGTGAGTGTCATCTAACAAACACTAACCTAGTGTTGGATCTCAGGCAAGTCCTAGAGCATTCTAAGCCTCCTATATTTTTATAAATATCACTTGAGTTCTTTATGTTTGATGCATTAGATTATAAGAGTTGATTGGAACCACTTGATGCATAGAACTACCTTGTCCAGAGATATACCTTGAACTCTATGTAGGTCCAGGATCGAATGTATACTTAGCAATGCTTAGACCGGTAGAAGTCGGGCGATTTCCTGTCACCTACGAGATATAGGTGGATACCGAAGCACAGTTGGCTAATTTGCTATCGTGGAAAAGAACCATAGGGTAATGTAAATGGAGACCGGGTGAGATGTCGATAGAAAAGCAGCAAGACATAGAGGTCTTGGGTGTGGATCTATCCCCGTCTATGTTGATTAAGGACCATACCGTTGTTGGCCCTTCTGACAAGATTGAACGCATGCCTATCACTTAGCTGGCCGGATAACTCATTCCAACCATGAAGCCAAGTAGCTCAACTCAGGTCGGGCCCCACTCTGTAAGAGTGCGCACTCTGGATGGAAGTAAGGATGTGCAGGGAGCGGATCAATAGACCATGGGCAAGCATGACCTGAGTGACCTGGTTCGGGATCGTGGGCAGGCATGGCTTGAGCGACCTGGCTACCATCAGTCCCTGATTGTGCTGCGGTGGGCGAACCCGCAAAATGTGGACCTAAGTTGTACCAAAGGTGACCTAAGACTACCTTGGCGTAGGTATGTCTAAGTTTGTGTTAGAAATAAATTCTCAGCTAGCTGAAATCGATTCAAATCTCCATCTCTTCCGAATAGTGAGAAACTTGGCTAGCACCAACATCGTAGTAATTATACTATGGAATGTAATGGTTCGGATAAACATGGAATTACTACACTGGCTGTGGTTACTATTGTATGTTATCAAATGATATACCACATGTTTGGCACAAGATAGTTGCTAATCTAGAGATGAATAGCTATAATTAACTTGATGACCAAAGTATAATTGTATAACTGAGTTAATCGCTTTTATGCAAAAAGTTGTCAAGCTACCTCCACTTATAAAGCCTTGCATGATCCTTGGAGTTATTTTATTTCTAGTTTATGATGGGTAAGTCCAGCTGAGTATATTCGAGTACTCAGGGTTTATCCCACCATGTTGTAGGTGAAGTTCTCGGCCTGCTGAAGATAGTGGCTAACCACCGGTGGGCTCGGTGACTCTATTTATTTCTCATCTATATGATTTTGTCAGAGGATGTCACTTATGCTAGAAATGTATTTGGAACTTATATTAATGTAATCATTTGAAAGTTATGTTGTTTTCACTAATCGGTTTTGAAACCTAAACTTGTACTATTATTTGTGAACCCATTTGTAATATTATTTCCGCTGCAACTCTGTGTATGTGATGTGTATTTTCTTAACCATACGATCTTGGTTGTGATGTTGATTTACCGAGGTCCTTCGTGACACTCGACGGACTACCGGGTTTATATAAGTGAAAGTATGCACATGTCAACGTGTTAGCTGGGACAACCATACTTGATCTTATATAAATTGGGTGGTTCTGTCACATGGGACGCTCAACGCAGCCCAAGCCTGGATGCCTACGGACCGCAGGCATTCGCAAAAAGGATTCGGCAAACGCCATTATCAGCGTGCTTCCGCGTGCCGCCGAACATTGTCAAGTATTCCAAGGACACCAACCCTGCCGTGTGGCTAGAGGACTTCTGTCTCGCCTATCAAGCAGGTGAGGCAGACGACGACCTCTTCATCATATAGTACCTACCGCTCTACCTCGTAGAAAGTGCCTGAGCATGGCTCGAGCATCTCCCCGCGAACAACATCCATTCGTGGACAGACTTCAAGTGCATCTTCGTGGGAAACTTTTAGGGCACGTGCGTGTGCCCTAGGAATTCCTAGGATCTCAAGGCCTATAAGCAGAGGGTAGGAGAAAATCTATGCAAGTACATTCATCGCTTTTTCCAAGTAGTGCAATGAGCTTCCCGACATCATGGATGTGGACGTGATCAGAGCGTTCATCTCCGGCACGACCAACGAAGCACTCGTCCACAAGCCCGGGCGCTGCAAACCATGAACGACGTGGGAGTTGCTCAACCTCATGACAAGTCACACCTCTAGGGAGGAGGCCATCCATGCAATCATCTGCAAGCACAAGGGCAAGACGCAAGCCTAACCCACAGATGAGGCTAAAGACTGCAATCGGCAAATAAAAGGCAAGAAGGACAGTTGGAGGCATCGCGACAGTGAGTTCATAGCAGCTGTCGGCAGGGTCCATAAGCAGAAGGCTGGCAAGCTCAGCCATGTTAGCTTTAACAAGATAGTCAAGATGCCATGTTGTAATCATGGCTATCCAATCAAGCACACACTCGAAGAGTGCGACCTCATCAAGCGCTACTTCAGTGGTGACTACAAGACGACCGGCATGGGCGTGTCGTCCGGACCCGCTGACAACGAAGAGAAGGGGGATGCGTATCCTAACTCGAGAGGGTGCCTCATGATCTTTGGGGGACAAATGGCATATGAGTCTAGGTGCTGGTAGAAGCTCATAGCTAGGGAGGTCAATGCGGCTGCCCTAGGCAAAGCCGTCCTAGCTTCCTGAAATGGTTAGAAACTGCAATCACCTTCAATAGAAAGAATCACCACGACCATATTCCACAACCGGGATGCTTCCTCCTCCTCGTCGACCCGATTATCAGCAAGAACCGCCTGTCTTGAGTCCTCATGGATGGCGAAAGTGGCCTCAACCTTCTCTATGTCAAGACCTATAATGCCATGGGGCTCTCACGGTTAGCTATACAACCGTCCAGTGCTATGTTCCACGGAGTCAGACCTGAGCTCCAAGCTATCCCCCTCGGTCAGGTCGACTTACCCGTAATGTTTGGGAGTCGAGCCAACTTCCGCATGGAGATGCTCACTTTTGAGATAGCGGACTTTCATGGCACCTACCACACCATCCTAGGCTAAGTTCATGGCCGTCCCCAACTACACCTATCTGAAGCTCTAAATGTCTGGCCCTCATGGGGTCATCACCATAGGGGGTGACCTTCAGTAGGCCCACCTCTGCGAGTGGGAGAATTATGACATCATGACCGCCGCATGCTAGCCCCCGAGGGCTCAGCCCAAATATGACTTCCCTACATGGTAGGGAAGCACGTGAAGGCCACACTCTATGACCTCGACCATGGTGCGCGGTGAGGCAGGTGATGACACAGCTCAACGATGGCATGATTAGCAAGCATGAGAGGGATCGCAACATAGTGCGCTCCATGACTCGTCGAGCCCTGAGCCCTAGGCCCCACTGCGTTGGACACTATGAGAGACGAAGGCCATGGCATGTGGCATGGACACTTGGTACTTGCATCAAGGCTGCTCCCAGCCCACTAAAAAATTTGTACATGATCATCAGCAAGTCCTTTCTGTACCTAGAGATCACGACACACCCTAACAAGTATGTGACAAGGTGATGCTCTAACGATGCATGCGTCCCTATGGGACCTATGTTGATCGATGCATGCCTGATGACACATCTCACTCATGGGGGCTAAACCGCGGCATACTACGCATCAACGCTCACCAAAAAAATCATCACGACCTATAGAAAAGAGAACGACACCAGGCGCACTGTTGATGGACCTCTCCTATGATGCTAAGGACACAAAAATAGAGCCATACCTAGCCAGACTATGTGGGTTGATCCCCTAGCAAGGCCGTAGCCACGGTGTTCAAATGCACAAGATCAACAGCCGACGCACGAAAGAAAAAGAAGCATGGGACACAAGCTGAAGGGTTGTTTACAGTGGCCACAATGGTTGCAGCAGCATCAACAAAGCCGCCAACCTGCTCCGCTCACTCTGCCTGGCTGGCATGATCTAGAAACCTAAGCACCACCTGATGGAAGTTCTGGACGGTACGAAGCTGAAGGGCAGCAAGAGCGACGCCAACCCCCTATCGGATTCCGGCCACTACCACGTGTTCGTGGTCCTCCATCAAAAGAACCTCCCAGAGGCGGGCCTCCTCCGTCTCATGGTGGGAAGCCACCAGCCGCTCCTCCAACGCTAGCAATAAGAAGGCAGGAAGCTTAGGGACGACGAACAACAAATGGAACAACAAGACATAGAAGCATCCTTACCCATGATGCGGGCCTAGGTGTCGATGACCGCCGCCTGCGCAGTAGCGGTCTCCCTCTCTAAGGCCTCAAGGGACACCCAGACGGCCTCAAGACAGCGCTCCAGTTGGCTCACCTCATGGGTGGCATTGGAGAACCACTAGCGAGCCTCGTCTGCCCCATGGATGAGCTCACAGAACTCGTACCCATCATCCAAGGAAGACGATGACGAGCTCAACCCCCTAGTGGATGGGGTCACAGCATGAGCAGCATCGATAGCCCCCATGGGCACGGTGTAGGAGGTAGCCCTGTAGGCCACACAGGATCAACATAGGTCGGACCCTCGAACTCGAGAATCACCCAAATGCACTTACCCTTGATCACGCAGGCAAGGATGGATAGGTGGCGGTGCCCCGCAGGCACCAAAGGGCTCTCCTAGCGGCCGCTTTCCATGACTCATCCTCATCAGCAGGGAGAGAACTCTAGATGAGCAAGAGCGGGGATAGGGAAGTGGAGGAGCAGGTGACTCAAGATGAATGCACCCTCACAGTTCCGCTCCAAGTGTATTTAGAAGGTGAAGCGATCGGAAGGGAGGCAGAATGACGGTCGCCCAAGCGACGGCGCGAATCAAGTAAGCTACGCACACCCCCACTTTCCCTCTATCATTTCAATTTATGCGTCTGCATTTTGCGGTGCATGACCATTTGTGAGCGATCACCATCACGCCACGATGTGGCTGGGGAGGCCAACTGCCCCTCAGGGATTGTGCGCCGAGCAGCCCACCGCAATCATGACCCCGCATCATACTTAGGAAACTCACTCTTGGGCCGACCCTTAGAAGGGCTTGAGGCCATAAAAGGGATAGGGGTAGGGACGTGATGAGCCCCCATGGCTCTAATCGGTGGTTCAGAGCCACATGACCATCTCTTCCTATGTTCGAGTCATCCGCTTCGAAGTCTCCCATGTTGACCCCCTCTGAGGGGGATGCATCTTGCCCTCTAGCCGCTGCGGAGGTATTTGGTGACCAACGGGATTGACGACTGAAGATTTATGGGATGTCACACATGAGGTAGAGCCAAACTCCATGTCGATTGGGGAGGATATCGGGTTCCACTTAAATTACCCATAGACCTCGATGTGGCGCACCGCTCCACCATGTGGCTATGGTGGACATGCCTCTCCCCGCGTGGGTGAAAACAAACCCGCCTTCAATAAGGCAACATGACCTCTCAGGGTCGGCAAGGATGTTAGGGAAAGATAGTAGGGTCCTCACGACCCCAAAGGAAGCCAAGGACAAGCCATGGCTAACTCTTCCCTATGTCCTAGGTCTTAGACCTAAGGCCTGCTCTAGAAACCCATAAACCATCAGGGGTTCACGACCTCGAGAGAGAGATCATGGGAGCAAAAGGCCAAGGTGATGCACAATGTGGAACCCAAAACGTGATCACGACTCGGTCACATGGAAAAAACAAAAGGGTCCAAGACCTACAAGCCGATGCATGACCGCAAGAAACCTCATGACTGTGCAAAAAGAGGTCAGGGGAACGATCCCCTGAAACACCAAAAAATAGCCTCTCCAAATGAGCCGGTGTCAAAGGGATGACCCTGAACCCATGGCTCGGGGGCTCATGGCGTAGGCTACGAGAGGCATCAGAGGGAAGTTCCTCCAGCAGGAATAAAAGCAGTCACGCCGCTAAAACGTTAATGAAAGGTGTCACCACGATGGTGATGCCAATTAACAACCTAGGGACAAGCGCCACTAGGGATGGCATCCTACCTCTAAGGAGCAACACATAGGAGTGCCACCACAACTCCTTTATCTTTAGAGGAAGGGGCAGTCGGCAGCAGCAGGACTGCCATGTCGCCATCCTACCCCGTCTAACGGGGGTGGAGTGACAGGTAAGCGTAGATAGTCTAGACCGGCCAACGACCAGTGCATAGGCCTCCAAGGGGAGGCGGGAGTGACACCAGTCGTTGCCTATTTCGAGCACACGAGCCACCTAGGCTCGGAGCGAGAAATGGCAACGAGATGGCACACCGATGTTGCGTATAACCCAACACGATGGTGAAAGCTCTAGTTTGGTTTTTGTAAATTGATGAAACCCTAAGTGCTAACCTAGTTTATCAAAGTGATTATGAGATAGGTGGCACATTCCAAATGAAGCAAATGAGATAGGCGGCACATTCCTTAGACTTGGAAAAGAAGAAAGAGAAAAACAAAAAACTCAAGGCAAAGGTAAAATTTATAGGAGCTTTTCGGTTTAGTGATCGAGACACTTAGCGAGTGTCATCACATTGAGCTTCGATAGCCGTACTATTAAGAGGGGTGAAACTCGTATCGAAATGCGGTTATTAAAGTGCCACTAGATGCTCTAACTCATTGCATATGCATTTAGGATGTAGTGGAAAGCTAACACCCTTGTAAATGTTTGTGAAAAAATGCTAACACACGTGCACAAGGTGATACACTTGGTGGTTGGCATATTTGAGCAAGGGTGGAGAAGTTGGTGAATCGAAGGAGGTATTTTCACTGTCAAATAGTGACCGGATGTTGAGTTCGAAGTGATCGGACCCAGGGTTTCAGTGTCCGGTCAATTATAAAAGAAGGTGGTACACTCGGCCTAAGACCGGACGTAGGTGACCAGACTCTGACTAAACACTATTCAGCTTCCAGTCCTACTGATGTGGCAACGCACAGAGAAGAGGGTGAGTGACTGGACGTTGGGCAAGTCCGGTCGGGCGTGAACGGATATGTCCGGTCGTGAAAAACCATCTCTGGAAGCTTACTGGAAACGATCGGACTCCAGTGATGGAGCGTCCGATCACTTTGAGCAGCGCGTCCGGTCGCAACTTAACACATGGCGTGAAGCAGACTAGCCGTTGAGATTGGGCGCTCAACATTTGAAGCTAATGACACATGGCGATCATCAGTTGACCGGACATAGGGGTCCTGCATCTGGTCAACCCGAGTTAGGCTGCAGTGATAGCCTAACGGCTATATTTCATTGGGGCTCTATTTAAAGGCATGTAGCTGGCTCTAGCTCTCCCTCTTGGCCATTTGCATTGACATAGCAACCTTGTGAGCTTAGCCAAAGCCCTTTCACTCATCTCCATCATTGATTTATCATCTCTGTGAGATTGAGAGAGAATCCAAGTGCATTGCTTGAGTGATTGCATCTAGAGGCACTTGGTGTTCATGTTTCGCTGTGGGATTCACTTGTTACTCTTGGTGGTTGCCGCCACCTAGATGGCTTGGAGCAATGAGGATCATCCAGTGGAGGTTGGTGATTCTCTCTGGCTCCGATCGCGGTGATTGTGAGGGGTCTTGTGCCTTCCCCAGCGGAGCACCAAAAGGTAACTCTAGTGGATTGCTCGTGTCATTGAGTTACCTCACTTGTGCGTAGGTTCTTACGGTGTCCAATTGCCGGGTTCATAAACCCGGGGTCCCTAAAGGGCCTGCTTCCTAGCAAAAGCTCGGCCTAGCAAACGACATTATAAACAATGCGCAACTCCTAGGCTGGCCCCGATACCTAACGATAGCCCAGAAGGGTGATCCAGTCTCCGACCAAAAGGCCTGGCCAAGGAGGGGATGACGCTCGCTTTCGACTCTGGCCCACTTCTCTGACCAGAAGGCCTGGCTAAGGAGGGGACGACGCTCACTTCCGACTCTAACCCACTTCTCCGACCAGAAGGCCTAGCCAAAGAGGGAACAACGCTCGCTTCTGACTCCAACCCGCTTCTCCGACCAGAAGGCCTGGCTGTAACACCCTAAAATTTGTCTCTTTTTAAATAGAGCTAAAATGATTTATTTATGAATTTTTGTGCACATGAAATATAGGAAAATAATAATTTTCATTAATTTAAAATTCATCATAAGGTAGTAACATGTGTGAGTATACATGTTGTTGCATTTTATTGTGTTGAATGGTGTTGATCCAAACTCCAAAGTAATTTGGAATGTTTTTTGATAGGGTTTGAAAATGGCTTTGAAATAAAAGAAAAGAAAGAAAAGAAAATTAGAAAAAAAATAAAAGTATTTTTAAAGTTGTAAAGTTTATCTTGGGAAGCCTAACAAAATTGTTCATTTTTATTTGAATAGAGAAGTATATTTGAAACTATACTTGAATTTGATTTGAATTTGGCTTAGTTTTGAGAATTAGAAATAAAAAAGGATTTGTTTTTGAAAAAATCTCCCTTCCTTCCTTTTCAGCCCAACTCCAGGAACTGGCCCGGCCCTCTCCTTTCTTCCCTTCCTGACCGCCCTGCTGGCGGCCTAGTACTACGCACCTCCCTTCTTCTCCTTTCCCCCTCCCACGCTTGGCCCAGCCACACCTCCCTTCCTCCCTTTCCTCTTACCTCCCACGCATAGACCTGTTCAGCGTGCCTGCTTCGGCCTTCACCCCGCGCCCACAGCGTCGCACCCGCACGCCCGCTGACTCTCCTTTCCTCTTGTTGTGACACGAGGCCCGCACGTCAGTGCCCCGCGTTCCTTTCCTTTCTTCTTCGCGTGCCTTCCTTTCTCACCGCCCGGCAATGGCGCTGCCCCCACGGCAAGCCACCGGCCCACCATGCCTGCATGGAAAGCACCAAAGTCACCCAAGTGCCCCGCTCCCCTTCCTTCTACCACATCGCTGCCCACCTATAAAGCTTCGAGCCGCACCCCTCCTTCTCCCCTTCCCTCTGTCTACGTTCACGCTCACCAGCCACCACCGGCGATTCACCGTACCCATGACTTAATCACCGACGCCGACGTGACCCGGAGGTCCGCCGTGTTTCCCTTCTACCATAGGTTACTTCAATTTCATGTTTCGGCCATGATTTGCTCTGATTTCCCCTCACCCACGCCATGCTTCTCTCTCCAGCCATCGCCGCCATCGACCCATGCCGTCGAAGACCTCCTGGATGCCGCAGACCCTTCCAATCAACTCACGGTGAGATCCCCATTCTTCCTGTGCCATTTTTTCATCTTTTTACGCTCGGGGACGCCGTACCGGCGACCTCCCGACACCGCCGGCCATGGCACCACCATGGACAAGATGCACCAGCTATTCCCGCCCACGATTTGCTTCCCAATGAGTTCGCTAGGTTCCGTAGATCTTCCCCTTGCATTTTGTTTCGATCGGGGAGGTCCAGAAAGTCATCCCAACGTTCACCGTCGTGTCTGCCTCGCCGCTGGGAATGGAAGGCTCACCGGTGGTACGGTACAGACGGTGGAGGTCCTCATCTGCATCCAGTGCCGTTGGATCTGTTCTGGATGGCCTAGATTAGAACATACCGGTTCGGTACTGACCGGTCCATCGTGGACCCATGCACCTAGCCACAGTGCCGCGTCAGCAGGTCCACCGAGCCACGTCATGCATCGAGCGAATCCCAGCACGCCACGTGTCATCCAGTCAGCAGTCGGGTCAAACCCACAGTCAAAGTCGCGCTGTTTTTCTGTTTAGCCCCCGCGTTTTCAAGTAATTAACCCGCAGTCCGTAACAGTTCAAATTAAATACAATTTAGTCATCTTTTTATTCGTTTAGGTCCCTGTATTTTCTAGAAATAGTACGCATAGTCCAATAAACGTGTAAATTCATATTTTAATTCTTTTAATTCAAAAATAACTTTAGTTTATTTACCGAAATGCCATTGCGCCTTATTTCATGCGTAACTTTTGCGTTTTAAGTCCGATTTGATCCGTTCGAATTGCCTTAGGACCGTATTTACATTTTCTACGTGTTTATAGTACTGTTAGGCATGTTTTCATTATTTAAAATTCATGGGTAGATTTGATCTATTATTTAACTATAGAAAAACTTGTTTAAATCATAACTTGTTCATTTTAACTCCAAAATAGTCTGTTTAAGTTGCGTTTGTTTCGTAACGACGTGACCTACGCTTTAGTAGCAATAATTTTTGTGTCAAAATCTCTAGAATTTTATGGTTTTAAATCCCAACTTGAATAATAAATATGTCACTAGATTTATAAATAAAATGTAATAAATTCCACTTTGATTTTTAAAACCAAATATAAGTTGACTTAATTCAACTTAAGTATTTTCTCTAAAATATCTTATACATGTTTTATATAATTATTAAAATAAAAGAAGTCTGTGGTTTTGTCTTTAAAGTAAATCTTTTAGTAGTTGTATCTTTTCAACTGTAGCTTCGATTAGTGTGTTTCTCGCGACTGTGTGTTTGTAGCGATGCGTAGAATCGTATTTCAATCTCTTTTACTTATTTTTCTAAGATTGGTGTACTGTTCTGATATAGATGTAATTATATGCCATGCATGTATGTGTATGGATGTTTGTGTGGTGTTCTACGATTACGTCCAGTCGGTGAGATATACGTGGTGATCTAGAAGAAGAAGAAGGACGTTGAAGATTAAAGCTTACCAAAGGATCGATGTGTAAGGCAAGTATAGTATGGGACCATCCCTGTTACCTATTCACATTTAATCACTTAATTCATATTACATGTGTCTACCTTGTTGCCAATAAGGATATCCTAGATATTTGATATCTTGTACCTTGATACCTTTGGGTTATTGCATTGGGTAGTTTTTGCTAGTGCTTAACTAAACCATGATCTTATAACTTGACTAATGGTATATGCAATAAACATTAAAATAAGACTTTTTAGCAACATGAAAACAAGGGTCTGGAGTATTTAGCTACTTTCTAAATGCTGCAGATTACTCTCCCTAAGGACTTATCTATAAGCGATCATCCGGGACTTATAGTACAACTGTAAGGGCTATATGGCTTTAGCTTTAGCTCGGTATGAGGACCTTTTCTAGCTTGTTAGTGGTTACCTTTATGGCACAAGAGGGTATGTTTCCTTTCCTGCTAGGATGTGTGTACTGTGCTGTGTGCCCACGCATGCCACTCCTAGAGAAGGGCCACATACGCCTAGCGACCCTAACTTGTTAGATGAACCTTTGAAAGGCTTCATAGTGAACCTTGCCGACCTTCCTTGGAAGTGGGTCAAGAGATTAGCTACCTCGGGCGAAAGGGTAAATCACGACTCACAGTGAAAGTGTACAACCTCTGTAGAGTGTAAAACTATTATAACAGCCGTGCTCACGGACACGAGTGGCCTTGGACCCTTATGGAATAGAGATGATCACTAATAGATAATTGTACTAAAGATTAATTGTTTATGCTATTCATTATTCATGTTTACCTGATCATGTGTTTATGGGCTTATGAATAAACTTGTTGCCAACCAATTGCTAAAATTGTGCTAAACAAAGGCTAATCGCAGTTAAACCAGTGTCAGCCTTTTGAGCCTCATGAACCCCATGTTGTGTTACTGAGTACGATATGTACTTACGCTTGCTTTACTTTTCTATACTTTGGATAAAAATCCTGGATGGATACCAGATTGCTAGTTTGGAGGAGTTAGGCTTGTGGTCAACCAGTCAGTCGTCCCTATGGATTTGGAGTCTTCGCCTGAAGATCGGAGTTGACTTTTCGCTGTCTATACTTTAAGGTTATATTCCTTTTACTAATACGTTATGTAATAGGTATTGTCTCTTGATATTACCCTTATTTGTGGCTATATATGAGATTTGACTTCCTGGGCTCATATATAGTGTGTATCTGGTTTTGTCTTTAAAACTGGGTGCTACAAAGTGGTATCGGAGCAATGCTGACTGTAGGATGCAAGCCTAGATAGAATTGGATGTCTTAGCATGCTTTTATCTTGCTTAGTTCTTGCTTTCTCTCTAACCTTGTTATTTGCAAAAAGTTATGCTCACTTTAGCCTCTGTTCTTTTATGAAAACATTGTCCCTACTCTGAATCTTCTCTCTTGGTCTATTAGATGGAACGTAATAAGATAACTGCCAACATCAGAGAACAGGAAGACCAAGCTATGCCACCTTAATTGCATTTGATAAGGAAAAGCTATTCGCTATGCAAAAGCAAATACTAGAAGGAATGAATCAGCCCAGAAGTTCTTAACAGTGCTTGTCGCAAGGTCAAACCAACATACCAAAGGGACCAGTGAAGAGACAAGTGATAGAAGCTTGGAAGAAGATGAAGTTTAAGGAGGGTGTTCATAGCAAGACTCTTGGAAGTTAGGATCCATGTCAATGTTGTAAACATTATGGTTTTCCCTGTTTTCAAGACAAGTCTAATAAGAGGGAAGTTAAGGTGAACCCGAGTTGTGAAGCTAATATGGATAAGAAGAGAAAGGAGGTCTCAACAGAGCAAGTATTGGGAAGCAATCAACATTTGGATCTGTCACATCTAGCTCTGATCCCTAGTCAGATGAATCTAAACTATAAAGAGTTAAAAGCTTCTTAAGCTAAAACTACTCCATGTGAGGTATGCATAGATGGGTGGACTATCACCTATAAGGAGTTTTCAACCTCGAAAGACCAAGCAAGTTAGAAAACAGATCAGTCAAACCAAGATGAATCTTCAGAGTCAGAAAGCTAACAAAACACCATGCAACAATTCCGTTGAGTATGACATCACAAAAGATCCAGCTAGGAGAAGGTGTCATCATTGCCAATAGGAAGGACATTATGTTAAATCTTGCCCACAGAAGAATCAACAAGTACACCATGGAAGTAGCCAGAGTCAGATCACTACTGGACTATTACCAGAAAGTGTCAGTGATAACCAACCTGAAAGAAGCATTTGGTGAGAGTGGTGAATAAAGAAGTTATGCTAGACTATCCAAGATCCTTAGTTAAGGATAGGAGTTGTGCCCCTTATGTAATAAAAATGTTAGTATCGCGAGTTGAGTCAATGATTGAGTTGTGCATCTCTACTGCTTGTTGAATTGTCATTATGCTTATGATTGTTTTGAATCTTTGTAATGATTGCAATGATCTTGTTGGGTGTTCCCACAATTTTATTTAGTTTATAGGCCTAAGGTATAAGGATTAATGAAATAAATAGTTGGGTTATGGTTTTCTTCTGTTTTTTCTATCCTATCTTCGGAGCCGCCTGTCTTTATCGGTTCATATCTCTGATTTTGGACGATCAAAAATCCTGAGGAAATTCTGGACAACAGTAGACTTCAATCACAAGGCGATGCATCTGTGCTGTTTGGAACCAGGAATAGTTTCTCTTGTGCACTGTTTTTGAATAATAGTACTACAGAATTTGGAAAAGTGTTCTATAAGGAGGTTGTGGAGAATTTTATAAGCTTTCCAATGATATAAGCTACAACTTCATTAGATTAATAGAATGAGAGTTACAGCTATCTTACCACACTGCCGTTTTTCTGCTCGTAAGGAAATTCAGATTTCTTGTCCTTGCCTATGTACAAGAGTATCATTGGGATGACAGAACATCTTGATACTAGTAAACTCATCTAAAAAAGATGCAAGCTATACTTTGGTGTCCCCTAGTTTATCTTTTCTTAAGGGGGGTAGCCAAGTTGAAGAATTTGCAAGATGAAGTGTCCTACGTTCTAGTTTGCGCAGCGGAAGCGTGGTGGTACTCAAGGATGTAAGAGAGAACTCAGAGTATTAAATAATGAGGTTTGGTTAGAAGGAAGTTTATCCAAGATCAGCAAGATGTTGATAAAGCTACCGGAGAAGCTTTTAAGTTAGTTTGGATCAAGAGACCTCAGCCAAGTGTTTGAAGGAGTCCAAGAGGTCGAAGTAAAACCTAAGTATTAGCTGTGTCAGATTAGGACAAGAGCTTTGTATCTACAATAATGCATCTTGTGAAGGTGTGGGATGTGTCCTTATATGAGAAGAAAAGTAGTGGCTTGCTCATTAAGTCAGCTAAGGAAGGATGAGTTGAACTAACTAACATGTTATCTGGAGCTATCCATTGTGGAGCATGGAAGTACCATCTTCTTGAAAGTAAAAGTGAGATCTAGGAGGATCACAAGAATATATAGGACATCTTCACGAAGTTGGTCTTGAGCTTGTGATAACCTCGTTGGAATGAGACTGATTATGACTTGGAAAAGTGCTATCACTTCAAGAAGTGAAGTCATGACCGATGCCCTTAGCAACGGAGAATTGTGCTAAGAAGGTTCGGGTGACACTAAGGATTAAGAGTTGTATTTCCAGTCCGAGCAACTTAACTAGGATCATTAATGTTTTGAAGATTGGTGGTAGATTCTCTTTCGGACCAAGGACATAAGGAAGCTCCGTTGGATGGTGAACATATGAGAAAAGAGAATTATGGCCTAGTGATTAGGGTTACCTGAGAGTTGTTCAAGGTACCTGTCAAAATTTTGGAATTAGTTAGGCAAATTACTTGGAGTAAGAGCAACAGGTATGCAAAGTAAAGTGGATCTTTATTAATACGATGGAACTGCATGAGAAAGTAAAGAAGAATCCAAGGACAGAGTATTCCCATCTCTTAGTCGACGTCTTCCGAATCTCGAGGACGAGATTCGTCTTAAGGGGGGTAGAATTGTAACACCCTAAAATTTGTCTCTTTTGAAATAGAGCCAAAATGATTTATTTATGAATTTTTGTGCACATAAAATATAGGAAAATAATAATTTTCATTAATTTAAAATTCATCATAAGGTAGTAACATGTGTGAGCATACATGCTGTTGCATTTTATTGTGATGAATGGTGTTGATCCAAACTCTAAAGTAATTTGGAATGTTTTTTAAAAGGGTTTGAAAATGGCTTTGAAATAAAAGAAAAGAAAATTAGAAAAAAAATAAAAGTATTTTTAAAGTTGTAAAGTTTATCTTGGGAAGCCTAACAAAATTGTTCATTTTTATTTGAATAGGGAAGTATATTTGAAACTATACTTGAATTTTATTTGAATTTGGCTTAGTTTTGAGAATTAGAAATAGAAAAGGATGTGTTTTTGAAAAATCTCCCTTCCTTCCTTTTCAGCCCAACTCCAGGAACTGGCCCTACCCTCTCCTTTCTTCCCTTCTCGGCCGGCCTGCTGGCGGCCCAGTACTGTGCACCTCCCTTCTTCTCCTTTCCCCCTCCCATGCTCGGCCCAGCTCATCGCCTAGCCCAGCCACCCCTCCCTTCCTCCCCTTCCTCTTACCTCCAACGCATCGGCCCGTTCAGCACGCCTGCTTTGGCCTTCACCCCGCGCCCACAGCATCGCACCCGCACGCCCGACTCTCCTTTCCTCTTGCTGTGACGCGAGGCCCACACATCAGTGCCTCGCCTTCCTTTCATTTCTTCTTTGCGTGCTTTCGTTTCTCGCCTCCCAACAATGGCGCTGCCCCCATGGCAAGCCACCGACCCACCGTGACTGCATGGAAAGCACCGAAATCACCCAAATGCCCTACTCCCCTTCCTTCTACCGCATCACTACCCACCTATAAAGCTCCAAGCCACACCTCTCCTTCTCCCCTTCCCTCTATCTGTGCTCACGCTCACCAGCCGCCGCTGGCGATTCACCGTACCTGTGACTTAATCACCGACGCCGACGTGACTCGGAGGTCCACCGTGTTTCCCCTCTGTCGTAGGTAACTTCAATTTCATGTTTCGGCCATGATTTGCTCTGATTTCCCCTTACTCGCATCATGCTTCTCTCTGTAGCCGCCGCCACCGTCGACCCGTGCCGTCGGAGACCTCTCGGATGCCGTAGACCCTTCCAATCAACTAATGGTGAGATCCCCATTCTTCCCGTGCCATTTTTTCATCTTTTTGCGCTTAGGAACGCCATATCGGCAACCTCCCGACACTGCCGCCGTGGACATGACGCACCGACGTGTTACCGCCCATGATTTGCTTCCCAATGAGTTCGCTAGGTTCCGTAGATCTTCCTCGTGCATTTTGTTTCGATTAGGGAGGTCCAGAACGTCTTCTCGACGTTCACCACCATGTCTGCCTCACCGCGGGCCATGGAAGGCTCATCGGCGGTACAGTACAGACGGTGGAGGTCCTCATCTGCATCCAGTGCCGTCGGATCTGTTCTGGATGGCTTGGATTAGAACGTACCGATTCGGTACTGACTTGTCCACCGTGGACCCATGCACCCAGCCATAGTGCTGTGTCAGGAGGTCCACCGAGCCACGTCGTGCACCGAGCGAATCCCAGTGCGCCACGTGTCATCCAGTCAGCAGCCGGGTCAAACCCGCAGTCAAAGCCACACCGTTTTTCAGTTTAGCCCCGCATTTTCAAGTAATTAACTCGCAGTCCGTAGCAGTTCAAATTAAATACAATTTAGTCCTATTTTTATTCGTTTGAGTCCCTGTATTTTCCAAAAATAGTACGTGTAGTCCAATAAACGTGTAAATTCATATTTTAATTCTTTTAATTCAAAAATAAGTTTAGTTTATTTACCGAAATGCCATTGCACCTTATTTCATGCGTAACTTTTGCGTTTTAAGTCCGATTTGATCCGTTCGAATTGCGTTAGGACCGTATTTACGTTTTCTATGTGTTTATAGTACTGTTAGGCATGTTTTCAATATTTAAAATTCATGGGTAGATTTGATCTATTATTTAACTATAGGAAAACTTGTTTAAATCATAACTTATTCATTTTAACTCTAAAATAGTCTTTTTAAGTTGCGTTTGTTTCATAACGACGTGACCTACGCATTAGTAGCAATAATTTCTATGTCAAAATCTCCAGAATTTCATGGTTTAAATCCCAACTTCAATAATAAATATGTCACTAGATTTATAAATAAAATATAATAAATTCCACTTTGATTTTTAAAACCAAATATAAGTTGACTTAATTCAACTTAAGTATTTTCTCTAAAATATCTTATATATGTTTTATATAATTATTAAAATAAATGAAGTCTGTGGTTTTATTTTTAAAGTAAATCTTTTGGTAGTTGTATCTTTTCAACCGTAGCTCCGATTAGCGTGCTTCTCGCGACTGTGTGTTCATAGCGATGCGTAGAATCATATTTCAATCTCTTTTACTTATTTTTCTATGATTGGTGTACTGTTCTGATATAGATGCAATTGTATGGTATGTATGTATGTGTATAGATGTTTGTGCGGTGTTCTATGATTACGTCCAGTCGGTGAGATATACGTGGTGATCCAGAAGAAGGACGTTGAAGATTAAAGCTTACCGAAGGATCGGTGTGTAAGGCAAGTATAGCATGGGACCATCCTTATTACCTATTCAAATTTAATCACTTAATTCATATTGCATGTGTCTACCTTGTTGCCAATAAGGATATCCTAGATATTTGATATCTTGTACCTTGATACCTTTGGGTTATTGTATTGGGTAGTTTTTGCTAGTGCTTAACTAAACCATGATCTTGTAACTTGACTAATGGTATATGCAATAAACATTAAAAGAATACTTTTAGCAACATGGAAACAGGGGCTAGAGTATTTAGCTACTTTCTAAATGCTTCAGATTCCTCTCCCTAAGGACTTATCTGTACGCGATCATCCGGGACTTACAGTAAAGCTGTGAGGGCTATATGGCTCTAGCTTTAGCTTAGTATGAGGACCTTTTCTAGCTTGTTAGTGGTTACCTTTATGGCGCAAGAGGGTATGTTTCCTTTCCTGCTAGGATGTGTGTACCGTGTTGCATGCCCACGCGTGCCACTCCTAGAGAAGGGCCACATTTGCGTAGCGGTCCTAACTTGTTAGACGAACCTTTGAAAGGCTTCATAGTGAACCCTGTCGACCTTCCTTGGAAGTGGGTTAAGAGATTAGCTACCTCGGGCGAAAGGGTAAATCATGACTCATAGTGAAAGTGTACAACCTCTGCAGAGTGTAAAACTATTATAATAGCCGTGCTCACGGACATGAGCGGCCTTGGACCCTTATGGAATAGAGATGATCACTAATGGATAATTGTACTAATAATTAATTGTTTATGCTATTCATTATTCATGTTTACCTGATCATGTGTTTATAGGCTTATGGATAAACTTGTTGCCAACCAATTGCTAAAATTGTGCTAAACAAAGGCTAATCGCAGTTAAACCAGTGTCAGCCTTTTGAGCCTCATGAACCCCATGTTATGTTGCTAAGTATGATATGTACTTATGCTTGCTTTACTTTTCTGTACTTTGGATAAAAATCCTAGATGGGTACCAGATTGCTGGTTTGGAGGAGTTAGGCTTGTGGTCAGCCAGTCAGTCGTCCCTGTGGATTTGGAGTCTTCGCCTGAAGATCGAAGTCAACTTTCCGCTCTCTATACTCTGAGGTTATATTCCTTTTACTAATACGTTATGTAATAGGTATTGTCTCTTGATATTACCCTTATTTGTGGCTATATGTGAGATTTGACTTTCTAGGCTCACATATATTGTATATCTGGTTTTGTCTTTAAAACCAGGTGCTACACTGGTCAAGGAGGGGACGATGCTCGCTTCTGACTCTGACCCACTTCTCTGACCGAGAATACACCGAACCTCTGCTTATGGCTCTTCTCTGACCGGCGTGATTGGAGCCGACTAGGAACGACCGGCTAGGGACGCCAACTGGGAACGACCGCTCGGTGAGGACCTAAGAAATCAGGTAGAGCAAATAAGGTAAGGCGCTCAAGTCAACCACAATACCAAGGACCGTACCCCACATACCTACAGGACAGTACTGTCAGACCATGCCAGAAAGGTACTTTACAACCTTCCAGATCTGTTAGAACACAAACAGTGTTGTAGGCGCCAACATTTGTCCTACAATATGGTAGGCGCCGACATTTGCCATGCCAGAAGAACACGGTGGAGCCAGCCACATGCATCAGGGCATCAATAGTATTGTGGGCGCCGACAAACTGTCTTGTACCCAATGGCGTGGGCAACAAGACTAGAAAACACATAGTCTCTCTCTCTCTCTCATAACTTGTAAGGCCATCCCCTTCACCTATAAAAGGGGATGCGCGCTCTCCCAACAAAGGACAAATCATTCCGACTCTCTCTCTGTTTGCTTTGGACATTCTGAGCACTCGAACAGCTTCACGGCTCTAGAACTCTAAAGCTACATAGAGCATATGTTCCAATACTTGGCGCATGTAGGAGCTCCCATCACTCTTGGCCCTTCAGTTCAGAGTTTGATCGGACCTCTAACACCCTCATCTTGCTCCCACTCGTTTGTAACCCCACAACAAACTTCGAGCACCTAGGCTCAGGAATAAAGTCATCGACCCACTCAAATTGGACATAGGGCACATTGCCTAAACTAGTATAAACCCTGTGTCATTGAGTGCTAGGCCAGATCCAATCACAATGTACGGCAAAATGACAAATATTTACTTATTGGTCACTTTTCGCACCGACAGTTGGCGCCATCCATCTGGAGAACATGGTACGTTCACGCTTTTGGTCATCGGATGACCCACTTTTCCACCATCTTTGTCATGATGGGCTCAAGCGATATGACTTGCTTTGGCTCACTGGAGTTTCCCACACTCCCACCTGATGGGATGTGGGTTCCTCCCGTGTTTGAACCATCCTAGACCCTCTCTTCGGAAGCCTGAACTTCGTCACTGACTAGTTCGGCGTACTTCGCCTTCGCAAGGAGGCACTTGTCCCGGCACCCGTCGGAGGAGGAGCACCCTCTGTTGGCTCTGGGCCACTGGGTGGCCTCAATGACGAGACACCTGCACTTCGCTCTGAGCCCACGTCAGGCTCAAACCCCACTATAAGTAACATACATATTGTTCTTTACTCGCTATTTAATATCTTCCGCCAACTCTCCAGAGGGACCCCGTTGTCCCCACCGCAACCGCCATGCAACCGGTTCTCCTACGGCCTCGCATCCCCCGCAAACATGTATGCATGGGGGCTCCAAAAGATGCAGACGCCGCCCCCTCTCATATCTGAATTCATGGGGATGGTGGGCTATGCCCCCCTCTTTCCACAACCTCATGGATGGCGAGGTTAAAAGCGATGGCTCTAGCATCAGCGACGTCATGCCACCTAGCCACCCTCTATCCTAGCAGTGCGCTATGGTGGATGCTCTAGGATAGCCGCCGATGGTAGTAGAGTCTCTATAGACTCACACCCTTCTGGACCCTCATGCGGAGGCCCTCACACGTGTAGGAGCACGACGAGGAGTTACAACAAAGGCAGCAGAGCAAGCCGCCAGTTGCACCGGCACGCTCAGCGCAGCATGCTACGCCACATGTGCGTAACCAGACGAGCGTCACCCGGGGTCGTGCCCTCTAGGTCCAGCGCAACATCATTGACGGGGGGGACGATCCCCCATAATTCGCTCGTGCTGGCGAGAACATTGCCTCTATGGCGATGCTTCTACGCGGCCTTCCAGAGCTTGTTGACCTCCAAGAGCAGGTGATCCACCAGAACCTCCAGGCATTGGTGGAAACCACCGCCGTTCAATAGGCGGAGAGCTCCGCATCGCGACACCGACTTGTGGCCTCTCTCCCCACTAGGGGAATGGGGGCGCACCAGTTGAATCGCTCCATCCACTCACCACTACAATCACTAGGCACGGAACAGGAGGCTATAGCTGCACCATAGCTTGACTTGGCGCCTAGTCCACACTGACCACCGATGCACGAATGCCTCGGGCTAAACCAAGATGCTCGCAGCATCATCAACAATTGGTGTCAAGCCCGGGGTGATGATGACGTCCATCAAGGGGCGATGAGAGCAGGCAGCACGGGCCCCGATCGGACCATCGAGGGTAGCAGGGAAACACGCCCTAGGCATGGTCGTTGACCAGATGACCAGAGTCCTAGCCCAGACAGCCTACGACCATGGGCCTTTGGCCATCGCATCCAGAGAGCACCGTTCCCACAGCTCTTCTGACCGCCTACCAACATCACCAAATACACCGAGGAAACAAATCCTGGTATATGGCTCGAAGACTTTTGGCTTGCCTGTCGAGCCAAAGGAGTGGATGATGACCATTTCATCATTCAATACCTCCCCATCTACGTGGGGGAGCATGTTCAAGCATGGCTCGAATTCCTCCCACCTGACAATATCCACGACTAGGTAGATCTCAAGAGGATCTTCATCGAGAATTTCTAGGGGACGTATGTCCGTCTAGGGAATTCCTGGGACCTCAAGAGTTGCCAGCAGGAGCCCAATGGGTCCCTGTGGGATTACATCCATAGGTTCTCAAAATGATGCAACTCCCTTCCTAATGTCGTTGACACAGACATCATCAGCGTGTTTCTCTCAGGGACAACATGTGAGTCCTTGATCCACAAGCTTAGCTATCTGAAACCCCATACCACCTACGACCTGCTCGACGTCACCATGAACCACACCTCTTGTGAAGAGGCGGTTGGAGCGATCTTTAGTGGAGGCCAGGACAAGGGCAAGGCCAAGCGCGAGGATCAAGATGAGGGCCCCTCCACACAAAGGGGCAAAAAGAACAAGAAGGATTGGCGCTGACTGACCAACTCCGCTTTGGTCACCGTGGTCGATCACACGGGCAAGGAGCCCCAGCGGGTCCAGCCCAACCACTTCAACAAGCTCATGGAGAGTCCATGCACCAACCATGCCTACCCCGTCAAGCACCTCTACAAGGACTGCAAACTCCTCAAGCATTTTCTATGATAGGCCAATGGACCAAACAAAGGAAAGGGCAAGGACGCAGCGGCCAAGAAAGGAGACATGGTAGGCAAGTATGGGGACAGCTTTCCTTATCCTAAGGAATGCCTCATGATCTTTGGGGGATTTGTGTGACATCCGACCCAGTTTGGAATTTGGCCCATAGTGGCCCATATGCAAGTTAATGAGATATTGTGGAGAGTTTAGTCCCACCATGGTTGTTAAAGTTGGGATAGACCAACATATAAGGCTTCTAGAGTCCATCCCCGGGTTAATCCTTTTACGTGATGCGAGGACGAAAGCGTAAGTGGGATGGTGGTAGGTGTGGTTCGCTCAGCATATAGAGTGGATCTGAGCTGTTTGGACTCTGGGGCGTTACAATTTGATGCCATCTACTCTAAGCGCCAGCACAAAGTGCGCTATAGAGAGGCATGCGTCGCCGAAACGGTCATCCCCTCCTTCCTTAGTTGGTCAGAATCTCCGATCACTTTTGATCAGAGGGACCATCCTTCCCACGTCGCTAGACTGGGTCGTTACCCACTCATTATTGACCCCATTGTCCACAAGAAGTGCCTCACCAAGGTGCTGATGGATGGAGGCAGCGGCCTCAACATCCTCTACATCGACACCCTCGACGCCATGTGCATCCTTTGGTCGGAGATCCACCCAGTGAGCTCTCCCTTCCACGGTGTGATCTTGGGAACATAAGCATACTCGCTCGGGTAGATCAACCTACCCGTCACGTTTGGTGAATGAGCCAACTTTTGCTCGGAGGTACTCACCTTCGAGGTGGTGGACTTCCTAGGGTCCTGCCATGCCATCTTGGGGAGGCCATGCTACATCAAGTTCATGGCGATCCCCAACTACACCTACCTCAAGTTGAAGATGCCAGGACTGAACGGCGTCATCACTATGGGTAGCACCTTTCCGCACGCTTACATGTGTGACCGCGACCATTATGAGCTCACCACTGCCATTATCAACTAAGCTGAGCTCCCTCAGCTTGGAGAATCATCAACCCCAGCAGTCCTAGACTACAACAAGCCAACCTCCTCAACTACCTTCTGCCCACTCGAGGAAACTAAGGTGATGGGGATCGACCCCACCAACCCAACCAAGACGGTGCGGATCGAGACCCAGCTCCCAGCCAAATAGGAATGCGAGCTCACTGACTTTCTATGCGCCAATCGCAATGTCTTTGCATGGAAACCTTCTGACATGTCAGGCATACCATGGGAGGTCACTGAGCACGCATTAAGCCTCGTCCTAGGCTCAAAGCCCACCAAGCAACGCCTGTGTCGCTTTAACGACGAGAGGTGTAGGGCCATAGGTGAGGAGGTCGCCAAACTCCTAGCAACTGGATTCATCAAGGAGGTATACCACTCTGACTGGCTAGCCAATCTTGTTCTTGTTAAAAAGAAGACCGAGAAATGGAGAATGTGCGTTGATTATACTGGCCTCAACAAGGCGTGTCCAAAGGACCATTTTCCTTTGCCACGCACAGACCAGATAGTCGACTCCACCTCAGGATGCGAAATCCTCTCCTTTCTAGATGCCTACTCAGGCTACCACCAGATTGCGATGAAAGAGTCCGACCAGCTCACAACTTCATTCATCACCCCATATGGTTCGTACTGCTATATAACCATGTCTTTCGGTCTGAAGAACGCTGGCTCCACCTATCAATGGTGCATGCAGCAATGCTTCGCCAACCAAATTGACCCACTCGACCAGCCTAACCAAGTCGAACGGCCAAAACCAACAATCGTTGTCTATATTGATGACATAGTGATCAAAATGGCTCAAGCTTACAACCTGATCGTGAACTTTGCCACAACGTTCGCAAACCTCTAAAGGTTCAACATCAAATTGAATCCCAAAAAATATGTTTTTGGGGTTCCAAAGGGGAAGTTGCTTGGATACATCATGTCCAAACACGGCATCGAGGCCAATCCTGAAAAAATCATGGACATCTCCAACATGGGCCCCATACGCAATGTCAGGGGCATACAAAGGCTCACCGGCTATTTGGCCGCCCTAAGCCAGTTCATCTCCTAGCTAGGCGAGCGGGGGATGCCTCTCTACAAGCTTCTCAAAAAGACAGACATGTTCGTCTGGACTGAGGAAGCACATCATGCTTTGGAGAGCCTCAAAGCGTCACTAACGTCGGCCCCAATCCTCGTCGCTCTCGAACGGGGAGAACCCCTCCTCTATGTCACGGCAAGCAACCATGTGGTGAGTACCACCCTAGTCATCGAAAGGGAGGAGCTAGGACACCACCTTAAGGTCCAACGACCGATATACTTCGTCGGGGAGGTACTCACTGATGCCAAGGTTCGGTACCCCCAGGTGCAGAAACTTCTATACGCCGTGCTGATGGTGACGCAGAAGCTCCTATACTACTTCACCGACCACGAAGTCTTGGTCATCACTTCATACCCGCTGGGAGACAACATTTGCAACCGTGACGCCGTGGGACGAATCTCCAAGTGGGCACTTGAGCTGATGGGCCACAACATCAGGTATATCCCCAGCACCGCTATTAAGTCTCAGGCTCTTGTGGACTTTGTCGCTAAATGGACGGAGGTCTAGCTCCTGACCCCAGACGTCACCCATGAATACTGGATGATGTACTTCGATGGGTCTATAATGGCGCCCATCTCAAGGGCTAGAGTGATTCTGATCTCCCCGGAGGGGGGTAGGCTCCGCTACACGATCCGCCTCCATTTTTTGGCCTCAAACAATGCCGTAGAATACGAAGCCCTCATCAATTGACTGCGCATCACCATCGAGCTCGGCGCTACATGGCTATACGTCCACAGCGACTCAGAGTTAGTTGTCGACCAAGTCATGAAGGAGTCCTCTTACAAAAGCCCCCTCATGGCAGCATACTGCCAGGAGGTGCGTAAGCTCGAGGATAAATTCTAGGGGATCGAGCTACATCATGTCCCCCAAAAGGACAACGATGCCATCGATTTTGTCACAAAATTGGCTGCTAGGCGGGTTCTGTCTCCAAATGGGGGTCTTCATCAAACGACCTTCACGAGCCATCTACCCACGTCTTGGAAGGTCCAATCCAGACACACCTCGATGCCAATCAAGCACTTAGGAGCTTCGACATCGGTGCCTCCATGACAACATCATCCGTCGATGTCGTCGTGGTAGCACTCGATCAAGCCGACTGGAGAGCACTGCTACTCACCTACCTCCTCGAAGAGATTCTCCCACCAGAAAGGACTGAAGCACGATGAATCACTAGGCGCGCCAAGACGTTCGTCATATTTGGTAACGAACATTACAAGCAGAGTCTATCGAGAGTACTCATGAAGTGTGTCCCTACCAACCAAAGGAAACAGCTCCTCCTTGAGGTCCATGCTGGAATCTACGGACATCACATGGCCCTGATGTTGCTGGTCAGAAAAGCCTTTTGCTAAGGTTTTTACTGGCCCACTATGCTATGAGATGCAGAGGAGGTCATCCATAGGTGTGAGGAATGCCAGTTCTACGCTCGACAAACTCATTTGCCAGCACAGGAGCTTCAAACCATCCCCATCACGTGGCCATTTGTGGTCTGGGGCCTTGACATGGTCGGAACCCTCAAAAAGGGACCAGGTGCCTTCACTCACCTACTCGTAGCGGTGGACAAATTCACCAAGTGGATAGAGGCGAAGCCCATCACCAACATTCGCTTAGAAGAGGCGATCAAGTTCTTCCTTGACATCATCTACTGTTTCAATGTTCCTAACTGTATCATCAATGACCATGGAACTAACTTCATCGAGAAGAAGTTCCTAGACTTCTATGATGGATACGACATCAGGATCGACTAGGCCTCAGTCGGACATCCACGTACTAATAGTCAGGTCGAGCGGGCCAATGGCATGGTCCTCCAAGGACTCAAGCCATGCATCTTCGACCGACTCAATAAGTATGTCGAGTGATGGGTTGCAGAGGTCCCAGCGATCCTCTGGAGCCTGAGAATGACTCTAAACCGATCCATAGGGTTCACTCCCATCTTCTTAGCCTACGGAGCTAAAGTAGTGTTGCCCTCCGACCTCGATCACAGCGCCCCAAGAGTGAAGGCCTTCGATCGAGACTAAGCCACAGAGGCTCAATAGGACGTGGTTGACCTGCTCGAGGAGGCACGCAAGACGACTGTCATCCGCTTCGCTCACTACCAACAAACTCTCCTCGGGTACCATGAAAAAAAATCAGAGGGAGGATCCTCGAGGTCGATGATCTCATGCTTCGGAGAACCCAATCAACCAAGAAGAAACATAAACTCTCTCCACCATGGGAAGGACCCTATACGGTGAGCGAGGTGATCCAATCGAACACCGACTGACTGAAGGACAACAATGTCAATGTTCTCACCAACACATGGAACATCAAACAGTTACGTTGTTTCCTCCCCTAAAAACTCAGTCTTACCGCTTTCTTTCATTCAATGTTTGCTCCTACAAGCACCCCAGCCCGAGCACTCTCAGCTTGGGTTGCTCGGGGGCTCCATGAGGGTGTGATGCCACCTCTCTTTTTTCCTACCATATAGTAAATACTTTTCACTCGAACGAAAGGGTAGTCCGTTCCTTTAATTACCCTATGTAACTTTGTTTTAAACTCCCGACCGATCACACCCCACCACGACCTACGGTTACAAGCAACTGAGCCTCGTGGGTCACACCTAGGTTCTTAAGGTTGCTGCCTACTGGTCAAATAGGCAGGTGTGAAAAAGAAAGGATAAAAAACAAAGCTATGCTAGGGTAAAAACAAAGAAAGGATGGGACATGCTTCCCCTTATAAGTGATTCCATCACAAAACGAAACCGAAGAATTCATGAATACAAAAAATTGTTCACACAGGGGCTCCCCCATGAACTTACCCTTTACATTTACTAATTGTTTCTACTCTAAATTCTATTGTGGTTGCCCGACGGCATCGGCTGACGGCGTGGTCAACAAGGATAAGGGCTGCTCGCTTGCCGATAGGACGATGTTCGGCTCGGTCAGAGGCAGGACGATGCTTGTTTTTGACCCAGTCTCCACTTTGTCCGCAGGCTGGATGATGTCTTCTAGGCGCACGCCTTTAGCCACACTCGAATGGTGAGCCTCCATCACCCACTACACGGAGACTTGCTCGGCAACCATCTATGTGTATGGCACCAAACTCTCCCCGAGCGCATGGAAGGCATCCGTGCTCCAGCCATCGGCGTACCATCTATAGATGGCAGTGCAGTCCCGGTCTAGGTGGTGCGTCGCCACTAAGGTTAGCACCCCCGATGTCTCGTAGAACATCCCATCGAAGCTGAGTGCCCGAACCTCATTTGGGACCTCCGCTAGCTAGATGGCGGGTATGCTGGTGCTCGGTGCCGACCCAAACACCTCGGAAATGACCACCTAGGCGACATTGTAGATCTAGTCAAGCTCCCCCTTGAGAGCATGTCACTCTTCAAGGGACTTGGCTAGCGCCTCCGTGCTCCGACCAATCACCGCCTTGGCTGTCTCCTGCTCCTGCTCTAGAGAACCAATTTTTTCGCCCAGTTCTAAAAAAAGGATGATAAGCTCAGAAGCAAGGGAAAGGAAAAACCAAGACATCAACCAAACGTGGAATAGATACATACCGAGGCGGGTGCCTTCGAGGATGGAGAGCCCTTGCTCTTGTTGGGTGACCTTCTCGAGCAGTCGGGCGTTTGACTCGTCCACCCCAAGCACTTGCCCCCGGAGCGCGAGCACTTCTCGATCAGCCTCCGTCTAGGCCTTCCGCTCTGTCTCTAGAGCCTCCAAGGACTTCTAGAGTGCCACCTCGGTCTCCGCTAGGTGGACCTTTGCTACGTCGAGTCCCCGCTCGGCAGCAGTCGCCCGTTCCACCATGAGCAGTTTTGCCACCCACGCTCCAGTCGCCTCGGCCGCCGTGTCTTGGGACTTGCGGTGAGTGGATTCTAGCTGGCACTCAAGCTTGTTGACCCACCATGACATCACGGCTTCCTGCTCCATTCGATCATGCTCCTCCAGAAGGAAATAGGACTTGCGGATCAATGTCGCCTCTAACTCCTGTAAAGCGAGAAGCAAGCATGCTGAGACAACTAGTGGAAGACCAAGGAGTTGAGGACAAATACTAAAAAACCAAAAGGCTTACCTCGGCGATGCATGGCAGGTCAACTGAGACCGCCTGATGGATGAGCTCAACCTGTTCCAAAGCCTCCTTGAGCCTTGCCTTGGTTTGGGCGAGGTCAAACTCCATCGATAGTCCTCTCTCCAATAGGAAGTGCCAGAGCATCACCTCCTCCTCATCACAAAGGATGAACCGAGCCTTCCTCAGGTCACTGGGGCAGGGCCACCCCAGCGCCTGCCTCGCTAGAACAGGTGAAAGGTCCTTGTGTGGTTTTGGTAATTGAGTGACAACCTAGGTGGACTAATTGTGTTTATGTGAGATACACAGGTGATTAGTCCATAGGTACATATGTGTGAGCAACATATGCCATGAAGGTGAAAATGGCTTGGAGATGTTGCAAAGCTCACACATGTGATGATGAAGGAGCTCATTGCACATGAGACATGACATTGAGTCATGTGATCAAAGGTGGAGAAGATCAAGACAAGACTTGGCTTGATGGACCGGTTGCAAGAGTGAAGGGCAAGTCGGAGGCTTTGGAGTGATGGACCACGTGGCGGTGAAGCTTGAGCAAGACTTGGCGCCGATGGACGAAGGCAACGGTGAAAAGCAAGTGAATTCAAGATCGATGAACCAATATGATCACGTGATGATATGAAGTGGATCATATCATTATTGATCGTGTTGGTGCATGTGTTGCATCGACATTGGAGGAGATGGAATGGAATGCGCAAGGCAAAGGTATAACCTAGGGCATTTCATTTCACCGGTCATAGGTGTGTAGAGAAGTTTATGACCAAGTTTAGGATAGATGGCCATACTATCAAGAGGGGCAAACTTGTTTGCATATCGGTCATCTAGTGCCACTCGAGTGATCTAACTTTGCATCATCGCTAGGATCGAGTGGCATGGCAAGTTGAGTGGCTAACACCCTTGAAAATGTTTGTGAAAATATGCTAACACATGTGCACAAGGTGATACACTTGGTGGGTGGCACATTTGAGCAAAGGTGAAGAAGTTAGAGGTGAAAAGGAGTTAGTCACGCTGGTCACAGAGTGACCGGACACGTCCGGTATGGTGACCGGACACGTCCAGTATTTGGCGACGTACTCAGTGACCGGACGTGTCTGATGTGAATCAGAAAACGTGGTGTTCGGTAGTACAGTCGATCGGACGCTGGCAGCATCCAGTCCGGTGTGACCGGATGCGTCCGGTCGTCCGTGGGTGCTTACTGTACTCGACCGGACGCTGAGGCTCAGCGTCCGGTCAGTTTCTAACAGACACGTCCGGTCGGCCCTAGAGGCTTACTAGACTCGACCAGACTCAATGGCTGAGCATCCAGTCATTTCATGCTAAGCGTCCGGTCATCTTGTTAGAGAGCCATTGGAGGCAACAGTCGGACACGTGGCGGTCAGACAGCTACCGGACATGTCCGGTATAGCGACCGGATAGTCCGGTATTCGCGTCCGGTACGTCCGGTGCAGCGTCCGGTCGACCCGAAAAAATGCCTAGTAAAAGGGTAACGGCTAGTTTAGCCCTTGGGGCTATAAATAGAAGTGGCCTTTGGCCATGGCTGGTGCTGAGCACCTTGGGGGACTTTGTGTCCATGCTTGAGAGTGCTTAGGAGCCCTTTATCTCACATATACTTGATAGTGATCATCCGATTGTGTGAGTGAGCGATTCTAGTGCGATTGCATCGTGAGGTTGCATCGAGTGGCACTAGGTGATCAAGTTGCAAGCTGGTGGTGCTTGTTACTCTTAGAGGTTGCCACCTTCTAGATGGCTTGGTGGTGGTCTCCGTCGAAGCCCGCAAGAAGCTTGTGCGGTGCTCCGGAGAAGAGCTTGTGAGGGGCATTGTGCTCGTCCCGCAGGAGTCATGAAGAGCAACTTTAGTAAAGTGTGTCATTGAGCTACCCTCACCTTTGGGGTAGGTTCTTGCGGCACCCGACGTGCGGGCTTGGTGGGTGATGCCAATTAGCCGCCGAACCACCAAGTGAGCGGTCGACACAATGGGGACTAGCGTGTTGGCAAACACGTGAACCTCGGGAGAAAAATCATCATGTCAACCTTGTTCTTCCCGTTGGTTTGCATCCCTGTTACACAAGCTTGCAATTACTTTCATATACATTGAGCTTGTGTTGTTGCTTTTGTAATTAGTTAGCTTGTGTAGCTTGCTAGTTACCTTCTTGCTTGTGTAGCATAGAAGTAGCTCCCTTGCGTGGCTAATTTGGTTTGTGTAACCTTGTTAGTCACATTGCTTAGTTTGTGTAGCTAAGTAATTGCGCTCTCTAATTTGGCATTGGTTGCCTTGTTATTGAGCATTGCTAGTGAGCTTAGTTGGCTTTGTGCTTTTGCTTACTAGCATGTGTAGGAGCTCCCTTGTTGCTTAAAGTACTAATGGCATAGGTTTGTGTGACCTTGCTTCTAGAATTGGTTAGGAGAGCTCTAGCTAGCCCATCACCTTTATTGCTTAATTAGGATATTTGCAAGGTGCTAGTGAACATAGATAGAGGGGTGTAGTCTTGGCTAGACCGATGGTTTTAATTCCGCACTTGTTTTTGGTTAGCCAACGTGATTAAGTTTTAAAAAGGACTATTCACCCTCCCCCCCTCTAGTCGCCATCTTGACCCTTTCAATTGGTATCGGAGCCCGGTCTCTCATTTGTGGTCTTCACCGACCCGAGAGGATGGCGGCTTATGGGCTAGATGTTCATTGTCCACATATTTTTTATGGCACACACTTTGCACGATGGAAAAATTGGATGATATACAATTTTAAGTTTATTTGCCCTCAAATATGGTGGATGGTAGATGTAGGCTTTTCTCATGTGTTGGATGAAGATAATCTAACTCAAGCACAAGAGAAATGCCTAGATCTCGACATCCAAGCTACTAACATCATGTATAGATCTTTGCATGATTGCATATTTGGTGAGATCATCAACGTGAAGACCGCCAATGAGATTTGGAGTTATCTCAATGAGAAATATGGGACGGTCTCCGATGATGATGATGAGCCCAAGATGGAGGCACACGAGTGTGTTGAGCATAACCATAATTTGGTGATTGTGGAAGATTGCTCCACCTCATGGTCAAGTGAAGATGATAATAATCATGTCAGAAGATCACTTGACAAGATTGATGATGATGCCACAAGTGATGCCAATGATGATGCTACTCCATGCACACTTGATGGTGATAATGATGGATCATGCTCGGGCTACGAGAGTGATGATTCTTCAAGCTCTCCAACTACATCACATTGCTTCATGTCACAAGGTGACACTAAGGTATCTAATGCAAATGTGATTGATCTTGATTCATATGAGGAGCTTCTAGATAGGTATGGTTGCATGATCAAAGCTTTAGAAAAAGAGATGACTAAAACCAAGAAATTGAAAATTGAAAACTCTTTTCTAAAGAACACATGTGAACAACAAAAGCATCTACTTTATGTTACTACTTGTTCACATGAGGAGCAAAAATGGGCTCATGAGGAACTTAGTGTTGCTCATGATAACTTGGTACAAGACCATGCTTTTCTCACTATGAAGATTTCTAATGGAAAGACTAAAACTAGTGAGAGCTCATCACATGGGTCAATTGATCAATCACATATTGTTGCTAACCCTTGTGATGTAGGCAAGAAGCATGTATCCACCTCTTGTGATGACTTATTAGATATGCCATGCTCTTCACAATTAGATGCTTGTTCTACTTCTATGTCTTGTGAGACTAACCTTTTGAAGGAGAACAATGAGCTCAAAAATGAATTGAAGAAATTGAGCAACAAGCTAGAGAGGTGCTACAACTCTCAAGTCACCTTTGAGCACATATTGAAGACTCAAAGAAACTATGGTGACAAGTGTGGCCTTGGCTTCAAGAAGAAGATGACAAAGGGTGAAAGAAAGAGAGAAAGAAAGATGAAGAAGCTACAACAAAGAAAGCTTTCTCATACCATGTGCTATCGGTGTCATGAAGCGGGACACCTTGCAAATGGTTGCCCTAACATTGAGAAGCTCAAGAAGATAAAAGAAGATGAGAGGCTCAAGCATGTGAAGTGCTTCAAGTGCCGCACTTGGGGTCATCTTACCTCATTGTGCCCAACCAAGCAATTGGTAAAGCAACAAGTGAAGCCTCAACCAAAGCCACAAGTTGAGCAAGAGAAGACACCCCAAGAGCAAATCAAGATCAACCATGAAGATGGTGATTCAATGATAAAGAAGAAGAAAATAAGAAGGGGTGGAAAGGCAAGGCATCCAATGCAAATTCAAGATGCCAAGATGATGAGCAAGAATGAAGATGATAAGAAAGATTATGCAAACATCAAGTGCTTCAAGTGTGGAAATATGGGACACTTTGCCTCTAAGTGTCCTACCAAGCTTGAGATGAAGGCTCAAGCAATCTATGAGAGGCAAGGCAATGAAAAGCACCATATGAGCAAGGAAGAGAAGGCTCAATCAAAGAGAAAGTTCTACTCATGCCGGGAAAGGGGACACATGGCACATTCATGTCCCCTAGGTAAAATTTCTAAGCCTATTTCAATTAATGATCATGATATGCTTAGAAAGGATGGCAATGGTACCTCATTGGTTGTAATTGCAAAACATCCCGCTATTCATACTAAGGCGGTGCCTAAGTATGTTGCTCCTAACTTGAGAGGACCCAAACTAGTTTGGGTACCATCAAAAAGTGGATGATTGTTTGTAGGTACCATCGGCATTGTAGACTTGATTCAATTGATCTCACATTGTTCATCATATGTTGAATCAAGTTATGAAGCTTAGTGCACATCCTAACCCAATGCCAAGAGAAAATTGAGTGAAGTCCAAGTGCTATCAACATACAAGTGTCAATTCAAGTTGTTGGTGATTCATTGGATATATTTGATGACTTGCAAATAATTGAGTTGAAGCTTGCTAGTTGGATAATCATGAGCTAACCAAGGTATATCTCTTGTTGATCATTTCATTTGGGTGCATATGAGTTGATTGAATTGGATAAATATGCAAAGTTGCTTGCTATAAGTTGATTGAATGAATAATTGCTTAGTAATCAAGTTTCGATTGATTTGTGTTGAATAAAGTTCATAAGATGACATTTAGTAAGTGATTTGAATGGATATATGTCTTATGGAAGTATTCAAACAAGTTAGTTTCAAGTTTGATTCATATTTAATGAAGTATAGCTCAATTATCGAAATCTGTCCTATATTGCAAAATCTGAGCTAGCTGTGATCTTAGCCATGTTTGAGTGATCAAAACTTATTGGATTGGCATAAAACTTGGTGTACATACTATAGACTTATGGTATAAGATGCTTTACAATTTTCATGAGAATTGGATAAGAAATGCTTAGGTTTTGGAGTGGATCTTGTCAGCTATAGTGCAACAGTTTTCAGCATATAGCAGTGGTGGAAGAACTGATATATGGCAGTAATCTAGAAGCCAAATAAAGCTCAAATTTTTACAGCTGCTAGATAACTTAGTAAAGAACATCTCCACCAAATTTCGTGGTATTTGTATTTGTACTTTGGGATATATGCTTATTTCTTTGAAGGGTACAAAATCTGTCAGAAAAGTGACAAATGTTGGATTGATCTAGAGTCACTTTGATTGAAAGGTCCTCAAGTTGGAAAACATGTTTACAAGTGTTTGAGGTACCTACGTTTGGTTTTGAGATGATCCAGAAGCATGACAAAATATGAGTACAAGGCTATTTGATTATGGAGTGTACTTCGCACACCTTTGGTACTCAAGATGAAGATCAAGATCAAACTCAAGTTGAAGATGAAATTTAAGTTCTAGATATGATTTGAGATCATTTGATAGAAAGAAAAGGACTTAAAGAAGGAATCAAGGTTACTCACCAAGTTAAGTCCATCACTTGGATCAATCAATCGAGTCATTTCAAGTGAGTATCAAGAATGATTCTTGGAGAGAGGTCACTTCTCCCTAGTGTAGGGGCTTGCCGCCTATGTGTAGGTGAACCAAGTGTGGTACTTGGAAGGCTAACATAGAAGTGGTGATCCAAGGAACATTTGAGATGCTTAGTTGAAGCAATCAAAAGGGTTGATCAAGAAAAGCAAGCAACACCCAAAAGATAGCTAGTCATGATATTTCAAGTGGTATTCTCAAATTGATGCTCTCATGCAAGCAAAGATCAAAAGATAAAGCAAGCCAACCACAACAAGAAAGTGCACTTGATCATAAGTGGTATTCATTTCATATGGGTGAAGAATGAAATTCAACATGGTATCTATTGGTCTTCACCAAGCTTATAATTGGACTTCACATTGCTATTGGAGTAATGAATTGAAATCTATGTGACTATCCTCTACTCCAACATAGCAAAGGTATCATTGTAATGTGCATGATCATTTCATCCCTTACTAGTATGCGATTAGTGCATATAGTACATACTTCATAGGATCATGCATAACAAATGAAATGTTTAAATTCATAGCCTACCACTATTGTTTGAATGATTACTTGATCTAGTGGTTAGTATATGAATTTGTTCATGAGCAAGTAAACCCAAGTAATTGATCTAATTTGGATTGCTAACAAGTGACAAGTACAACATTGGCAAGATAACCCTTGCAAGAGGTGTGAAGAAGCTTGTCATTGGTTCAAACCAGACTTGGAAGCTTAGGCAAATCAATTTAGTTCAAGAAGCTCATGATAGTGATAAGAGTACAAGCACAAGACAACAATACAAATGGATATCTAGTTTGTTTGTTTCAAGTGGTATCTAGACTCAAGTATTTCATCAAGATTTCATAAGTAATGTCTAGATCAACTCACAAGTGATATCCTATAAGTGGTACTCATAAAGATAGCGAATGTTCAAGAAATGGTTTATATTGAAAAATTCAACAAGTGGTTCCAAACTAGAAGATTCTTTCAAGTGGTATCTACTTCATACAAGTGGTATTACATCTATATATGATATCAATCATGAAAAGCGATGGTTCCACAAGTGATCCTCAACTTTAAGTGATCATCAAATGAAGAATGCATCCCTCACCTACAAGAGCTCAAGTGTATCAAATGGATGACCCATGCTATCACATAGGGGGAGATATACCACAAATTGATATCAAGATCAAAGATCCTATGTGTGGTATCTCAAGAAGCCCTACACAAGATTCAAGTGGTACAACTTTCAATTGGTATCAAATTGGTATCTACAAGTGGGGTCATTCCAACAATCAAGTGATGTCCATCAAAAATACAAGACTCAAGCCTCCACCATCTACCCCAAAATGTATACCCTTACATCAATAAGAAGCACACCTTTTATGGAAATTGATGACAAAGGGGGAGAGATTGTACAAAAATATGAAAGCCTTTATAGGGGGGAGAGATAAATTGTGTAAGGGGAGAGATAAGATATGAAAGCTTAAGAGGTTAGACATGAATATGGACAAAGAGGGAGCAACATTGAAGAAAATAGATGGATCAAAATTCTTGGACAAGAGAAGCACACAAGTAAGGGGAGCAAGCTCATGAACTTTGATTGATTGCATTTAATATGTGCATATTCATGTGCTTGCTTGCATTGCATAAGTTTTTAAATTCAAGATGCATGCTTGTGTGGTGTATGCTAGTTGTAGAACTTGAATGATGATTTGATAACTAGCATGCACAGGATGATAGCTAGACACTTGGAATGCTTTTCAAGTAATGCTAGTACCTTGCTTTTAATGTTGATCTCACAAGGTATCTAGTGCTTTTATTGCCAAGTGATATCTAGCTAACCATGGTGCTAAGGATGAACTTCAAGGTGCAACTCCGATTGGTACACACTTCAAAGGTTTATTCTTTATACCTTAGCATCATTTGGTAGTAATTATTCTCCCATAATTTTAATCTATGCATATGTGTGACCTTCAAATCAAACACTCTAGCACATATGTAGGGGGAGCTAATACTACCATTTCGGGTTTGTGGTACTTGTCCAAAATCATTTTCACATGATAAAATTGCTTGGGCAAGCAACATAAATCCAAAAGAGCTTAATTTCCATATCTTTGTAGAGTTGTCATCAATTACCAAAAAGGGGAGATTGAAAGGTCCTTGTGTGGTTTTGGTAATTGAGTGACAACCTAGGTGGACTAATTGTGTTTATGTGAGATACATAGGTGATTAGTCCACAGGTACATATATGTGAGCAACATATGCCATGAAGGTGAAAATGGCTTGGAGATGTTGCAAAGCTCACACATGTGATGATGAAGGAGCTCATTGCACATGAGACATGACATTGAGTCAAGTGATCAAAGGTGGAGAAGATCAAGACAAGACTTGGCTTGACGGACTGGTTGCAAGTGTGAAGGGAAAGTCGGAGGCTTTGGAGTGATGGACCGTGTGGCGGTGAAGCTTGAGCAAGACTTGGCGCCGATGGACGAAGGCAACGGTGGAAAGCAAGTGAAGTCAAGATCGATGAACCAATATGATCACGTGATGATATGAAGTGGATCATATCATTGTTGATCGTGTTGGTGCATGTGTTGCATCGACATTGGAGGAGATGGAATGGAATGCGCAAGGCAAAGGTATAACCTAGGGCATTTCATTTCACCGGTCATAGGTGTGTAGAGAAGTTTATGACCGAGTTTAGGATAGATGGCCATACTATCAAGAGGGGCAAACTTGTTTGCATATCGGTCATCTAGTGCCACTCGAGTGATCTAACTTTGCATCATCGCTAGGATCGAGTGGCGTGGCAAGTTGAGTGGCTAACACCCTTGAAAATGTTTGTGAAAATATGCTAACACATGTGCACAAGATGATACACTTGGTGGGTGGCACATTTGAGCAAGGGTGAAGATGTTAGAGGTGAAAAGGAGTTAGTCGCGCTGGTCACAGAGTGACCGGACGCGTTCGGTATGGTGACCGGACATGTCCGGTATTTGGCGACGTACTCAGCGACCAGACGCGTCCGGTCGCCACACCGGACGTGTCTGATGTGAATCAGAAAACACGGTGTTCGGCAGTACAGTCGATCGGACGCTGGCAGCATCCAGTCCGGTGTGACCGGATGTGTCCGGTCGTCCGTGGGTGCTTTCTGTACTCGACCGGACGCTGAGGCTCAGCGTCCGGTCAGTTTCTAACAGACGCGTCCGGTCGACCCTAGAGGCTTACTGGACTCGACTGGACTCAGTGGCTGAGCGTCCGGTCATTTCATGCTGAGCATCTGGTCATCTTGTCAGAGAGCCGTTGGAGGCAACAGTCGGACACGTGGCGGTCAGACAGCTACCGGACATGTCCGGTATAGCGACCAGACACGTTCGGTACTCGCGTCCGGTGCGTCCGGCGCAGCGTCCGGTCGACCCAAAAAAACACCCAGTAAAAGGGTAACGTCTAGTTTAGCCCTTAGGGCTATAAATAGAAGTGGCCTTTGGCCATGGCTGGTGCTAAGCACCTTGGGGGACTTTGTGTCCATGCTTGAGAGTGCTTAGGAGCCCTTTATCTCACACATACTTGATAGTGATCATCCGATTGTGTGAGTGAGCGATTCTAGTGCCATTGCATTGTGAGGTTGCATCGAGTGGCACTAGGTGATCGAGTTGCAAGCCAGTGGTGCTTGTTACTCTTGGAGGTTGCCACCTCCTAGATGGCTTAGTGGTGGTCTCTGTCGAAGCCCGCAATAAGCTTGTGCGGCGCTCCGGAGAAGAGCTTGTGAGGGCCATTGTGCTCGCCCCGCGGGAGTCATGAAGAGCAACTTTAGTAAAGCGTGTCATTGAGCTACCCTCACCTTCGGGGTAGGTTCTTGTGGCGCCCGACGTGCGGGCTTGGCAGGTGATGCCAATTAGCCGCCGAACCACCAAGTGAGCGGTCGACACAACGAGGACTAGCGTGTTGGCAAACATGTGAACCTCGAGAGAAAAATCATCATGTCAACCTTGTTCTTCCCGTTGGTTTGCATCCCCGTTACACAAGCTTGCAATTACTTTCATATACATTGAGCTTGTGTTGTTGCTTTTGTAATTAGTTAGCTTGTGTAGCTTGCTAGTTACCTTCTTGCTTGTGTAGCATAGAAGTAGCTCCCTTGCGTGTCTAATTTGGTTTGTGTAACCTTGTTAGTCACATTGCTTAGTTTGTGTAGCTAAGTAATTGCGCTCTCTAATTTGGCATTGGTTGCCTTGTTATTGAGCATTGCTAGTGAGCTTAGTTGGCTTTGTGCTTTTGCTTACTAGCATGTGTAGGAGCTCCCTTGTTGCTTAAAGTACTAGTGGCATAGGTTTGTGTGACCTGCTTCTAGAATTGGTTAGGAGAGCTCTAGCTAGCCCATCACCTTTATTGCTTAATTAGTATCTTTGCAAGGTGCTAGTGAGCATAGATAGAGGGGTGTAGTCTTGGCTAGACCGATAGTTTTAATTCCGCACTTGTTTCGGTTAGCCAGCCTGATTAAGTTTTAAAAAGTACTATTCACCCCCCTAGTCGCCATCTCGACCCTTTTAGCAGGGGATCTCCACTTTCTCGACTCCGCGGCCCACTGGTGGATGTTCTGCCTCCGGCCTAGCCATGTCTCCTCCTGACCCCTCTAGCTCCAAATGGGAGGGCGAGCCGTGTGTTCCTCAACCGGGCAAGGCAGGGAGCCTGTTCTCCCTCCTCTCTTCCACTATGGCTGTTGGTGGAGGGATCGCAAAGGTCACCTCTGACCCAACCTCCACCGTCACCATGGGGATCGCTACCATCACTGCCGCCACCGCTACCATACTCGTGACCAACTAGGAGGGCACAACCCCCAGAAGGGAAGGTCACACTGCCACTAGTTTGCTTTCCCCATTGCTCGTCATGACTCGCTATAGGCTAGGCCTCCACTCCTCCCATACGGGAGGTGGGGCGATGCCCAGTCCCATCAGTCCCTAGCCGCTGTAAAAAACATATAGGTCAGTCGTGCTCAAAGAACTCATCTGTGAGATCGAAAAAGGAACAAAGATGCATACCTAGATGAAAGCAGCAGATGGGTCATGGCCCGTGCCCCCTCGCATCGATCGAGGGAGGAGCCGACCCAGCCGGTTCCCAATTAGCCCATGAATCACCACGACTATCGGCCCATGTGCACCCATCAGAGCAACTGACGAGGCATCTCCCCGTTGTGGGTCACGTGCATGCACTGACCCCAAAGACGTGGGGGTACGAGCATGCTCCCCCGACCGGTTGGCATGCCCTGCCACACTCGAAGCAGGCAGGTGTGAAGCCAATGACACCTTCGAATGGCGCGGTGACTGCACCTGCTTTGCCTCTCGCTCGGTGGTGTCTAAGCTCACGGCATGCTTCCTTGACGCAGAAATGTCACCACCGACAGTAGACGTGTCCCTAGGCTCACGACACTCCATCGAGGTCGCAACGATGCCCTAGTCTCCTTCATCCTCGAAGGTGCTCGTGTTGCCACCCATCTCCATGGGCTCCTCTAACTCGAACTCCACCTCCATGTCGCTCTGATTTTCACCACCCCACACCCGCTAGGCGATCTCCTTCTCCTTCTCGTGCCTCCTCTAGGTCTTTTAAGCTCTCTTCTTCTTTTTTGGCAACCGCTGCCTCTTACAGAGTGGCTTGCCGAGCTGCGCCCTCTGGCCCCCTCGAAAGATGTGGTCAGGACTTGTAACCCATGAGTCCCTATGAAATGGATGACTCAAAGTCAAAATACAGGAGAGCAAAAGGGAAAAGGACACGGAATAAGAAGATGGGAGCACACTAGATTGGACAGCTTTGCAGCGTGAAGAGGTCCAGGCTTTCCTTCAAGGGACTCTTTGTCCCTCAGTTGCAACACCCAGTCAAGCCAACTCCAGACTTCATCCTTCGTCAACTCCTCTGGCGACGTGCGGTCAGGATCCGTTGGGCCAGAGTAGGCCCACATCGGTCACCACCTCTCCGCCAGCGGAGCGACTCGACGGTGGAAAAAGTGTGGAACACCCATAGCCCATTGAGGCTGTGTAACACTAGCTTCTGGAGCTTCACCTCGATGACCTCCAGCTTGTTCTACCGACTGGGGGGCCCCCATGACCAGCTCTCCCGCCTCTCCGGCCTTCTTCCGGTGAACAACAGGAATGGTGCCTCCACTGGGTTCCTAATGTAGAACCACTCCCCATGCCACCCCTGATTGGAGTCACAGGGGGAGTACATGGGGTAGGAGCCCGACGGCCTTGGCTTCTTCTGCAAGGCAAAGCCCACAACCGGCGTGGTCTTGGATGGCTTACCCTCCGACAAGGCTTGCCCAGTGAAGATCCGCTAGAAGAGGTCCATGTGTGGCTCCATCCCGAGGAAGGCCTCATAGATAGTGACGAAGCCGGCAACGTGTAGCACCCCAATCGAATTGAGGTGCTGCAGCTCCAGGCCCCACTCATTGTGGAGCCCGTGCAGGAACCAGTGCGTGGGATATCCTAGACCGTGCTTGTGGAAGGTGAGGAAGGAGACAACCTTGTCCACCTAAGGTCACGGAACAGCCTCCCCTGGCGCAGGAGCCCTCCAATGCGCCACCTCCTTCGGCGGAAGCAGCCCCTTCTTGGTGAAGGCGGCTAGCACCACCTCATCTATGTTGGATGGCCTCCAGTTCAACATCTTGCTCTGAATTCATGAACAAATCTATGAGTTCTCCTCTCCCTAGCTTTACCCTCTCTCTCTCTCTCAGAAATCGCCGTGGCGCATGAACGTGCTTGGCAAGAAGGAAGGAGGAGGAGAGGCGGTAGATGGAGAAAGGCGAAGGAATAGGACAAAAACCCTCTCCCTTCCCCTATTTAAATGTGAATTGGCATGCGATGGGACGCGTCCTGACTGATGGGATGCACCCTATCCAACGAAACGTCACCCGGTTAAAGCAGGACGTCGACTGGGTTGGGCCCACCACTACCATAACCTAGGCATAGGAAACAAGGTGCAATCGCATGCAAACGACCCTCCGCCTTCCTAGGCAAGGTTTGGAAGGGCCCACCAATAGGATCTCCATCGAGGAGAGACCAATGGGCTACCTAAGTCGATCAGATGGCTTAGGCGACTAATGAGAGATAGGTAAGGGGTAGTGGGATGCCCCATGTGGGCTACGCCGACTCTGTCATGAATGATGGACACGGATCCCATTCGGACATATCCGATAAGAGCTCCTCAAACCCATCACTCGAGTCATCAAGGTAACTTTACCAAACCTTCTTACTTTATTTTCTGATGCATGATCATTCATTCATCCTTTCTCATACACGCATTCACACATACATTCATACAATCATTCATTCATCCATACATCCAAAGCATCGCATATGCAATTAATGCATCACAACGCTTCATGTTGCGTCGCGAAGCAGTAGTTGCCTCATTCAACATGAGCAACGATCGACCGGGGTTCGAAGGCTAGCCTGTGAAGGGCTTGAGGCCACCTTGCATCAAACAGAACTAGGAGAGAAAACATAGATGAGCCCCAGCGGCCCTCGCCTAGTATGCTCAGAAGCAGACAGGGTCATCTCGACCTTCTTGTTCGATCCTAACCTCGAGCCATGCCCATAGAATCTCCATCGAGGGGAGGCCAGCGGGCCACCTGAGTCGGTCTCCAAAACGACCTGGGCATCTACCGAGAGGTGGGTTAAGGATTAGTGGAATGCCACATGAGGGCTATGCCGACCCCATTACGAACGACGGACCTGGATTTCGCTCGAACGTGCTCGTTAGTGAGCTCACTGAGCGCGTCACTCGAGCCATCGAGGCAAGAGATGTTAGCTCAGCCCCTCTAGTTGCAGAAACCATGAACAGGGTAACGTACGGAACTAGACCAACCCCTACCAAACCCAACGGGCTTAGGGGCTCGGATCACCTGACACCAACTCAGGAAACCAACCAACCACGTAGGTCGTGGGTGAGACAAACATGGGCGAACACCTCGACCAGCAGAAACACAAGAGTCTACGAACCCAAGAAAGAGTACCAAGATACTCAACTTCCAACCGACTCACCAGTCGGACACAGACTCGGGGGCTACACCGTGCGCACCCGATGGTAAGTCAAAAAATCCCCTAGACAATTCTACCCAAATCGCTTGGGGGATCAGGGCTACAAAAAAATCGCCAGACGATTCTACCCAAATCGCTCGGGGGCTTGGGGGCTCCTCTTGGGTTCATAAACCTAGGGCCCCTAAGGGGCCTGCTTCCTAGCAAAAGCTCGACCCAACAGATGACATTACAAATGATGCGCAACTCCTGGGTCGGCCTAGATACATAATGATTGGCCGAAAGGGCGATCTAGTCTCCAACCAGAAGGCCTAGACAAGGAGGGGATGACATGTGCTTCTGACTCTGACCCGCTTCTCCGACCGGAAGGCCTAGCTAAGGAGGGGACGACGCTCACTTCTGACTTTGACCCACTTCTTCGAATCAGGAATACACCGAACCTCTGCTTATGGCTCTTCTCTGATCGACGTAGTTGGAGCCAACTAGAACGACCGATCGAGGACGCCCGCTCGGTGAGGACCCAAGAAATCAGGTGGAGCAGATAAGGTAAGGCGCTCAAGTCAACCGTAATACCGAAGACCGTACCCCGCACACCTGTAGGACAGTACTATTAGGCCATGCTAGAAGGGTACTTTGCAGCCTTCCAGACATGTTAGAACACAAATAGTATTGTAGGCGCTGACATTTGTCCTACAGTATGGTAGGCACCGACATTTGCTATACCAGAAGAACACGATGGAGCCTGCCACATGCATCTGGGCATCAATAGTATTGTGGGCGCCGACAAACTGTCTTGTACCCGACAGCATGGGCAACAAGACTAGAAAACACATACTCTCTCTCTCCTAACTTGTAAGGTCATCCCCTTCACCTATAAAAGGGGATGTGCTCTCTCCCAACAAAGGACGGATCATTCTGACTCTCTCCCTGCCAGCATTAGACATTCTGAGCACTCGAACAGCTTCACAGCTCTAGAACTCCAAAGCTACATAGAGCATACATTCCAATACTTGGCGCATGTAGGAGCTCCCATCACTCTCGGCCCTTTAGTCTAGAGTCCGACAGGACCTCTAACACCCACCATCTTACTCCCACTCGTTTGAAACCCCACAACAAACTTTGAGCACCTAGGCTCAGGAATAAAGTCACCGACCGACTCAAACTGGATGTAGGGCATGTTGCCTAAACCAGTATAAACCATGTGTCATTGAGTGCTAAGCCACATCCGATCACAACGTATGGCAAAATCATAAATATTTACTTGTTAGTCACTTTTCGCACCGACACCAATTGTGTGGACGAGGTTCGTGCAACACTCTTAGCCGTGGAACCACCAAGTGTTGGTCAACACAACGGGGACTAGCATGCCGGCAAGCATGTGAACCTTGGGAGAAAAATTGGTTGTCTCTTGCCCTTTGGTGTTCTCCCGGTGATTGAATTGGTATTCATCTTGTGATTGCTTCACTCCTTTACGTGGTGGTATAATAACCCTACTCACTCATTTATATTCTCGCAAACTAGTTGTAGCAAGCTCTTTAGTGTAGCTAGAATTGAGAGCTTGCTTTGTAGTTTAAGTTCATCTAGTGGGGCTCTTTAGTGTAGCAAGTGTGAGAGCTCTTAGTGAGTAGTGACTTAGCAAATTGTGTGTTTAGTGACAATAGTAACTAGAATTGTTAGATAGGTGGCTTGCAACCCTTGTAGAGCTAGAGCAAGTTTGCATTTTGCTATTTGTCAAACTAATCAAATTGCTCTAGTTGGTTTGTAGATTTTTTTAAATAGGCTATTCACCCCCCTCTAGCCATATTAGGACCTTTCAAGTGGTATCGGAGCCATGGTCACCGTTTGATTGAAGGCTTAACAACCTTGGTGTCAAATTATGGCTCAAGTTATGTTCAACCATGTGGGGGGCAAACCACTGTTCTTTGATGGCACATGCTATGATTATTGGAAGAGAAAAATGAAGATGTATCTTGGTTCAATCAATGATCTAGTATGGGATGTGACCGAGAGTGACTATGCTATCATTGATCCCGACAATCACACCAACCAAGACAAGACCAACAAGCAATGCAATACAATGGCTCTCAACACCATATACAATGCCATTGATTCCAAGGTGTTTGAGCAAATCAAAGATTGTGATAGAGCTAATGAGGTGTGGAAGAGATTGGAGGAAACATATGAGGGTACACCGGCGGTGAAGAGTGCCAAGTTGTATATTCTCAAAGACAAGTTGACAATCTTCAAGATCAAGGAAGATGAGAGCATTTTGGAGATGTTCCATTGATTGCAAGTGATTATCAATGATTTGAAGGCATTGGGAGAAAAGATCAATGATGATGATGTCTCTCATCGGTTCTTGATGTGCCTACCTCCAAGATTTGAGATGTTGAGATTGCTTATCATTAGAGGAGGCTTGAAGGAGATTACCCCTAACCAAATACTAGGTTATGTCATGACACAAGAGACATACCATGTAGAAAGAGAGGGGATTAACAAGGATGACAAGAAGGAAGATGAAGACAAGAAGAAGAAGAGTGTAGCATTCAAGGCTAGCTCATCATCCACGAACAAGGGCAAGTCCAAGAAATAATCAAGTGATGATGATGATCTTAGTGACATTGAAGACGAAGCTATGGCTCTCTGTGCGTAAGATGGGCAAATTCATGAAAAAGAAGGGCTATGGTGCAAGAAAGAGAAGATATCACACTAAAAGCAAAGAATATATGAGAAGATGCTACAATTGCAAGAGCCCCAATCATGTTGTAGCGGATTGTCTCTACAATAGTGACAATGATGAGGATGAGAAGAAGAAGCACAAGAAGGACAAGAAGAAAAAGAAGGAGAAGAAGGAGAAGGAGGAGAAGAAGATGGCCTTCCAAAAGAAGAAGAAGGGTGGAGGCTATGTGGTCACTTGGGATAGTGATGGCTCTTTGGATAGTGATGGCTCTAGTGATGATGGCAAGAAATCTATCAAGAAAGCACTAGCAAGCATTGCCATCAACAACAAGCCCTCCATCTTCGACACTCCATTGACATGCCTCATGGCAAAGCCTATCAAAGTAAAATATGATGTGAGTGATGATGATGAATGTGAAAGTGATGCTTGTAGGAGTGATGATGATGAGGAGGAGTACACTAAGGAGGAGCTCATGGACATGTGTGAGCAAGTGCACACTTGCTTTGAGATGAAGATAAAGGAATGCAAAGAATTGCGCAAGAAAGTCAAATTTCTTAAGCAATCCTTTGATGAGCTAAATGCCACTCATGAGAGGCTAATAGAAGCCCATGAGAAGCTTGGCAAAGCTCACTCTAAGCTTGAAAAGGCTCACTCCTCTCTCATCGAGCAAGTCAAAATGGAGGAAGCCAAGAATGAGCAAGTGATTGTGTCTTATGATGTGGGACTAACATGTGATATTATTGATGAATCTTTTTATAAGCCCATTGTAGTTGCTCCCACTAAGCCTTCTTGTAGCACTTCTACTTCAACTTCAACTTTGAGTGATGGTTTCACTTGTGATGCCTCACTAATGGTGGAAAATGAGACTCTCAAAAAGGAGGTGAATGGGCTCACTCGTGCCTTAGGCAATGCCTATGGAGAGATGCCCGCTTGCTAAAGTGCTTGGGTAGCCAAAAGTTTTCTCTCAACAAAGAGGGATTAGGCTATACCCCCAAGAAAGGCAAGGCGGCCTTTGTCACTCCAAAAGCTAGCTTTGTGAAGGGCAATGGTCGGTTTTGCAATAGATGCAAGCAAGTTGGACATATAGAGTAATATTGCAAGACTAACAAGAACAAGTAACCTAATGTATCCTCAATTAGATTTGATTCTTGTTACATGCTTGTTAAGGGTGCCAATGGTGTGAAGGCTAAGTTCATTGGTACACCAATTGTGGGCCCAAAGAAGAAGGCCATTTGGATACCAAAGACCTTGATAACTAACCTTCAAGGACCCAAGCAAGTTTGGGTACCTAAAAGGAATTGATTTTCTTTTATAGGTCAATTATAAAGATGAAGGAAGGCATTGGGTGTTAGATAGTGGGTGCACACAATACATAACCGGTGATCCAAGAATGTTCAATTCAATCAATGAAAATAAGAGCAATGGGATTAATAGTATCACATTTGGTGACAATGGCAAAGGCATGGTCAAAGGTCTTGGTAAGATTGCAATATCCAATGACTTGAGTATTTCTAATGTGCTACTAGTAGAGAGCTTGAACTTCAACCTATTATTGGTAGCTCAATTGTGTGATCTTGGTTTCAAGTGCATATTTGGTGTGGATGATGTAGAGATCATAAGTGTAGATGGCTCTAACTTGATATTCAAAGGATTTAGATATGAGAATCTATACTTGGTTGATTTCAATGCTAGAGAAGCTCAATTGTCAACATGTTTGCTCACTAAGTCTAGCATGGGTTGGTTATGGCATAGAAGGATTGGTCATGTTGGAATGAAACAATTGAACAAGTTGATCAAGCATGACTTAGTTAGAGGCTTAAAAGATGTCACATTTGAGAAGGATAAGCTATGTAGTGTATGTCAAGCCGGAAAGCAAGTTGGTAATACACATACTAATAAGAGCATGATGAGCACATCTAAGGCATTTGAGTAATGCACATAGACTTGTTTGGACCAATCACATACACTAGCATTGGTGGAAACAAATACAGAATTGTGATTGTGGATGATTTCACTAGATACACATGGATGTTCTTTGTTGTTGACAAGAGTGATGTGTTTGCAACCTTCAAGACATTCATCAAGAGAATTCATAATGAGTTTGAAACAACCATCATGAAAGTGAGAAGTGACAATGGAAGTGAGTTCAAGAACACAAGAGTAGATGATTTGTGTGATCAGTTTAGAATTAGGCATCAATTTTTGGCTAAGTATACTCCACAATCAAATGGCCTAGTTGATAGAAAGAATAGAACTTTGATTGACATAACAAGATCAATGTTGAGTGAGTATAATGTGAATCATTCTTTTTGGGCCGAAGCAATCAATACAGCTTGCTATTATAGCAATCGACTCTATTGTCACCCCATGATGGAGAAGACACCTTATGAGTTATTGAATGGAAGAAAGCCCAACATAGCATACTTTTGGGTTTTTGATTATAAATGTTACATATTGAAGAAATGCACTAGATTGAGCAAGTTTGAAAAGAAATGTGATGAAGGTTTCTTGCTTGGTTACTCCACTACTAGCAAGGCATATAGAGTTTGGAATTTGGCTAGTGGTACTCTTGAAGAGGTTCATGATGTGGAATTTAATGAAACAAATGATTCATAAGAGGAAGATGAGAATCTAGATGATGTGAGAGGCACTCAATTAGTCAATGCAATGAAGAATATGGACATTGGTGATATAAGACCTAGAGAGGTGATTGATGTTGAAGATGACAAGAATCAAGTGCTCTCTAACTCAAATGTACAAGCTAGTGGTTCTCAAGATCAAAGTCAAGCAAGTGCTAGTGTTGACAAAGTGCAAGATCAACAACAAGTGGCTAGTTCATCATCTCAACCAAATGATCGATCAAATGCAAGCAATCAAGTGTAAGTGCATCAACCAACTAATGTTGCAAGATATCATCCGTTGGACTCTATAATTGGTGATATTTCTAGAGGTGTACAAACAAGATCTAAATTGGCATCATTTTGTGAACATTTCTCATTTGTATCATCCATTGAACCTAAGAAGATAGATGAAGCTTTGAAGGATGTTGATTGGGTCAATGCTATGCATGAAGAACTAAACAACTTCAAGAGAAATCAAGTATGGGAGTTAGTTGAGAGGCCTATGGATCATAATGTAATTGGAACCAAACGGGTCTTTCGGAACAAGCAAGATCAAAATGGGATAGTAATAAGGAACAAAGCAAGATTAGTGGCTCAAGGTTACACTCAAGTTGAAGGTCTTGACTTTGGAGAAACATATACCCCGGTTGCAAGATTGGAAGCAGTTAGGATCTTGTTAGCCTATGCTTGTGCCCACAACATCAAGTTGTACCAAATGGATGTGAAGAGTGCATTTCTCAATGGGTACATCAATGAGCTTGTGTATGTTGAGCAACGTCCCAGTTTTGAAGATGAAAAGAAACCCAACCATGTTTATAAGTTGAGAAAGGCTTTGTATGGATTGAAATAAGCACCAAGATCATGGTATGAGAGATTGAGAGATTTTCTACTCTCTAAGAGATTCAAGATGGGAAAGGTTGACACCACTCTCTTCACCAAGAAGTTTGGAAATGACTTGTTTATATTGCAAATCTATGTTGATGATATCATATTTAGGTCAACAAATCAAGATTTTTGTGAGGACTTTGGCAAGATGATGGCAAGTGAGTTTGAGATGTCCATGATTAGAGAGCTTAGTTACTTTCTTGGTCTTCAAATTAAGCAAATGAAGAATGGCATATTTATGAGTCAAGGCAAGTATATCAAAGACATGCTCAAGAAGTTTGGAATGAATGATGTTAAAGCTATTAGTACACCAATGGGGACAAATGAAAGCTTGGATAGTGATGCTAGTGGCAATATGGTGGATCAAAAGATATATCGGTCTATGATTGGAAGCCTACTCTATGTGACCGCATCAAGACCGGATGTGATGTTTAGTGTATGCATGTGTGCTAGATTTCAAGCCTCACCAAGAGAAAGTCATTTGAAGGCAACAAAGAGAATATTGAGGTACTTAAAGCATACATAAAATATTGGATTGTGGTATCCCAAACGAGCAAGATTTGAGTTGAATGAATATTCAGACTCCGATTATACGGGATGCAAAGTTGAGAGAAAGAGCACATCGGACACATGTCAACTATTAGGAAGATCACTTGTGTCTTGGTCATCAAAGAAGCAAAATAGTGTAGCTCTTTCAACCGCCGAAGCAGAGTACATTTTGGTCGGTAGTTGTTGTGCTCAATTACTTTGGATGAAGGCTACTTTGAGTGACTTTGGAATCAAATTCAAGCAAGTGCCATTGCTATGTGACAATGAGAGTGTCATAAGGCTCACCAACAACCCGGTTCAACATTCAAGAACAAAGCATATAGATGTCTGCCATCATTTCATAAGAGATCACCAATAAAAAGGGGATATTTGTATTAAGAGTGTTGACACCGATGATCAACTTGCCGATATCTTCACCAAGCCACTTGATGAGAAGAGGTTTTGCAAGATAAGGAATTAATTGAACATACTTGACTTCTCCAATATATATTGATGCACCCCCATTATATGACATGCCTCTCCTTCGAGCAAAGCAAGGTAAAGTTGATTGACAAGTCAATCATCCATTGCTAAGGACATGTTTAGTGCATCTAGTCATTCCTATCATGTCCTAGGCTCATTCATTAAAATCAAATAAATTTGATGCTTGTATAGTACCACTATTGCTTGTATGCTTAAAATGATTTAGTGGTAGCATATGATATGTTTGTGGGTTTGTAAACCTAGTGCTTAATCTAGAAAATGAGCTATAAGTGTTTAACTTAACATGGTGCATGATAACCCTCTTTCGATGGTGTGAAGAAGCTTGCCCTTGGATCAAACTGAGTTAAATATCTTTTGCATGTGATCTAGATTGAACCAAATTGGAAAAATGATCCTCACTTCATATGGTTTCACCCTAACCTATCTAAAATTTGAGCTCGCCTTTTGTGCTAATTGTTGACAAAGGGGAAGAGAAATTCACAAAAATAGTAAGATAGGGTGAGCAAACAAATGAAATTACATTGTGAGGGGATCAATCAAAATTGTACACAAGTAGGGAGAGCAAGCTCATAAACTTGTATGTTGCATTTGAATGTGCATTTCATATATTTGCTTGCATGGCACAAGTTTTAAATTTCAATATCCAAGCTTGTGTGGTGTATGCTAGTTGTAGGTTTGAATGATGAAATGAAAAACTAGCATGCATAGGTTAAGTAACTAGACTTTTGTTCATTTTATGGAAACTAGACCCTTGCTTCTAATGTTGATCTCATGGGGTATTCTAGTTTTTGTGTATGTCTAGTTACTAATGGTGCTAAGGATGGTATATTCATGCACTTCGATTGGTATCACGCTTCAAAGGTCCATTTCTTATACCTTAGTATCATTTTGTAGACATTGACTCCTACATTTCCTATTGAAACATATGTGCAATCTACAATCCAAACTCTTAGCACATATGTAGGGAGAGCAATTGCTACCATATAGGATTCATGAAACTTGTCCATATCCTTTTACACATATAATAAATATGCTTGGGCAAGCAACATGGATTAAAATGAATTTCAATTCAAATCTTTGTGAAAGGGTTGTCATCAATTACCAAAAAAGGAGAGATTGAAAGCTCTAGTTTGGTTTTGGTGAATTGATGAAACCCTAAGTGCTAACCTAGTTTATCAAAGTGATTATGAGATAAGTGGCACATTCCAAGTGGTGAAGCAAATGAAGATCATGACATGATGATGGTGATGCCATGGTAATGATCAAGTGCTTGGACTTAGAAAAGAAGAAAGAGAAAAACAAAAAGCTCAAGGTAAAGGTAAAATTTATAGGAGCTTTTCGGTTTAGTGATCAAGACACTTAGCGAGTGTCATCACATTTAGCTTCAATAGCCGTACTATTAAGAGGGATGAAACTCGTATCGAAATACGGTTATCAAAGTGCCACTAGATGCTCTAACTCATTGCATATGCATTTAGGATCCAGTGGAAAGCTAACACCCTTGAAAATGTTTGTTCTAAAAATGCTAACACACGTGCACAAGGTGATACACTTGGTGGTTGGCATATTTAAGCAAGGGTGGAGAAGTTGGTGAATCGAAGGAGGTGTTTTTCACTGTCAAACAGTGACCGGACGCTGAGTTCAAAGTGATCGGACTTGGGGTTTCAGCATCCAGTCAATTATAAAAGAAGGTGGTACTCTCGGCCTGAGACCAGACGCAGGTGACCGGACTCTAACTGAACACTGTTCAACGCTCGGTCCTGCTGATGTGGCGGCGTACAGAGAAGACGGTGAGTGACCGAACACTAGGCGAGTCCGGTCGGGCGTGACCGGACGCGTCCGATCATGAAAAACCATCTCTAGAACCTTATTGAAAATGACCAGACTCTAGTGATGGAGCGTCCGGTCACTTTGAGCAGTGTGTCCGATCGCAACTTAACACGTGGCGCGAAGCAGACTAGCCATTGAGATCGAGCGCTCAACATTTGAAGTTGATGACATGTGGCGATCATCAGGCGACCGGACGCAGGGGTCTAGCGTCCGGTCAACCTGACCAGCGTGTCCGATCGCCCCGAGTTGGGCTGCAGTGATAGCCTAACGGTTCTATTTCGTTGGGAGCTCTATTTAAAGGCATGTGACCAGCTCTAGCTCCCTCTCTTGGCCATTTGCATTGACATAGCAACCTTGTGAGCTTAGCCAAAGCCCTCCCACTTATCTCCATCATTGATTCATCATCTTTGTGAGATTGGGAGAGAATCCAAGTGCATTGCTTGAGTGATTGCATCTAGAGGCACTTGGTGTTCGTGTTTCATTGCGGGATTCACTTGTTACTCTTGGTGATTGCCGCCACCTAGATGGCTTGGAGCAGTGAGGATCATCTAGTGGAGGTTGGTGATTGTCTCTGGCTCTGATCGCGGTGATTGTGAGGGGTCTTATGCCTTCCCCGATGGAGCGCCGAAAGGTAACTCTAGCGGATTGCTCGTGTCATTGAGTTACCTCACTTGTGGGTAGGTTCTTGCAGTGTTCAATTGTGTGGACGAGATTCGTGCAAGACCTCTTAACCGCTGAACCACCAAGTGTTGGTCAACACAATGAGGACTAGCATGTCGGCAAGCACGTGATCCTTGGGAGAAAAATTGGTTGTCTCTTGCCCTTTGGTGTTCTCCTGGTGATTGAATTGGTATTCATCTTATGATTGGTTCACTCCTTTATGTAGCGGTATAATCACCCTACTCACTCATTTACATTCTCGCAAACTAGTTGTAGCAAGCTCTTTAGTGTAGCTAGAATTGTGAGCTTGCTTTGTAGTTTAAGTTCATCTAGTGGAGCTCTTTAGTGTAGCAAGTGTGAGAGCTCTTAGTGAGTAGTGACTTAGCAAATTGTATGTTTAGTGATCATAGTATCTAGAATTGTTGGATAGGTGGCTTGCAACCCTTGTAGAGCTAGAGCAAGTTTGCATTTTGCTATTTGTCAAACTAATCAAATTGCTCTAGTTGGTTTGTAGATTTTTTAAATTGGCTATTCACTCCCCCTCTAGCCATATTAGGACCTTTCAGGTGGCCATACTACCCCTCGCCCTCCAACTCGCAAAATCCTTTCTAGCATCGACAATTGGAACTAGCAATGATAGCCTCTAGCCACCACGAATGGTCTCCAATAGGACGCATGCCTGAAAACCATGTGGTTCTTTTCAAAGACCTTTCTCGCTCCCCCATCGGAGCTCAACCCCTCAAAGGGGCCAAAGAAATATCGGCACCAGAGGTAGCCCAAACGGAGGAAGGCCCTCACTTATAAGCCCAAGGTCGGATTAAATAGCCTAGGACTCCCTCGCCACGTGGCGAGCAATAGGAGGCACGAAAGATTAGGAAAAATTAGGATCTTCCTAAAGGCAGGGCCGGTACAGCATCGACAAGACCACTCGATCCCACCTAGAACGCAAGCCCTGATGCACAGCCCACAGACACGATAGTCGAGTACTACATCATCGGGATGCCCTAACAAAGTGAAACATGATGGACGCTCGCCGCATTGAATACAACGACCAGCAAGGAGCCAAGCAATGGAGCCTAGATAAGCTACGACCGTGAGTCTGCGCCGCAACGTACACGCATACCAATGCTTTCATGATCATTTCATGATCGCAAAAATGCTCGGGGGCAACTGTCGGGGTTATAACCCCTGCGTATCTCAAGGCATCGATTAGATGGTGGGCCGCATAGCTCACAACACAATAACAGACAAAGGCCCAAACGATTGAGGCCCAACAAAAGCCAAACAGGTTAGGCCAAGCGCTAAGGTCGGGGTTATCCATGACCCCTTCCACTTGCCTTGGTCTCACCACGCTCATAAGGCGTATGATCTCTCTCTGTCATGACCTCTAGAAGAGATAGAAAGAGGTTGCGCCTTGCCAAGTGAGCCTACCTTGATAGGGGCAAGCACGCTGCACTAACCCCATAAGGACTAAGGTGACAGTAGTCACCTTAGCCCAGTCTGACGCCAACCTTGTGTCACGCTGCACGGACAAGACAACACCACCTCGAGGCGGTAACGATGGGTACGATGACCACTGACCGAGTATGGCCCAACCAGGTAGGTATACGGTCCTACCCACTACGGAATGGAAGCCACGACAAGGGTCTCAGTGCAGAGGCCGACTAGGACGGTTAAAAACCCTGACCCTAATGATCGGGGTCGTGGCCCTTAGTCCCAAGAAATGACCAGATGAACGACGACTCAGGGCAGCTACCTGCTATGGGTACGACACCCCGGGGAACCTAGAAGTGGTGACGAATACCATGATAGACACCGCGTTGCACATGACAGCTGATAAACCACCGATGTGCCTACAGTGCCCGCCATGGTCAGCACAGTAGCACCATGTCTCGCTCCGCCGCAACGTGGCCACAAGACCATGACGATGGCCACACCCGGGCAAGCACTAGAAGACGACGTAGCTTGCAAGCCAAGTTAGCTAGGACCTCCCTCAGGCTCTCGACCCTTCGGTCGGGGGAACCTCCTCTTTGTAATAAGCCCTGGCCCCGAACTCTATATAAGGGCAGCCAGGGCTCCCATCTCGGGGATCTTCACATTCTTCATCCTCTACCATTTCATCCATAGCAGTAGGGCTCTTGGAGCTTCTCTTCGGGCTGCTCCTCGTCTAGCATAGGTTCTACCACCTCTTTCACCATTCTTACACCCCCCCATTGTAAGAACTTTAGAGCATTCAAGCGAGGAACACGCACTCGATTTTCTCTGAGACTAGACGTAGGGCTCTAGTATAAACCAGTATAAATCCCCATGTCTATTGGATGCTACCATCATCTTCCTAGAGCAGTGCGGCAATCGTATAAATTTACTAGTCCGGGTTACGAAACACCGACAGCTTTCATGGTAATATTTCCCTACTGTTTCAGAATGGAGGCTCGTCGACGCGTGGAGTTCACTAGTGTAGAGCTCGCCACTCCGGTATAGAAGGCCACGGTGGGTCCACACGCTCTAGAAAGCCGCGGCGGATTACCAAGTTCCCATCAAAATCCGTTCAGCACACCAGAATCACTTTATTAGAGTGTCAGGTAGCTGGAGCTAAGAATAAGGACTAAAGCTCTATTGGGGCAGACTTAGCTTCTATTATAACCAACAATGGTTACAATGGACCTTCTCTAGGGCATCTAGAAAATTACAACAACACACTTATCAGGTTGTAAAGGTGACATCGACTATAACAACCACATCCATATACATATCCAAATGACAAAAATGTGTGACAACAATCAAATTGAGAAGTCACATATTTTGTCCCACGTGATAATCAATTCACATCTCTTAAACCACATCAGTGTGCAAATAATTTGGTAGGCATGTACACCCACAAGTCCCCTAACCAATTACAAAGTTTTAGCTCAACCGGGCATAGTTTCATTACGGAAGTCAATCATATACCAAAATTGTTATGTGTTAACCTATTGTAACCCAACTACCAAATCTCCCTCAACTTTGATGCTCTATTCAACCAATACTCTAACAGAAATGGCCAAGTCATAGTAATATAATTGTAGAACGGCCTCACCAAGTTTGGTACTGATCCAACCACGTTTGCGCCTAAGGACAACCGGTTCAAGATCACCAGATATGGACATAAATCATTTATTCTTATTTCCCTCTCTCTTCCCACGTTGTGTTGTGTGTTCTTCTCTTGGTATCTCTCCATTGATAGCTACTACTGAGGCAAGGGTGGCTAGGGTTTTATCTCCACCCCTCTCTTCCAAGGAGCAATATCCACCATTTATTCCAGCCCAAATTAATGGCTCGCAAGATTTGGGCTTCTGACCTGCAAGGGATAATTTGTTGGGCTCCAAAGCATCCTCCTTGCGGATGGATAGCCAACTCAGGTCCTTCGTCCTAAAGTTAGAACTTTACTACTCTCTATTCCAAATTATAAGTTATTTTAATTTTTTTGACACATTTATTTTACTATGTATCTAGATATAGATATATAGTAAAACGTATGAACCAAAAAAGTCAAAGCGACTTATAATTTCAAATGGAGGGAGTATAGCTACCCCTCTTGGGTTACGGAGAGATCATAGAAGGATTTGGGCGAAGCTAGGTGGCCAAATTGGTAATCATGGTCTACAGAGGTGGATTAGCAAATGTTGCTCAATAACCCATTTCGAAGGCATATTTTGGCCCAACACCACTTCTCATATGATTATTTACATATTTACCATTATTATGATGTAAATGGTATAAAAAATATTATATTAATGACTCATGTGTTAATAATAAAGTGTATGATGTGGTCCATAGTAATGGCAAACGTGGTTGGGCTCGCTATCGCGCCCAGACCAACCTGGCAACATCAAAGCAGACCTGCTGTCCCCGGCGTCGTCCTCACGCCGCCGTCACATTCGTTCCACGCACCACCCGCCGAAGCCTCACCAACCTGGGACCTGGCAGCCTCTCCGCGCATCGGCCAAGCCCCGCCGCCCGCAGCCAATCGCACTCCCAACAACAAGCCCAAACCCCCCACATCCTAGGGCTCATGTCCCCCAAAGTCAAAACAGAAACCTCCAGCTGCAGCAGGCCATTTCCTCGACCGCATCGCCGCCCGCGCCCTCCGCCTCCATGGCCACCTCCGCCCTCGCCGCTCTGTCCGCCACCACGGCCGCCGCCGCCGGGAAGCACATCCTCCTCTCGCGCCCCGCCGCCTCCCTCTCCTTCGCCTCCCGCCGCCTGGCCGCTGGGGCCTCCCTCCGTGGATTCCTTGGCGCGCCAATCCGGGCCGTGGCGTCGTCGGCGTCGGCGCCCCCCAAGACCATCGCGGTCGGGGACCGGCTCCCTGACGCGACGCTCTCCTACTTCGACACCTCCTCCCCCGACGGCGAGCTGAAGACGGTGACGGTCCGCGACCTCACCGCGGGGAAGAAGGTGGTGCTCTTCGCGGTGCCCGGCGCGTTCACGCCCACCTGCACCCAGAAGCACCTCCCGGGGTTCGTGGCCAAGGCCGGGGAGCTCCGCGCCAAGGGCGTCGACGCCGTGGCCTGCGTCTCCGTCAACGACGCCTTCGTGATGCGCGCGTGGAAGGAGAGCCTCGGGGTCGGGGACGAGGTGCTGCTCCTGTCGGACGGCAACAGGGAGCTGGCGCGCGCCATGGGCGTCGAGCTCGACCTCTCCGACAAGCCCGTCGGGCTCGGCGTCCGGTCCCGGCGCTACGCGCTGCTCGCGGAGGACGGCGTCGTCAAGGTGCTCAACCTCGAGGAGGGCGGCGCGTTCACCAACAGTAGCGCCGAGGACATGCTCAAGGCGCTCTGAATTTGCGAAGCCATGGTGCTTCGTCTATCTTCCGGCAAAAGTTAGTTTTTTTGTTTCTGAATAATCGTGACGGCAACGGTGGCTTGTTCCTGCCGCCACTGTTGTGTTGTGGTCGGCACTGTTACTAGTGCACTGCAGAGATGCAAGTTTCTTGCGAACATGTCAGTATACGTGTAGTTTCCTACAATTGTGGACACCCTCTGTTTCACGACTTGCCATGGTATGCTACTCTTGCCTGAGAATTGCTCATTTGCATAGTACCACTACTATCACAGGCGTTCAGTGTGTTCAGTGTTCTTATCAGAGAGAAGGGGCCGCACAGCCGCAGTATAAACGGCTCCATTTTGATTTGAAGGTTCAGGCTGTGATGCTCACCATTCTTTACTCACGATGCCAAACAAATACTACGTTTTTTATATTTCTGCACTGTAGTTAGTTGCTATGGTTATCTATCTAGTTTAATTGGGGATTGGCAGTGTTGCAGCGTCCTTTAAAATTTCTAATGCCTGCAATTGGTCTGGTATCACATAAGTTGCTTTCTTAATGGACGCTGAAGCTAGTTTAATCGGTGAAATGTTGTGGGGATTCAGATTAACTCAGGTTTTCGTGAGCAAGGGGTCACATGCCTCTTGAGGACGACCAAAGGCTCTTCTTTTGTTTGCCTTGCTAGCACCTCATTATCTCTTATTGTTGGTCTATTGTTATATCACTGGCAATCAACACTTTGTAAATAGAGTATCTTGGTACGGCCATGTTAGAAAATTAGAGTTAGAGATGAGGACGACAGAGTTGAAGAGCCTATCAGAGAAATTTGTCGGACGGGCCCTAGTTTTCTGGGGTGGAAAATTAAGGGGGTGTTTGGGACTGCTCCACAAACTCTGCTCCACAAACTCCATCGTGGAGCAGCTCCACAAAAAACTGGAGTTTGTGGAGTACCTCTTTAGGTGCTCTCATAACTCCACCATTTTTCCTGGAGCAGAGTGCGTGGAGCTAAAACCGTTTGGCTAAAAAACGTGGAGCAGAGCTGAAAAACGTGGAGCGGAGCCGTCCCAAACACGCCCTAAGTGTTAGGTTCTGAACCCAGAGCGATCATAAGCTTCATCCACACTCTGAAGTCTGAAGCCTGATCCCGAAACCTACTTCATGCCTGAAAATCACCTTCAGTGCTTCGACTTAGCAGAAGCATAGGCACCTTGAACGTTGTGTGGCTTTTGTTTTCTCTGAAGCTGCTCATCACTAGGAGGTAGGGCCTTAAGCCTTCTTTTTGAAATTGCTGAACTCCCCTTAACATGTCATCAATCTGGGAAACTGCATCCTCTTTTGGTTGGTCGAGAGCTGAAGAACGAAGCTAGTAGTTGTTCAGCCACCAGCGTCTCTGTATTTTCACCACGGCGTGTATACGAATAAAGCCGTGAAGGCGAACAGGGGAGTTTACAGTGGGGTGTAGGCACGGGGCATGGGCCTGTACTTTCTTCAAACATCAATCATTTAATCCTATTCCAGTTCGTTGAGAACTCGATCAGCTTGTTGGTTTCTTAGCAACAGTATTTTTCTCTCACAACAAATCAGTATCCGTCGAACTTATCAGCCCAGAAATCAACGAGCGAATAGGCTGGATAACCGTACCTGCGTTACTGCACATTTTTTCACTACTGCAAGTACGTGTGTTTCGATTTTCAATACTGCAAGTACATGTGTTTCGCTTTCGCTGACGAAGGAAGTCAGAGAAAAGAGACGGTTGTTTAGGGAAGCAAAGAAAACCAACAGTAGTGGATCTCCAGATTACGTATAGCAATGCACGGAGGACGGTACCGATTTATATCTCCTGCAAGTAACAAACAAATATTTTTTTTGCGATATTTATTTTGATTCGTCCATCTATCCATGTCTGCGATCCAACGACATCTTAATTACTGATTGATCGTGTCATTCTTCTTGATTGAATATTGTCTGTCATGTAATAGATGAATCACGGCAAAATAGAAAGTAAAAAATTATTGTGCTATCCATATACACATTGCATGTTTGTATGCACCAGCATACATGGCAACAAGCAAAAGGAAAGAGAATTAAGACAAAAGGAACCTCTTTGCATTTTTAATAACCTTGTCAAATCTACCTACATTTAATTACTTTCCATCTTTGCATTTACAAAAGGGACAGCTTTTTTCTCCTTTCATTTGGTTTCACGCTCACGTGTTCCATCGCCCTCGCTTGTTGTTTCTTGTGTGAACCATAGTTGATGTCATCTGTCTTCCATGGCTCAGCCTCCCAATTCCGAGAGAAGGTCCCTACCTCTCCCTGACTAGAGATCTAGCCAGAGGATCTCCTCGAGTCCATCGGGCAACGTCTCGCGTCAGGCCATGACGCGGCGTCCTTTCAATCCGCTTGCTCCCCATGGCGCGCCACCGTCCCGTTCGCGACCTTCGGGGCCGCTCCTGCTGCTCCCGTTCGACCCCGACTCGGACCGCGTCGACTTCTACTACGTCCCGGAGAAGAAGGTCTTGTCCAAGACGCTGCCCGATGTGCGTGGCAAGGTGGTGTGCGGCTCCTCGTCTGGGTAGCTGACGCTCATGGACGAGGCGGCGTCCGTGACGCTGCTGAATCCATTCGCCAGTGCCCGTGACCCCCGCGTTGAGCTCCCGCCAGCAAGCAAACACGTCGCGCCGGCGTCCTCATCGGTACATGTGTCTAGGGTCCTCGGTCGGTGGGTCCTCCATCCCACCAACGGCTACGGGGACGCGGATGCCGTAGGCAGAGCCATCAAGCTAGAAGGCATAAGGGACGTGTTCTTCTATGAGATCGTGCTCTCGGCGCCGCCTGACGCCGCCGACCGCGAGTGCGTGGCCAGGGCCATGCTTGGGTGCTCCACGGAGGTCGCGTTCTGCCGGGTTGGTGTCGACAGCGCATGGACGCTGCTCGACACTAAACTGGAGTTCTCCGTGGGGTCCATCGTCCACTGCCAAGACAAGTTCTTGGCGATCGACTGCACTAGAGAAATCTCCGTCTGCAGCAGCAACGTCGTCGGCGCTACTCCAACCGCGACGCTGCTGCCATCGCTGTCGCCACCTGCGGGGCTCTGCCACCGCAGCTACCTGGAATCAAACGGTGAGCTGCACATTGTGGGTGCCATGGTGAGCACGTTCCACGAGACACAGAGCTTCACCTACAGCAGCGTGATCTACAAGTGCAACCTCCACGACCGTACGCCGGAGTGGTCCAGGGTGAGGGACATCGGTGATCAGACACTGTTCGTGTCTCAACATTTCAATGAAAGCTTCTGTGGAACAAGTGTATCCAAGTACAAGGAGAACAAAATCTACATGTCTGAGCCATTGTATGGGGGATCCATACGACTTGGTCCATCGACTGGAGATTGTTGATATTGCTACTGGCGCATCTGAAATGAAGCCCATCCAGGAAAAGATGCAGGGTTCCGAGGCTCTAGGTTGGATTCGACCCAATCTCTGGAAGCTCTAGAGTTTGTGAGCCTGCGACGCCACGCACTCCGTGACTGTGTTAAATTCATAAACTTTGCTTTTTAGATTAAATGTCACTTTAACGTTGGTATTTAATTTAACAGTATTGTTATCTTATCATACGATCTGTGTATTTTTAGTATAAATTGTTAGTTATCCCATAGCAACACACGAGCACACTACCCAGTATATTACCTAAACTTGTCAAAATTTCAGTACCGCCTTCTATTCAGAGAGATAAGTCAGAAATACTCCAGAATTCGACAGTCCGCAGAAACACCAGATGGCCAGACCGCCAGAGCGTCAGTGCTTGATTGGGCTTTGGTCCACTGAATCGCTCTTGCTTGGTTGGGCTTTGCTCAGGGACATCTCACGACTCTTCCATGTTTTTATTTAGGGACATGATTATCAATATAAGTAGTCTGTTTGATTAAGTGAATAGAATAAGCTGACTTCTTATCAGGTTGGTTGGACGAGACTTTAAGATGAGCCAATTTTATTTTTGGATGGCTGACGAGACTTGTTACTCCTATTTGTTTACTTTTAACTAGAACATAATTATGTGAGGTTTTATTTTGTAGATTTTATTGTAACTAGCAAAATTGCTCGTGCGTTGCAACGAGATTAATAAAAACGTATACTAATTTTTATCCGACTTAAGGTTTAGGTGTAAAAAAAATAATTGTTTACGTTAAAAGATCGATTTTTGTTCAGTGTGTGGACACCCACGATAGATGTGGTTCGTCTCCTCCATCTCGTCGACCTCCTCAAACACCGCTACTATCTCTCTAGCTTGCTCATGTAGGGCACGGCGTTCTTCCTCCGTACCTTCTGAAGTGTGCAATCCCACCGCGCTACTATGTTGTTGCTTTCAGTGTAATGAATGATGCAGGATACGATGAGGCGTGGTGAGAATGCTAGCACCGCGTCTAATCTACCGCTGACAAGCAGTGTCCCAGATAGAGCCTCATCGTGGGCGTTGGCCCAAACGGGATGCTTCACATATAGCAAGACCACTGAACTTGCAGAGATTAGAGAGCTTGACTCTGCAACGCCGCTCCATGGCATCGCACTTCGTGAACACCGCACGGCCGCCTCGCCGCCATGGCCTTCTAGCCATGGAATTCTGATATTCCTATCAATGTATGTTTCTGACGCAGATGCAATGAGGTGCCTCTGCGTGTTGGTAGCAAGACCAAGCGTAGGGCCAAGCCATGCAGATACACAAGTTTTGTAAGCGAGATGATGCGGCATCGTGTGGGCGCCCTGTAGGAGTATTAAGCCTGTTTGCATCACTATTTGCAGGGAGATAATCTTTTCACCTGTGGTGGTGTGGCCTCTAGTGTTTTTGTGCTCCTATGTTGTATTTCAGTTGGACCGTTTTTTCTTTTAAACTTTAACAAAGTCAATTGTGTCCATTGTACATGAAATTTTTACCATAGAGTTTACACATCAATATAAGATTACCATAAAAAATTCACAGCAAAGGGCTAGGCCATGGCTCGGCCCAATCTACTGGCGCATAAGGCCCACGCGGCAGATTGGCCCAACATGGACTAAACTTTTACATCAGAAATCGCCGAGTTTCTCGAATTCAATTTAGATCCTTCCACATTTTCTTTCCCTCTTGCATTTTTCCACCTGGAACACTTCCTTCTCTTCTATTTCTTTTTCTCATCCTCTTCCCCAAACTAGCACCCGATCTCAGGCAGATCCATGCCGACGGAACAGATCAGACACGGACAAAACATTGGTGATTAGGCTGGACGAAAATTTATAGGTGGCAGAATTTTTGCCTCTTTATTGTTAGGGTATAGATAAATACAAGAGACTATCTATATCTTTCTAAATTGTTATAGAAATATAGATTCTAACGAAAACGTTGTTCACTCTCTAACAGTTTCTTTAATTGGATATTCAAAACTAGCCATCCTCTATTACGGATTTCTAGTTAGCAAAAAAAAGGAGAGTAAGAATAACTCTCTAAGGTGCGCATAAGATATAGAAAATTTGTTAGAGGATAGATAGATATAGAAAATATTTTTTATGCAAATGACTCTAAGGCCTTGTTTCGATGCTGCAGTATTAAAAAACCATAGTATTAAGAAGTTGTAGTTCTAGAATCATTGATGTGCAAAAACCGTGGTTTAGAAAAAAGAGGTCTAGAGTGGAGTTTTTAAAATTAAAAAAAAACTATAGTTTCAGCAATACCATGGTATTGAAAACCATAAAGTTTAGTGTACCCAAACACTTCGTGACACTCTAAAACTAAAGCATTTTACAAAACCACGGTATTTTTCTACAACTTTAAAAATACTTTGTATCCAAATCGGGTCTAAATGTTAATTTTAAGGAGCTTAAGAAAAACTCTGGAGATGCTATCGACCACATTAGCAAACTTCCCGCGTACATGAACGGGCTCATCCGGCCGATTTACAGGGCCGACTTGTCCAACAAAATAAGGGAATATTTTAGGTTATCCACAGACCAAACCTTTTCTATTTATATATGGACCATCATCTCCCATATATATATATATCTAAGCAAACCAAATACAAACACACCCAAGGTGGATTTGAATATATACTCTCTCTGTCTCAAAAAAAAGTCTCATTCCTCGAGAGCGAAATATTTTCAAATTGCACTAGGTTTATAAAAAATATCAATATTTGTAATGAAAACACGGTTTAGTATTAATCTAATGATACTTATTACATATCTTAATTATTACTTTTTTTATTTTAAATTATAAGATGTTTTGATTTTTCTAGATAGACTATATAGCTTTTGTTATGCATATATAATTATGTATAGATTATTATTTTTTGGACGGAGGCAACGTGGCGGCCAAAAAAAAGGTCCGGAGCATTCGTTCCGAGGGCTGTGCAGAGCAGCAGAGCCTTGCATTGCAACGCAGTGCACTGGGATCGGCTACTCTCTCTGCCGACGTGGCCGCGGCACGGGGAGGGCGGCGACACCATCTTAGATTCTCAGGCTCTCAGTTCCGCGGAACCGAGCAGGCAGGCCGCAGGCGGCGGCAGTGTCAGACAGCGGTGCCCCCGCCTGCCGCCCCGTTCCGCTGTGCCGGGCGGGCCGTCGGTCGGCACGACCGCGCGACATTCCCGGCGGCGTGCGCCGCCCTGTGCTCCTCCCGTTATTTGTCATCCGCCCCCTCCCTCTCAGCCTGCGGTACAACAAGCAAGGCGAATCAGAACCTGCAGGCCCGTCGGCGGCGGCGCGGAAGCGCTGTTCCTCGTGCGGCTTGGCGCTGGAGAGTGAGAACTGAGAAGAATGTGCGCCCAACAAGGACCGAGGGCCCTGGGGCGGTGGGGCCATGAGCGAGTAAGCTGATGACCTGGCGAGTCGCACTGAGATGATAAACCCAATGTCGAATTGGTGAGTACGTAGGCGACCTTGTTCAGCTGATGAAGCTGCTAGAGCCTGTTGCTCTTCCAGAGATGATAGTTCATGCAATGAACTCTGAAGCTTCGTGCCACTTCACATAAGTGTATGCACCTATTCGCTTGATTGTATCAACCATGTTTATCAGTTATGATATAATATTTTTCTCTCACAACTAAAATAGCATAATCCGGCTTATAAGCCACAGACGTCCATGTTCGTTTGGGCTTGTTTGACTGATAAGTCATAACTGAAAGTACTGTTGGTTGATTTGGTGTGAGAGAAAAATACGGTTCGTTGGCTGAAAAAGTACGGCTTATAAGCCAAACAAGCCTAAGCGAACAGGGCGAGAAACAATCAAGCGGACATGGTGAATAAACAATCCGGTATCATTGGCTCATTGATGAGATGCATGCAAGGTGCAGCATTGTGGCTGAGCTGCGGGGGCGCCCTGTCGTGTCTCGCCGTGGCGCCGTCTCAACCACCTGGCCGAGGGTTTTCCCACCTCTCCGCTGGCGCTGGGCGCTAGCCCAAGGTCTCCGATGGCCGATGCAAAAATGTCGTCCGCCGCCACGTACGTATTATATGTATCCAAGGAACACATTCACTTGCCTTTCGGGCAACGAGAGGCGTCCCATGGTCCATTTTGGCGCAATTTTTTATAATTTGGTTCTTTTTTTGAAGAAAATTTACGTTTAGCGCTCTGGGAGACGTAAACTCATCTTTGGACCTTGGGGGATCGGCGTCAGGACTCATGGTTCCGAGGTAACATGTATCGCCGCCACAGATCTTGACTCTGAGGTGCTTGGCCGTGCACAACAGGGCATCCTAGGTGGCGTTGACGTAGCCGGTACCTTCGGAGCCACAGATCATGGCTTCGAGCTCGGCGCCAAGATCTGTGGCTCCGACCTCGGAGTCCGTGGATCTCGGCTCCGAGCTCGGAGCTCTGGATCCTAGCGCCGAGCATGGATTCTTGTGACCAGTTAAATTAGGCTTCTTGTGACCAGTTATAACACATTGAAACGACAACTAAACCTGCCCCGGCCTATATATATGCAATGTTGGATGCATTGCTACTTACTTCCCAACTAGTATTTCCTTTCGTTGTAGTACCAATGTCTAGAGGGCCGTCCAGAGAGATATGAAAGGGGAAGGGAACTCCCATTATGTGATAGGGTTCTCTCGGTCCTGATTTTTTTGAGGAAGCTCTTTATGAGAGGTTCTCAGTTGAGAGTAAAAGTGATTTCACCAAAGAGGCATCACTGAGAGGATACGATGAATGGAAAGAAGAGTGGTCAAAATACATGCATGGTGAGGACTGTCTAGTGCAGATTTTCACTGAGGGAATAGATGGAGGTCGTCATTTCTTCAAATGCCCGCGAGCATGGTTTATTATTATTACTATTTATTTCTTCAATATGTTCCTCTTCTATACAACTTACATGACATACTTATTGCAGTCTTTCTTGGTCGAAGAAACCTGTGGGTTCACTAGGTGGGTCGATCCTCGACCTATTTATCCGCATGCGGAGTACATCTACTACCTGTAGGATCGTATCTTCGATCTAGAAAGGGAAGTTAGCAGCGGTTATAAGGACGACGAATAGCACGACAACAACAATGGTGCCGGTTCATAAGAGGCACTCTGTAATGATTCATATTGAACCTGTCCTAATCACACGAACAAAGGGCCTCCGCCGCCACCCCCTGCCGTCACCACCACCAACAATGGAATGATACTGTGGAGAAGGTGCAACACAATTTGCTATGTAGCCATACTAATAGGACAAACCAATCTTTTTAACGGATCGCATCCATGTGTTTGTTTTTTTGTTTAATCACCTAAGACATGTTAGGATTAGTTGAAGGAACTATGTACCCTTGTTTGACACATCTTCTCACATGTCATTTCATGTGCTTGTTGTTTGCTTCAATTACCTAAGGTATATTAGGTTTAGTCCATAACCTCTGTACCCTAGTTTGGTACATGTTCTCACATGCCATTTTCATATGTTGTGTGTGTTGAATTAGGTAATCCACTACCTCGTTATGTTTTATTTGCACTACGTGAGCTCAGTTTCACTACCTATGTAATATTAAACTCAATATTATGACAACAAATAATAAAACCAACAACACTATGAAAGGTCCAATAATAGAGAACATTAATCAAAATAACAACATTTGAAGTACATGACGACAAACTAAATAACGCAGAACATGCCCTAGGTACGTCCATACTTAAGTGCATTACATGACAACACAATGCAAAGTCTAAGATTAGACAACATTGTTCATGAATAAACCATAGAACTAGCAAGTCATGAAGACTACTTAGTGCAATGAGGCCACTTTTCCTTCCTCTAGGCATTGAGATTCTCCTCCATCGCTGCCTTCGCTCGGAGCGCACGCTCAAGCTTCATCTCCCTCTCCTCCCTTTACGTAGCAACACGCCTCCTTTCCTCTCTTTCCTTGTGCTCCTTTTTAGAGTCTCCTCTCTGCGTCTCTTCTCCATCATCTCCTTGTCCTTTGCCTTCCACCGTAACAGTTCTGCATCCACTCCTTGTCTCCTGGCTTGATCTCAGTGTCGATCCACTGCTTAAAATCATAGAGCGATGGAGGGGTCTACAACAAATACAATTGTTACAAAACAAATAAATCATGCAAGACTTGCATTTGACATAAAATAATTATTACACAACATCAATTTCTCACCATCTTGTTAATGCGTCGCTGATGAAGTGTAGGCTCAAACGCAAAATTGGCACACATCCAATACCACTGCCTATACGTGTCCTCTTCATCAGGACCTTGGCTACCTTGCAAGGATCACCGCACCAGCACATGGGCACTGGAATACCACTAGGCAGAGGACAATGGGTCGAAGGTATTTCTGGTAATCCGGCCATAACTACAATTGAACCAAATTTGTTCTAAGAACCGAAAAGCAATGAATATTAAACCCTAAACCTAGATTTTTTTCATTTATTGCACATAAATGAAAACATAATATAACACGATGATAAGAGATTACCTTGGCTTACTAGCTTTACAACGTCCTTGACATCCTACCGTTACATAATACAAAAAATAAAAAATTACTTCAAACATTAGGTAATAACAGTATCTAGGGTTGCAAAATAGATGTAATATATACCAAATCAATGCGTAAAAATGATAAGGGGAGAGAGGATACCTTGCTCGCGAAGATGTATGGATCAAATCCAAGTATCCAAGGTCAAACTCGTCGATTCAAGAGATTGAACGGGTTAGGGAGAGGAAGAACCCGAGAGGGAGGAGGAAGAAATGAAAGCAGCATCGGTAAGAAAAATTTGGCCGTGAGTTTTGAATCCATACCCGGCGTCAGGATCCATGGCTCCGAGCTCGGAGCCGAGATCTACGTACGGCTCCGAGGTCGGAGCCACAGATCTTAGCGCTGAGCTCGAAGTCAAGATCTATGGCTCCGATGTACCTAGCCACGTCAACGCCACCTAGGATGCCCTGCTGTGCACGGCCAGGCACCTTAGAGCCAAGATCTGTGGCGCCGAGACGTGTTAACTCGGAGCCATAAGTCATGACACCGACCCCTAGGGTCCAAAGATGAGTTTACGTCTCTTCAGAGATGGAGGAAACGTAAATTTTCTTTAAAAAAAACCAAATTAAAAAAAAAACCATTTTGGCACCACAAGACGACGCGAGGAGACATGCTGTTCGATCCGTCCTAGTAAGCGACCCCATGCACGGCATTCCGGCAAGGTCTTGTGGTGGATGCGAGCAGCCGGAACGGGCGAAAGGACCGAAGCTACCAACAAGGCGTTTCAGGCGGCCGGCAAAGTACAGCCGCACATTCCATCGGTTACACAGTGGTTTTTGACGGCGCAAGGAAATACATTAGCACAAGGATCTCGCGGTTGATTTGATTGCGAAATCACATCTACGTAGGTGTTCAAACAATGCGTTGCGGCCGTGTGTATGTTGTGTGTAGATGAGTAGATCAAGACCTGAGGATTGCCAATGCTTGAGCTACATGGATATCACACAGCAAATGCATCAGTTGGAATAGGTTTTTTTTTTGTTGACCTGGAGAAGGGCGGGCCTGGTGCAAACGGTAGAGTCTTACCGTCTGTGACCGGAAGGTCTCGGGTTCGAGTTGCGATCTCCTCGTATTGCACAGGCGAGGATAAGACTTGCCACTGACATGCTTCCCCAAACCCTGCACAGAGCGAGAGCTCTCTGCACTGAGTACGCTCTTTTTTTCTTCATAAAAGGGAGCGTGTGTGTGTTTATAAGCGTAGTCCGCGTATGTACTATTACTGTATATATGTTACAATAACAAAATCGATCCAGCAATAATCTTTTACTAAAAAACAAACGATCATATATCAACATACACAAAGCTTTACCAATGTATTTCAAAAAATAATAATTGAGTTCCGTGCATACTAGGCAATGCGGCTCATTAAGGAGAATATGTGATCATGAACAAAAAAAAAACAATTAGTACACTTGGGGCAATCTCAGTGCTTGAAACTTCACACGATTTCTATGGTAACCACGTCAGCACAAAACCATCAATAGAAATTCCTATCGGTCTTTTCTCTCACTTCATTATCCCTTCCTCCCTCACTGCACTCTCCTCCACTGTGAGCGGCCGACACATGAGCGCGGCGGCATGGGTGGGCGTGCAGCGTGAACGAGTGGCGGCCGGCGAGCAAGCTTGCAGGGCTACCGGCGGGCGTGCACGAGGAGCACCTGTTGTGGACCCCACTTATCGAAACCATTGGTTTCCTCCCACCACCGAAATTGCAGTTTCTTCCTCCCTCGGTTCACAAGAGCCGACGTCGTTTCTTCTGAGAGAAACGATTTTCTCTAATTTTTTTTCTCTTTTCTCATTAATTAGGTTGCCATTTCAGTATTTTGTTTAGGTGGAAGTCATTTGATATAGATAGAAACCCTTATTAATTTCTCATGAGAGTGCCCTTATTAATATCACATCTCATCAAGGGTGTCGCAGCCATAAAAAGGAAAGATGGATCCAAAACTACAACCCGTGGACAATAAATTCACTCTATTTTGTAGGCGTTTTTTTTGTTTTTTTCCCTTGTTGGAATATGTACAAATTTGGAATACTTAAAATAACGTTTCCTATAATGTCGAAGCACTAAGAAGCTGAAAAAAAATACAACTGGCCCTGATCAATAGAAATGGCCGCCACATGTGCATCGAAAACTTGATTAGGTTATTTTTTCTAAGTACATGAAAACTACTCTAGGCACGTTCATAACTAATATAAATCAACTAGAGTAATACATTCAAATTAGATGTTATGTATGGTGTAGCTCTATAAAATTAAACCATACAATAGAAACCATCTGGAGAAATATAAATAAAATATCCTAAATTGATGTATGCATGTGTTAATTCGCCGAGAACATAGAAGTTTGAGACAAAACAACTTTAAACACAAAACACATCCCAAAGGCAACGGCGTGGCAAAATAAACCCTAAAATTCTTTTCATGGTAAGGGTCTGTTTGGAACGCAGGAATTTCACAGGAATCTCGTAGGAATCAGTTCAACTTCACAGAAAAAACGCAGGAACATAAATCTTTTCCTGCAGTCCAAACAGACCCTAAATCTAATACTTCCTGGGATCATAAATTTTGTTTTGCCTTTGACTATGAATTCGCTAAATTATATACAGAGTGATAACACAAGACTTGTATTATTCGATTTGTTACGAAAAAAAACTTTTTATGATTTTAAAAAGTTTCCATTTAAAAAAATATATTTATGGTTATTGTTACTCAAAGTATGACCTAAGAGCATCTCCAAAAGTTCTCTATTTGCCTTCCTAATACTTGATTTTTAGGAAAATCAGAAAAAATCTCTCTCCAAACAGTTCCTAATACATCCTCTTAATATTTAGGTATTTGGAAAAACTGAGCCAGTTCCACGTAACTTTACGCAACTATTGAGTCGCGCTGATGCGAGAGTGTTGCCCGTGCGCCTCCGTGCTAGCCCGCACCGCCGTGGGAGCCCTGCTCGCGCGCCTCCGCGCTGGCCCGCGCCGTCGTAGGAGCTCCCCGACCCGTCGCGCTGGCCTGTGCCGCCGCGCCTCCACTAGGGCCACGCTCGCCTTCCACGCGCCGCGCGTGCAGGCCGCGTGTCCGCCAAAGCCACGCTCGCCCGCCCGCGCCGTGCTCGCCGTTCGCAGGCCGCACAGTACGCGTTGCCATCCGCCCAGGACGTGCTGGCCGCGCCGCGCGTGCTCGCCGGCCGCCACCGTTGCGCTCGCTTGCGCCGCTGGCCCCGCGCTCACTGGCCGGCGCCGCCACGTGCGCCCGCTCGGCTGGCTACGCCGGTACTACGCGCGCTCGCCCGACGCAGCATGCGTTCTGCGTCTCTGTGGTTGGGAGAGAAGTACAGAACGAGTTGATGTGGCCATCTATGACTCGTTGTGCCCTGCCAAGGCTGGTTGTGGCCGGCTACTGATGATGTGCTTGTCCATCAGATGATGGTACAGACCGGCACGATTGTCTATTGGTTGTTGTTGTGCTTGTCTGCTGCTACTGGCCGGCTGCTACGCTTGTCTGCTGCTACTGACGGTGGCGGCGGCAGGGAGGTCATGACGTTAGGGGTTCGACGCGCCCTGTGACATCTGGCGACAGAAAAAAAAGCCGCAAAAAAATAGATGTGAGATCCAAATTTGATTTTTAAAAGTAATTTATTAGAAACTTTTGGAGATGGTTTTTTTTTCTTTCAATATCTTTAAAACTACAAGTTTTAGAAGGAAAAAATAGGGAACGATCCTCTATGTTTTCAGTCCGAGAAACCAGCTGGTAGATGATGGAATGGCCCGGTGAAAACAGGTCGATCGTCGATGGGTTCGCATGTGCTGTGTGAAAACAGGTCATGCATCAGCAATCTGTATCCACCGCAGGCACAGCCAAGCGAATCACAGTCACCAACGGTTAAAACCACCTGGCAGCGGCGCCACCCCTGCCCCCGCCGTTAAATCTCTCCTCGCTGCTTCGCATTCTGGTGCACCCTGCGGGAGCCGACAAAGCCCACCACCCCTCCCGCTTCCTCACCCTTTTATTCTCCATCCACGAGCAGTGGAGCAGGCACCGGCACCACCCCGGCGGCGCTGCGTTCCCGCCCGGCCACCCCCGCATTGCGAGGTGCTGTCCACGCCTGCTGCAGTGCTGCCACTGCCAGCTCTGTTATCTCGGAGCGGAGGAGATCGAGGAGACATGTTTACATAACATGTCTGCTGCTGCTGTTGCTGGGTCTTTCGTGAGCAGTGAACGCAGATGAATGCCTGATGGCGAGGATGCAGGAGATGTCCCTGGATTACCACTTCACAGTGGAGCAGGAGGTCGGCTCCTCCACCTACGCCTTCTTCGGCTTCAACGGTAAGCTCCGTCCGTCTCTTTCAACCTCTCTCTCACGCTCTTCATATGGCGGATTCTCTTGTGGGGCGGGGCGTTAACTCTTCACAGTGAAAAATGAGCTTCCAAGTACACTCAAAGCGTACCGATATCAGCAGCACAGATGGTCATGTGGACCGGCAAACTTATTTAGGAAAATGTTGATGGAGATCGTCAGAAACAAGGTGCCTTGTACAAAGCCTTTATTTATATAGGCGCGCGCGCGCACACACAGCCAATACTTGTTTCTAACAAGTTATTGATTTTCTTTCTTGCAGAAAGTGACACTTTGGAAGAAAATCCACGTCATCTACAACTTCTTCCTTGTGCGCAAGATCATAGCACACATTGTGACGTTTGTGTTTTACTGCATTGTTACCCCCGCGACAGTCTTGGTTCCTGAGGTTGAAATACCAAAGTGGGGTTCTGTCTATATCCCAACCATAATAACCCTTCTCAATGCGGTTGGCACTCCAAGGTACCAATCTTTTCATGAACTCTGTGATCCAATCAACTAATTGGTGTAATAAAAATCAACAATGCCTTACACACTGTGCTCTGAAGGTATGATCTGACATTTACCTAAAGATTAACATCAAAACCATTGGATGGTGCAGGTCAGTTCACTTAATCGTCTTCTGGATCCTGTTTGAGAATGTGATGTCGTTGCATAGAACAAAGGCCACTTTCATTGGCCTATTGGAGGCAGGCAGGGTGAACGAATGGGTGGTGACAGAAAAACTTGGTGATGCTCTGAGGATGAAAATGCCAGGCAAGGCATGTAAGAAGCCCCGCATAAGGATAGGAGATAGGTACATAACGAAGAATTGTCTTTTCTGATTCGTTTCTATTTTATTGGGCAAATGATTCGTCTATTTATACTCGCGGCTAAACTTTAATGTGGAATCGGGTTGCATATTATGGAGCTTGGTGTTGCAGCTTACCTCTTATTCTGTGGATGCTATGACATTGCATTTGGGAACAACCACTACTACATATTCCTATTCCTCCAATCCATCGCTTTCTTCATTGTCGGCATAGGCTATGTTGGAACATTCTCGTCCCCCACTCATAGCAGAATCATTCTGAGGCCCATACTGATTCATGATTGTCTTCAACTCCTTCCAGTTTCATGGTACATAAGCAGTTGATAGATAAGATCAAACAAACCTTGTCTTGTATGTAATGTTGTCAGGAAAAAAATACAGTGTAAAGGCACTGCCAGACAAGCCATAGATATAAATAGGTATGTGTTTGTGGAAGGAATGTGCTGTGCCCATGAGATTGGTGATGACAAGGAGACTGTTTCGAGTCTCCGCGTCACCGATGCAGAATCAGCAGTAGAAAAGGTAGCAAATTGTGAAAGTTTCATCATTTAATTTGCAAAAAGAAAAAAAAGAACCACCGTTTGTTCATTCGTTGTTGGCAAGTTTGTTGTGAGAACTGTTAGTTGATCTCCACCAATAGGCCCAGTCCTTATCTCTGCTCCCTGATCGGGGGAGCCCAACCCTAATCCGGTTGGTGGGCCCCTGTCGCACAGCACATATAAAAGGTAAGGTGGGGATCTGGGCTCGTCGAACGAGGTTGAACGGAGCCGCCACCCACCTACAAAGAAACCCTAATCTGATCCTAAAGAGTGCTGCCAGCGACGGGATGAGTCCGCCACTACCGCCGTCGTTCCACTGCCGGCCCCTCTGGACCACCACTGTACCTCGCCATCGAGCCAGAGCTGCCTCGACACCGGTGTCCGCGAGGTCACGACGCTATTGTCCAGGGCGGATCTACGGGTTACACACAGAGGTACCAATCCTACGATCCTAACAATGGCATCGGAGCCAAGGTTGCCTCTGTATCCCTAACCCTAACCGGGTAAAAGAAGAAAGAAAATCCACCGCCACCGCGCGGGGGGAAAAGATGATAGCACCGCTGTTCTACACCGGCGCACGGCAAGAACAGAAGAGATCCGTGTTCGGATCAAATAAAGAAAGGAAGGAAAGAAAAGAACAGGGGTCGGCACACGAACCCTAACCCTAACCCTAATCCCCACCTTCGGTTCGGAAAACAGAGATCAGTCCAAATCGGAGAAAGAAAAGGGGAAGAAGGGAAGAGATTCGGATGAACTCCGAAAAGGAAAAGAAATCAAAAGAAAATGAAACCCTAACCCTAATTTGTAACCCCATCCTAAATCGGGTTAATCCCAAGAGAAGAAGGGGAAGGGAAGAGATTCGGAACCCTAACCCCCTCATCCCAATCGGAATCGAACCCGAAAAGAAAAGAAACCCAAATCGGATGAAATCCGAGCACAAGAACCAAAGAAATGAAGAGGGGAAGGGGATAATCTCACAGATCTTGAATCAAACCAAAAGAAAACAAGAATAGGGTTCAATCGAACCCTAACCCAAGATCGGGTTCGGGAAAAGTGAAGAAAAGGAACATCCAAACCCTAGATCGGGTTTTTGGGATAGAGATGAAAACATGGTTTCAACTGGAAACCGAACCTCAAATCCGTGAAGACATCACGGGGTAGATAAACAGTAAAACCCTAAAGAGAAAAGAAACCCTAACCCTAACTATCCCCAATCGGTCGAATCTGAGAATAGAAAAAGAGAATCAAAACCGCAGGGGAAAGAAGGGGAAGGGGGTGGCTTACCTCGCCGCCGTGCAGCGTTGCTGTCATGCCGGCGCGCGGGGAAAAGTGGGCCGAACCCGGGTGAACTGTTCGCCGGGACAGGCCACAGGGGCGCCGCGGCCAGGCCACTCGACGGCGGCGTGCTCACCCGCTGGGGAGCGCGCACGCCGGCGAGGGGGCCGGCGACGGCGCCGGGGCTCGCTGCTTGCTCTCGCCGTCAAAGCTCGTCGCTCGGTTGCGACTGCGGTGCGCAAAGAGAGAAGAGAGCGGCGTAGATGGAGAGAGAAAGGAAAGAACCGAATGAACGCTAGGGTTTTGCTGACCGCGGCCGGAGGAGGTTTTTATTCGGCCGAGATGAAAGGATGGCCGTCGGATGAGATCTGACGGCGATGGAAGCACGGGCAGGCTTTCAACCTAGGCGGGCGCGAGCGGCAGGCCGCTTTGCCGGCCCAGGCCCAGGTTGCAGCCTGGGTCAGCGCGGCGCACGAGCGCGAGAGTGAAAGGCAATGGTGGGCCGGGCCACTGTGGCAGTTCCAGCCCAATCAAAGAACACTGAGAAAGAATCAATTAGTTTTTTTTTGTTTTTTCATTTTCTAGTAAAGTTTTTATTTCCTAGAAAATGAATTAATGGCTCAAAAAATAGAAAAAAGATATTTTACCTATGTGTAAAATTCAAGAAATTGAGTATATGTTTTCCGCTGCTAAAGAAAAGATATTCTCCAGTGATTTTGAACCGACATGATATTTAACTGGAGAAGAAAAGTTTTTCCAGTAAATGTTTATTTTGCTGGAAATTGATTAATGGATTAAAGGAAATAGAAAAATACAATTTTCCCTGTGGGTAAAATTCAAGAAAAGGAGAAGTTTTTCCGCGGCTAGAGAAATTGTTTATTCTCCAGTTAATTTGTACCAACGTGGTATTTAATTGGAGAAAAAGAGATTTTTTCCGCTGCTAAAGAAAATGTTGATTCTTCAGTTATTTTAAATCAATGTGGTATTTAATTGGAGAAAAAGAGTTTACATATGATTATGACGTTGTTGTTTTCTGACCAACGTTGTTAATAACAATATCGTAATGTTAATGATTTATGCATTAATTCTACTTCTGCCCAACGGTGATGTAGAATTAGTGTATAAGAACAGATATTAATTTTAGTGATTTATGTATTAATTCTACTTCTGCCCAACGGTGATGTAGAATTGTGTGTAAGAACAGTTGTGAAAGTTAAAAATTTATGCATTAATTCTATTTCTGCCCAACGGTGATGTAGAATTAGTGTATAAGAATAATTGTATGTTTTGATTTTGATCAACGTTGGAATCAAGGCATGCAAATGGTGTTGTTTTTATGTTAAGAAAAGTTTTGACCTGATTTTCATCTTGTCTAAGGTGGACTGGGTAGTCACCTCACCGTGTTCCACTGAGATTGTGGCACCAGTGAGGGAGACAAAAGAGAATGATGCCACTTGGGCAACTAAAGAAAGGGATTTTGAATCCCAAAAGATATCCTATGGCTTTTGAGCATAGGAAGTGGGTCACTGCAAACAAGAAATGTTTGGCTGTGATAAAGAACATGATTGAACCTGTAATTGTGGGCTCAATCCTAGAATGTGACACGGTCACCAGTACCTCGATAGAATAAAGAGTCAGTTCACTGGCTCTACAAAGACATATGCCACTTAGCTGATAAAGCAGCTGGTCACAGAGTGTTACTCTGGAAATTGTGGCATAAGAGAGCTCACGATGCGTTGTCGAAATTATGGCACTATCGTTCAGGCCATATTTCGAGGGGGGGAATGGAAAGACAAGTTAAGAATGATATTCTTCCTCCATTAGAGCTCTCAGTTTTAGAACAATGCAGAGAATGCATAAAAGGAAAATATGTAAAAAGAATTAAGAAAAGATGACAAACGAAGCGCAGGAATTCTACAGATTATTCACACAGACATCTGTGGTCAGTTTCCTGTAAAGAGTGTGGATGGTTATGATTCGTTCATAACATTCACATATGAGTACTCCCATTATGGCTATATTTATCCAATCAAATAAAGAAAAGATGTACTGGATAAAATCAAGATATTAAAGATTAAGATAGTCAGGTCTGACCGTAGGGGAGTACTGCGGTCGGCATACCATAAAAGAATGGCATAATAGCCCAGTATTCTATACCGGGTGAACCTCAGCAGAATAGAGTAGCTAAAAGAATCAATCGTACCCTGATGAATATGGTGGGCAGTATGATAAGTTACTCCATCTTACAGTTGAGCCTGTGGATGGAGGCGTTAAAAACCCCATTCATATTCTCAAAAGAGTAACAAGTAAATCGGTGCCCAAAACACCGTATGAGTTGTGGACAGAAAGTGTACCCTCACTAAACCACTTGCATGTGTGTGGGGGAGCCCTGCTGAGGCTAAAGTATTTAACCCAAACATTGGAAAGTTAGATCCCAAAACAGTAAGATGCCATTTCATTGGCAACACAGAAAAGTCAAAAGGTTTTCGTTTTCCACTGTCCAGAGAGATATACAAAGTTTGTGGAAATGAGACACGCTGTTTTCCTAGAGGATAAAAAGATGAGGGGGGAGAATGGTAGCTCGAGAAATTGTCCTTGAAGTGAAGCGGGTGTATGCGTCCACTCCAATGATTCATGAGCCATTTTTCTCACTACCTGCTATAGCTGCACCGACAGTGCTAGATACTGTGGCGCCAGCACCTGTTGTTATCCCACCTGTGGCAACAATGAATGACGATGAGGAACCTGGTCCTCAGGATCCTATAGAACCTATTGCCACACATGAGGGGGAGCAACAATATCCTCAAACGGAAGTTGTGTCAAGTGTGGAGGCCCCTAGAAGGTCTCAAAGAGTTAGAAAATCAGCTATTTCTGCTGATTATAAAGTGTATAACACTAAGGAATTTCAAATGGAGGATGATCCCACCTCATTTGAAGAAGCCATGAGAAGTGATCATTTATCAAAGTGGCTTGAGGCTATGGAAGATGAAATGAAATCAATGAATGTCAATAAAGTTTGGGATTTGGAAATAATTCCTAAAGGAGTCAAAACAGTAGGCTATAAATGGGTCTACAAGACTAAACATGACTCTCAAGAGAATATAGAGACATATAAAGTGTGACTTATGGCAAAAGGCTTTATGCAAAGAGAAGTGATTGATTATAATGAGACATTTTCTCCAGTCTCATGTAAAGTTTTCTTCAGAATCATAATGGCATTAGTGGCACATTACGATTGAGAATTACATCAGATGGATGTAAAGACGGCATTTCTCAACGAAGACTTGGAGGAAAATGTTTACATGGCACAACCAAAAGGTTTTGTCATGGAAGGAAAAGAACGAATGGGATGCCGCCTAAAGAAATCCATTTATGGATTAAAACAAGCTTCAAGACAGTGGTACTTGAAGTTTGATCAGTCAATAAAGAATTTTGGGTTTTAAAAGAGAATATAGAGGACAATTGTGTCTATGCAAAGTTTAAGAATGGGAAGTTTATCTTCCTTGTCCTGTATGTGGATGATATCTTACTTGCTAGTAGTGATGTCAGTCTACTACAGGAGACAAAGAAGTTTTGTCCTCAAAACTTGATATGAAAGATCTTGATGAAGCCTCGTTCGTTCTAGGGATCGAGATTCACCGAGATAGAAGAAAAATGGTATAATGACTGTCACAAAAGGCATACATAGAAATGATCTTAAAGAAATTCAGTATGCACAAATGTAGTCCCTCACCTGCTCCTATAGTTAAGGGCGACAGATATGGGGATTTTCAATGCCCTAAGAACCAATATGAGCTCAATTGATAAAGTGAAAGTGGTTCCATATGCTTCAGCTGTCGGAAGCTTGCAACATGCTCAAGTATGTATGCGCCCTGACTTGGCATTTGTTACCGGGTTTTACTTGGCAGATTCTAGAGCAATTCTGGAATAGAACACTGAAATTAGTAAAGAAAGTCTTGCATTATTTGCAAGGAACGAAAGGCCTCATGATGACATATAGAAGATTTGATTCACTCCACATGGTGGAATATTCAGATTCTGATTATGCGAGAGTGAATGCATATCCAGACGTGGATTTTCTATCATCTCGCAAAGGGGAGCTATTTCATGGAAAAGCTCAATGCGAACCGTCAGTACATCGTCCACAATGTATGACAGTTTGTAGCGTGTTATGAGGTAACGGGCAGGTAAACTTACTAAAGAAGTTTATACCCGGTTTGAAGGTGGTTGACGACATCTATAGACCACTTAAAGTCATACTGCGATTATAATCTGGCAGTACAGTATGCTCACAACATAAGTCAAGTGGTCCTGCCAAACACGTTGACATAGAGTATTATGTTGTGAAAGATAAAGTCCAGGATCAAGTCATAAGTCTTGAGCATATAAGTACAGAAAGGATGCTCGCGGATCCGCTTACAAAAGGCTTACCACCCAACATATTCAGAGGACATGGTGTTCAGAGAACATGTAGCTAGCATGGATTTAAGGGAAAGCCTATAAAATTCCTGGACAAAAGAAGGCCCAAAAGATAAGTATCTATTTCAGAACAGAGTAGTGAGTTGTAGCTGTTAAATCTATCGGCAATGGACTGTGACGATGAAATATGCTCTATGAGCTAATCTGTAATGGAATGAACAAAAGTAAATGATATGAAAGTGAAAGATGGAATGAGATCAAGGGGGAGAATGTTAGTTGATCTCCACCAATAGGCCCAACGGCCTATTGGACCCTTATCTCTGCTCCCTGATCGGGGGAGCCCAACCCTAATCCGGTTGGTGGGCCCCTGTCGCACAGCACATATAAAAGGTAAGGTAGGGATCAGGGCTCGTCGAACGAGGTTGAACGGAGCCGCCACCCACCTACAGAGAAACCCTAATCCGATCCTAAAGAGTGCTGCCAGCGACGGGATGAGTCCGCCACCACCGCCGTCGTTCCCCTGCCGGCCCCTCTGGACCACCACTGTACCTCGCCACCGAGCCGGAGCTACCTCGACACCGGTGTCCGCGAGGTCACGACGCTATTGTCTAGGGCGGATCTACGGGTTACACACAGAGATACCAATCCTACGATCCTAACAAGAACATGATAAAGTTGTACATGTTCTGTTGTCTCCTTTTACCCTTCTTTTTTCCCATGTTTATATCAACTGTAATAAACAATTTGTATTTTAAAAGGTTTCATTTCAGATCACTATGGTACAATAGAGAATAGATGTATCAGGGGAACTGACCTCTTTTGGTTTTCTTTCTGAGAGATCAACTGTTCTACATCTTAATGTCAAACTCCCAGAAGCTCAATAGATGAATCACTTGAGTTTTTCTTATTCACTCCGGATTTGGTCTGATCGTACTTCTTGTCAGTCAAGTCATGGACAGTTTGTCGGATTTGACTGAATCAATGATAAAGGGGATAAGAGGACTGAAGAAAACATATCAGTAGTGGACCTCCAAACCCTGACAATATCACAGCTCTGCAAGGATCATCCAATTCACAGCTCGATGTGATATTCGAAGCCTGCATGATTGGGAGACCTGAGCAGTTGATGCGATCTTGTGGTAGATGCTGCTTCTGAAAGCAAGGTAAAGATTCCTACTGAGTAGTGACTGACAGGCACAGAGCAAATGGCCAAAGAAAGATGGACCTGTACCTCGTAACATCCTGTCCTTTGCTCTGCTAACTTATTCCCCAGGTTATCTTTGTGGGCTTCCTCTACTCTTTCAGTTTTCATCAGGCTCTGGTACAGTGTAGCAAACCTGAAAGTCTTGCTCACTTGTAATTGTAAACTTCCTTCTGTCACGTACTTTTATATGGACAACAAGAATGAGCCGATAAACTTTTGGACTAAAACTGCTCAGACGAGAATGAGGCATTCAGATCATACTAGATGACAATTCTGTGCAGGATGTTTTTGCCACTTGCCAGAGAAGCGAGGCAATTCCATTTTGAATTGCAGCAGTCACCACGCAGACCATTGCATAGCGATCAACAATAACTGGCACCATCCACTGGTCGCACGGATTGCTCAGCGACGGCGGAGGCCAATGCATTGCAGACCTCATATATTGCCGAGTATTCGTCATGGTACGTGTCTCCGACGAGGAAAATGTGCTTCTCGCCCTGCACTTCGACGGAGCTCCAGGCACAATCCTTCTTTAAGCCGAGCGCCCTCATGGCCTCGTGCGCGCCAGCCATGCTATCCCACATCTCGCGGGCAGCGTACGTGTTCGCCAGGACCAGATACTTCCCGGCGTTTCCAGGCTGCAGCCGGAAGAACCGCCGCGCGGCGAGCTCGACAAGCTCCACGTCTCCACCGTGCTTTCTGCAGGCGCCTAGAATGGCGCCCCAGACCACGGAGTGCTCCTGGCAGTCCGGCAGGTTCTTGACGAGCTCGGAGGCGTCGTGTAGTCTGCCAACCCTCGCGAGCATGTCGACCACCGCCGCGTAGTGCGGGCCCCTTGGCGTGAGGCCGTAGTCAGACGACATCGAGGAGAAGCGCCTCAACCCCTCGTCCACGAGCCCGCCGTGCGCGCACGCCGAGAGCACGGCGAGGAACGTCACGTCGTTGGGACGGAGCCCATCCGCCGCCATCAGGTCGAAGAGCGCCAGCGCCTCGGCGACGCGCCCCTGCCGGCCGTGCCCGGAGATGACCGCGGTCCACATCGTGACGTTCCGCTCCGGCGCGGCCGCGAACACGCGGTGTGCGTCCTCGGGGCAGCTGCACTTGAGGTACATGTCCACGAGCGCGCTGTTGGCGAAGACGTTGCCGCCCACGTCCGACTTGACCGCGACGCTGTGCACGCGGCGGCCGTGCCCCAGCGCGGCCAGCCTCGCGCACGCGCACAGCACCGACGCGAACGTGAACTGGTCCGGCGCCAGCCCTTCCGCCCTCATCGCGGCGAACAGTTCCACGGCCCTCTCCTGCGACTCCGCGCCGCCGCCGCGCGCGCACCCGGAGATCATGGCGTTCCACGCGACGACGCTCCGCTGCGGCATTCCGTCGAACAGCTTCTGCGCGCAACCGAGGTCCCCGATCTTGGCGTAGAAGATGAGCAGCTTGGTGGTGATGTACGCGCTGCAGCGGAACCCAGTGGCGACCATGCGCGCGTGGATCCTCTTGCCGAGCCTCGCGTCCCTCCGGTTCACGCATTCTTGCAGCAGAAGCGCGTAGGTTCCAGCGCCGGGGCACACGGGACTCTGGCACAGGAGGCTCACGGCCTTGGACAGGTGCCCGGTGATGCACAGGGACTTCAACGTTCGTGCCAGGCCAGCAGAGCCCATGGTGTGACAGAATTGGAAATGGCACTCTTCTGATTCTTGGCTGATCTTATAATAGTTGAGAACTTCAGATTCATTTGATGTTTTGGCGATGGCAGAACTCATAAGAAGTTTTCTCCACCGAAGGAAAAAAAGAAATTTTGGTAGTCCTATTTACGACAGAAGCTGAAGGCCTAAGAAGGAAATCAAGTTGCATTTACAACGGCACTCACCAGCAGTTACTTGCAAAATCTAGCATATACAGCTGAAAACTTTTTTTTGTTTCATTTCCTCTTATCTTTTCCCGTTCCTATATTTCTCCCTCTCATCAGAGTTTCAGGGGTTCAGTCAGATCAGACATAGTACATCATGCCCACCTCCAGCGTGGAGGCGTGCGGGATGGAGACGGCGTAGTTGGGTCCTCGGCTGTTCCTCCGCAGGAAGTCGTAGCAGAAGTTGATCACGAACCGCCGGAGGAAGCTGGACCCGCTCTTCGCCTTCACGTGCGAGTGGCCCAGGATGAACGCCATGCCAGCCTCCCGCGCGTCGGACAGCTCCTGCAGCTCCTCCTGCACGCCAGCGTTCGGCTTCGGGCTCGCTGCCGGCAGCACGAACCGCACCCGCTTCTTGGGAACAACCACCGGGGTCGGCGACGGCGACTGTATCTCCCTGCTGGCCTGGGACGGGCCGACGGTCTTCTCCACTGTGGTGGCCTCTTCCTCGAGCATGCGGATGCTGTTGGAGCGGACGACCGCCATGTGCTGCTCCTCGTCGTCGAACTCAGGCATGCCATTCAACTTGGACGACCCTGACCGGATGAACTCCGCGACGCTGCACACTAGCTCCTTCTCGAACTCAATGTCATCCTTGTGGAAGTCGTGGTAGCCGTACCTGACGATGCACCGGTAGATTCTGTACTGCTTCGGGCCGATCCTTCCAACGAGGAACCGCTCTTCAGGCCGGACATGTGGTATTGGCACATTCTTGATGCACATAAATATGAGTACCTGGTCATCACCGACAATGGTCAATACTCAATAGCAGGGTAGACGTACTTCTGAATCCATGTCTGAATTTGGACAATGGAGTCATCAATTGGCTAAGAAGAATTGAGGCTACCTGGTGAAAGGCTGGTAAGTTGGTGACAAAATGCGAGAAGATAGCTGGGATGCCGGTTTCGAGCTCGGTGTGGATGAGGCCAATGCCGCGGACACGAACGATACCGAGGTTTGGGCTGAGACCAAGGAGCCAGTTGATGGAGACCTTGCTCTGGACGTCAAACTCATACTTCTTAATGGTGCCAAAGTGCCAGATGCACATTATCAAAATGAAGATTAAAGCAAGGACGATCGGGACCCAGGCTCCCTCCCTGAACTTGATGAGTGCGGCTGAGAAGTACAGTGCCTCAATGGTTCCGAAGAACACAATGAAGCCAATTGAAAGAAATATGCTCTTATGCCAGCACAAGACTATCACCAGGGACATCAGACACGTTGTGACCAGCATGACGGTTATAACAGCCAATCCTACATAAAAATAACAAGTAGATGTGAGATGGACAGCCATTACTACTCACTTTTAGTATGTATGATGATAGTTATCACCCGAGAAAATTCGTTAGTTTAAAGTCTATAATAAAAAGATATTAACATTGGCGTACCTGATGCATTCCCCAAGTGTTTTGTGTTCCTGAAACCAATGGTTACAGCTAAGCACAGTATCATCAGAATCCAATTGATCTCAGGGATGTATATTTGCCCGTGTACTTTGGCAGATGTATGAATTATCTTCACCCGAGGAAAGCAGCCCAGAGAAGTGCACTGCTTGATCATTGAGAATGTACCAGTGATGACAGCTTGGCTTCCCACAACTGCTGCAAGAATAGCAATTGCCATAACGGGCCACCTAATTCTCTCTGAAATGTTAAATTGTAAACATTAACAATCAGCACTGAGTCTGATATCATGATATTGTTCGCATCTCTGATGATAAGAACTGACGAGAATAACTTGCCTGGCACAGACACATAGAATCCAATCCTGTAGTCACCTTCCAAGATATGATGCTTACACAGATAAGCTGCTTGTCCCATGTATGCAAGGATCAATGCTGGATACACCATGCATGTAAAAGCAATCTGCCCAAGAAATTTTTATCAGAGAATAATTCGCCATATACTGCTTCTAGGATGGAATGCAGAAAAAGTTAGTTTGCAGCAAACATTTCTTCACCTGTATTGACAACTGGTTGAAATGCCCCAAATCAGCAAACATTGCTTCAGAACCTGAAAGAGCGAGAGGGTCACCTTGTAGTAAGAGACATTCCAAAGATCAAGGCAAAAGGTTCAGAAATGGTTTGCTGAGCACAGTACCAGTTACGCATAACAGTATTCCTCCCAGGGACATCCAACCTCCTCTCTGTGTCTTCCTCAAGAACTTGTACATGTAATACGGAGATAATGCTCGATATACAGTGGGTTCCCAGTGAATAATATTGTAAACACCGATCACGCTTATACATAGGAGCCATGTGATCACGACTGGAGCAAAAATGAAGCCAACCCGGTGTGTACCATAGTGTTGCAGTGCAAACAGGCAAACGAGTATGATACAGGCAATAGGAAGTTCCACATCTGCAGATTCACAATAGCAGAACTTCATACAGAGAAGGGACTTGGAACAAAACAGCACCTTATCGACACAAAAAGGAATCAGAATAAAGTCAAGTCATAATTAACTTGACAAAGGGAACATTATTAATTCAAAAGTCAAGAATAGGGTCCTTTGCCTCACAATTTAGACCTTGACAAATGTGAACTTCTTTCAGCACAGGTGGCCCTTTTTCCCCAGGTTCCTGAATCTTACTACGTGGTACCATCTTTCTTCCATCCCACTTTCATATACTAACATAACATAAATTTGGGTAGCATATCTTACTTGAGAACCATTATCCTTCCTCTTTGACGAGTAGTTCAGTTTAATACCTCTACCTACTATATCTTGAAACAAGGTGAGTAGTTTGAGTTCCATGTAACAGCATGAATGTTGACCAACAGTTCGATTTTGCTACACATGGAAACTGTCAGTATACATCAGTACTAAGAGATCGTCTTTTTTGATGATCTGTTCCTGTTCCTGGTCCCAGTCAAAGAATCAAAGACCTTCCACAGGATGAACTGTATACTCCACCACATCTTCTGATTAAACAGACATAACATGAGGTGATTGCGTTCAACAGTTCACACCCTGGCATTACAACTTCCGCGAACCAAATGCTTCAGTTACATGGCATCTGATTTGACCACCTTTTCCTATGAGAAACTCCAAATACCACAAATCCACTCTTGCCCCACATCTCACAGGTAAGAAGCAGTCGCTGAAACAAGACCGGGACGCAACACTAGGGAAATTGTATGATTGCATCACGAAACTTTGAGGTGGGCCCTGATTCATTTAACTAACAACTTGAATCGACGAACAGTACCTATAAAGCTACAAAGACAAATCTAGACTCAAGAAATACAAAATCAATAGAAGGGCAATGATTGGATCCTTACATTTATGATGTTCCTTCTCCATGGACAGCTCCAGCCCGGAGACCGCAGAGAACACTGCAACAGCAGAGCAGCATGTCAGAATCAGAACTAGACAGCACACCAACACAGCCCAAACAAGTCCAGAACAGCCCATCATCAGGCAAGGGCGATCGCGGACTCACCGGAGATGGCCGGCGTGAGCACGCCGTCGCCGATCACCATGCAGGTGCCCACCAGCGCCAGCACGAGCAGCACCCGCTGCAGGACCTTGTGCCGCTGCAGCAGCCTCCTGACGCTGGCGGCGGCGCCCCCGCCCAGCGTCGCAGCATTGCCGTTAGCCTTCTTGGTGCCACCGCCAGCTCCGTCCAAGAACTGGTCCTCGTCGCCGGCGGCGGTTCGTCCTGGCGGGAGGAGCGCGGCGCGCGCGTGGCGGCAGAGGAGGGAGTAGAGCGCGAAGGTGCCGCCCTCGCCGTGGTCGTCGGCGCGGAGGACGACGCAGACGTACTTGAGGAGCGGGACGAGCGTGAGCGTCCAGAAGACGAAGGAGAGCACGCCGAGGATCTCGTCGTTGCTCTCCGAGTGCTGGATGTCCTCCGCGAACGCCGCCTTGTACACGTACAGCGGCGACGTGCTGAGGTCGCCGTACACCACGCCGAGGCTCTGGTACGCCAGGCTCAGCGTCATCCGCCACGGCACCCCCTTCCGTCCTCCCCGCTTCTCCTCCTCCTCCTGCAGACGAGACGACACAGCGCAGCCACACAAACAAAAAGAAATCAGCACATTTCAGGACCAAGATCGCAAGAAAACCGACGGACATGGGCATTCCGAGATTCAAGAAAAACGGCGACGGCGAGAACATGAGCCGCCCCGACAAGATTGGACCTTTGAAACACCAGACAACTCCGGCCACCAGCCCACCATACCTCGTCTTCATAGGGAGGAGTGCCCGGCGGCGGCGGCGCCTCGGGATCCATGACAGGGGGGCTCTTCATCGCTGCCTCCACTGCCCGGTAACTCCGGTCTGCTCTTGTAACCGAAGAGAAGAAGAGGGACAGTTGTGAGGACTAGTGGGGGGAGTTGGGATTAGGTGAAGGTGACGGCGTCGCCCAGCGGGCACACCCGGGTTCTTGGTTTCTCGGGCGTTAGGAATTCGAGCAGGAGGCGTGAAGGGGATGTGATCCGGTGGGACAATTTTGGTCAAAGCAACGAAACAGGGGGGAGCTGCATTGGCGTGAGGGGCAACCAGGAGCCGCAGGGGCCAGGGGGTGGGGGACGGAGGAAGCGGAAGGAAGGAGACGAGAAGAGGTGCAGAGCGGAGAGAGAATATTAGGGGGTGGGGTGGCGAGTGAGTGGGACACGAAGAGAAGAGACGAGGGGGGCATAAAAGCAGGGGAGAAAGCAGCGGTTTTCCTTTTGTCAAAGGCCGTCGCTGGTTGCTTTGGTGTGGCCCTCCTCACGTCCTCAGCATTGCAAATGCTGGCTATTCATCAGAGGATATCCCATTCCTATATGCTAGTATATAGATAATATATATATCATCTAAAACAAATAATGGCTCCTTTAGAGAAACTCCAAGAGACTCGAGATCCTTTCTAATTACTAGAAAGAGTGATTTTAATAAAAAAATACATTTCAACAACATCATCTATTCTAGATTTCTCGCTAGACAAAGATAGATAGCGAAAAATGATCTCTAGAGTATATACAAGATATAAAAAAAGCAGTTGTAAAGTGGAAAGATATAGAAAGCTGCAGATGGCTCTCCAAATGATGATTTAGAAAGTGAGATTTAGATAGACCCTTGAGATGCTCTTAGATATAATATAAAAATAATAAAGAAGGGAAAGATATATAGTTGAGAAAAGCGTTTTTCTTGCAAATAAATCTATCACCATGTTCGCTTGAACTACTTTTCAGCCAACGAATAATATTTTTCTCTCACAATAAATCAGTATAAGCATCAGCATAAACTAAATTTTAGCATAAACGAACATAGTGTATATCCCAGATAGTAGTACTAGTGTATTGGGCGTGCTATCATAAGCGTGTTCGGCCGGTACGGTCTCGGATTGTTTCAGCTTGTTTAGCTTATTCTCTTCACAGAATACTATTTAATCATCCAAAATCATCTGAGCTACAGTGCACATATCTACCAGCCGAACACCCCGTATCCGCTAAGTTCACTGCTAGTTATAAATGACATGAGATCTATTAGATATTTTTTCTATTGATAAGGTCCTAATTACGAACTACATCATAAATGATGCATGGTACATGAATCATGAATTGTTTCAGATGGTTCGTTTCCATTTTTGATATATATAAATGTCAAAGCTATGGAAGGTGGTTTACTCCTTTTGAATTTGATATGGATCTATATATATTTGGATGGTGTTAAATGATAGTGTCGGCGTAAAAACGTGTTAATGCGCCTGGCACACAGCAAGCCGGAAGGATCCGCTTGATGGAGCAAGGCTGGAGATCCGTTTAGCTTCAACGCAAGGGCTATCCGACCATGTGAATTCCTCCCGAAGGCGTGCCAGTCAATTTGACCTGCAACTGACAAGGAGAGAAAGTTTATCAGTAATTTAAGGTGAAACATGCCGGTTTTGCCCAGGCAGTTCCAAGTGTGCCGCTACAAGAGCAGCCAGACGAAAAAATCGACTAAATAGTCGATACGCAAAGAAATCGACTGTTTACGGACTGTACAGCTCATGGGTTGCGATTGATTTTATGATAACAAGTGTCAGGTACCATAGAAAGAGGTCCCCTAAGCAACAACCGAAAAAATCGCTTAAACCCCGTCAAAATCAATGCCAAGAGACAAACTATTGGCTAACCCCCGGCCTTGACCGAGGCCACCGACTCTCCGCCTCGCTCAAGGCCTCGCACGAAAGGCCTTGAACGGCCTACCGAATCTCCGCCTCGCTCGAGGCCTCGCACGAGAGGCCTCGGACGGTCTACCGATTTTCCGCCTCGTCCAAGGCCTCGCACGAAAGGCCTCGGACGGGGAACCAATTCTCCGTCTCGCCCGAGGCCCCGCGCGTAAAGCCTCGGACGAGATGCCGATTCTCCGTCTCGCTCGAGGCCGGCTCGGCAAAAACCCCGTCGCCTCTGCCTCGACCGATCTCTCCAACAGAGCGTCGCGTCCAATTAATGCGACCAACCACTCCCGCAACATCAGACGGACGACGGCTCGACACAGCAGAGCAGCCGACGAGACGGGAAGTCGCATCAGCACCATACCGTCCGGGACAGGACAGGACAGGGCAGGGGTTACCGACCGCTATGCTCGGTACTGTGTCCACGACCGGTGCCCGCACTACACTGTGTTACCTAACCCCTGCTCCAGGAACAGCGCGGCGTGGGGAGTCAAGTCCGGGTCACTATAGCCTCGGAATCGGTGTACAGGACCAACTGCTCCCTCCACGCCTCGGCAATCTATTTCAGGGTCTCGGCAACCTCGGGATTCGCGCCCGCCGAGCCCCCCACGATGGCTCGGCCTCGGCACCAACTGAGCCTCGACTCTTCACGCGGTCAACACACAGCGACCGGCACGTCGCCCGCCAGGCCCTGCGTCAAGCTATCACTGGAGCTCCCACGTCGCACAGGATCGGATGTGACCGGCGCGTTGCTCCAGCACTTCAAGGGCAGGACCACTCCATTGACCATGCCACCAAAGTAACAGGCTACAGGGCTCGGACATGCCGCCTCTGTTCGCACGATGCCACGTAGCTAACACATGTATCACCCCTGCCCCCCATTCAACTATAAAAGGGAGGGACCAGGACCGTTTCTAGAGAGGGGCACACGAGCACATGAGATAGACGAACACGCATAGGAAGAGGAACATACGAACTCACTCATGCACGCGCAAGCAACACTCTGTAACACACACGCTTCCCCGTGGCCTGAGATCAACATCTCAAGCAAGTCATATCGCTCCGCGTAGAGACCTAGGACTAATTCCCTCTCTCGCCCTGCTTGTAACCCCCCTACTACAAGCACCTTGGTGCAAGGAATACAAGATCGATCTCTCAGACTAGACGTAGGGCACCCATTGCTCGAACCAGTATAAACCTTATGTCTCTTTACATCACCATCCGAGATTAGGGGCACGTAGTACATTTTCACTAGTTGGTTGAAGGCCCGCCGGTCCAAAACACCAACAGTTGGCGCGCCAGGTAGGGGTTCTACTGCGTGTTATCTTCGTCATCCCGATAAGTTCCGGATGGCAGACCCCATGCGACCACTGCGTCTCGGCACGATAATCTAGTTCGGGAGCCTAGAGTTCATGTCTCTAGGATATGAGTACGATATGGTACTCCTCTCACCCAGAGTCCCACTGACCATCGACGACATCACGCCCCAGCAACCTAGGCGCAGGCGGTGCCTAGGCCATCGCTCTCATCACGCTCGCCAAGCACGGCACGGGCGAGACCACCCCGGCACCGCGCAAGCTCAGGGCGACGCGTCGTGCTCTACCGGTATCCCACGCCCAGCTGTTGGCACAAGGTCCATGGTTGGGGACCTGTCTAGCCTGAGCCTGGACAAGGGAAAGACGTTGGTGGCGTGCGGCGACGCCCCATCATCAAGCTCTGCCCCGCCACCTCCTAAGGAGTCGACTCGGCGGAGCAAAGCCTAGCGATGGCAGCAAAGCCTAGCGTGGCAACCATCCCCATACCCCTTCGGGTTGAGAAATGTCGCCGCCACCTATGCTTCCGCCTACGCTTCCGCTCACACGGAGCCCTCAGGATGCCACCAACGCTTCACCCTTGACTTCGACACCACGACTTTGACCCACACCCACGCTGACTCCTTGGAGAGGACGAGGCATGGGCCGGAGTGGACTTCTCCGGACTTCACGACCCTGAAGCCATGCGCCGCTTCCTAGCCACAAGCGACTACTACGCCTCGGTTACTCTGACTCTGACAATGAAGACACTTACGACCCCACTCGCGAGTGTTTCCACATCAGGCTCAGGATGCCGAGGGCGAGCAATGAGGACGAGGGGGCAGGCAACCGTTCCCCGCTTCGCCCAGGGGCAGGCGACACCACACCTCCACGCGTTGCGTGGAACGAGAACCCTGCCCCCGGACAACCTCAATGCTCGGACCTAGAGCAGCTCCGTGAGCTTTAGGCCAAGGTCAAACAAGATCGACTCCTTTTGCAGCAGCTTCGAGACACTCTCGAGCAGGAGCAGCGAGGTCGCGGTGATGGCGGAGGAGCCCGGCGGAGGGCCCACGACGACCACCACTACATCAACGACGACGAAGGCGGTGAGCAACCCCCAATCTTTAATCACGCTAGCTAGAACATCGCGGCTGCGGCGATGCTAGTTCGAACGATGCCCGAGCCCTCTACCACGGGGGGGCGACGGGTCCACGGTGAGCTCCGGGATCTCCTCGAGACCGCCATGGTTTAGTAGGCCAAGAGTTCCGCCTCCCGACGGTGCGGAAGCGCCTTAGACCTTCCCACGGCACCGCCTCGGTAGGATAGGGAGGCCTCGGTTCGTCCCGAGCCCGCTCAGGCATCGACAATCAACAGGGTCCCCTTGCTGCACGACCGCCTCGACAACCGACACGAGGCGTAGGGCGACCATGAGGTGGTCAGCAGGCGATGGCGCCACGACAATGAGGGGTCCACCCGGGGCTACCATCCACACCGAGGTGGCCGCTACGATAGTGGGGGACCGTAGTCCTTCACCAGAGCTGCCTGGTCCTCGAGTTTTTAGCAGAGCCATCCGCGCTGCTCATTTCCGGCCCGGTTTCGGCAACCGCCAACCTCACGAAGTACAGCGGGAGACCAATCCCTGAACTTTGGCTGGCCAATTACCGCCTGGCTTGTCAGCTAGGCGGCACGGACGATGACCTGCTCATCATCCGCAACCTCCCGTTGTTCCTGTCAGACTCGGCGCGAGCCTGGCTCGAACACCTCCCTCCCTCGCAGATCCACGACTGGCGCGACTTGGTAAGGGTCTTCGTCGGAACTTTTAGGGCACATACGTGCGCCCTAGGGAACTCCTGGGACCTCAAGAGTTGTCGCCAGGGCCTCGGACTGAGTCTCTCCGAGACTTCATCCGGCGCTTCTCCAAGAAATGCACCGAGTTGCCAAGCGTTGGCGACTCGGAAATTCGTCCAGGCTTTCCTCTCCGCACCACCTGCCGAGACCTGGTCTGAGAGTTGGGCCAGAACGTGCCAACCTCAGCGGCCGCACTCCTCGACATCGCCACCAACTTCGCCTCGGGCGAAGAGGCCATTGGGGCCATCTTCCCCGACAACGACGCCAAGGGAAGCGGAGGGACGAGGCCCCCTGGGGCCTCGGCTCCCCACCTCCCCAAGAAAAGAAGAAGGGTCGCCAGGGGAAGCAGGAAGTCCTCGAGGCCGGCCTAGTCGCGGCCGAAGAGCGCAAGAATCCCGAAGGCCCCTAGAGGCCCCCGGGCTCTTCGACGATATGCTTAAGAAACCCTGCCCTTACCACCAGGGCCCATGTGAAGCATGCCCTCGAAGGAGTGCACCATGCTCGGCAGTACTATGCCAAGCTCGGGCTCCCCGACGATGATGCCAAGAGGAGGGGCGCCGGCGACAGGGACGACGACAAGGACGACTGGGTTCCCCAAGGTGCACAATGCCTTCATGATCTTCGGTGGGCCTTCAGCGTGCCTCACGGCACGCCAGCAGAAGAGGGAGCGCCGGGAGGTCTTCTCGGTGAAGGTGGCCACTCCCCGGTACCTCAACTGGTCTCAGGAGGCGATCACCTTTGACCGGGACGACCATCCCGATTATGTCCCGAACCCCGGGCAGTACCCACTTATCGTCGACCCCATCATCGGCAACACCCGGCTCACTAAGGTATTGATGGACGGAGGCAGCGGCCTCAACATCCTCTACACCAACACCCTGGAGCTCCTAGAGCTCGACCAGTCAGCAGCTCCAGGGGTGACGCCGCGCCTTTCCATGGCATTGTGCCAGGGGAAACGCACGCGGCCCCTCGGGTCGCATCGACCTGCCCGTCTGCTTCGGTACTCCCTCCAACTACCGCAAGGAGGTCCTCACCTTCGAGGTGGTTGGGTTTAAGGGAACGTACCATGCCATCCTAGGGGCAGCCATGCTACGCCAAGTTCATGGCGGTCCCCAACTACACCTACCTCAAGCTCAAGATGTCGGGCCCCAATGGCTGTCATCACTATCGAGTCCACGTACGAGCATGCATACGACTATGACTGTCGAGTGCATCGAGTACAGCCGAGGCTATCGTAGAGGCCGAGACCCTCATCGTCAACCTCGACCGACTCGGTAGCGAGGCGCCCGACTCCAAGCGTCGCGCCGGGACTTTCGAGCCCGCAGAGGCCATCAAGCTCGTCCCTGGTCGACCCCACCTGCCCCGACGACCGGGCGCTGAGGATCAGCGCCACCCTTGACATCAAATAGGAAGCCGTGCTCGTCGACTTTCTTCGCACGAATGCCGATATGTTTGCGTGGAGTCCCTCGGACATGCCGGGCATACCGAGGGAGGTCGCCGAGCACGCCTTGGACATCCGGGCCAGCTCTAGGCCGGTGAAGCAGCGCCTGCGCTGATTTGATGAGGAAAAGCGCAGGGCCATCGGTGAGGAGGTGCAGAAGCTTTTGGCGGCTGGATTCATCAAAGAAGTGTCCCATCCGGAGTGGTTAGCTAATCCTGTATTAGTTAAGAAGAAAAATGGGAAGTGGAGAATGTGTGTAGACTACACCGGTCTAAACAAAGCATGTCCAAAAGTCCCTTTCCCATTACCTCGAATCGACCAAATCATTGACTCCACTGCGGGATGTGAAACCCTATCCTTCCTTGATGCGTATTCCGGTTACCATCAGATCAAGATGAAAGAGTCCGACCAGCTCGCGACTTCTTTCATCACACCATTTGGCATGTACTGCTATGTGACTATGCCGTTCGGCCTCAGAAACGCAGGGGCCACATACCAGCGGTGCATGACCCATGTCTTTGGCGAGCACATAGGGCGGACCAGTCGAGGCCTACGTGGACGACATCAGTGGTCAAGTCCAGGAAGGCCAGTGATCTCGTCAGCGACTTGGAAATAGCCTTCAGATGCCTCAGGGAAAAGGGCATCAAGCTCAACCCCGAGAAGTGTGTCTTCGGGGTCCCCCGAGGCATGCTCTTAGGATTCATAGTCTCAGAACGCGGCATCGAAGCCAACCCAGAGAAGGTCTCGGCCAGTGACCAACATGGGGCCGATCCGAGACCTCAAGGGAGTATAGAGGGTTATGGGATGCCTTGTGGCCCTGAGCCGCTTCATCTCGCACCTCGATGAAAAAGGCTTACCTCTGTACTGCCTATTGAGGAAATCAGAACGTTTTTCTTGGACCCCCGAGGCCAAAGAAGCCCTCGCCAAACTCAAGGCATTGCTCACCAATCCTCCCATCCTAGTACCGCCGTCCAAGGGTGAGGCCCTCTTACTCTACGTCACCGCAATGACCCTAGTGGTCAGCGCGGCCATAGTGGTCGAGAGGCAGGAAGAGGGTCATGCTCTACCCATCCAACGACCTATTTACTTCATCAACGAAGTGCTCTCCGAGACCAAAACACGCTACCCCCACATCCAGAAACTGATCTACACCATGGTCTTGGCTCGACACAAGCTGCGTCACTACTTCAAGTCCCACCAGGTGACCATGGTATCGTCTTTCCCCCTGGGAGAGATAATCCATAACCGGGAGGCCTCGGGTAGGATAGCCAAGTGGGCCGTCGAACTCATGGGGGAGCCTCTGTCCTTTGCACCTCAGAAAGCAATTAAATCTCAGGTCTTGGCCGATTTCATGGCAGAGTGGACCGACACCCAACTGCCACCTGCCCAAGTCCAAGCGGAATGCTGGACTATGTACTTCGATGGGTCCCTGATGAAGACCGGGGCGGGCGCGGGTCTGCTCTTCATCTCACCCCTCGGAGTACACATGCGCTACATGATTTGGCTCCACTTCGCCACCTCCAACAACGCAGCTGAGTATGAAGCCCTCGTCAACGGCTTGCAGATCGCCATCGAACTTGGAGTACGGCATCTCGACGTACGGGGTGATTCGCAGCTCATTGTCAATCAAGTGATGAAGGAGTCGAACTGCCATGACCCCAAAATGGAGGCGTACTGCAAGCTGGTACGACGCCTTAAGACAAGTTCGACGGTCTCGAACTCAACCACATCGCGCGTAAATTCAACGAGGCCGCGGACGAACTAGGCAAAGATGGCGTCGGCGCGGGCCCCGGTCCCCCCGAATGTCTTCGCTAGAGACCTCCACAAACCTTCCATTGACCTGCACCTCGGCGGCGGAAGAGGGCCCAATGGTCGAGCCCCCCGCAGGGCTCGAGGCCCCTCTGTCGCCGAGACTCCTTCGGCCGAGCCTGAGGTCATGGAAGTCAACACGGAGCCTCCCGAGGCCAACCAGGGCATGGACTAGCGAGTCCCGTTCCTTGATTGCCTCGTCCGAGGAGAGCTTCCCACTGACAGGACCGAAAGCCCGATGGCTTGCTCGGTGAGCCAAGACTTACGTTCTCAGCGACTGGCGAATTGTACAGGCGAAGCCCATCTGGCATCCTCCAACGATGCATCACTACCGAGGCAGGTCGAGCCCTACTTTGGGACTTGCACGTGGGAGCCTACGGGCACCATGCAGCGCCTCGGACGCTCGTCGGAAACGCTTTTCACCAAGGGTTCTACTAGCCAACGGCTGTTGCTGATGCCACCAAGCTAGTACACTCCTGCGAGGGATGCCAGTACTACGCACGGCAGACGCATCTCCTGGCCCAAGCTCTCCAAACCATCCCCATCACATGGCCGTTTGCCGTGTGGGGGCTCGACATGGTTGGGCCTCTGCAGAAGGCCCCAGGGGGCTTCACCCATCTGCTGGTAGCAATCGATAAGTTCTCCAAGTGGATCGAGGCTCGTCCGATCAATCGAATCAAGTCTGAGCAAGCGGTGCTGTTCTTCACTGATATCATCCACAGGTTCGGGGTTCCAAACACCATCATCACCGACAATGGGACAGCAGTTCACCGGCCACAAGTTCCTGACGTTCTGCGACTGACCACCACATCCGTGTGGCCTGGTCGGCCGTAGGACATCCTAGGACAAACGGCCAAGTAGAGCAGTGCCAACGGCATGATCCTACAAGGCCTTAAGCCAAGAATATACAACCGGTTGAAGAAATTTGGCAAGAAATGGCTTGCCGAACTCCCATCGGTCATCTGGAGCCTGAGGAACACCCCTGAGCCGAGCCATGGGTTCACACCGTTCTTCCTGGTCTATGGAGCCGAGGCCATCCTCCCCACTGACTTGGAATATGGTTCCCCTAGGCTACAGGCCTACAACGAGCAAAGTAACCGCACCGCCCGCGAAGACGCCCTCGACCAACTGGAGGAAGCCCGAGACGTTGCGCTGCTACATTCGGCCAAGTACCAGCAAGCCCTACGATGCTATCAAGCCCGGCGCATTCGAAGCCGAGACCTAAAAGTGGGCGACCTGGTGCTGAGGCTAAGGCAGAGCAACAAGGGCCGCCACAAGCTGACCCCGCCATGGGAAGGACCGTACATCGTCGCCCAAGTGCTAAAGCCTGGGACCTACAAGCTAGCCAACGAGAAGGGCGAAATCCTCACCAACGCTTGGAACATAGAACAGCTACAGTCGCTTTTACCCTTAAATTTCCAAGCATTGTATACATTGTTTCTCGAAATACAATTAAGAAGCGTTCTTTAGTTGTTCTAATTTTTCGAGAAACCCCCCGGGCCCATCAAGGGCCTCAGCCTTACGATAACACTATAAGGGAGACATGGCTCTGCCTCTACAGAACCGAGCCTCCCTCGGGGGCTAGAATGGGGGGGACTCCCCCCCCCCGAAGTCCCACATACCATTTTTAGTCGTTTTTTGAAAAAAAATTTACGCCAAACTCTCTATCACGCTCTGACAAATCAATTATAAAAGACCTAAGGACCGAAAGTCTGCCTTAGGGCCAAAAGGTCGGCCGAGTCGCGAGACGACCTACGCCTCTGGGCTATGGCACTCTCTCACCACCTTTTTGCCCTAGGGATACCTTAGGCTCCGAGGAAGTTTTTTGCAAATAATATGTTCAGAAACAAGACAGAGGGCAGAGGCTCGGAAATACAATAAACGGTTAAGAAGCGTAGACGCATAAGTACTTCAAAAAGGCCTCGACGGCCACCAGCGTTATGATACGGTAACGTAATCCCTAATTTATTTACATGGCCTCTTGGGCCCAGGTCAAGGCTCAGGGACTCCAGCATCGATGGATGATGTGGGAGGGACCACCTCCTCTTCAAACAGCTTGGCCAACACCGTGCCGGGGCCCTCAGCTGCCTCCATCAGCTTCATGACCTCGTCGTCATCCTCGGGCAAGACATAGCCGTCACTGATGGCCTCGAGGTCGACGCCGACGTAGTGTGAGGAGACGACGGCTAGGGTGTGCTTGATGCCCGCGTGCAGCGCCCCCCGGAGTCGCTCGTGCACTTGGCCGCTCAACGCGACCGAGCGGCTCTTAAGGGAGCTGCCGACTGGGCCCCCTCAACCTCCAGGGCCTCGCACATGGTACGGGCGGCACTCTGCAGTGCGTTGTGCTCCCCGATCTCAGCCTCAAGCACCGCCTGCACTGTGACAGAGACCTCGGCTACCCGGGTGACCTCTTTCTCCAACTCTGTGCCAAAACAAATAGAATGGGGCTCAGCGCAAAGGAAAACGAGCCAAATAGGGGCGGAGACTTATGGGACTCACTCTCGGCTTTCTCTTCCCAGCGCTGGGCCTCGACCCGAGAGGCCTCGGCTTTCTCCTTCTAGCCCTAGGCCTCAACCCGAGAGGCCTTGGCTTTCTCCTTCTAGCCCTGGACCTCGACCCGAGAAGCCTCGGCCGCACTAGAAGCCTCTTTCTCCAGCTCTACATCACACCAGGGAGTTAAGTGTCGAACACAAGAAAAAAGTAAAACGAGGGGAACAGGACTCACCCTCGACCTTTCCCTTCCAGACCACAACCTCGGTCTGGGAGGCCTTGGCCATCTTAAGGGCCTCTGCCAGGGCGCCTTTCATCAGCAGGTGCGCACCCTGCTCCACCCCTAGCTGCCCAGCGAGGGCCTTGGCAGAGGCTGTCGCTTCTTCAGCTCAGGTCCTGAAGGTATCCCGATTGCCGACCATGCAAGTCAGCTCCTCCTCCAGCTCCTTGACCCGCGCCACCAAAGGGGCGACCTGCTCCTGAGCCGTGGCCACCTCGGCCTTCATATCGACATAGCGAAGGCAGAGGTCCTCCACCTCCGCGCTCCGCGCCGACAGAAGCTCATTGGCCTTGGCGAGCAAGCCCTTCTGCCGCTGGAGCTGGTCCCAGACATCCCTCTCCCGTCGGAGGAACAATGACTTCCTGAGTGACCGGGTCTCGAGCTCCTAGATAGGCAAAATAGGGGTCATTCACTATGAGAAAACTCAAAAAAGACGACACCACATGAGAAAGGAAGACGCGAACCTAGGCGACCTCGGGCAGATCGTCAGCCACGATGGACAGCGCTGTCCGCAGCGACCTCTCCGCCAGCTGGCGGTATTGCTCGAAGGTGTCCCAGCGCCCCCCCTCGGCCGTGTCCTCGAGGGCGAACAGAGGCGCCCCCTCAGGGTCATCCCGGCTCTGCCACAAGACACATGGGTGATCCCACCCGCGGGGCTCGAATCATACCCGCACGAGGGCTAAGCTTCCCTCACCAGAGGTCGGAGCCGGCTGCTCCAAAGTGCCGGCCACCTCGGCATCGACCACCTCCACTTCCTAGGCCGCCGGCTTCGCTACGCTCACGCCGGCTCCCGCCACCCCAGCCTCGGTGGTCTCGGGGCTCCGGTCCCTGCCACTTCGGCCTTGGTGGTCCTGGGCGCCCCGGCCTCCGTCGCCTCGGCCTCGGAAGTCTGGGGGGCCTCTGTCTAGCCCTTGGTGGCCTCGACAACTGAGGGCACATCGGCCCCATTTGACTCGCGGGCCTCGGCCTCGTGGGGTGTAGGCATTTCCTCCCTCGCTCGCTCCATGGCCGCCCCGGTAGCCTCCCCCTGGGTGACCAGCTCCTTCGGGTCAGCCCTCGCCGATGCCACGCCACGCTGTACGATGGCCTGTGCCTCCACCACCTGTTGAGCAGTGGAGCCCATGCTCACCTTAAGCGACTTACGCGGCGCCAGGGCAGGCACCTCCGCCTGACGCTTCCGGCTGAAGGCAAAACACCCACTTGGTCAGCATATGACCATAAAGCGAATGGGAGATGATACGAACTCCGCTGAAAAAACACTCACACCTCGAGTGGGGATGCAACCGCTTTGGCACTGTGACCATCCTCTGCAACGGTGGTGGCGGTGGCGGTGGCATGGCCTCCGTATCCGCTGGTGCTGGCCGGCCCTTGCCGGACTCCGGCGCCCCCTCGATCCTCTACGGGGGCAGTTGCATCGTCCCCGTCACCGCCTACTCCACCTCTGCCGTCGAGCCCACCGAGCTGACGGTGTGTTTTCCTAACGCCCGTGCCTCGGGCGTGTCGGCCTCGGCCTTGGGGCGGGCGGTCGCCGGCCCTAAGGCATCCTCTCATCCTCCTGGAAGCGTCGGGCTGCTCACCGACGTCCCGAGCGCTATCTCCCCGACATCGGGGAGATGGTCCAGGGGACCCCGCCCCATCTCACTCTCGTCATCATCACCCGAAGAGTCCATCGTCAGTGACGGTGACAGAGACGCCTCCACCGGGAGACTATCCTGCCTCTGCTGTCGGCGGCACTTCTTCAGTCCCTCGCACTCAAGGATCTCCCTCATGCACTTTGCCTCCTCGGCATCCTTCCGCTTCTTCTGCGCCTCGGCGTGCGCCCGGTTCGCCGCCCGCCACGCTGCGTCCTTGGGAACAAGCGGCGGAGAGGCTCGCACGTCTCTCATCCCCTGTAGGAATGGCGAACACAAATAAGGGACCGGAAAACAGTGAGGAACAAGGAGGCCTCGGGGGCCGCAGCAGCGTGTGACTTACCAGAGAAAGGTACCCCCAAGATGGGCGCATCACGAACGGGGTTAGACCACCAATCTTCAGCCGCCCCTCCACCGTCTCTCTCACCCGATGAAGAATCTCCTCATCGGAGAGGGCAGAGGTAGACATCCGGATGCCCTCGATCAGCTCATCCGGTCTCATCTCGAAAAGGCGGCGCCGCGGAGCCATCAGCGGCAGCACCCTCCGGTGGTGGAAGGCCGCCACAACCACAGCGGCCATAAGGCCATGGCCTCGTAGCCTCTCTAGTCCCTCCAGGAGCGGCTGCAACTTGGGCTGATCCTCCTTCAGGATGCCATACCACCACTTCTCTGGCTGGCTCTCCACGACCCGCCCGGTGTAGGGGGAAGTCCGCCGTCGTCGTTGCGGAGGTAGAACCAGCTGGTGTACCAGCGGCGATTGGTTGACGCGAGTTGGGCCGAGATATAAAGGTGCTACCGGTCTTGGCGCACTTGGAGAGTGCAGCCGCCGGCCCTCACCGCCTTCCTCGTGCCCATCGTGCCTGTCGGCTTGGTGGTATGCCCCGCTCGGAAGAGGTGGAGCCATAGCTCCCAATGGGGGACAATCCCTAGGTACCCCTCGCAGACGGTGATGAAGATGGCTGCCTGCGCGATGGAGTTGGGGTTGAAGTTGTGGAGTTCCACGCCGTAGTAGTGTGGGAGCGCCCGCATGAACCGTTCGCCGACAGGCCAAGACCACGCTCATGGAAGGACACGAAGCTCACAACGTAGCCATCGCGCAGCCTCTGCTCCGGTTCGCCCGACAGAGCAATCCACTCCGGCCTATTGGGGTCGATAACCGGACGGAGAAGGCTGTCGTCAACAAGCGACTGGAGCGTCTCCACAGATACGTTGGACCAACCCCAAGCATCCACCTCAATGACAACAGTGCCGGCCATGAGTGCGGTGGAGAATGCAACTACGGTGGTAAGCCTCTCTCTCTCTGCCTCGCCCTTCTCCCTTCTTCTCCCCAGTGCTCTCTGTTCCTAGCAATGGCTCAAGGGCGGCAAAGGCGAATGCAGGCAAGGTAAGGAGGGGAGGGGCGAGGGTCGTCATGTATTTATGCAGGAAGAGGGCAAAACAGGCGGGCGACAAAATCAGGGAAGTTTCCCTCAGATCTGGCATAGTTAATCCATATCTGATTTAACCACCCACGCACCCACCTTTTCCTTATTAATCGCGTGAACAGTTATGTCCCATCCACTGACAGAGCGTCGTGTCCGACCGCAGCAGCGGCAGGCACCGTTCCGCCTCCTCGAGAAAATTGCCTCAAAAGGCATGCCTGTCGTTGTCAAGCCGATGGGGGGGATATCCCCCACCCGATTCCTTTCAGACGAAGGAACTGGGCACCGAGCCCGTTACGGTCCAAGGGTTCGAAGGCTGGGCCCCCGAGGGTTTCGATAGCCACCCTAGGGCAACAGAGTCAGGGACGACTACGGGCGAGCCCATATGGGGCTGAGGCCCAAGCAAGCAAAATGCTTGGGATGCCCTAAGTCGTGTCTGAGACCGGCAGGGAGGTCTCTGAATGGGATTCCACCGTAGGGAGGCACCGAGCCACCGAGGCCCATCGAACGGCCCCGACACCCACTAGAGAAGCCCTCTGGTACTCTTGGAGTGTGTGTCTAGATCGCTAGCCGACCCCTATCAAATGGGGCATGGGCCTCCACTCAGACTTACCCGATAATAGCTCACCGGAAGTGTCACCGCTCGCGCCCACCGAGGGTAGCCTGGCATATTCCACCCCTCCTTTCGAACAAAAAGGATGCGCGAGGGTCGCACAAAAAGCTAGGGGAACCCCTGATGGCACTCTCACTCCGTGCAGAGGCTAGGGGGCTCTTCCTACAAACTTGCTGAGAGCCAGCAACCCAGGCTCGCACGCGAGGGCTCGGCAAACAACCCCTCCTTCCAAATGAAAAGGATGCGCGAGGGTCGCATAAAAAGCCAGGGGAACCCCTGATGGCACTCTCGCTCCATGCAGAGGCTAGGGGGCTCTTCCTGCAAACTTGCTGAGACCCAGCGACCCAGGCTCGCACGCGAGGGCTCGGCAAACAACCCCTCCTTCCGAACGAAAAGGATGCACGAGGGTCGCACAAAAAGCTAGGGGAACCCCTAATGGCCCTCTCGCTCCGTGCTGAGGCTAGGGGGCTCTTCCTACAAACTTGCCGAGACCCAGCGACCTACGCTCGCACTCGAGGGCTCGGCAAACAACCCCTCCGTCTGAACGAAAAGGACATGCGAGGGTCGCACAAAAAGCCACGGGAACCCCCGATCGCCCTCTCGCTCCGCGTAGAGGCTTGGGGGCTCTTCCTACAACCAGGTCGAAGACAAGCAACCCAAACCCATAGGGAAAAACACGATAAAGGGCATCGAGCCCGTTACGGTCTAGAGGTTCGAAGGCTAGGCCCCCAAAGGTTTCGACAGCCGCCCTAGGGCAACAGAGTCAGGGACGACTATGGGCAAGCCCGTACATGGCCAAGGCCCAAGCAAGCAACTGCTCGGGACACCCCAAGTCGTGTCTGAGACCGGTAGGGAGGTCTCCGAATGGGATCCCACCGTAGGGAGGCATCGAGCCACCGGGGCCCATCGAACGACCCTGGCACCCACTAGAGAAGCCCTCTGGTACTTTTGGAGTGCGTCTCTAGACCGCTAGCTGACCCGTATCGAATGGGGCACGGGCCTCCACTCGGACTTACCCGATAACAGCTCACCGGAGGTGTCACTGCTCGCGCCCACCGAGGATAGCATGGCACCCTCCACCCCTCCTTCTGAACGAAAAGGATGCATGAGGGCCGCACAAAAAAGATAGGGGAACCCCTGATCGCCCTCTTGCTCTGAGCAGAGGCTTAGGGGCTCTTCCTACAACCAAACCGAGGCTCAGCGACCCGAACTTGCACTCACGGGCTCGACAAACGCAATAAAACCCCTCGCATGACGTAAGAAAAGCCCTCAAAGGGAATCAATTCATTCCTCCAGGGCCTCGGGGGCTACACCCGGTGGGTGCGCTCGCATGCACCTACCGAGGCCTCGAGTACGAAACACCATCAGGAGCTGCCGCGAGCTGAGTCTCATCAAAACCTCAAGGAGAGCGCTCACACTCTCCCTGAGGCTCGGGGGCTACTGTCGGGTACCATAGAAAGAGGTCCCCTAAGCAACAACCGAAAAAATCGCTTAAACCCCGTCAAAATCAATGCCAAGAGACAAACTATTGGCTAACCCCCGGCCTTGACCGAGGCCACCGACTCTCCGCCTCACTCAAGGCCTCGCACGAAAGGCCTCAAACGGCCTACCGAATCTCCGCCTCGCTCGAGGCCTCGCACGAGAGGCCTCGGACAGTCTACTGATTTTTCGCCACATCCAAGGCCTCGCACGAAAGGCCTCGGACAGGGAACCAATTCTTCGTCTCGCCCGAGGCCCCACGCGTAAAGCCTCAGACGAGATGCCCATTCTCCGTCTCGCTCGAGGCCGGCTCAGCAAAAACCCCATCGCCTCTGCCTCGACCGATCTCCCCAACAGAGCGTCGCATCCAATTAATGCGACCAACCACTCCCGCAACATCAGACGGACAATGGCTCGACACAGCAGAGCAGCCGACGAGACAGGAAGTCGCATCAGCACCATACCGTCCAGGACAGGACAGGACATGGCAGGGGTTACCGGCCGCTGTGCTCGGTACTATGTCCAGGACCGGCGCCCGCACTGCACTGTGCTACCTAACCCCTGCTCCAGGAACAACGCAGCGTGGGGAGTCAAGTTCGGGTCACTATAGCCTCGGAATCAGTGTACAGGACCAACTGCTCCCTCCACGCCTCAGCAATCTATTTTAGGGTCTCGGAAACCTCGGGATTCACGCCCGTCGAGCCCCCCACGATAGCTCAGCCTTGGCACCAACTAAGCCTCGGCTCTTCACGCGGTCAACACACAGCGACCGGCACGTCGCCCGCCAGGCCCTGCGTCAAGCTATCACTAGAGCTCCCACGTCGCACAGGATCGGATGTGACCGGTGCGTTGCTCCAGCACTTCAAGGGTAGGACCACTCCATCGACCATGCTGCCACAGTAACAGGCTACAGGGCTCGGACATGCCACCTCTGTTCGCACGACGCCACGTAGCTAACACATGTATCACCCATGTCCCCCCTTCAACTATAAAATGGAGGGACCGGGACCGTTTCTAGAGAGGGGCACACGAGCACACGAGATAGACGAACACGCACAGGAAGAGGAATAGGCGAACTCACTCACGCACACGCAAGCAACGCTCTGTAACACACACGCTTCCCCACGGCCTGAGATCAACATCTCAAGCAAGTCATATCGCTCCGTGCAGAGACCTAGGACTAATTTCCTCTCTCGCCCTGCTTGTACGCCCCTACTACAAGCACCTCGGTGCAAGGAATACAAGATTAATCTCCTAGACTGGACGTAGGGCACCCATTGCCCAAACCAGTATAAACCTTGTGTCTCTTTGCATCACCATCCGGGATTAGGGGCACACAGTATATTTTCACTAGTTGGTTGAAGGTCCGCCGGTCCAAAACACCTACAACAAGTACAATGCACGTAGACATAAGTAAAATCATCAGCTATGTGTATATTACCGATGTAAAACATTAAGCCGATGAATCTAACGAGAAAGGATATAACATACGAACAAACTGACTATCTAGTACAAACGGGTCTACAAACGCTCTGAATCTAATCTGTTACCATCAACAGTGATGTTTGACCGGATCGATGGTAGCTATGATGATAGTAACAAACTAAACCGAAGAATTCATAAAACCGTCTATACATTGACAGGTTTTCTGAAAGGCATGCTATATCTGTGAAAGCACAAGCGAATTGGCTGAAATAGTCGATTCAAGTAGAAAAATGGTCATAGCATATGAACAATCGACTATTCAATACAAGTAGACCTATAAACTCCTCAAATCTAACCTATTATCTTTAATAGTGGGGTTCGACCGGATCGATGGCAGCCATAATAAATATAACAGATTAAACCTTTAAAGAAAATGGATCTATTCACATTTAATAGGGTCATAAAAACATGCTATGAATGTTAAAGTGCGGGCGATCGACTATTTAGTCGATGCAGGCATAGCAAACAGTCAAAGTCACGCCTGATCGAAAACAAATCTACCAACTAGCATCCTCCGATCTAAAATGCCATCAGTGGGGATCGACTAGATCGTTACAGCCATAATAGCGAACTATAGATCAGATTTAACTAGCCAGTAAACCTCCTCAAGATCAGGCATGCCTTAACCATGTACTATGCACGATCAAGATCGAAGTAGAACAACCGATGAAATGTAATCCATCGTTTAAAGTGAGAACCGTTGCAATGTGACAAGATAAACAATGGGTTAAAAGGATGTGAGGCCGATCTAGATCGATCTCGATCGGGCAGGTTGATATTGCTGGAAACTAATGATAGTAAGAACATTAGCAAGATCGGTAACTTAATGAATCTACCCGAAGGATGCCACCCTTAGACAGAGCCGATAACTTGATCTTAATCTAATTCGAGCAGTGGAGGTCGAACTTAACCGATACAGCCTTACAAACAGAAGTATAAGCCATGACAGTATTTACAGACAAGCCGGAGGTCGGGCGGACCGATGCAGCTCTACTTGTTGAAGAACTCGCCGAGATCTACACTACTCCTACTCCTAAGGATTGACGTAAAACAAAAAAAAAATTTATATTGATTGATTGAACGTCTTTACAATAGGCCATAACCCTTTATATTTATAGGATGGCTGGTCTTTCAAGTACAAGGTAAATTGCCGAAAGCATCCCATCTATCTCGGCAAAATCTAACATGTACGAGTCCTGAAGCCGTACTACATACCAAATAAATGACTTCCGTTGCAGCCGGTCTCTTTATTTCCTTAATCACCGCATGCGTGTAAAGCATATATGTACTGGCCACCGTATATTCCTGATATTTATTCGTCTCGGACTCAAGCTGGTTGAAAGCCGTCAAACATGCCCTCTTCAGTTTTATCGTGCTGCACCCAAACTTTCAAGCGGACACGCCTGTGGCTTCATGCATGTCTTGGTCGATAGAAATTCCTGCACATATCTTCACCACGTGTATACGTACAAAAACATGTCAGCTTAATTCCTTGTGTAGCTTGGCCGGCCAGGTAACACAAAATATTTCCCTTCTCAAGCACTCTTCCTTTCGTTCCGTCCGAGTCCATATATATTCCATAACTCATGCTGAGAATCCACGTACACGATGCCATGTCTCATGTATATGGATGTGCAACCCAAGTGTAATTGTCGACCAAACCAAATATTGATAGGCTAAGTTATTAAAATAATCACGGTAATCATCCCTTCCGTGATCTTGTCTTCTCATTTAGCTCACCGGACTAAATGACCTCTTCTCCTGTGCATAGCCCGATATTATATTCTAGCTGGACTTCGGCCTGGCTAGTTATCATGATCAAAGCTGAGTACGAGGCTATGCTTCTCTCAAAATCTATTAAATAATATTTTTTAGTCGGCTCCTAAATATCCCTTAATTAGGAGATGTTTTTGTTTTTGTTTTTACATCATCCGTCGATCTCTTCCTTTCTAGAGCTAAGGCTATCCGCACTCATCCACCTCTATTTCCATCTCTAAAAAGGAATATTCTATCCTAGTCATCGAGATTCTTTACTCTATATCTATTTCTCCCGCACCCGTGTTATCTCTATCCCATACTCTATACCCACTATTCCATATTTTATTCCCCTCTCTCCCCCTTTCTCTTTCACCAGCTCTTTCTTTTTTTTGCGCTACAGTATTGCTACAGTGTTTATCGCGTTTCTCTCACGCACGCCGGCTGTGGCGTTTTTCTGTGGAGCCGGTACGCTTTCGGGCCGTTTGCAGGCGCCCGGTGCAGACGCGCGGTACGCTATCGCTAGCGTACCACCTGCTTTACCGCTGCGCGGTGCGAACAGCCTTAAGTTTACTAAATTTTGGTGTAATCAGATAGCACATGGCATGTATCGTTAAATGCATGGATGGAGATTTAGACTGTTTTGTTTATTGCTGCAAGCTTGAAACTTCTCATGTGGGGCCGACGTTTATACTACCTTTAAAGTACATCGGCATGCAATCATTTTGCTATTAGTGCATCAAAGTACGACTCAAATGTATTATTTTATCATCAAGATGATGTTGCTCCGTGACACAACAAAGGCCCCGTTCGGCTGGCAGAATCTTGGCTGAAACTGGCTGGTTTTGTGAGAGAGAAATACTGTAGTGGCTGGTTGATGAATAGTGGCATGTGAGGGAGATCAGCCGGCTGGTCTGGTAAAACCAGACCAGCGAACGACGCCAAAGAGCATCCTATAGTTTGTTAAATAAAAAATACTGATCTAACCAAATATTTGGATAGGCGAAATTTCTGAGAAGGTGCGTAATATCCAAAGGGTTCTATGTAAAAGGGGTAAAAAAATACATTAATTCCATAAAATTAAACTTTGATCAATAGTTCAGCCGAACAAGCATTTGTAAAATCCCCGTAGCGGAGATGACGGCGGCCTTTGCTTCTTTCAAAATAATACGTACTCGAAGAACGGCGAATTTTGTAGCGCACCTAGCGTCTTGCAGAGGAGTCTGCAGTCCAATTATAATCAAATTACTTGAGTAATGAAGCTATGTTTTTTCCCCAAAAGAAAGAAGAAGTATGTGTGAACTTCCGTAGCATTTCATTTGTTCACTTGATTTAACATGTTATTATCTTAAGGAAAAATTGTCTTAAGCTGGTGTCTTTTTATTACTTCTAGTTACTGTATTAATATTACTAGTATCATATTCAGAAAATTGATCTGATTTATATTTCAAACTAGGATTCATGGGTATTTGGCATTTTTCATATGAAATTTCTCAAAAACAAATGTTACAGGAATGGTACTGTCCGAAATCAGTTGTTCGCTCTATCATGTTCTTATCAGCCGGATTTATCAGTTATGTTATAATATTTTTCTTTCACAACAAAACAGCTTCAATAGCTGCTGTACCTGTCAATGGCTCTCGGCGCAGAGAATCCAGCATCAACGTATAGCGGTGGACCCCACGCACGTTGAACCCACCTTCGGGCTTCGGACATCCAGGCCACTCCAAAACAACGCAGCAACTGCACCCTGGCCCCACGGAAAACCGCGATGTGGACCCGACTATTCAGGAAGCGTCGAACCGAAGGCTAGAAACCCTGTCCGTGTCGGGCGCCCTGATCCGCGGCCGGCGTGCAAAGCGCCGCGGGCCCCGAGGGTGATCTGCGCGTGCGCTTCTCGCCTGCCCGCTGCCTGCACCGCCCGCGTCGTCGCGCTCGCCGCCGGCGACCCACCCAGGTGTCCCCGCCGCCCTAAGGGCCCACTTGGCCGGTGACGCAAACAGTGACCGGAGGCCGGCCGTGCGCCGTGACGTGCGTGGGTCCAGGTGGACGCCGGCCTCGCCGCCCGCGGGCGCGCGCGCGCGTCCGTCCCTGTCGTGCTCTAGGTGGTCTGCGACGGGACACGGCGGATTGACCACGTTGAACCCCGGCTTCCGCCTTGTGTGCTTCTTTTTGGTGGCGTGTTCTCTCTTGTCGGCGCAGGCTCAGCCTCAGGTGCCATGCATGGCACATGGCAGATTCTCTCGGCCGCGCGCCGCCTCCGGCGGACGATGGCGACGGCGCCGCGGTGTGCCGACCGAGCCAGTCCGCGGTGGTCTCGTCGTTCATGGAGCTGTGGGTCCTTAATAATTAGAATAAATAGTTGAGGTGTTTCGATCGACGAGGGCATCGCTAGCAGGCTGACATGTGGAGTCAAAGTGATAGCAAGACATCACTAGCGAAGCCAGCAAGATATATTGTTGATTATTAAAAGAAAACAACAAGATATATATATTCGTTTTGCAAGGAATATATATTGGGGACGCCTAGCGCCCGGATGTTCAGTCTGAGGCCCGCGTCCGGACCCCACCTACGCTCGCACCAGCGTGCTTGCATAAAAAAACCAGCACCCTCTCGCATGCGCCTGGGTTTCACATGCCCATGCGGGGCCTACGCCGTCCGGACACTGCCCGCGCCGCTAGACTACACGCGGGGACCGCTCGCGTCCTCTCTACTTCTCACGCGCATTGCACATGTGCAACAACCGACCTACTTTTGAAATATCCAGATGCAACACTACAACATACGTCTGAAGACAAACAAAACACTTGGAAACATGCTTCTGAAACACTTGAAAACCATTGCAAACATATGCAATATTCAGATAAAACATTTGCAGCATATATGTAAAACGTATGCAACATCCAGATAAACACACTTGCAACAAATACGTTCTAAAACACCGATGAACATTGGAAATATACCTTTGCAACATACATGTACAATCATTGCAACATATGCAACATTCTGATATACTTTTGCAACATTCATCTGAAACAATTGCAACGTACCTCTGAAACATACGAAGGACTTGAAACATACGCTTCAACATGTGTTTTTAGCACATCGTAACATCTCCTTGCTGCTTGCGAAATAGAGGCTCGCTGACGTGTGGAATTTACTGGAGGCAATTGCGTCGTCGCCACCATCGACCAAATGGACTCTGCCTACTACGAGGCCAGCAAAGACCCTTTTCGTGGGCGCTGGTATCGTGGGCTCGACACGTAGCCCCGGCAACCGGCGCCATAGTCCCCACCACCATCGGATCTCTCGTCATGCAATGGATCTGGTGGAAGGAGTAGCGAGGCAGAGTGAGGTGGAGGGGCGCAGCGCGAGATGCAGGTGAGTGGCCACCGTGCCGGGGGGCCGCGCGCGCACGGCTGAGCACCGCGGGGCTGGGCATGTGCAGTGCGGAGGTGGCCACGCTTTGGGTCATGTCAGGAGAGAGGGAGAGGGAGAGGAAGGGGAGGCCGAGGCGGAGACGCGGATAGTGCGGAGCCAGCTGCGTCGACTCGCGTGGGTGGGAGCAGCGGTGTCATCTACGACGGCCGCAGGTACAGAGTGGAGTGGTCCCTTTTTTTCTTTCTTTCTTTTTGCGATGCGGGTGAGCAGCGTGGTGCCGCGCGATGCAGGGGCGTGAGCGGGTTGGTCCGTCACGGACGCCTGGGTCTAATCATTATCGATATATTCTGACGTGTAATTACTGGTTACTTATTACAACAGACCAATTCTCCAAGCAAAGCAACTGGTTTATTTGCCAATTGACGATGGAGCATTTCTTCAAGGCTGATGAATGGCGTTGACCTAGCGACAAAAGTTTGGACATAGGAATTGTGCAGCAGGAGAACGTAACCTACAGTCAATGTACGGCACCTCGCGCTTGACATAACAGTGGTCGCATTTTATTACGTATACTCTGCTGTCTCCGCCCAGTATTGCTCCCGCTCCGTGGGATCGGATGGTCGACGACGCGGCGCGGCCGGCCGGCCAGCCGGCCGGGTGCTGACATTATTGACGGCACCTAGGAGCTCCTTGCAGCCTAATTTCTCGTCGGAGTTCAACTCCCGCCGGCCGCGACTTTGACGTCTCGATCGATCTGTAAGTTTGTGCCACGGAAAGAACACCTAGCGGGCCGGTGAGCCGCCTTCCGGCCTGCACATTTTTGTCTCTCTCTCTCTCCACCAACTCATTGTTGCCGCTCGGATGGACTTATTTCCCCATCACGTACTACGTGCGTAGAATCACGAATTCCACGAGGAATTCCAGCCACAATTTATATGTCTGCGTGGGAGGAGTGCTAACAATAAACTAGTACGTACAACTTTATATGGTTTGGGCAACAAACCGTTTAATAATTTGGCTATGTTTCCTTAGCTTTTTTTTTTTACAAAAAGCCATGCGATGCACTTTATTGATTATTATTAAACATGGTTACATAGTGTATCAACGTTTCAAGAATAAAACCAGGGATTCATCGACCCAAATACAACTAGTATCTTTCAAATTGATTTGGCCTGTTACTAGTAATTTTCATTCCTGACTCAGCTCCCGTACGTACGTACACACTCCCTTTACGAAACTCCAGAAAGAACGAAATAGCATCGGGTGGTGCATCAGCATCTTCACGTACCATCCGTTCCTATCCGGTGCCACTAAGTCCTCTGCTCCTTTTTTTGCAAGGACAATTTCCTAGCAAGCACAATCATACGCACCTTTTTCTTCTCCAACCGGAGGAATAACATATATACTTTTTGGCACGTATATATCAACCAACGGTATATAGCAAAAAAATATTCTCTTATTATGCCTTCGTATCAACCACACTCAGTGGCGGATCCAGGATGAGCACCTCAGGGGAGGCTAATCAATAGAGATTTAGAACAAATGTTGAAGATTAACGATGAAATCACATTTTTTCTACAGTAATATCAAGGCAAAATCACTCTCCCGGGGGGGCTGCAGCCCCCCAGCCCCCCCCCTGGATCCGCCAATGACCACACTACAAATTAAAATCAGAGTCACGTATATGATATGAATATGGCATTGTTTAGATCCAGGGTATAAAGTTTTGGGATGTCACACCGGATGTTACATGAAGACATCGCACGGGGTGTTCGGATACTAATAAAAAAACAAATTACAGAATCCGCCAGTAAACCGCGAGACCAATTTATTAAACCTAATTAATCTGTCACTAGCACATGTGTTACTGTAGCACTTTATTGTCAAACCATGGACTAATTAAGCTTAAAAGATTCGTCTCACAAAGTAGTCGCAATTTGTATAATTAGTTATTTTTTTAATCTATATTTAATATTCTATGTATGTGTCAAACATTCGATAGGATATGTGTAAAGTTTTGACGGAGGATCTAGACAGAGGCTATATGATGATGTTGCCGTCGGATCTTTCTGGACATGAAAGCAGTGATAGATGATGTTCCACTCAAACACTATATAACAACAAGGCCGTCCTTGTTAGAATAGTGGTGTGACCTAATAATTTGGTCGTCCTCGTCTATCTCCACCACATGTTTGTTTTCTTGCACTTTAATTTGTGGCTGGGAATGGGATGGTGACCGCCCCCGCCCTACGCTGATGCTGCTTGTCCAGTGTTGGATCGTCACGCATGCATGGACTCACGCTTCTTTAGACAACACCCAAATTTTTTTGGGCGGGGACATGCATGGCACAGGCCACGTACCATGGGTGAGAGCTAATCTTAGAGTTCGAAGAGGGTTTACCATGAGCGCGCAGGGCACCATGGAGGAGGAGGCGGCGGCGGCAACAGCTTGAGACGGTCGTTGTCGCCGTTGTCATGAGTTCGACCTCCGCCGTGCCTCTGCTCGTATGCCTCCACGTTCGACCTCCTCGCTAGGCTCTTATGGAAGTATCTGACCGCACTACTACAAGAATCTTAACCGAGGCGGGCAAAAAGAGTTAACCAAGACGGTTTTGCCAATCGCCTCCGCGAAAAGGTCACGGTTAATCCGGCCTTAACAGAGGCGGTTGGCTGGTCGTCCGCCTCGGTTAATCAAATAAAAAAACAAAACAAATAAGAAAACTTGTGGAAAAGCCAACGAGCCCATCCATGGGCCCGCCGAGCCCATCCACGTTGTCGGATCTCGCCCGCCGGGATCTGCTGCCGTCGGATCCGCGTCACTCACCTCCGCAACCAGATCCGGGCACCGGGAGCGCCCCTGGGGAGGAGGGTACCGGATCCACCGGGGAGAAGGAGGGGGGCAGATCCACCGCCGTGGAAGAGGTAGGGGCCGGATCCGCCGCCGAGGACGAGGAGGGGGCCGGATCTGCCACCGGGGAGGAGGTGGGGGCCGGATCTGCCGCGCGGGGACGATGTTGGGGCCGGATCCGTCGTCGGGGAGGAGGTGGCGGCCGGATCTACCGCCGTGGAGGAGGAGCTGGATCCGTCGCCGGGGAGGAGGTGTGGGCCGGATCCACCACTGGGGAGGAGGAGGGGGACCGGTTCTGCCATCGAGGAGGAGGTGGGGGCCGGATCTACGCCCCCACGCGCGTCGCCGGGCGAGACGGGCCGCGCTCGCCGTCGTGGTAGGAGGGAGAGGGAGGAGGGGCACTGCCATGGTGGGAGCGACGAGGGGCGCCGGCGTGGTTGGAGGGAGAGGGGGGAGGGGCTGGTGTGTGTGAGAGAGAGAGGAGGGAGAGGGGTCAGTCGATGCGTGGCTGACGGGCTGAGGAAGAGGGAGGAGTGGATGAGAGTGAAACCCTAGAGTCCCATATATATACTCCGAGCGATAAAGCGGGCTGAGATGGGCTTTTCTAAATCGCAGTGGACTTGGCCATATTAACCGAGACGGGCCTTATAAGAGGCCCGCCTCCGAAAATGGGGGTATTTAAGGCCCGTCTCGGTTAATAGATTTTAGGACCGCCTCCGTAAATTGATTTTTCGAGGCAGGTTGATTATGATCATCTCGGTTAATAAAAATGCCCACCTCGGTTAATCCCAGGCATTAACCGAGGCAGGTTGAAATGCCCGCCCGCCTCCAAGGCCCATTCCCAAATGCCTCACATAAGTTTTTCTGTAGTAGTGCCACGGTGCCCACTCCGGAGCCCGATGAGGTGATGCGGATGATCTACATCATGAATGCCTACCGTGGCAAGTCCTGGTGTTGCCATCCCCGAGGGCTGCTATGGCAATGCCTACGCGTTCTCGGTTGCTGCCGCGACAGTAGGTGACCTTGCCGCGAAGCCGCTCGGTACCACCGTGGATCTGGAAATGAAGAGAAGAAGGGGGTCTGCTTGCTTATTTCCACTGGCCCAAACCACCTCGCGCGTTCCTTAGGTGCGTAGCGGCACAATCAGTACCATGCTAGGCAATGCCACGTAGGTCAAAAGCCAGCTTCCAAACTGTAAGTAGCACACTTAAACAACATTAGAGTGTCAGAAATGCATTTTGAGAGTTTGTGGATCTAAGTGGCACCCAGACAAGTTCAAGCGACTAACATTAAAAAGAAAACTCAAAATTTTATGTAGAATCATGGGAAGTCTTCATGTAGGATAGGGATACTATAAAATTTAGGATACATGATAGGACCGATATCATTTTGATTTGGCAGGATCGAAGTATCGTAACATTCTAAGATAAAAATCGGGATACTGATAACCTTGTGAGTACCGAATGCGCTTAGCTTAGTCATCTACACATAATACCTGATTTCACACTTGGCGTAAAGAACCGCACCCAACGTCTTCACCACCCTGTTCGTTGATGCTAAAATTTGGCTTATGTTGAAATGTTGTGAGAGGAAAATACTATTCCATGGTTGAAAAGTAGTTCTGAATAAGCTCAAGCGAACAGGTGACCCTACTAATATAATCTCTCTTGGCTCCTCATATGCTGCGTTCGTCATCATCACATCATCATGCAAATTATAACTGTACATATCTTTCTTGCTGGGCACCTCCTTTTGATACTCGTGATAAGAGCAGATGATGCCATGCAGGCAGCATCTGGCCACACTTGCATCTGGGGAAGCATATATATGGTCAGTAGAGTACAACCTTTATCATGTGTGCGACAAAATTTTCAAAGATGGTGGACAAAGGTGGTGTGAGCCTCAAAGGACGCCCCAAAATTTTATTCCCACTTTATTTGATCATTAGCTAATAATAAAACAGACACAAAATCCAAAGGTGTATTCCTATCTGATTCACGCGCACTATAGCCCCTAGAGACACGTAAATATGCAAGTACAGGTCTCGGGACAAAATGCAAGAACTTAACAAGTGTTTAGTCTGGGGACGCGTGGAGGGAATGAGACGGACCCAATCCAATTCAGAAGATGGGATGGACCCTGTTCTGTGTTTGATTCAGAGGATGGACGTACTCGTCCCTGTTTTATACTGGGTTGAGGGACATTAGGAGATGGGAGATGGGAGATGGGTTGAGGGACATTAGGATGGACTCATCGCTGATTTGCAATTACGGAGCCATCATCTCAGATTGAGGGAATATTCTCTTGTGGGGACGGTTCCATCCTCTCGATTTGCAATTACGGAGCCATCATCTCAAATTGCCCTGTTCGTTTGGCTGATAAGCCATGGCTGAAAGTACTATTGGCTGATTTGTTGTGAGAGAAAAATACTATTCGTTGGCTGAAAAAATACGGCTTATAAGCCAAGAGAACAGGGCGATTAGGGATGGCTCAAAACAACCCTTCATGAGCCATCCAACCAAACACATAATTAAATCTAGATACGATGTTATATCATGACTTTTCAGAGCTCATGCTCCACTTTGTAAGTATAGAGTTTTGTACATATTTCACTATGTGTATGCACACAAATTACTATCTCTATCTGAAATAAATTAACTTCTAAAGTTGTCTTAAATGAAACTTTTGTAAATTTGACCGAATTTATAAAAAAGAACACCAATATTTACGGCACAAAATTAGTATTATTAAATACATCATAAAAAATATTTTTATAGTGCACTTATTTGGTGCCATAGATATTGATATTCTTTCCTATAAAATTATTCAAACTCACAAAAGTTTATTTGATTAGGACAACTCTATAAGTTGACTTATTTAGAGATAGAGGGAGTATTTTTTAAATATACTTTGCGAAGAATTGATCTAGGTGCAACAGGCGAAGAGAGTATATCAACTTCGGAGACATCACCTTCTTGGAATATACCGTATTTCGATTTGCATGGTCAGCTAATGCAGGGGGTCCCCCTTTAGGACTCAGGTTTCTACGGAATTTTTTTTTTCCTGTTTCCAAAGTTGTCGTTATCGTGGCTTCAACTGTATATGTGGACAAAAGCACGCGGAAGGTGGTTTTTGTTTATCCAGAAGTGACGTTTACATATATGAAATGATGGTATAAGTACGAGAGGATATTCTTTCTCGCATGAATAATATATACCTATGCTACTACAAAAAAAAAAGGTTTTTGAAGGCTCCGCTAATTTATCCTATGCATCACCGTATCATTCGGTGGCACTGTGTTCTCCATTGTCTTCATACTTCCGCCTCTAATGATGTTCATGGAATGATCGGTTGGGTGGTCATTCTTTTCATCGTTTCATCCGGTGAACTCTATCTTATCTCTAGCGAAGCTTACTGATCATCACCGGATGAATTATTGCCTTTTGATCAATAGATCTTGTGTATGATCCGGCATGAGTTTTGACTCTTTTTGTGCTAGGATCTTGACCAAACTTGGATCCTGCATCCCTAGGACCTATATGCATGCATTATGATACCAAATAATAATAGCATTATGATACCAAATAAGTATCATTAGATTTTTCATCAATTATATTTTCATAGTATAATACCTATTTGATGTCACCCGAGGTGGAGGACGAAGCTGACGAGTGGGGCCCACCTAAGCAATGAGAGGAGTTGCGGGACACGGCTCGCGGAGAGAGAGAGAGGGAAGGAGCCGCGCAGGTTAGTGCTGCTGAGGGCAGGGGCAGCTTGGTCTTTTCGCAAGGCGCCTCCATGCTGGCACCATGCCTTAGGCATGCCATGCAAGCAAAAATGGCCTTTTTTTTTGCAAATTTGTAAGAATTCTTCTCTCTTAGATGGCAAATTTGTAAGAAAATTTGGAAGGGTGCTATTTGATTGTGTGACATCCGAGAGAGTGTCAAAAAATATAAAAGCCCTGCTGCGGTAGTCTGTAAAGGCTTGATCTCGCCGCTACAATAAGGAAGAGATCACTTAGTGGACGAGTGGAAAGACGTTGCTTAAGGCCCTGCCAAGAGACCTTTGTTGGGTCACTCACGGCTTCCACAACAGAGATGTATGACACCTTTGGTCGATCAAACTTCTGTCAAACAAATATCCACGTCTCTTGATTGGTTTGCCTCATATTTATTCATATTGCTTATATTTATTGTGCTTTCGCTTGTGTCTAATTGGGTGTGCTTGTTTATTATTGCAAGGGGCTGAGTGAACATGCAAATATACAAAGTGTTGCAAGGCCGGGTTTGGGACTATTCCTAGTCCGGCATCAAAGTTGGCCAGGCCCGACATCAGAGGCCGACCAGGCTGGGTTTGCCCGTGTGCTCTGATAATTAGTTTTAATTGCTAATCTTTGTTGATAAATTTTTGTAGCCATCCCCCATTTCTAGGCATTGAAGCGGTCCTTTCAGAGGGACCACCGGCTATGGGGAGGGCCCGAGCTCCGATAGTGGAAGAGGACCTATGTGTGGATGACCAGATCCCAGAGCTATGGTGGTGGCAGCACCCTCCGTGGCCCATGCATTGCAGAAAGGCAGCAGGTCACCCGGACTCCCGGTCTCGCCGCCACCTCAACTTCTGGTGCCTCCACCGAATCTAGAAGAGAGGAAGCGAGAGGAGCAATACTAGAATCTTAAGAATGGCAACAGTTTTTAAACCGTAGAGCATTATCTTGCACCACCGAGAGGCCAACGATAAGTTGCCGATGGTGGACCATCGGCAAGTTGAGGGTCAATGGTCCTATTTGTTGGTGGGCCGGCATGCATGCTTTCAGCCTGTTCGCTTGTTGGTTTCAGTAATGGCTTATCAGTCAGCCAACAGTGTTTTTCTCTCACAACAAACCAGCACCAGTCGGGCTTATCAGCCCAGAAACCAACCAGCGAACATGACGTTTGTCGATAAAACCCCAGATGGGAACATTTTGTTTGACAGTTTATTTCACCCGTTGGGAAATGCATTAAAGGATTAAAAGTCATAACTTATGTCTATACGTGGCAATTGTAACCATTTCCCATGTGTCAAATTAGGACCACCACGAATTAATATTCCTAGTCAGCCATTTGTTATAATGGCAGACTGGTAGACGTGTAAGTATCGTCAATGCCTTGTAGCATCGACTATTTGATACAAAGACTGCTGAGTCAACTTGTAACCATTGGCAATACCTTAACCATTGGGCATTTCCATGGTTCCCGACCACCCGTTGGCCATTGTAATTCTTCGTTGGCATAGAGTTTGTCTCTAGTAGTAGAGAGAGCGGCAGCTGAGGTTCTCATGCGGCAGCTGAGGTTCTCATGTGGGAGAGAGGGTACGACTGAGGATCTCACACTAGTAGAGAACAGACCTTTGATCCTCGGTTAATATGGGCTCTAGTCCTAGAATTTTGTGCGTCCGGGACTAGAGATACCTTTAGTCCCGGTTGGTGGCTCCAACCGGGACTAAAGGTCCCTGCCCAACGGCTACTGCGCTAGACAGAGGTGGCAGGTACCTTTAGTCCCGGTTGGAGCCACTAACTGGGACTAAAGGAATACTTTTACTCCCGGTTGGTGGCTCCAACCGAGAGTAAAGGTCTACTCCCGGGCCGTGGCTGCGCCCGGGGTTGGAAAGTTACCTTTAGTCCCGGTTGGAGCCACCAACCGGGACTAAAGGTCCCCCCTTTATATCCCGGCCGTCTCCTTCCTCCCCGAGCCCGAGCTCAGCACATTTTGAAGCTCACTGCAGTAGTGTTCTTGCTTCCTCCCTCCCTCCATTGTTCCTCCATCCATTCTTCGATTCCTCCGTCGATTTCTTCGATTTCTCCGTCGATTCTTCAGTTGTAAAGGTTACCAATCTCATACTCTCATTTTTCACCATTGTCTTATCTCATTTTGTTCACTATATATATATGGTTCTTTATTGTGGTTTTTTTCATTTGTAAGCAATTTGAGCTCAAAATCACTTCAAGCTTGCATATTTACATGAAAGAAGGTTAAAGTAGCTAGTTGAACTTGCGGACCGTGTTCATCTCGGCGACCATGTTCTCTGCCGAGCGGTAACGGACGTCAAGGAGGAGCTTTGATTCTACGAGGGAGAGCGGCAACGGTCGTGGAAGACCGTGTTCCCTTCCTCGTAGAATCGGAGCTCTTCCGTGGCAAGTACGGTGCCGTCCGGTGGAGAAATGCTCGCCGAGATGATCACGTAAGCAAGTTCAACTAGTACGGATGGTTATTTATTCACATGTCCCGATATCGTCGCAGTAGTCTGTCAATCACCGTACTTTTTATTTTAACTTTTTATGAAATGAAAAACTTAGAAAATAGTTAGAAAATTATAGAAAATCCGTACTAGTTGAACTTGCGGACCGTGTTCAGCTCGGCGAGCATGTTCTCTGTCGAGCGGTAACGGACATCAAGGAGGAGCTTTGATTCTACGAGGGAGAGCGACAACGGTCGTGGAAGACCGTGTTCCCTTCCTCGTAGAATCGGAGCTCTTCCTTGACCAAGTACGGTGCCGTCCGGTGGAGAAATGCTCGCCGAGATGATCACGTAAGCAAGTTCAACTAGTACGGATGGTTATTTATTCACATGTCCCGATATCGTCGCAGTAGTCTGTCAATCACCGTACTTTTTATTTTAACTTTTTATGAAATGAAAAACTTAGAAAATAGTTAGAAAATTATAGAAAATCCGTACTAGTTGAACTTGCGGACCGTGTTCAGCTCGGCGAGCATGTTCTCTGTCGAGCGGTAACAGACATCAAGGAGGAGCTTTGATTCTACGAGGGAGAGCGACAACGGTCGTGGAAGACCGTGTTCCCTTCCTCGTAGAATCGGAGCTCTTCCTTGACCAAGTACGGTGCCGTCCGGTGGAGAAATGCTCGCCGAGATGATCACGTAAGCAAGGTCAACTAGTACGGATGGTTATTTATTAAAACATGTTTTTGAGCTATAGTGTATTAAAAAATGAGTATAGAGATATAGATAATTTTATAGTTTCTTAATTTTATTTGTTTATAAAATAAGAAATTTATAGTGTATTAAAAATGAGTATAGAGAGAAGATGGCAACTGCTTCATTGTTTAGAGATATAGATAATTTTATAGTTTCTTAATTTTATTTGTTTATAAAATGAGAAATTTATAGTGTATTAAAAATGAGTTTAGAGAGTAGATGGCAACTGCTTCCGGGTCCTCGGCCTCTCATGGGTTTCCAAAGCGACTTAGGCCGGGCCTCCCTCTCATTCCATGCGGCAAGTGTCGTGATGAGACGAAGATTGTGATGGAGTACCGAGTGAAGAAGGAGGGTCCCAACAAGGATCGTATCTTCTACAAGTGTCCGGATCGCAATGTGAGTTATTTTATCGTATTTAATGATTATGGTTAGTTTATACCTATTTTCATGATGGTTGTGATTAAAGTTCTAATTTTTTGTTTTAATTTCAGTGGGATGGCAGTGGACGATGTTCAGGCTTCTACTGGGAGGAAGAGTATGTTGAACTCGTGCAAAAATATCTTGCACAACAGGCAGATACGGCGGCTAATGAGGCAGTGATCCAGCCGAAGAAGCCCAAAGATGTTGCACAATCAGGGGATCTGTCTGTTTTAGTTGAGATTGGTCGTGAAATCCTTGTGCTCCTGAAATGTATTTTAGCTTTAGTTCTTTTAGTTGTAGTTGGGATTGTCTACATTGTAGCGATGCTTTCATAAATTTGTACCTTTTGTGGTGGCACACATGTTGTATAAATAATTAATTATGATCTAGGTTTTAATATGGTATTTATGTCATGTAATGCAGATGAGCCGGCATTGGATGTACAATGCTGATCGCCGCTCCCAAGAGTTCATTGACGGCGTGCATTCTTTGTTACGTGCGGCCGAGGCAAACAAACGCGACGGTTTCATGTGCTGCCCATGTGCCATATGTAAGAATACGGTGGAATATCCTTGCTCAAGGACTCTTCATTCACACTTGTTCAAGTCGGGTTTCATGCCAAACTATATTTGTTGGACGAAGCACGGAGAAACCGGCGTTGTAATGGAAGAAGGTGAAGAAGAACAATGGGACGACAATGATATTATTCCCGATGGTGCGTGCTTCAATGATACTGCAATGGGAGAAGCTGAAGAAGAGGTAGCCACAGAAGATGAGCCTGCTGATGATCTTTGTCAGGTCATTCGTGACGCACAAAGAGAATGTGAAAGTGAAAAGGAGAAGATCAAGTTCGAGCGGATGCTAGAAGATCACAACAAATTGTTGTACCCAACTTGTGATGCAGGGCAGAAAAAGTTGGGAACCACACTAGAATTGCTGCAATGGAAGGCAAAGAATGGTGTATCTGACAAGGGATTTGGAGAGTTACTAAAAATCCAAAAGAAGATGCTTCCGAAGGACAATGAATTGCCCGCCACTACCTACGAAGCAAAACAAGTTGTCTGTCCTATGGGGCTAGAAATCGAGAAGATACATGCATGTCCTAATGACTGCATGCTGTACCATGGCAAAGAGTACGAGAAATTGGATGCATGCCCGGTATGCCATGCATCGCGGTATAAGATCAGACGAGATGACCCTGGTGATGTTGAGGGCGAACGTCCACGGAAGAAAATCCCTGCCAAGGTTATGTGGTATGCTCCTATAATACCACGCTTGAAACGTCTGTTCAGAAACAAAGAACATGCAAAATTGTTGCGATGGCACAAAGAAGACCGTAAGGTAGACAATATGTTGAGACACCCTGCTGATGGGTCCCAGTGGAGAGCAATCGACAGAGAATTCCCGGAGTTTGCAAATGACGCAAGAAACTTAAGGTTTGCTTTAAGTACAGATGGTATCAATCCTTTTGGAGAGCAGAACAGTAGTCATAGCACTTGGCCTGTTACTCTAAGTATCTACAACCTTCCTCCTTGGTTATGCATGAAGCGAAAGTTCATTATGATGCCTGTGCTCATCCAAGGCCCGAAGCAACCTGGCAATGACATCGATGTGTACCTGAGACCACTTATTGACGAACTTCTCATTTTGTGGAATAAAGAAGGTGTACGTGTGTGGGATGAGTACAAACAGGAACACTTTGATCTGCGAGCATTGTTGTTCGTAACAATCAATGATTGGCCTGCTCTAAGTAATCTTTCAGGACAGTCAAACAAGGGATATAATGCATGCACACACTGCTTCGGTGATATTAGAGGTGTATTCTTAAAAAATGTCGAAAGGTCGTGTACCTTGGCCATCGTCGATTTCTTCCTGCAAATCACCCCGTAAGAAAGAAAGGCAAGCATTTTAAAGGGAAGGCAGACCACCTGACCAAGCCTCGCAACCGAACCGGTGAGGATGTACTCGATATGGTCAATGATGTGAAAGTCGTCTTTGGAAAAGGACATGGCAGCCAACCTGTTCCGAACGACGCTAACGGTCACGCACCCATGTGGAAGAAGAAGTCCATATTTTGGGACCTACCCTATTGGCAAGTCCTAGAGGTCCGCAGCTCGATCGACGTGATGCACCTGACGAAGAATCTTTGTGTGAACCTGCTAGGCTTCATGGGTGTGTATGGAAAGCCTAAGGACACATTTGAAGCACGACAGGACCTGCGTTGTTTGAGAGAAAGAGACAACCTGCATCCAGAGAAGACAGATGATGGACTGCCATTACTTACGTCCTGCCAGCTACACTCTAAGCAAAGAGGAGAAGGAAATCATGTTTGAATGCTTAAACAACATCAAGGTACCATCTGGATTCTCCTCGAATATAAAGGGTATTATAAATGTGCCAGAGAAGAAATTCTGTAACTTAAAGTCCCATGACTGTCACGTTCTCATGACGCAATTACTTCCAGTTGCATTAAGAGGAATTCTACCTCCAAATGTACGTCTAGCCACCGTGAAGCTATGTGCATTCCTCAATGCAATTTCTCAGAAGGCAATTGATCCAACTGATCTAGCTAAACTACAGAATGATGTGGTTCAATGTCTCGTCAGCTTTGAGTTGGTGTTCCCTCCTTCCTTCTTTGATATCATGACACACCTCCTAGTTCACCTAGTCAAGGAGATTTTCATTCTCGGTCCTGTGTTCCTACACAACATGTTCCCCTTAGAGAGATTCATGGGAGTCCTGAAGAAATATGTTCACAACCGTGCTCGCCCAGAAGGAAGCATCGCCAAGGGCTATGGAACAGAAGAGGTCATTGAGTTCTGTGTTGACTTTATTCCCGACCTTGACTCGATTGGTGTTCCTGAATCGAGACATGAGGGGAGACTAAGCGGAAAGGGGACACTAGGGAGGAAAACATATATTGGTACGGAGGATGATTATTTCAATAAAGCGCACTACACAGTTCTACAGAACTCCTCTTTGGTAGATCCGTATATTGAAACACACAAGGATCTCTTACGATCCGAGTTTCCAGGGAAGACTGAAGCTTGGATTACGCGTAAGCACATGGAAACTTTCGGCGGTTGGTTGCGAAAAAAATGTCAAGGTGATGAGAGCATCCATGAGCAACTGTATTTATTGGCTATGCAACCATCATGGCATATCGTAACATACAAAGGGTACGAGATAAATGGGAACATATTCTACACAGTAGCCCAAGATAAAAGGAGTACCAACCAAAACAGTGGTGTCCGCATAGATGCCACAGACCCGAATGGGAATAAGCAGACATATTATGGCCGCATAGATGAAATATGGGAACTAGAATATGCACCTACTTTGAAGATCCCATTGTTCAAGTGCCAATGGGTCAAGGTGACCGGAGGCGGGGTAACAGTAGACAACGAGTATGGAATGACAACAGTAGACCTTAGTAATATTGGGTACAAAGACGAACCATTCGTCCTTGCCAAGGATGTGAATCAGGTGTTCTATGTCAATGATATGTCTACCAAACCAAAAAGAGGGAAAAACGATAATGACTCAACCAAAGAGTCAAAGCGCCACATAGTTCTTTCAGGGAAAAGAGTCATCGTGGGAATCGAGGACAAGTCGGACATGTCAGAAGATTATGAAAAGTATGACCGAATTCCGCCCTTCAAAGTGAACAAAGACCCTAGCATCTTGGTAAATGATGAGGACACTCCATGGTTACGACGCGATCATAACCAAGGGACATACATAAAGAAGAAGTTCACTGCTGTGCCCACTTGATGATATAGTGATTTAATGTAGTGTGTGTTTGAGATATTATGTAATAATTGTGAATTCAGATGTTTATTATGTCGTGTTTCAAATTAAATCAATGTTTGATTTGGTGGGATTTCTCTCTCGAAAAGTAAAATTAGGATATTGAGTGATGAAAAATTAAAATATTAACGTTAAAATGATGTGAAAACAAATTTCCTGTCCAAAACCAATAGTTTTAATAATTTTAATTAAACACTACATTTTTGCATTAACGAAATAATAAATATTAGTTACATTATGTTTTACAATTATAACAAAAAATAAAAAAAGTTAGGTTATAGATTTTTCCTATGTGCAATAAAGAAAAAGAAAATCCATATTTTTAACAAAATAATTTTATGCCTTTTATTTAATTTACTATGTATTTAACAAGAAAATCCATATTTCTATTAAAAAAGTCTGCTCAAAACAGGCGGGAAACGAAACTGCAGGCCACCTTTACTCCCGGGTGGGAAGCCCACCCGGGAGTAAAGGTGGGCTGCAGTTTCGTGGCCCGCCAAAAAAAAACCCTTTACTCCCGGTGCGTGTTATACATTTACTCCCGGTTGGTAACACGCACCGGGAGTAAAGGGACCTTTACTCCTGGTTGGTAACGCGCACCGGGAGTAAAGACCCTTTACTCCTGGCTGGTGGCTGGCACCGGGAGTAAATCTCCCTGGTATATAACCGCCAGCGCCTGGCGCAGATCGATCCGCTCCTCTTCTTCCTCGTCGAACACCGCCGCCCTCTTCTTCCTCGCGCCACCGTCCGTTCGCCTTCCGTGACACCGCCGCCCTCTTCTTCCTCGTGCGGCCTCCACCGCGCGCGCTCGTGGCCCTCCACCACGCCCTCCTCCGCGCGCGTCCGAGGCCCTCCACTGCTGAGCTCGAGGTGATCAGTTCGTCTCTCTGTACATTCTCAGATGGTGGAAAACTTCAAAAAATGTTATATTTTGCTGTGATACCGAATATAGATGTTCTAAAGTAAATTACAAATGTCCTAGATTTTATATACGCAAATATCATATAAAAATAAAGGAAAACTTCAACGTTTCTTCATTTGTGAACTTTGAATATACAGATATAATATATTAATGTTGCTAAAGTAATATGAGCATTACATATTTTTTCGGGAAGACTATCTTCAAACTTTATATCATAGCATCAGAGACGAAGTACTGTGCCTGTAGAAGAAGAAAATAAATTCTTATCATTTCGGAAATAGTAATGGTTATATTAGCAATAAGACACATATACTTACATTTCATAATGACTTATACTTACATTATCAGCATAGAATTTTCTCATATGATGAATGACTACATGGTTCACATGGTACATAGGATCACAACACGCACCGACACCGCCCCGGCCCGCCTCACGTCGTCGTCGTCAGCACGCCGGCCCGCCTCACGTCGTCGTCGTCAGCACACCGGCCCCCGCGCCGACACGTATATATACGTCATTTGTATTCATATGCATGTATATATACGTCGCGGAGCACCGCCGCCCTCGTTCGCCCATGCGTTTCTATGTATACGGCGGAGCACCGCCGCCCTCGTTCACCCATGTGTACAAACATATATACGGCGGAGTGGAGCACCGCCACTCTTGTCACACCGCCCTCTCTCGCGGCCTAGTCGATCAACATTCGTATTATCGTTATCGTTAACGCTAAACAATCACACCAGGGCGAACCGCGCTGTTGATGTCACCGACGTGGTTCGCCCTAGTCACCGACGCAATTCGCCCTCGGCCGTTTATGTATAGCCCTAATTCGCCCTAGTGTGGCGAATTGCGTCCGTGACCGAGGGGCAAGATTTAATAATGCATATTGTTCGTAGATTTTACGCATGTAAGCAAAGATTTGACGTACTATATATTGGTTTTGTTTTTTGAAGCTAGATGGCCGACCCGAGAAACATGGATGAGGAGGAGTTGATGATGAATTTGATCAACACTGGCACTCAAGTTGCCGGCGATGATGGTGCTAACAATAACGTGCAAGAGGATGCAGATGACGGGAGTCAGTACTTAGCTCTTGAACAAAATGAGCAACAACATATTGGCCAAGTATATATTTTTTATTATTAGCTATATATATTATCATATGTCTTATGTGTGCTCATGACATTAAAAATAATGTTTATGTTTTGTAGCCCTCTGGATCGACATCAACAACTACAACGAAGAGTAAAAATGTTCGAGGTCCCAAAAAGCCATTGGAGGGCCGCTTCATCATCTCGGAGTTCAATGTGGATACAGGCGAACCGGGGGGCCAAATAAAACGAAATTCGTGCACCACTGTGGTTATCTTGTAGGGGACCGGCTCCCGATCAGTACCCGCGAATGGAAGAAGAAGACCAATGCTCCTCATATCAGTTTTGTCTCCGATCGTGACAAGACGTTAATTTGGAATGATGTCTTGGAACATTTCACGCTCCAAACAGATGGTTATGGTGATATAATAGATGGTGATGAATTGAAGGAGCGAGTTAGGGATTGGGCAATGAAGAAGATGGCCACCCAGTTTCAGACTTGGAAGAAACACTTATACACGACGTATGTCAAGAAGAACATAGCACCAGATTTTACTGTCCCAGGCCCGATCTCAAAGCAGAGGCCCTATTGGGATGAGTTTGTACAGTACAAGACGTCGGAAGAGGGTGTGAGTCGGGTGATAAAGAACCAACGTAATGCCCAACAGAAGACATACCACCATAACTTGGGATCAGGTGGCTACCCGACTGCCATGAAGAAGTGGAACAAAATGGAAGCAGACCTTCTTGCCAAGGGTATCACACCAGAATCACTCGAGTGGGGAGAGCGTGCAAAGAATTGGTTTTTCGCTCATGGGGGAACACTGGACCAGGAGACAGGGAAGTGCGTTTATGGCGCAAGACTGCAAGAAGCAGCAGAAAGATTGTTTTATGCTCAGAGAGCTACTGCTAGTGGTGCGTTCAGGCCCAACAGAGAGAAGGATGAACTCACATACGCCATCGGGACTATTGAACACGGTGGCCGAACTAGAGGCAAAGGAAGTGTCTCGTGGGAGCATGGATTCCCTCAGGACAGACCTTCCTACAGAAGCCGCCAGAGAAAGAAGGAAGAAGAGGCACAGCGGCTCCAGAGGTTGGAGGAAGCGGTGCGTGAAGCACAGGAGCGGGAAAAAAACCTTGAAGCGAGAATGCAGGAGGAAATCAGAAGGCAAGTGCAAATAGCAGTGAGTGCAAGCAAGCAGACATCAGAGCCAGGAATCAACATTAGCCAATCTGTTCAGTTGAAAAGCAGCTGCTCTTCCACAGAGATACCAAATCAAGGGGACACAGGACTGCGCTTCCCTGTGGATGACGTCACTGAACCTTTTACATCGTGTGAGCTACACATTCCGAAGGGGAATTCCACAATCAAGGTGGCTATCGGTCTTGTTAATCCTATCGACCGAACCAAGACACCAAGGATTCATGGGAATATAATCCAAGAAGGATATGCTACCATCTCGGTAGATAAAGCTGAAAAAGGTTTTAGTGATTTGCCTCTTGACATTCCTGGAGGTGATGGCGAGAAGACTCTAGGAGAAGCAGAGAAGACATTCATTCTATGGCGCAAGCGCTACATCATCATTCCTGGGATGTCGCCTCCACCTCCTCCTAAACTACCTCACCATAGGTGCGGATGAAAACACTACATCATTAATTTATATTGGCTTAAATAATTAACAATCTGCTCATAATAATATGTCATTCCTTTTTTTGTAGCAGATCCTCCCCCAACCTAAATCCAATTGTTCAATCGCTAGATCATCATAGTGCTCTGTACGATGATAATGTGTTAGGAAGGCGAGGCTGCATCCACACCATATCCAAGGAGGTCTCCAACGCCGCAGCCGCCACCTCCAAGGAGGTCTCCAACGCCGCTACCACCACCTCCAAGGAGGTCTCCAACGCCTCCCCCGCCCCCGCCTACCAAGAAGCCAAGTACCAAGAGGCCAGCCCCGCAAATGAAGAACCAGTCCCCGCCGGCAAAGAAAGCCACCGTGAAACCAAGGGCTATTCCTAAAATAATATCTGAACAGAAGGAAGAAGTAACTGATGCATATAAAAAAGATATGTCTAGATTCTATGACAAACTTAAAAAGAATCAAGAAGCAAGGAGAAACCCGGAGAAACCGTACTTCTTCGTAGCTCCAGATATTCTTAGAAAAAAGGTGGCTTCTTACCAGCAACAACAGCGAGAATCTCGTAAGCCGTCCAAATCAACGTTAACGGACTATGACCGCACTCTCACCAAGTCAATTGAGGCGGCACAGAAAAAGAAGCGGGCAGGGAAAGGAGTTGCACAACTCGGACAACAATCGCACCAATCAGTCCCCCCGCTAGTTGTTGGTAATGAATATGGTTCGAATTTAGGATTAATGCATCAGGCAAACATACCTCCGGATGTCGATTTGGATCACCTTGGTGAATTTATTGATGAGACTGGTCTCGACCTTTACCAGATGTTTGGTGATGGAAACATTGAGAGTGCGGCGGAGGTTGATATTTGGAAGAAAAAATTTGTACTAGGCCAGAGTCTATACAACCCTCAAGCCTTATCTGATCTGGGGACGCAAATGTACCTGCTAAACAAGTGGTACATGCAGGCGTCTACCGGTGGAGACTTCTGCGTTGGTGTCAGAATTAGAGACGAACATTGGTTCCGTGGCGATGATGTTATGTATGTTGACTTTGCAGAATTTCATCAACTATGCCACCTGACCTCTCTGGACAAAGTTATCATTAGCTGCTATTGCCTGTAAGTAATAATTCTTTCGATCTATTATTAAACTCATCATATGTGTGTATATGCATATAAATTATCCTAACAAGTACTATATATATGCAGATTTACAATGACAGAGCTCAGAAAGGAAGGCTGCAATGAAATTGGTTTTGTTGATCCCCATATAGTATTCAAAGACCCAGTTACTCCAAAGACTAATTGGAAGTCTGAGTCAGAGAGTAACATCATGAACTTCTTAGTGAACCAACGCCACAAGAAGGATATACTCTTTCCCTACAACTTCAAGTGAGTGTTAATAATGTCGATCATCCTTAATGGCTCATATGTTGATTCTAGTTAATTAATGAGTGTTATGCGTTATATCCTATAAACACATGCAGCAATCACTGGATATTGATAGACATCGATCTGGTAAAAGTCACTTGATAATCTATGACTCGATGAGAAAACCACAACAAGACTACCAAGATATGATAGATATTATCCAGAGGTAATTTCGGTATCTCTAGCAACTATATATACACACAAACATGATGATTAACTATATCTGATGACGTGGCAAATTTTTTATTGGGCAGTGTTTGGAAAAACCTTTATTGAGAAGCAACACATGGAAAAATGCAAAGCGCCACTGAATGTAATCCCTTTGAAAGTAAGTCCCCTGAATCGCATCATCTTTATTAATTAAACATATAGCTTTCACCAGATCACCAGATTGGATGACAAATCTTTTTCTCGTAAAGTGGTGTCTGAGGCAGGAACAGGGGAACAACTACTGTGGTTACTATGTTTGCAAGTTTATCAAGGTGGTCTCCCAAAGAACTCCTACAGAGAGACTCAAAGTACGTTAAAAATAAACTATATATTCATTTAATTATTATTATTGATTGTGTTACTATGTCTTTATATATATATATATATATATATCTTTTTTGTACATATATTAATTTATTTTCCTTTAATTCAAACCTGTAGGCTCGATGGTTGGAGGAAAAGGTCATACGACAAGACCAAATCAAAGCAATTCAAGAGTCTATAGCCGGATTTTTTAATGAGCAGGTCATCGATTCCAAGGGCGAGTTCTACTTCGACCCAACACTGCCATTGAAGCAAAGCTAGAGGATGAGAGAAAACTTGTTATATCACAACAACTGTAATGCAATCTTTTGTAATATATGCACATGAAATAATATAATGTAAAATACACATATGCATGCATGCATGTAAATATATATATGATGCATGCATGCATATATATATATATATATATATATATATATATATATATATATATATATATATATATATATATATATATATATTTCTATGCTTGAATTGTGTAATTTAATACGTTCATTGTGCTTGAACCGAAACATACTATACGCGCGTATAAATGTATAATTAGCAGCGTACAATACGACTTCGAAAACCTATTTTGAAAAGAAAACAAAAAATGAAAAGAAAAGAAAAAAGAAAAAAAACCTTTAGTCCCGGTTCGTATTACCAACTGGGACTAAAGGGTGCCGGCCATCGTGTCATGTCAGGAGGCACCTTTAGTCCCGGTTGGTGTTACCCACCGGGACTAAAGGTCCCCTTTAGTCCCGGTTCCTGACCCGGGACTAAAGGACCACCCTTTAGTCCCGGATGCTTGCTCCCAGGTGGGGAACCGGGACTAGAGGGGGTTCCCCACCGGGAGTAAAGCTCTGTTGTCTACCAGTGTCATGTGGGAGTGGGACATAGGTTTAGCCAGCTTAGTGGAGAGATGCGGGCGGTGGAGAGAAGCTAAGGGAGCGGATCTGATCGACGAAGGTCGGGAGGGAGAGAGAAGTGTTGGCGACTGGTGGGGAGGGAAACTAGGAGATAAGTTGCTAGGGATTTCTAACCTTCCTTTTAGATATTGAGACCAGTAGTGGGCCATGATCGGCTACATGCCTCTATTAGCAGAGATTGACCTCTTAAGAGGCCTGTTTTTTGAAATGAGCTCCATTTTTAGATACAGACCTCTTAAGATACCGATCTTCGTTAATTCATTTTTTGAGGAAGTTTATTCGGTGTCTCTACAAATAGGTTGACCGTCTCATAAAATAGCTTTATCTTTTTGCAGCTAGAGATATTTCAGGACATGTCTCCAAAAGTTGTTTTTGTAGTAGTGCAAGTTAGTTGTGTATATTGAATTGCCGTTCAATAAATATATATACCATCACTAATAATGGCCTAAAATGACATCACTAAATTTAACCTTATCTTATTAATTAATAAAAAAATATTATATTAGCCATTGAACTAAACCTAGCCTCCAAATTTAATAGAACATCTTGTAGTATGCTTCTACTGTCAAGTTATATTTTCTTTTTACATCTAACAAATCTGCGCAGGTCGGTGGTTTACTACGTAGTCCAATTTGCACATGTGTTTTCTTTTGGGAGGAGATAGGATATTTGCACAAGTGTCATGGAAACTTTGTAGAAAATGTTGAATCGGCTCCCGTAAGCCACACTAAAAAGCCATGCAGTAAAAAAAAGGGCGGTCACCAAACCTGACAGCACTACAGGAGCACATAAACAAGTGGTCATACGGGCACGAACAGCTGCATTGACTTAGTGATACAGAAACAATATGCATTACTGTTTTTTTATGCGCCATTGGTACTTGATTGCTACATTGTAAGTACTATTACATTTTCCTTCCAGATGCTTACAGATGCTGGTCAGTATATGATGAATTGATGATCATGCCAATTGCTCATGGCTGGAACACTTCGTTTAGTGGATTAAGAAATTCAACTATTGGAGAAGTGTACGTCCACGTCCAAAAGAAGTAAGATTTCTATGTTGACTACATGATCTTTTCTTCACCACAAGATAACTTTATGATAAGCTCGATGGGTATGGATTTATTTTGCCCATTTGACCTTGAATCAAGGTATTCCACAAGTAGTTGTTAGGTTTAATCCAGATTGCAACTCACCTAGATTGTGATCATGTTGTGGCGTACCTATGTATTCCTATCTCTATCTCTATTTAATATTGACGATTAGTAAGTTTCTTCTTTCATGACTTTTAGAAGTCACTTGTCTATCTCAGTCCCCGTCTGTTGCTTGTAGAAGTCGTTCGATGCGAGCACTAGTATATATATCTATGGATCACTACCGGGTCTAAACCCGATTAGGTCCGGCAGAGAGCAACGAACAGTGATGAGGCCTATTACTGGTTCCTGACCCGACAGTAAAATGATGATATCACTATCTGGTCAAAGGCCTCTACCCGATAGTGATAACATGGTGTCACTGCCAATTCATTGTCTTTAATTAGTAGTGACCTTTGTTTTTCTATTTTTTATATACTTTATTAATACATTTAAACAGAGGTTGCTGTCTATTCTACATACAATGCATCACATATATCTCAGTGTCATCACATATCTCACAAGATTCGATAATGGATACATCAGAATTAAAAAAAACCATATATACATAATTAATAGGTAGAGATGAAGTCATTACAAATCAAAGTCTCTTTACTACAATACTAGTGGAGTACACCTAGTACTACTGGTTACTACAAAGCCTTTTGGAGCCATCTGATCCGCTCAATTTTCTATGGTAAATTTCAACAGGATTAGGATGAAAAAGGTCTACAAAACATAAATTGAGTGGAATAGAAGATTCCATATGTGGCAGAACCATCTAATCTAATGTCTTCCAGGAGTACTTGTCTTCTATTAAACACTAAGTACTCAAGAGAAGACACTAAACTATGCAGTTCCATCGAGCACACCCTAAGGAAGAACTAAAAAATCCATATTTTCCATCAGGATCATAAATGAGAGAATACAGCATACAACATTATTAAGTCATTTCTTACATCACTTTATTACAGTAACAGAATATTAATTCAATTGATTATAACAGCGGAATATAACAATGTTATCAGAGTTACAGAGGAAGCAAAGATTAATTTAATGACATGGTGGAGTATTAACATAGTGGACATTTATATACGAGAGATGCTAGCAGATTTTTACATCTTTTCTTATAAAAACCTTTAGTGAGGGTTATAAATAAACACTACGGTCGTAGCGTGAAAGGAATCATCTCTGAGCCCACCATGAGGTTTCCACACATAATAGTCAGCTCTAAGTATCCTCTGATCACTTGTAACAGGGGGAATATAATCCTAAGTACTCGATTGTACTCAGCAAGACTTACCCGATATGAGAAAAATAAAAGACTCCAAGGATATGCAAGGCATATTTGGCTTATGGGTTATTGCATCTGCGGAAGCATTACTAAATGTGTGTCCTTATATTCAATTTATAGCGATCATCATTAGTTCATTAACTAACCATTCTACGTAAGCACCTATGATACTTTCAAGCAGGTGGTAAGCAATCAGAACCATTTTATCATCTTTCAAGTTCTAGTTCTTACTACGGTGCTAGAGCATAGCCATTTCGTACCATCTCATAGAAACGACGCCCCGAGAGCCGATGTGGAAGGAGATCGACTAAATAGCCGATTCTAGCATACTCATAAGAATAAATCAGTTAAAGCTCATATAATTATGGAAGTAAAATTGGTTATCATTCAGGATGAATATCGTTATTTAGACAAACATTAGTAAATGGCAATAGGATGTCAACACTAATCAGTTTATGCTAAGCCAATGACTGCAAGTTACCGAATCTCTTTTTATATAAAAGAAACAGCTCATCATCATTTAACCATTTAATAGAGATAAATTTAATGAACATATTAGATCTCACCTATCACTATGACCAGTGGGGCATGAGGCAGAATCATGCAGGCCGTAGAAACAACAATAGATTTGACGACCCTAACTTATTACTAATATCAGTGGGGCATGAGACAGAATCATGCAGACCGTAATACAATAATAAGATCATGGGGCTAACATGTCTTTCAACCTACCCTTACTTTAACGGTTTCGTGGCGTGAACTGTATATGTGAAAGCACTCAATATCAGTTAAAACAGTCGATTCAGCATAACGCACAATTAAGATCATGCTCTATCAGGAATAGATCTACCAACTAACGGTCCCCGCTCCACGGTGCTAGCAGTGGGGTGTGAGGCAGAATCACGTAGGCCATGATAACGGGCCATGTAACGGTTTTCGTTAGCCGATAGATCTATTCAAGACCTGATATGCCTTAACCGTACACTATGCATGATCAAGATTGACATAAAACAGCCGATAAAACGTAACTCATCGTTTAAGGTGCAGATTGGATCAGTTTAGATTAATAAACGATGGGTTAAACATGATATAAGGCCGATCTACATCAATCCCAATTGATCAAAGTGATATTACTAGAATTAAATAAATAACGAAAGCAATAAGCAATATCGGTAACTTAATGAATCTATCCGAAGGACGCCACCCTTAGATATAGCCGACAACTTGACCTTAATCTAGTTCGAGCAGTGGAGGTCGACCGGATCGATGCAGCCATACTTGAACTAGACAAGAGTCGATAACTAGCTTATACCAGAGTCGCAGTGGAGGCCGACCGGATCGATACAGCCGTACGAACAGAAGTATAAGCCATGACGGTACTTACAAACAAGCCGGAGGTCAGCCAGACCGATGCAGCCCTGCTCGCTGAAGAACTCGCCGAGATCTACTCTACTCCTACTCATAAAGGGTGGCCGGAGCCGAAAAAGTAAGTAACTTGTGTTTGATTGATCCCTTTACAATAACCGGGGTCCAATATTTGTACCCGAAACCTACGCATGAATCCTACTTAAGCACGACTCATTACAACTTTTGGCCTAAGAGAAAACATTTCTAATTTAAGATAACTTGGACCCCAATCTTTCCCTTTTTGTAGGGCCCAGCATGTTTTTTTCCTGGCGCCGATTGTAGCTATTATAGTTATCTGCTGGCGCTATCTGAAGAGAGCCGATTCCAGTGCTGCATTCGAATCAGCTGATACTGACCTTTATGCAATCGATTCCTTGATGACATGACCTTGGGAGCTTTCGAGTTCCTGCAATCTTTCTTCCAAATTCTGGTGTAAACAAGGGGTTATGCACCGAGGCTTGCCTGGGTAAGATATAACCAAAAGTTAGTATTCCATCATGGTGACACAATCATCATGCACCATATTTTCTGCTTTTTCGGTTGAATCCACGATCCATCGTTGTTCCTATTATGATATATGTGGATGCAACGTAGAAAACGTAATTAACCAACGGCAACTACAACTCTAAAGTACGATTACGCTCCGCAAGCTAACGATCTAGCTTTAATGACTAACGTGCTAGGCTACGTACCACGTTGTCGAATAAGGCATTGTTTCCAGAACAATGTTTTAGTTCTAAAATCCCAAGGTGTTTCGGCATTTTATTGATTAAATATATATTTTTGAACTAGGGCTCATTTAGCTACCTTAGCAAACTAATTATTATGGAGCTACAAAAATTACAGTGAGCACCTAATAATGTTAAGAATTTACTGTGAAAGTTTCAGAGCCAACACTATTACCAATTTATCACAAAAATTCCTACAAATTTATATCTTACAATATTAAGTATCTCAAATTAATTAGATAACTCCTAAAAATATTATAAAACTATGTGAACAAAATATACTAGCAGATAGATCATAATTTTAGGAACCTAACAAAATTGGTTTCACAATTTTTTGTTAACTACACAATTTTATATTGAATTTACAAGTTTACCTTAGAAACTAAATTAGAAAATGTTTTAGAAAACAAAAGGGCCGGTGGCAAGCATTTGGCCCAGGAGCCTAGCGCGGGCGTGGCTGCGCATGCGTCACGGCGGCCCAACACATCCCAAGGCCGGGGGTGCCCGCTTGTGACGGCGGCTTTGCAGAAAAGCCCCCGAGCTTTCAGATAATAACATGACAACTATGCGCACTATTCCTACTATCAGTAATCTTACAACTAAATCCTTGGATGTTTTCACCTTTACCACGGGGAGATCCCTAGAAACCCCGCGCACGCCCGCGCGGTGGCTGATGGCATAAGGCGGTTACGCCGGGCAAACTAGGCTCACTACGATGGAATTAAGGGGCCGACAACCATCTACAACTAAACGCGCAAGGATGGGTGGCGGTGAGTGACTCAGAGACGCACTATTGTGGGCTGCAGCGGTGAGCGGGTATCCGTGGCGGTGGCGCGACTGTTCTAGCGAGCCTACGCCCTCACAAAAAGGTAGAGATGGCGGAGAAGCATCAGTAGCTCACTATGGTGTACGCCCTACTGATTGTTGAAGCAGGGGAGCGCTGTGACGGTCTAGCCATGTGCGAGCCATCGGGGCGGCGGTGCTCTAGGATGGACACCCATGAGTCACCACGTCGTCAACGAGTTCTCTGGCCAAAATAGCGCGAGCACTGGATGGACGGAGTCAAGGAGAGTTTGGGGTTACGAGTAATTGAACTGCTATTAACCCTACGAGCCTTAGGTCCAAACCTACCGACTCGACGGTGCACATGACCGACGGCGAGCAAAATGCCCAATTTCTGGTCTGTAGTGCTCGGGCGGGCTTGATGAGGGGATGCCTAATTAACTTCTTGCACTCTTTACGGCACGAGGGATTGGACTAGGAGCCCGAGCTGGGGATTTAGAATGGGATGGTGCACTACCGCTGCTACGTTGTGGCCCGCAGCCTTGACTTAACGTGGGCCGACCAAGACATGATGAGGGCACAGCCGCATAGGGATATGGTCGTGCCAGCGTAACAAAGGCACATCGGTTAGTGAGGGGATAAGGATGGAAATGGGGCAAGCAAGGGCGCCAGGCATAACGCGCCAATGGCGCATGGGCGGCAGGGCAGCGGTGGTGAGATGGTAGCGCTACGAGATAGCCGAGACAATGGTAACTCAGTGAGTAGGTAGACGACGACTACTGTGGCATTGGCTTGGCCCCGCGCATGGCCTGGCCGTAGCGCGCATGTGGCAGCCACGCAGCAGCAGCACCATAGCATCACCCGGTGTCACACCCGATTTTAAGGATAAAATAGGATGTAAAATCTTATGTGCGTCCAGAGATCAGTCACACACACAAGCTAACAAATTATAAATAGTATCATCCCAAATGTTTATTACATCACGAATAATAAGACAGAGTCTTCACATAAATATAGCAGAAGTATAAAGATAAATCTCTCGTGGAAGCTCCATATCACAGGGACGTTAACTGGTTGACCACAAGTCTAGTATTTCTCAGGGAAGTCATCATTAGCATAGCCATTTGTTACCCATCTGGGATTTTATCCAAATAATGAAAATAAACAAGCGTAAGTACATGTCGTACTCAATAAGTGTAACATGGGGTTCATGAGGCTTAAAAGGCTTGACACAGGTTTAACAGCATTCAGCTTTTAATTGTCACAATTTTAGCATAAGAGTAACAACAAGTTGTCTCAATCCCAAAGTAAAACTCATGATCAATGTAAACATGAATAATGAATAGCATAAACCAATAATTCTTAGTGATCATCTATTCCATAAGGGTCCAAGGCCGCTCGTGATAGTGAGCACGACTGATATACCAGTTTTACACTTTGTAAAGGTTATACACTTTCGCTGTGAGTTGTGATACCCATATGCCTGGGTTAATTACTCCCAAAACACTTCCAAGATGAGCAGGCAGGGGTCACTATGAAGCCTTTCAAAGATTCGTCTAACAAGTTAGGGCCGCAAGGTTTCTGTGCCCTGCGAATGTAGGGCTTCCCTTCCAACAGGCATAATGACACGTAGCCTATACACTGACGGACAGAGGCCGCACTATATCCAATCCAAAACACGCCTCTCTTGCGCCATAAAGGTAACCACTAACAAGCTAGAAAAGATCCTCATACTGAGCTAAAGCTAGAGCCATGTAGCCCTCATAGCTGTACTATAAGTCCTGGATGTTCGCTTACAGATAAGTCCTTAGGGAGAGGAATCTAGGGCATTTAGAAAGTAGCTAAACACTCCAACCCCCTGTTTCCAAGTTGCTAAAAAGTCATGTTTTAATGTTTATTGCATATACCATTAGTCAAGTTACAAGATCATGGTTTAATTGAGCACAAGCAAAGCTACCCAATGCATATCCTATAGGAGACAAGGTACAGGTTCAAATCTAGGGAATCCCTATCAAGGTGACACATGCAACATGAATTAAATATATTAAAGTTGATAGGTAATAAGGATAATCCCATGCTATACTTGCCTTGAACAAAGTGCTCCTGCGGATCCTGCTCGTCAAAGTAGTACTCTTGATCACCCACGAATTGCTCACCGTCTATACTCGATAATCACAGCAACATACAAGCATTCAGAAGCAATCATGCATAGCGAACAAAGGCTATAGATTAGAAGAGTACACCAACAGCATAAAATCAAGATGAAAAGTTTGTAAAATGATTCTATGTCTCACTATGAACACACAGACGCGAAGATCACAAAAATCAGAGCTAAAACGAGGAAGTTATGAATTAAACAAGATTTCCTTTAGTAAAATAATAGATTAAATCTAACCTTGAATTTTAAAAGTTGAAAACATACTTAACAGTAGTATGAACATGTAGATTACACAATTATGAACCTAACACAACTTGAACGGACTAAATCGGAATTAAAATGAAAATTTTATGGCTAAAACAAGATTAGTGGCAAAACTGTAAATAGATGAAAACATATTTTGAATCTAAACCGAAGGAAACTATGCTTTTAAAAGAAGAAGCCATATTCTGTGATTGTGCTTTGGACTATGGGTTCTATAATTAAAAACCCGAGGGACTCTTTAGCAAATAAGCCAGCGAAGGGGTATCGGTCGATCTGAGCCGTTGGATCAAAGATGGACGGCTCCGATTAGATGGGAAGGGAAGAGAGTCGTCGTCGGCGAGCTAGGACGGCGACGCACGGCCAGAAAAACAGGGAACCTCACCGGCGTTCGGTGATTCGACAACTCCGGCCACCGTTTGGCTCGGGAGAAGGTCGGGGAGCAAGAGGAGAACGAGGCGAATCCATCTATGCAATCTATGGCAGTTGTTGGCGAGCAGTGGCTGCTAGCGAAGAGCAATGGTAGCGACGTAGCGATTTCGGTCAAAACAGAGCGAGAGAGAGATATTAAAGGGGTTCAACAAGTTCACAAACTCGATTCGGGTCTCTACGTGGTACTTACTGGTACGAGGGAACAACTAATCGGCGCGGCGGCGGCGGCTTCTTCTCGGAGGAAATCTTGACAGCGGCGCTAGGGCACAGGTGGCGTGGCGGCTTGCTCTAGAGCTCGGTGAAGGTAGAGCAATGCTGGGGCTTGGTATTTATGGGCCGCGCGGCGTACGAAGCACGCCACCGCGAGGGCTCGTAGCGGAGGCAGACACGGCCACGGCAGCGTGGTGTCCTGCTCGGACACGAGGTGGAGGAAGAGGAAGACACGTGGTTGACACATGGGCCCAGCATGTCAGCGACAGGCGAGAGGGGAAAGGGGCGACTGCGCGGCTCTGTGGGCCGGCTTGCTTGCTGAGCCGCGCGAGGATGCAAGGAAACGGGGCGGCCCAAGAGCAGGAGAGGGAGCAACGCAGACGAAGCTAGGCGCGCCTGGGCCAACGGGCCGAAATAGAGGGGAGGGAGAAAAATCCTTTTCCCTTTTTTTCTAATTTTCCAAACTAAATTTTGAAATGCAAATTCAAATCAATTTGAAGTTTGATTTCAAATCCCATAATTCAAAAATAATATGCAACAGCATGAATGCATAGACATGTATGTAGACCTATATTTGATTTTAATTTTAACAAAGGTATTATTTTTCTAAATTTCAATGCTTAGAAAAATGCATAATTAAATCATTTTCTCCTATTTTAAAATTACGCAAATTTTAGGGTGTTACACCCGGACCCACGGAAGATGGCTGGGGTCGACACAGCTCGACGTGCGGTCGATAGCCAACGAGGTTGGCCGGCGGAGCAGCGGCCACGGCCAGGAGCGGCCTCGTAGTGGCGGCGTGCTCGCTTGGTGACCGCGGGACTCAGGCCGAGAGACTAGAAACGATGCCATGCACGCTTTTCAAAGCAGACCGAAATCTACTTACTAATTCGACGAAAGCTCAACCAAGTCCATGAACCCAAAATTAGCACTAACGACTAGCTAACGAAGCAATTCCTACCACCAGAGGACGACCAAAGAGGAAGTTGGAGAGACGCCAAGATAGGTTCATCGCGCCGAACGTCGGTTCGCGAACCGAGCACCAAAGCATGGTTCACAACGTGCTCTAAGGAGGTTTGGGCAATTTTTACGAGAGCAACGTGACAACCAACACAACAACCACCTATGCCAGGCTCAAGTACTCACTTTGATGCAATCAACAATACCAAAATATGCAGCCTGTGTTTAAATATTTTAGCAAGAATTTAAATGTCAAGATAGCATTGTCTTACTACTTTTCCCATACTTAGAAAAGTTAAGGTTCAATTTGAACTAACAGCCATTAACACTTTTGTTATAATTTTTAAAAGGCCTAAACCCTATTAACGACTACCAACAAGTATTTCATGCAATAGTCCATACCTTATACTAACCCATAGGAGCAAAATATTTAAGTACCATTTAACTATTTTGCTCGATATAATTCGCCAAAAATGGTATTTTAAACAATAGTTCAAGTGTTTGCTGACTTAACGAAAAGAGCTTATCTTAACGTCAAATTTGATTTTTGAGCTCCCAAGAGCACTAGTTAACATTATTTATTTTGATTTTTTCCAACCACAAAAGTGAGTCACGTATAATTTGTTTATCATTTTACGTGTGTTATAAATTTTTAAAACCCAAAAACTTGTTTGGCTAATCCCTCTCGGACCTAAATCTCGGTGCTAAGCAGGATCGTAACACCAGGGGTGTTACACTATACTATGGTTGAAAATGGGGACTGCGCCCGCTCCAAAGTGGTGATCCTTGCATGCCTAGTATACGCCCAAGTTAAAGCACATGTAATTTACCGTACACAACGTAGATTAGCATGTGCAAGGACAATAGAAAGGCTCATAGTCTTATTGCATACAATTTACAAACCATCACCGTCATAAAAATGGGGGATGGATCATATGAATCACAAAAATGTCCTTAAGAAGCCTTAGACAAACCATATTGTATCCTCATGTCTCGGTTTCTTGATGATAATGTAAGGTATTACAATTTAATGATACATAAGTACTATTCATCAATATGCATGTTGGTTAGACAGATTGTTTTGGAATATGTACAATGTAGGTTGGGGTGACTCACTGTAGATTGAAGGAGAGGATGTGGGAGGCGGTGGGATTAAAATGGGGACAGGGACGGTGGTCCTCCGGGCGGCGCTCCTCAGGCTAGGGACCTCCATGTACACTATACTTGAGTTGTTTCCCTTGTCGCTCCATGGTGTAAGGATCTAGATGGCTAGATGGGGGGTTGAATAGCCTATAAAAAATTCTCTACAAATACACAAACACAGATCAAAATGGTTAGTACAATAAGCAACCCTAATAGCCACTACTTTTCCTAGCCTATTACACCGAAATGCAAGCCTCCTAAACAATTCTAGTAGCGAGGTAAACTGCCACTAGAGCACACAACCACACAAGAGACTGGCAACTATTCTAGTTGAACTAAACTAGTGAAGAAACTAAACTAGCTACTTCTACCAACTAAACTACAACTGCAACAACAACTAGAGAGATACACAACCTAGCAAGCAACTAAACTCAAGCAAGTATATGAAAGTAATGCACAAGTGTGAGTAGCAAACCACCATGGGCAAGAGGGAGACAAGATTTATCCCCGAGGTTCGGTTGCTTGTCGGTAACCAACGTCTTCATTGAGGCGAGTTTCTAAGTGAATGATTCACGCGCTAGCAAACCTCTCAAGCTTGACCCTTAACTTGGATGCCACAAGAATCAACTCAACAAAGAGCACTCCAACTAGTCTCGGGCATTCCACTAGAGAGTTGCTCTTCACGATCTCCCACGGGGACAAGCACAAGAGCCCCTTACAAATCAACTAATCGGAGTCAACCAACAATCACCAACAAGCCTCTCAAGGATCCTCCAATCAGCGAGCTGTCTAGGTGCGGCAACCACCAAGAGTTACAAGAAATCCAAGGCTCCAATGATGAACTAGTGCCACTAGATGCAAATTAGCTAAGCAAATGCACTAGATCTATCCCTATCTCACTTTGGATGAGCAATCAAGCAAGGGAGTGTGTGGGCGGTGTTCTTGAGATCACAAGGGACATATGGCTCAGTTAGAATACCAAGAGAGAGCCCCAAGGGCTACCCATATCCTATTTATAGCCCTCCCACAAAAACTAGCTATTGGGCTTGCTGCGGGATCACTGGTAAACTCCGATGACCACTGGAGAAGCAACACCAAATGAACAGTTATGAAGATCGGACGACTGAGGTTCAATCTAAAACGATCCTCACTGGCGCTTTCTTCGGTGCTCCCATCCAGGGATATCACTGGATTAATCTAGTGCTCGCGCAAACTCTATGGACACAACAACTAGCCCTTAGGCCCCCAACGGTCGAATCACTGTTATTCTAGTGTTTCTCTGGTGCTAGTCATTGGATTAATCCGGTGACCCCTAGAACCTCTCGGCTAAAAAGATATGGGGAGAGTACCAAAGTAGGTAGGGTCAATACCAAAGTAGATTAGAGTAGATCATTTTTATTATTTAATTATGAATAAAATGCACTAGCGGTCCTTAAACTTGTCTCATGGGGTCATCTAGGTCTCTGAACTCTCAAAATTTCATATTTAGGTCCTCAAACGTATCATAACGTGTCATCTAGGCCCAAATAGCTCCCACCAATCCACATGTTACTCTCTAGCGCTCCATCGACATGCTCCCCCTCTCTCTTGTAGCTCTATCTCCATGTTGTCAGCCTCTCTTACTTGACCACATTCCAATCTAGTGTGGCATCGTTTCACAGTCGCCAACTCATCATTCCCAACCCATGCCTTCATCATCCTCCACATCAAAGGCCACAATGTCATTAGTAGTGGTGGTGACAAGACCAAAGCCAGTGCTCCTTAGGCGGAAGAGGTAAACGAACAACTCCTTTGCCCTTAAGTTCCTACTTCGCTCAAGAATGAGGTGTGGATCCAACTGATGTGACATGTGGAGTCGTGATGAGGAGTAGATCAGATCTATTTTGAACTAAGTGATACACTACGACAAGTTCAAGGACCTAGATAATACACTATGACAAATCTGAAGACCCAACAATAACATTTTGAAAGTTTGAGACCTAAATGATACATAAAGATAAGTTGGAGGAATTAAAAATACACTTTAAGAGTTTGAAGACCTTAATGACACCCACGAACAAGTTCAGGGACCGTCCATATATACTCTTTTGTTATATTCGATTATTATTGGGTAAAATGGTAATTTTGATACCTTTGTTTGGAGGCCAAAATGGAATTTTCCACCTCATCCTCATTTCACTCTCACACCGTCCCTCGTTCTTTTGTCTTCTCCCTCTTTTCATTGTGTCGTTGCCGACTGCCGAGCGAGACCGGCTGGGACAAGTGATGCGCAAGAGCTGCGACTTCCATCTCGGCGGCACGGAGAGGCACCGTTACCATGGCGCATACTACTACTCCTTGTCCGCGGTATCGGCACGGTAAACATACGGGACAAGCGAACCAACTATTCAGTATTAGGACATATTGTTTTAATTTTGGTTATTATCCAATAAAAATAAATTACCCCCGTCACAAAATTTGAGAAAAGCCTGAATTAGTTCTTGCTGACCATTATATTGGTACTCACCTATTCCCTCCGTTCTTTTTTACATGTCATGTCCTATGTCAAACATTACTATCTTTGGCCATCCATATTGAAATCTTTATAGTTGTAAGGAAAATGGACCTTAGGCCCATTTACTTTTGATTTTGGTGTTTGATGACCAACACAACCGAGTTGGACTAATGAATTTGCATGTGATTGTTTTGTAGTTCAATAGGGTGCAATACGTGACTTGGATGAAGGCGACGTGATGATCCGATGATCAATATCATAAGCAAGTCCCTAGGAGCACAAGAGAAGACCCAAGATATCAAGCAAAATCCAAGCACGAAGATAGGAACCAAGCCATACACAAGATCGCGAAGAAATGAGCTCACAAAAGTGACCGAACGCTGGACCGGATGCTGGAGGCACAGCGACCGGACGCTTCGATCAAGAGGCTCGACTACAGCAGTGACCGGACGCAGGACCGGACGCTGGCGGCAAAACGACCGAACGCAGAACTGCAGCGTCCGATCGAGTACAAAGAGGTTCCAGAGCGGTGAAATTACGACCGGACGTGTCCGGTGGCATGTGACCGGACGCTAGCAGCGTCCGATCAATTGATCGCAGCTCTAATGGTTGGGACAACCGGACGCATCCGGTCAGGACGTGATCAGCATCCGGTCAGTAGCAGAAAAGCGGGATTTCATCCCCAACGGCTACTTTCTCAGTGGGGCTTATAAATAGACCCCCAACCGGTCATTTGAGTAGTGTGGAGCTGAGGAAACATATCAAGGGTGTTGATACACCATTTTAGTGATCTCCACTTGCATAATGCTTAGTGATTCATTAGCTGATTAGCATAGGTGTTTTGCGAAGCGCTTAGGTTGATTAGACCACCGCTTATGCGCTTGCTCTAGGTTTAGGCCTAGTGTTTAGTGAGGTTTGCATACCTCTTACCACTCGGTGCGTGCGCGCACCATTGTTGTACATCGGAGGGGTTTGTAGTCTTACGAGATCACACCAATCGCGGTTGTGGTGTGGCCGCCACCGTGTACCGGAGGGAACAAGGCCCGCAGCGTTTCGGCTGAAAGCTTGATAGTGAAGACGGCGGGGAGCATCCGGGAGAGGCTTACCGGAAGACACGTCGGAGACCCACTTGCGCGTGGGGAAGGCCCGAGGCTATCCACGGAGTTACCCGACCGGGAGCTTGGCCCTTGCGAGGGATTCCTTGCGAGAGGCTCCAACGAGGACTAGGGGGAAGCTTGCGTATTTCTCGATACCTCGGTAAAAATACCGGAGTCGTCGACGGGAGTTTGCGTATCTCTATCTTGCTCTTTAGCTTCCGCATTTACATTGATTGTATTACTCCATTTGTGGTAGAGATAGCAACACACTAGCAAAACCGTAGTTGCACATTTAGGTAGTTTATCTTTTGCATGTGTTTTGCTAGGGTTAGAAAAAGTAACCATAGTTTAGAGTTAGAATTTTAAGTTGCCTAATTCACCCCCTTCTTAGGAGTCAAGGTCCCCTACAATAGTTTTAAAACCTATATGAATTATATATTATGGAAGCGTTTTTTATTAGTGAATCTAAAAACATAAATTTTATGTCATTAATCTATATAACTTTTTGAAAATTGATGATCAAAGATATAAATATTGGACCAAGGACAAACGAAATATGACATTTAAATAAAAACCAAACCAGTATTTTGAAAATAATTGATATGGGTCAAAAAGCAAGTTATCATTTGAGGTTTGGGCCATGCTGCTAAGAACATTTTTAAAAACGCAGGTCGCGGGAACATAAAGTCGAAGGCTGCTTCATCGTCAAACATTTTCCTAGGCTTGCAAAAAGAATCAGCCAAGAACTTGGAACACAGAGACCTAAACCTAACCAGTCACCGTCTTCGAGCACTTTTTCTAGAGAGAACGACAAGGTATATGCTCTCTCTCGTCTCTACCTGGACGAACATAAGAAAACGGTCGTCTCAGGGTTGTCTCCATCGGTGAGCCAGAAATAAGATGCTCCTGTGATCCTGTCGCGATCAGCCTGTTTTTGTATATCCAAACGGCACTAAGCACTCAGCGCCACGTTGAAAGTGCACCACCGCGACTGCCACCTTCAGGAAACGGAGGAAAAGCTACGGCGGTGCCATGCCAAAACAGACCGGAGAAAAACCCTGCTTTCTCGTGTGTGTCAGTGTGTGTGTGTTTTTGAAACTATCAGTGTGTGTGTTTTTACGAGAGATCGATTGCACTCCGCCTCTGCCATGGCCGTAGAAATGTCTTGGCCATCCACGATATTTGCTGTGAACGGGCGATTTTTTTCGCTCATGTGCGCATGGAGTTCAGTAACAACCGTGCAGGTTTTTGGAATCGGAAGGCATAGCGTGCGGATGTCCGGACAAAACGTCGCGTCCGGACACAGACCTCATGCTCTGCGTCTCGCATCCTGTCTAGCACCAACACCCACGTCCGTCGTAGGACCCATGCCCCCGCACCCACCCTGCGGCCGTACAGAGAAACCCACGTGGGTTTACCAACGGCTGCACTCCGTTAGCAGCGACAGGCGGTTGTGGCATGGCCACTGCCGCACCGTGTAATACCTCAATCTACTTTTAAAACATCTAAATAAAACATTTTCAATACATGTCTGAAACAGATGAAATAGTTGAAACATGTGATTCAAACATGCGTGCCGCATAGCAACATATACAACATCCAAATGAAACACTTGCAACATAAGTATGAAACATATGAAACACTTAAAATATACGTTTGAAACATGCAAGTAGAGCTATAGCAACATATACAACATGCAGATAGACATACTTGAAACATACGTCTGAAAATAGCTGAAACACTTGAAACATAGGCTTGCAACATACATATATTATCATTGCAATATATGCAACATCCCGGATCTAATTTTGCAACATCCAGATAAAACACTTGAAACAACGCATGAAACACTTGAAACACGGTGTCGCCGACGACCATGGCCTACCTGGTGGAGAATTGTGGTAGCCAGCAAGCTCGGGTCGGGGACGTCGAGAGTTGCCCAGCGTACACCCAGGCGCAGGCCTCCCCTTCCAGCTGTGGTGTCTTTGGCCAACCGCGGTGCACGCTATGGCCACAACGGTGCGAGGTGGATGGGGGCACGGCGCGTGGCGCGGAGGAGAGCCGGATGGGGGCCAGGTGTGGTGCACCCACGCTGGAGAAGGCGCGAGGTGGATGGGGGTGGATAGAGAAGGTGAGTGGTGCAGTGGATGCGCCAGCAGGGGCGCGGGGCAGTGGCCGGCGGGATACTTCTCGACCTCGGCGCTTGGGGCGACAGCGTTCACACACTCACAGTCGGTGGCAGATCTTGCGTCGCGGTGCCTCGGTGGCTCGGTGACGGCCGGTCGCTTCGAATGAGCGGACGAGGAGTGGGTTTTTTGTTTTTGTTTTTAGGAGATGGAGTCCGTTGTGTGGAAGCAGCGTCCAGGCGCAGGTAAGGGCGCTGTGCTTTTGGTATGTGTATTGGCAAATGGCAATACCTTGCACAACGTGGATCATTGTTGTATCGTGTGCCTTTCATTCCGAATAGACTTAGAGATGCTCAGACGATGTTTGTTGGACTGTTCGATTGAAAATGAATGGTTCGAGGCACGCGCAAGAGGCTGGCTGGCTCTGTTTCGTCGGACGCATTGTTCAGAATAAAAAAAAAAATCTCAAAAAATCCACAGAAAAAATTATAGACTGTTTGGATATGGAGTGAAAAAAAATTAGGCAAGGTAATTGGATCACGTACAAAAATTATAGACTGTTTGTGAAGTGCGAGAGAAACAATTGGGAATCCATATGTTTCAACAAAAATGTCAAAGATATTCAGAGCAAGCCCCTTCATAGCATATGTCTATTGCCTAGTAGTCACATGTTAACAATAACTTATCATTTTCTCGGAGCAGGGATGCAAAGTTCCGTTCACGGAATTACGGAATTTGTGATTTCTAGGTATTTTCTTCGAATCTTGGTTAAAAGGGTCCATGAAAATTTGAGCGTTTAAGTTAAAATTTTCCTACTTAAGCCTCAATCTCTTTATAAGTTTTGCTGGTTCGAGTCTCTAATGTTGCAAGCTTGTAAGCGTTATGAAGAAGAAAAAGAACAAAAAGTTACAATCGACTCCACCCAACACCTCTTGCACACAAGAAATGTAATTTACCACTCAAAGTGGTATCCAACTTATATATTTTTTGGTCAAGGCCGAAAAACCGAGTTTTTGCTAAATTTGTGAGATTACACCGGTAGTAGAATTCAACGTAACCTAGGTCATCAAGATAAAACCAACCAAGATTTAGCTTAAGAGCAACTCAATCTAAGAGTCTCTTTATATCATTCCTAATTGATAGGAATGGACATTTTGATGAGAAAAATATCCTCCAATAGCTTCTTTAATTAAATCTCTAAGTATAATCATCAGAGAAGGTTTTGGAGGGTGCAAAGATATAGAGAGTGATTTTTATTCAAATGGCTATCTGAACAATGATTTAGAGGGGGAGTTTAAGAAAAACTCCTGTAGATGCTCTAAAAGTAAGGGTATCAACAGTGTGGCAGGCACCGGCATCTGCCATACCCGAAGAAGACAACGCCACCTCCCACGTGTATCTGACATTCAACAGTATTGTGGGCGCCTACCATCATCCTGTATCCATCGGCGTGGGCAACAAGGCTCAGAAACATACGTACTCTCTCCCTCTCATTTGTAAGGCCATCCCCTTCATCTATAAAAGGGGATGCGCTCTCTCCCAACATCAAGGCAATTCCAGATTCATTAGATCGATCAAGTTCACTAGTTCACAACCACAGAACCGTCAGGTTCGAACCTCAAACACACGCTTGAATACCTAGCTCATAGTGGAGCTCCTGTCGCTCTTGGCCCTTCCGACCGGAGTCTGACCGGACCTCTTGTACCCCCATTTTTCTCCTTCTCGTTTGTAACCCCACTATAAACTTCGAGCACCTGGGCTCAGGAATAAAGTCACCGACCGACTCAAACTGGACGTAGGGCACATTGCCTGAACCAGTATAAACCCTGTGTCATTGAGTGCTATGCCACCTCTGATCACAACGTACGGCAAAACTATAAATATTTACTTGTTGGTCACTTTCTGCACCGACAGAAAGAAAGTATAAAAGTTATCGGGGTGATTTATAAATAGTTCAGAATTCATGATGCAAAATTGTCTTCTATATTTTAGGAACTAGACTTTGAAAACTATCCGTTGGAGGAACCCAATAAATACGCTCCCAACATTTTTTTAGCCACTTTGATTGAAAACTCTTTGATCTACCAATTATTATTTTGGAAACTATAGGAGATGCTCTTATGCCTGATCTTATCGTCATCATTCACCCCCATCCCTCCTGTTTTGTTCTTCGTGGGTTGCCTTCAGCCTCTTGATTGACACAGGTCCACCTGAAATCTCCCTCTTCTCTCCATTGTTGCTCGTTCCTTGACAAGCCTCCTCAACCGCCACTTGTCAAGTCCGGCCCTAATAATCAGACACATTTAAATTATATTACCGGAGAATTTTGAACATGTGTTATCTCGTAAGCACACGTTGAGAAAGGCCCAAGTTGGCTTCGGAACTGGAACAGGGATCTCAATTATTGGGACCCTATCGATCCATCAACTCTTGCATGCGCCCAAACCGATCGATCTCGCAGGCCGCCCTAGCTAGCCACTCATCATCATCATGAGGAGCTCGTTCGGCATCGCATCTTTTGGGACAGGAAACAAGCTGCACACGTGCGCGTCCGGCTGAGGTTAGCTTGCATGCTCCCCCGAGATCAACAAGAACAAACCTCTTTTATCCTACTTAGAGCGGTACCATTATTTTTGTTGAAACTAGCGGTCTCAGACAGCGTGGGGGAAACAGAGGCCTCCGCTCGTCAGGCGTCGTCCTTGGGCGGAGGCTCGGGATAGGCACGACAGGTGGGCGTGTAGGAAGCTGGCACGGAAAGCTAAGGTTTCATTAATTCATCCACCACTCGTTGCACAGTTACAAGTGTTCCCTATTTATAGGGCTCAACTACTTCTTGACAGAATTTATTACAATGCCCCTCCACTGCTACAGTACATTCCTGGAATATTCCGCCACTAGTCTCTTGTTTGCGGGGCAATCCTGCTACACCATCTTCAAGTAACGGGCCTCCATAAGCGGCCGGGCCACCGTGCCTCGGTATTCGGCACAGAGGCCTGGGTTCCTGACGCTGGCCTCCGTCTTCAGGGGCGCGCCGTTGCCTTCGCGGGTCTCCGCTGGTCCGGTCGGAGACGTCATCCGTAGGTCTCCGCCCGGCCGCGCGGGGGCCATACTGGCGCGCTCGCGTGGACCACAGGCGCCAGCGCTTAGGTACCTGCACACACATAGGCAAGATTGTTTGTTTGATTAGTTCAGGGGTAGGGCGGCCTCCGCCCTCATCGCCGGAGACGCCCATCAGCCGAAGCGGGGCGGCGTCCGCCTGAGCGGTCGGAGATGTCTGTGCCTGGCCCGGGCGGAATCCGCGACAAGCTCGCTGAGCCTCGTGCAGCGCCCTACGAGCATAGCCAGGAAAGTTCCTTTGGTCAGCGCCAGATCTCCGCCCTAAGACGGTCGAAGACGCCTTGGCCACACCTCGCCATCGGAGGCCTTCGCCACCCGTAGAGGCCGTGCTACAACAGTTCCCCCCTTTTGAGACCATGGTTCGCCTGAGCGTGTCGTGAGCTCAAAACGCCTTGACCAAAGGCGTTCGCGGGGGCGGAGGCCACACGCATTGGCGTCTCCGAGCGAGGCCCCACTACTTCCCCCCTGGCCCGCTCTGGCGCGGCCGCTGGTCTCGTTGAGAGTAGCCGTTGGGCAGCAAATCTAGCTGTTGTCCTACGGTGTGGCCGTTTATGCCGTGTCAGTTTCTGTTGTATACCTTGCGACTTTTTCGGAGATGACCGTTGTGCGGCAAGCGAATTCTCCGGAGATGACCGTTGTGCGGCGGTAGCCGGACCGCCTGCCCGCGGCCTATATAAGGGCGTTGTTGGTGGCAGGGTCCCCCCCCGCATTGCTCGTTTGCTTTCCTTGCCTCTGAGAAATCGCTCTCTGCTCTCTTCGCTTTCGCCTTTTGCTGCCCTCGCGCGTTCCGTCTTTCTGCCTGCGTCTCGCGCCTAGGCTGCTGTCGCGGTGGCTTTCTTTTCCGCCTCCGCCCAAACTCGTCGGCTCGTCTTTTTCGGACCCTATCGCCACCTTCTCGGCGTTAGGGCCGCCGGCTGGGGTGCGCATTTTGAGGAGTGCATGCTTGCCTCTGCCTCCGCATTGGAGTTTGAAAAGCTAGTGGAGGAGGATTTGGGGAGTGTCTCTGCATCCGTCGAAGACCTGATCGCTGCGGATTCCAGAGATATGGCGATAAAGTCTTGGGATTTCGGCCCCTCCTCCATTACTGAAGAGGCAATCGCAGAGATGTTGAAGGAATCGTGTTTTCCTTCTTCGAGGGTAAAAATCCCTCTGCCTGGCCAGACTGTTCCGGAACCGGAGGAGGGATATGCGGTGGTCTTTCGGGACTTCTTCACCTACGGCCTCCGCCTTCCTTACATCCCCTTCCTTCGCCGGGTGTTGGAGACGTTCAATGTCCAGCTCCATCATCTGACTCCTACTGTCTTCCTCACGCTTAGCAAATTCTGCAGGGCGTGTGTTTCTTATGGTGCCGAGCCGGATGTGGACACCTTCTGCGCGTACTACGAGCTGCAGAAGCAACCGAAGAAGAAGAAGGAGGTGCGGGAGGGCAAGGAGGTGGAGGTGACTTACCAGTACGGTAGTTGCACCTTTATGTCTAAGAGGAACCAAAGCGTAGACCGCCTGGAGATCTCTTTTTGCTAGAACGGCAAGTGGGACCGCGGCTGGCTTGAGCAATGGTTCTACGTGAAGACCTACGGGGTCCGTAGCACTACCAAGGATGGTGTGGAGGTCTCGAAGTATCCATTGACTTCAAGGATGGAGGAGATGGCGCCACACACGCGCGTGGATCCACCGGAGGAGGTGTCTCCGGCGAGGAAGGCTTGTGACCAGGCTTTTGCGGCAGCGTGCCGCTACTTCGGTGGCCGCGACCTGGTGGAGGAGATTATGGCCTCCAACTACTGGCCCCTGGGCAAAAACAACCCATCCTTTCGGCTGGAACAGGTGAAGGTTCCCGTTTTTGGGGGAGGGGGTGACGGAGGACAGCTTCATCTCCGAGGTTAAGGAAGCCGCCGTAGGGTTGGTTGGCAAGATTTCCGAGCATGAGTACACATCTCGGAGGGCCGTGGCAGGCACCATGCCGCGGCTCAATCGAGTTTTTGAGGAGGTCGGGATCGTCTACCGGGAGCGCGAGGTTCCCGCCGAGGTCCTGGCTTCGATTGAGAAGAAGAAGAAGAAGGCCTTCACGAAGAATGTTATGGCGGAGGCCGAGTCTAAGAAGAGGAAGGGCGCCGTTGTTGCTCGTGCACCTACGAAAAAGAAGAAGAAGAGCGGTGCTCTGTTGATCGCGCCGGCCGTGTCTTCTGCCGGTAGTGCGGGCGTTGCCTCCGTCGGCAGTGAAGACGTTCAGAGCTCCTCTGTCCCGTCAGTGGACGTGCGGGTTGCGAGCGGAGTGGATCGTGGCTCTCCTGTAGCTCCAGTGTGCCCTGTGAGCGGCGCTGTGAGCGGTGCTGGGCGTCTGGGAGCCAGCGCTGCTCCGGCGCGCTCCTCGCATGGTGCTATGAGTGTCGGCGAATAGCCAGAAGGTAGCGCCGTCGAGCCTATCCTCGACATTAATGTTCAAGTTCTGAAGAGGGCGCGGAGGCTGTCTTGCGGCACGCTCCTTCATCTCCCGCCATTGTTGCGCCTTCGCCCGTGCCGGTGGCCGACGTCGGGCAGTTGGAGGCCGTGCTTGCTGAGCAGGCCCCGACGGCTCAGTCTTCTTCGAGTCCTCCGCCCGTCAGGCCGCTGGCTGAGGAGATCCAGCCCTTTGGGCCTTCGCCGCATGATATGGCGGAGACTTCTGCCCAGGGGGCACAGCAAACGGCCTAGCCTGGGCTTTTTATGAGTAAGTTTGTTTGGTGCACATTTTTGTGTTTACTGTCTTCGCCCGGTTTATTTGTTTACGTATTGTACCAAGTGCTAATGCTGTGTACTTTATTGCTTTGTAGGTGATGTCATGGCTGGACTCCTCACCCCGGAGGAGCGAGCGGCCGCTGCCAGCGTCAGGTTTGGTCCGGGGCAGCCGGGGCTGATGGCGCCGGGTCCGAGTGAGTATAGAATGTTTTTATTTTACTCGTCATTTGGCCTGTTGTTATTGCCTATTTCTGATCGGCCCTCTGACCTGAGCTGTTGTTGTTTTTTTACGCAGGCTCCTCCGACACTTCTATCTCAGGTTGGGAAGAGTGCTATCTTGGTGTTCTTGGAGACGTCAGAGGTGGTCTTTAGCTGTTGGTGTGTTTATTGTGAGATTTGCTTTTCTCACCTTATTGTTTTGTGTTTGTTTGTTCTTCTTTGAACAGATCGCTTCAAACAGCGTCTAAGGGACATGGATTTCTTCCAACTTCTCCGTGTTCATCTAGAACACCAGAGCCTGGTGCGTCTTCGACGGTTTGCCCCCCTCCCCATTTTTTGTGTGTATGTTCGCCTTTAGACTTGTTTTTGATTCTGTTGCTGATCGCCTTGGTCTTCTTCTTCTGGTCGCAGGGGTATCACACGGCCGTTGTTATGGAAGAGCGCTGCACTTGCGAGGTCTCCGACCGAGATACTGCGATTGAAGCGCTCAAGGCAGAGATCAAGCGCCTGGAAGGTGAAAAAGGGGGTCTGTCCAACTCCCTTGCAGCTCTCCGCCTGTCTCTGGCGGAGAAGGAACGAGAAAAGGATGGTTTGAGGGCCGATCTCGCCAAGGCCCAGGATGCAGAAGTTTTGTCCGCCGAGTAGGCCCGTAGGGCGAACGAGCTGACCGAGGGTCTTCGGCGAGAGCTTGCCTCTGAGAAGGAATCCGCAGCTGCGGTGGGGGAGCAGCTGTCTTTGACGACGAAGCATTTGGACTCGGTCAAGGGGGTCCTTGTTGCAACCGTTGGCCACTACCCGGGCCACCGTCGCCGAGTTCGGAGGTTAAACCTTCGCTCCTCTGGAGGAAGACAGCGTATATGCCCTCGCCTCCTGGCTAAAGCATCACCTTGCGAAGCTCCCCGGTCTGATCAATGGCTGCACGGACTACGGGGCGCTGGCGGGAGTAGCGAATTACGCCAAGCTTTTGGCGCGCAGCGGGTGTACGCATACCGAAAGTATTCCGGAGGGAGCGCTGCCGGGTCCGGAGGAGCTCGGTGAGACTTCTCTTGGTTTGCGAAAAACCTTGAGAAATTTCATTGTGCACTTTTGGGCTCCATTTGGGAGATCTGCTGCCCGAAAACTGGCGGAGGAAAAGAGGGCGAAGGTATTTCTAGTCTTTGTAGCCGGTATTTTTGTCTCCTTGCATTTTGCGAAGCTGCGAAGGCTTTCGTTGCTTGTGCCCCTGATACTTTAGCCTGTGCTGCAGGAAGCGCAGAAGAGTCTTGCGGGTAGGCCTCCGTCAGTTCCGCGCTCGGCGACCGCGGGCGGTACCTTCGCCGCCGCTGGCGCTCCGGTGGGATCTACGATCGGCAGTGGTGGTGGTCGGAGGCCACAGGCGCCGTGCCCGCCCACAGTTGATGCGGGCTCCGTTCCAGGGACTTCTGCTGCGGCTGATGCGCCAGAGGTCTAGGCTCTTTGTAGCACTTAGTTGTTTTGGCATGTATATTGTAGTCCAGTTGGACTCTTGTGAATAAAGTTTATTTTGTTCTGAATGGTTTTGTGGGAAATTTTAACCTTGCGCAGGTTCTGAATCGGGAGCCTGCGCAAGATGTTGCGCCTTTGACTCTCTACAACGACGGTATTTATGTGAGCGGAGAGCTTTGGGAGTATTGGCGTTTGGCCTTTCCCCGCAGCGTTGCGCGCGACGTGTTTGAGTCAGTTAAGTTTGACATAGATGATGAGCGCGCTGGGTTTACTCGCGCGCTTGCTTGGCACGGACCTCCGCCACAATAGTTAGGATTTTATTGTAAGTTTGTGTCCTGTAAGAATGCTTCTTGATGTTTTATGGAATACAAGACAGATTCACTTTCTTGATTGTTTGTGCGGGGGCTTCAGTCTGTTGTGCTAGTTTACATATCTCGTCTAGTCCCGAGTTTGCACACCGTTGTCCTTTGCTTGTGCGAATGTGCGCGATACAGAGGTGGTGGCCAGGACCTTTGCCCCATGTTTTCTCCTTCTCTGCGCTTGCTTGATGGCCGGGGCTGAAGTGTTGGCGGTTTTTGGCCGGCGGAGGCGTACTTGAAGTTCGCCTGGCGAGGCTTGCTGAATCGGTGTTTGATCCGATTGGAGGTTTGGCGCAGCTTGTGCAGACGGCGGAGACTTTTGGTATTTCTTTGGCAGAGTGTTTTAGCTGTCTGGTGGTATAGGTCTCCGACGCTGCACACCTATGGGACATGTTTGTTTTTTGGAGATGGCAGGTTAGGTCTCCGGCGTCAGGGGGATGTTACAAGATTTTGTGCAATATCCCCCTTCTTCCGTAGTCCTTTGCTATTCATCACCGTGCCGTAGTTCCTATCTCTTTTCCCACTGCCTCTGACTGTCTACTGTTGCCTCCGATTTTACGAGTTTTCATACAATATCTACGGCCACTTGGATATCTAAGGAGACCCCTGCCTCCATGGCTGTTGTTGCGGCTTTTGCTTGTGGTCTGCCTTGTTCCCCCCTTGCACTCTATGCTGACTGAGTTTTTAAGGGCATGGGGGGAGCCCGTTTTATAGTGGGGTGGTGGCTTTTGGGTGTTAACATTTTGGTACGTTGTTAGTTGGAACGTATCTTGGCTTTAATAGCCTGTATCTTGCTTGAATTATTCGTTCCTTTTGAGATCTTTTTGAAGTAAAGAGGCCTGGCGTCATAGTGGTGGCAGTGTTTTGTCAGACATTTTCTGTTTTTTGCTGTTTTCTATGGCGGAGACCTTCTTCCTGGTTCTAGCGCCATAATTGTGTTTCCCCTGATGCTAAGGGTGGTTTTTGTTAAGGTCGGAGGCCTTTTTGCCGAGGTTGTTTTTGCCTTGATTCCTGAATTTGTTCAGGTCTTTGTCAAGGGTCGGAGGCCTGTTTGCCTAGTTTTTTTTTGGCCTTGATGCCTGAATTTGTTCAGGTCTTCGTCAAGGGTCGAAGGCCTGTTTGGCCAAGTTTTTTTTGCCTTGATGCCTGAATTTGAACAGGTCTTTGTCAAGGTCGAAGGTCTGTTTGGGCTGTTTTTTCTGCCTTGATGCCTGACTTTGGACAGGTCTTTGTCAAGGTCGAAGGCCTGTTTGGCCATAGAGGTCGTTTCAAATTGTCCATGCCTATGGCCGGCACTTTGAAAGGACCTGTGCTTTTGTTCACCGAATATTGCGGCGCCAGAGCTGGCCGCTTTCGGTTTTGGATTTTTCAAGCGTTCTTTTGGGCAATTACCTCTTTATACTTGTAGAGGATTTTTACATTGAGCCTGCCTCGTTAAAAACCTCACCTCCGCTTGGAGTTCCCCTATGAGGAAAAGAGTATAGGCTCTTTTACATTTTTTTGGTTGAAGTAGGTAAAAAACTGAAAGGTAAATGAACGGAGGGGCCTCCGCTTATTATTTGCGGAGGTTGCCCTTTGTTACATTGCCTAGATGTAGTATCTGCGGAGGCTGTCAATATTCCAGGTGTGGGTTGTCATGACACCTTCGCTGTCGGTCAAGTGGAAAGAGCCAGGTCAGCCTGCTGCCGTTGCTGTGTATGGGTCTTCCCATTTCGGTTGCAACTTGCCAACGAGTTGTGCATTGGGTTTTCTTCTGAGTACGAGGTCTCCGTGTTTTATGTCTTTCCTTACCACCTGGGAGTCTCTTCGCTTCTTGGTTTGGGACTGATATTTTGCAATGTTTTTGACTGCTTCCAGTCTTATTGCTTCTATTGTTTCTTTTGCATATTCTTCATCTTGCAACATCAGCTGACTCGTTGTGTGGAGGCTTTCATGCTTGATTTCTTCTGGCATCATGGCCTCTTCTCCATAAAGCAGTTTGAATGGTGTGAATCCTATTGTTCTTGAGACAGATGTATTGTGTGACCAAATCACTCTGGGTAATTTATCTACCCATTTTCCTTTGCGTAGGCCTAGCAATGTTTTTGATATTGCTAAAAACACTATTCTGTTTGCTCTTTCCACAGCACCATTGGACTCTGGGTGGTATACTGAGGTGAAGGCTAGTTTTGTCCCAATGCTTTTGCAGAATTCTTTGAAGTTCTCTGAATCAAATTGTTTTCTATTGTCTACTGTCAGAATCCTCGGTACACCGAATCTGCAAATGATGTTTTGCTAGAAGAATTTTCGGACAGTTTCTGAGGTTATCTTCGCCAGCGATTTTGCTTCTATCCATCTTGTAAAATATTCTACTGCCACTACTGTGAATCTGTTTCCTCCTTGGGATGGTGGTAATGGGCCGACCAGGTCCATACCCCATCTTTGTAGTGGCCATGTCAGAGGTATAAGCTGGGTCTTCGACGATGGTTTTGACTGCCCTGGAGAGAATGTTTGGCATGCTTGGCATGTTTTGGCTGTCTGCTCTGCGTCTTGTATGTGTGTTGACCAATAAAAGCCTTGCCTTATTGCCTTTGCTGATAATGCTCTAGAGCCAATGTGCGACCCGCAAATTCCTGAGTGTATTTCTTGAAGCAACTCTATGCCTTCGCTCTGCGATATGCATTTGAGGAGAGGCTGGACTACTCCTTTCTTGTACAGTACACCATCTATGATTGTGTAATTTCTTGCCCTGGCCTGTATTCTTGCTGCTTTTGCTTCATCTTCTTCGGCGGTTTTGCCTTCTAAGAATTCTGTTATCTCCTTCCTCTAATCTTCATTTTGCATGTGTAGTATGGGCTTAGGTGTCTTTGTTGACACCGTTTTTTGCACGTGTCAAAATAATCGGAGTGGACTAATCGGCAAGGGGAAAGTTATTGAATACTTTGATAACCGATGAAAGCCAGGCTGGAAGACTACTGCCGATGAAACAGGGAATATGCCGATGAAGGAAGGCTGGAAGACTACTGCCGATGAAACAGGGAATATGCCGATGAAGGAAGGCTGGAAGACTACTGCCGATGAAACAGGGAATATGCCGATGAAGGAAGGCTTGAAGACTACTGCCGATGAAATAGGGAGTATGCCGATGGGAAGGAGGACAGTGAGGTTTCCATCGTAATTGAGGCGGACAGGGAAATAGATAGAAGTTGATTTCCTTTTCTATATTAGTTAGAGTATGATTCATGTAAGAGTCACGTGTTTCCTTAGATATGGGATTGGTGTCCTAGTTGTGTTTGGTTGTGTCTCTTTAGATCAGGGTATAAATATGGAGTAAGGGGCAATGTAAGAGAGATATCAATCAACATCAAAACCAACTTTTACTCCTATTTGCATCTACTTACTTTTCGGCGACTTCATCAATTTGCATACTTTTTTTCTTTTTTACGAGTTCTCATTGAATCGGCGAGCTGCATCGTTTCAGTGCGACCTTCGGCGATTCTCGAGTTCCGCGTGAGCACCTCTTGGCCGTGACTTCCGGGCGTATCGCTGTTGTCAGGACTAAAGTGTTCGTATCTTCATCCTTGTCGATTAATAGGTCAAATCGACTGGCACGCTCTGGATATCGATTCGGGTATTAGCCCTTTGTGTTTGCAGATCCACTTTTGCATCAACACATCTTTTGGCACGCCCGGTGGGACAAATCAATCAATATGTTCAATTCCGAGATCGATTCAGGGAACATTATCGCAGTATCAGAAGAAGATCTCAAGGAAGAACAGAGGCAGGCTATGGAAAAGGCTGTAGAAGAATACAAGCAGCTTTGTCTGAGATCATTTAGCTTGAACAAGAGTGGACAAGTCATCCAGAAGCAAGATTTGCCGTTGCCTCGGCAGGTTACCTTTTGACTCCAATCCTGGTAAACTTCAAGAGATGGTTAATTCTGCAGTAAATCATGCTTTGATTAATCACTCCAGTGTGCTGTCCAATACTGTTCATAATGCTGTGGTTCGAACTCTCAAAGAAGGACAAGCGGCACCACATTACGTTGGGCCTGCCTATCATCAACCAGAGCCAGCATCTGTCAAAACTCCATCGGCTCCTTCGGCCGTTGTGGGTACAGAAGTTACTTCCCCTCCAGTATTGGCGGGCTCACCTAATGTTCAATCTACACCAATACAATCAGAACAGGTACTACCAGGAGGGCGAGTTCAGCTTAATACAGATCTATCGGCATCAGCTATGTCAGGCCCTGTGTCTCAGAATAGCCAGATTCCTACTAATTGGTGGGGATATGGCATGCCTCCAGAGTCATCTGCTTTCAATCCTAGATTACCTCAAGTGTTTGATGCAGTAGGGAGAGCGCCTATACCATCGGCCGTTTTGCCGATGGCTCAAGTGCCTCAATATGCCGCAACTACTTCTGTGCAACCAACTTCAGGAGGTTTCCAGATACCTATGGTTCAAACATTCAATTCAAGTCCATCGGCGAGCTTACTGCCGATGCAGCAGAAAGTCCCTGCTATGAGTCAAACTGGGGTTCAGTTCATGCCTCAAACCGGTTTTAATTATCCAACAATATCAACAAATTACCAGCCATCGGTAAGTTTTGTACCGATGAGTTCTAATAATGATTGGTCAGGACAGTTACCTGTTCAACATACAGTTCAGCGAAATCAGCAGGTTGCAGGGATTCAACAAGGTCATATGCAAGCTGGTTTCCAGAATCAAGCATCGGCAGCCCAGCCGATGAATCCTTTCCAACAGGCTAATGGACCACAAGTAACGGCAAATATGCCGATTGCTGGAGATCGTGGGCCACAAAGATATGTGGAGGGATGTCAGCAGGCACCTGTAGAAATTCAACCGGTTCGTCAGCAGGAGGCTGATGCTTTTTGGGCCGATAAGATAGCAGAAATTATGGAGGATCAGTTTGGGATAAAGCCCAAGGTCAATACTTATTCTTATCGGACTCCATACCCTCCTGCATACGATTTAATTCCTCTCCCAAATCGGTACAAGGTACCGGATTTCACTAAATTCTCTGGGCAAGATGATACATCAACAATGGAACATGTCAATCGCTTCATTATTCAATGTGGAGAAGCAGCTAACAGAGATGAATTAAGAGTTCGATTATTTTCATCATCTTTGTCTGGATCAGCATTTACATGGTTCATTTCATTGCCACCAAATTCTATTATTACTTGGGTTGATCTAGAAAAACAATTCCATAAGTATTTCTTTGCTGGAATCCATGAAAAGAAGCTTACCGATTTAGTAAAATTGAGACAGCGTAATGATGAATCGGTAGAGAGCTTTGTGCAAAGGCTACGAGATGTAAAAAATAAGTGCTACAGCCTGGTGCTGGATGATCGGCAGCTTGCCGATCTGGCTTTCCAAGGGTTATTGCCACATCTTAAAGACAGATATGCTTCTCAGGAGTTTGAAAGCCTCAGTCATCTTGTGCAAAGGATCTCTGATCAAGATACTAGGGTTTTTGAACCTAAAAAGAATTGGAGTAAAAAGGTATCATTTGTTGAAGAAGTAGGAGATTCTGATTCTGATGAAGAACCAGTTATCGGCTTAGCTGAGTGGGTTAAGAATAAAAAGCCAATATCATGTCCCTTTGGTCAAAAAGAGCCAGAAAAGTTTACCTTTGATATCACCAAGGCCGATAAAATATTTGATCTTTTGCTTCAAGAGGGCCAAATTAAGCTGTCACCTAATCATGTGATCCCATCGGCAGAAGAGTTGAAGAAGATCTTGTACTGCAAATGGCACAATGCAACTTCACACAGTACAAATGAGTGCAAGGTATTCAGGCAACAGTTACAATCGGCTATTGAATCTGGGAGGATTAAGTTTGGTACTTCCAAAGCCCAGAAGCCGATGAAAATTGATCAACACCCTTTTCCAGCAAATATGTTGGATGCCAAAGGAAAGACCAAGGTTTTGACGTCAGAGGCTGCTGAGAAAAACGCGTCAGTGGACCCCCAACATCGGATAACTACCGATGATGCAAAAAGTAAGGGTTTGCTAGGAGAAAGCAGTAGTTCCAAAAATCCTCCTCGATCTGGCATTGTGATTACTCATCGGAGGCAGCAGGAGGGTTGGCGTCAACGTAATGACCGATATCGACAACAGCAAGAAGTGAGACGTCGGGAGGAATGGAATCGACATAAAGATCATTGGAGATGTCCGTTTTTCATCCATTGCTGGGAAGAAGGTATTAAATTGCCAACTGTTGAAAATTGCCCTGAGTGTAATGGTTATTACGGAGTCAATCGCTCAGAAAGGAGGTTTCAACTTGGTAATCAGGGTTCGTCTGTCAATGAGCCGATCAGAGGCAGAGCATCAGTGCATGATCGGCTGGGGGGCAGACTTAGTGTACATGAGAGGCTTGGTAAACGCGCTGGATATTTTCCAAGGAATCAAGAGGAGCTTGAGGAGATGGCAAACGCAAGAGTTCCCGATGAGGAAATATTCTACAGGGACCCTAATATACGTCGTGTAGAATCAACTAGGACTTGTTATCAGCCGGTTTGGAAAACCAAGTTTCCTCGATGGTGCCCAGAGGGTCTGACAAAGACGCAGAGGAGGAGGATGCAACGTGAGCGTCAGGAGGATTTATACCAAGAGGAAAATTCCTCCAATGAAAAGCCTGGTCGTCAGCAGTGGCAGGTAAAACACAAAAATAAGGGTCCATCGGCAGATGTTAATATGGTATTCATGTTGCCGATGGAGTTTTTGGCACTATCTGATAATGAGGAAGAAGTTGTTCTCTCTGATCAAGTAGCTCAGTTAACACTAGATCCAATGATGGCTGTTTTCGAGAAACCTACCGATGACGAGAGACAGCATCTTAAGGCTTTGTTTGTGAAGGGCAGAGTTGATGGGCAGCCTGTGTCTAAGGTACTTATTGATGGAGGGGCTGCGATTAATATTATGCCTTATGTGATGTATCGGAAACTTGGTAAGGGGGATCAAGACTTGACCAAAACCGATATGATGTTGAAAGATTTTGAAGGCAATGTGTCACCGGCTAAAGGGGCAGTGTGCGTGGAATTAACCATCGGCAGCAAAACCTTGCCAACGACGTTCTTTGTTATCAACGGCAAGGGTGCATATAATCTGCTTCTAGGGAGGGATTGGATTCATGCTAATTGTTGTGTTCCTTCTACAATGCATCAATGCCTCGTACAGTGGATTGGGGATAAGATTGAGGTCGTCCCTGGTGATTCTTCTTATATCATCGCATCGGCAGAATCAGATACTTATGAGCGAACTAAATGCATATCAGGAGAAGCTTGGGAAAAAGAGTTCCTTAGAGTTGCTGATTATGAAATTCCACCGATCCAAGCAGTCGGTTCTGAAGAGGAGTTTTAATGGATAGGTTTGCCGATGATGGAAAATTAGGTCAAGGGTTCACATCGGCAGATGATTTAGTAGAAGTAGATATTGGTGATGGTGATAGGTCAAGACCTACTTTTATTAGTGCTAAGTTAGATTCCAAGTGTAAGCAGCGAGTAACAGATTTGTTAAAAGAATATAAAGATTGTTTTGCTTGGGATTATACTGAGATGCCTGGATTAGACCGATCGATAGTTGAACATCGGTTACCTATCAAATCTGGATTTCGGCCACATCAGCAGCCAGCGCGCCGATGCAACCCTAATGTACTTCCTGACATTAAGGCCGAAATAACTAAATTAATTGAAGCAAAGTTTATTCGGCAATGTCGATACGCAGAGTGGATCTCTAATGTGGTTCCTGTTTATAAGAAAAATGGAAAACTTCGTGTTTGTATTGATTTCAGGAATCTCAACAAAGCCACACCAATGGATGGCTATCCAATGCCGATTGCTGATTTGTTGATTGATGCTGCGGCTGGACATCAAATTATCAGCTTCATGGATGGTAATGCAGGTTACAATCAAATATTCATGGCTGAGGAAGATATTCCCAAGACTGCTTTCAGATGTCCAGGTCATGTGGGGTTGTTCGAGTGGATAGTCATGACGTTTGGTTTGAAAAATGCCGGTGCTACTTATCAAAGAGCTATGAACTTTATTTTTCATGAATACATCGGCACATTAGTGGAGATCTACATTGATGATGTAGTGATTAAGTCTGGAGATATCACAGCGCATTTAGCCGATCTGCGAAAGATACTGGAGTGCACAAGGAAGCATGGATTGAAGATGAATCCTAATAAATGTGCATTTGGTGTATCGGCAGGACAATTCTTGGGTTTTATGGTGCATCAGCGAGGCATTGAAATCAGTAGGAAGTCTATTGATGCAATTAACTAAGGTGATTGCTCCTGCCAATAAGACTGAATTGCAATCTTTGATCGGTAAGATTAATTTCATTAGAAGATTCATATCTAATCTGTCGGGTAAGATCAAGGCTTTCAGCCCACTACTTAAATTAAAAGCTGATCAGGAATTCGTATGGGGAGTTGAACAGCAATTAGCCCTTGATGAAATTAAGAAATATTTATCAAATCCTCCAGTGTTAGTTCCACCTCAACATGGGAAGCCTTTCAGGTTATATTTGTCAACTGATGATACAGTTATCGGTTCAGCTCTTATTCAAGAATTTGAAGGGAAAGAACGTGTTATTTATTATTTGAGCAGAAGGTTAGTGGATGCTGAGACGAGGTATTCGGCCATCGAAAAATTGTGTCTGTGTTTATACTTTTCTTGTGTCAAATTAAGGTCATTATTTGTTATCTGCCGAATGTACGGTCATATGCAAAGACGATGTGGTCAAGTATATGCTGTCGATGCCGATAGTTAAGTGGTAGAATCGGCAAATGGATTTTAGCATTATCAGAATTTGAACTACGTTACGAATCAACTAAGGCAGTTAAAGGGCAAGTGATGGCTGATTTTGTCACTCAGCATTGTAATACAGTGGACTTTCTGGGGATTGCTCTCTGGACACTTTTCTTCGATGGGTCCACATGTGGTGAAGGAGCAGGTATCGGCATTGTGTTAATTTCACCTCTAGGGAGGAAGTATGAGTTTTCATTGCCGATTGTTGCTACAGCAACAAACAATCAAGCTGAATATCAAGCCTTGATAAAAGGGTTAGAATTGCTGAAGGAGATACGTGCCGATGTTGTTGAAATCTTTGGTGATTCTATGCTAGTTATAAATCAATTGGCTGGAAGTTATGAATGCCGAAGTGAAGCTTTGATTTCGTATTATGAAAGATGTTTGCAATTGTTGAAAGGAATTTAGAGGTTTTCGTCTTGAACATATCTCTCGATTGCATAATGAGGAAGCTAATCGACTAGCTCAGCATGCTTCAGGGTATCAGCCTATTCAGGAAGTGCTAACATCGGCAGTTGATACCGATGACTGGAGGAAAGAGATTGTCGATTATTTAAAGGATCCACATAGAAAGGTTGAGAGACGTATAAGGTTCCAAGCTACCAAATATGTGCTCCTCGATGATGAATTATATTATCGAACTATAGATGGAGTTTTACTTAGATGTGTTAGCAATGATGAATCGAAAAGCTTGATGGGTGAAATTCATGAAGGAGTATGTGGGGCACATCAATCGGCTTTCAAGATGAAATGGATGATCAGAAGGAATGGATACTATTGGCCGACTATTCTTGAAGATTGTTTTAAGTATTTTAAAGGATGCCAGGAGTGTCAAAAGTTTGGTAATATTCAAAGAGCGCCTGCATCGGCTATGAATCCTATAATCAAACCGTGGCCGTTCCGGGGATGGGCTATTGATCTCATTGGTCAGATTTATCCGCCATCGAGTAAAGGACATAAATTTATCCTGGTTGCTACCGATTATTTTACAAAGTGGGTTGAGGCAATTCCTTTAAAAAAGGTGACATCGGTCAATATGATTGATTTTGTGAAAGAGCATATTGTTTACCGATTTGGTATTCCTCAGACTATCACTACCGATCAGGGCACTATGTTTACATCAGGAGAATTTGATGAGTTTGCTGTAGGTATGGGAATTAAAATTTTAAATTCTTCTCCATATTATGCTCAAGCTAATGGTCAAGCTGAGGCTTCTAACAAAGGGATCATCAAACTCATTAAGCGCAAAATTGAAGAAAATCCTAGGAGGTGGCATACAGTATTAAATGAAGCCTTGTGGTCATATCGGATGTCATGTCATGGTGCAACCAAAGTAACGCCTTATCAGTTAGTATATGGACACGATGCAGTATTGCCTTGGGAAATTAAGGTTGGCTCTAGACGAATACGTTCTCAAGATCAGCTGACAGCCGATGATTATAATACTCTTATGAAGGATGAGTTGGAAGATGTGGCGGGTCATCGGTTAAGGGCTTTAGTTAGTATCGAAGAAAATAAGAAAAGAGTAGCTAGATGGTATAACAAGAAGGTGAAAGTAAAAGAGTTTGCCGATGGAGATCTGGTCTGGAAATTGATTTTACCGATTGGGACTAAAAGTTCAAAGTTTGGAAAGTGGTCTCCTAATTGGGAAGGTCCATATCGGATAAATCAGTCTGTTCCTGGTAATGCATATATTTTAGAAACCCTCGAAGGGGTTGTGTTTCCCAGAGCGATAAATGGAAAATATTTAAAGAAATATTACCCTAGTATCTGGATAGATGCATAAAAGTATAAGTGCCGATAACAGTACTATCGGCTAGAATTATGCAAGGATGTCAATGTCTCATAAAGTGCCGATACAATAAATAAGATTACACGTTCAACAAGGATTGGATAGCTAATATCGCACGCAGGCGAATCTGGTCGGCTTCCTCCATTTCTTTGATATCGTCATCGGCAGCACCCTCCACAGGCTTGAGTTTTTTCTTCATGGCTAAAGCTTTGCGAGCTTGGATATCTCTTTCTTGCTGAAGGGCCTTGATGGCATCGGGTAGCTGGCTTTCTTCTTGTTGGGCATGAGTTAAGGCTGCCTCAACTTCTTTCAATTCAGCCAATAGAGCCATCTTCCTTGCTGATAAGTCTAAGATTTTCTGCTTAAGTTCAGCGCCCGAAGTCTGCAAGTTGCCGATGCCCTTGTGCTTCTCATCGGCAATCTGTTTCAGTTGTAGCATCTCTTCTTTGAGTTGAGCCTGAGCTGCTCTATCGGCAATGCGCTGAGCGGCCCGTTGATATTGCAGTTGGCGGCTTTCTAGGTGAGCTGCTGGGAAGAGTACTTCTTCAACATCGGCAGGGACCTGGCCCCGAATTGTTTTGAAGATTGCCTTTGCGGGGTCCGAGTCATCTACCAGTTGGGCGGTACCTTGTTGTAGCAAGTTCAGGAGGGTTTCCAACTTGGATTTAGTCTCTGCCGATATTGTTCCCAGTGCAAGGGAAGAACTTGTCTCCTCTCCATCGTCGTCAGAAATATCAATGGCAAAGGAAAATAGGCTGTTCGGGGAGTCTTGTTCCTGAGAGAGAGAGAGGGAGATCAGTTAGGGGTAAGTATGAGTATTGTAAATCAACTAGGCTGATCGGTTTACCTGTTTCAAGGCAATTTCTTGTGCTTGACTGGAGGAAGCAACCTGGAGTATGTCGTGTGGGGGATCGGCTGAGCTTGCCGATGGGATATCCTCTGTGACTTCATCGATGGTGGGCTCTTGAGGTATGACGGCCGATGACATTGGGGCAGATGTAGGGATCGGCATAGACCTTTGTCGTTTTGGCTGTGCTTCAGTATCTGTTGAAGCTTTGCGTTTTGCTTGGGCATCGGCAACGATGGGCTGGGGGGCATCGACACTTGTTGGTTGTGAAGCTTGGACATCTGGTACGTTTGCCGATGTACCCAATTGTTGCTGCAAAACAAGTGTAAGAGATGATATTTAACAAGTAAAATGTAAAGTCAAGAAGCTACCTCTGAAGGTTCATCGAAGGAAGTGGTGCTTGATATCGGCGGAATTGCCGATGACGATCCAGTAGTAGCTCTTACCCCCTGATGATTAAGGTTAATACAGTTTGTGATCGGCATAAGTAAAAATAAACGAGGTTGTTACCTTAAATGCTTTGACCAAGGTTGTAGCAGCAACCGATGGAGTAGCCCTGGATGTAGCCAATTTGGACTTGGAAGTGATGGTCTTGGTACGAATCTTCTGGTGGGTCAAAGCGGCTAAGGTGGGAGCGTTGTAGCCGATCAGCGATGTTGGGAAAACAGGCCGGAGATTGAAGGGTTTCCCACTTTTGCTCACCGATGGTGCTGGGTTGTTAACCTGTTACAAGAGAATCGGTTGCTGATATATGAAGGGAAAAGCAGAAGGGAGTTAAAGGAAACTTACCGCGTCGTCAGGGATGGCGTATTCAGGGTCGATCATGTGCCGATATGTGTGAGCAGAAGTTGCGAACAGTTGTTCTTTCCACTCTTGCCACCATTGCTTATATGACTCGGTGATGAAAGATATTGGTGTCCAGGTGGATATATCAACATCTGTAGTATCGGCATCGGGGGAGAGTTGTACTACCTTGTTCCAATCTGTTCCGCAGGTGATTGTTTCCCTGGGTTTGATCACATCGGCAAAGCAGAGTTTGATTGGCAATTGCCCAAAAGCCAATTGGCGGGATACTGCCGATGGGTTGTAAAATTCATAAGTAATGTTGGTGTTTTTCCCGCTGCCGAATGTGTTTACTGGAATTGCCCTGGGAGTAATGATAGCCATCATGAGCTCATTATCTTGATTCAGAGTGTTATCGGCAAAGTTGAAAAGAAGGGGGAATCTGTTGTCTTCGTCAATATAAGGCACCCAGGCCCTATGATCACGAGAAAGACCATTGTAGAAGCTTTGAAAGAATCTGCCGATTTGGTCTTCGTTGGCTTCTGTTCCAGGAAGGACAATTATGGCTTCACCAAAATTGAGGGGTGAGCGTGTTGCCGATTCATCATCCCCAAGCACATAGTCTTCAGCAATTTCTCGTGGGAATTGTTGAGCAAAAAAGTCCCATTGCAAACGTTTGTGCATATGGGCATTCAGCCACATGTTGATAAACCACCACGGGCCTCCCAGATTGCCGATGGGTTCGCCGAGCAAAAGTTTCTGAGACACTTGATGAAGAAGATGATAAGTGGAGCTCAGAAGGTATCGGCCAAGAGGAAACCTTACGCCATTAGCCAAAAGTTCAGCTGCAGGGAGAAAGGCGTTGGTTGGTCCTACTGATCGACCACAGAAGATGAATTTTTCCAACCACATATTCAGGAATGTGGCATGTTCCCTCTGGTTAACTGTCCCGGTCTTCTGGTATTCTTGAATGTATCCTGTCCAACCGCCGATGTTGCGGGTATTTACCCTGTATTCAGGCTTTCTACCATAGATGGAGCCTTCATCGGCAGTTGAGATGTCCAAGCCAGTAAGCATATGGATATCGGCAAGGGTAGGAGTGGCTGGGCCATGTCCAAACATAAAAGTATTGGTCGTGTCTGACCAGAAATAAGCAGCTGCAATCATCATTGATTCATTTTTCTGCATATCGGCAATAGATAGCCTAATGCATTGGTCTAATCTTCGTTCTGCCCAGTATACTTGCATCGATCTATTAACTCTCAAGTACCAATCTTTCCACCCCTTGGTGGTTTTGGGCCAAGATCGGAATGTGTCTTTCCACAAATTCAGAGAAAAATTTTGGGCTCTAAAGGGGATTCTGTTAACCTCTGCATTGATCAGATCGGTTGGATCTGGGTTGCCCATTGGACCGAGGCATTGGACGTGCGGTTGATCGGTTGGGATAATTAATTTGTTGCGCAGTTCCTAAGGTTATAGAATCCAGAGAACAGAAGAAAGGAAAAATCACCGACTGAATGAATTTGCGAAAAGATTAAAGTAAAGGGTAATGGAAGTGGAGCGAACCGCGGGGACGTCGAAGTTGATGGCCATGGTCCTGAGGAAACTTGAAGTTAGCGCCGGAGAAGGGTTCTCCTTGGTTGAGGTCGCGCGGTTGTTCGTCGGAGTCGCCGCCGGAGAGAGAAAATGCCAAGGATTGGAGGCTGAAAGTAGAAAATGAGGGTTCCGGAGAAATCTATTTATAAGCCACCCGGAGTAAGGGTATTTTGGACTTATCTCTATATCGCGCGCATATAGGTCGAGACGGTTCAGAAGGATATGGTAACTGTTCGCACGATAATCAGGGGATTGTACAGATGAGTTGATGACAAGTAATCATGACTTGGAAGGGATATCGATATAGGATATTTTAATTCTGAAAATGGCAGCATTATCATGTTAAGATCTTGCCGATGGGTTATTGCTTCGGTATCTTAACCATAATCAGGGCAAGAGTGGTTGGCGATTGTGCGATATTTACTGAAGTGCGTGAATCAAGAATAGATTTGATTGGATTTGATAACAAATCAAGTTTTGGCTTGGAGAATGAGTTACGGTAATCGGGCGAAGGCAAGCGTTATCTGGAGTAAATTTCGGAGCATTAATGGTTTTATACTCCGAAATTGGGGGGCATGTGTTGACACCGTTTTTTGCACGTGTCAAAATAATCGGAGTGGACTAATCGGCAAGGGGAAAGTTATTGAATACTTTGATAACCGATGAAAGCCAGGCTGGAAGACTACTGCCGATGAAACAGGGAATATGCCGATGAAGGAAGGCTGGAAGACTACTGCCGATGAAACAGGGAATATGCCGATGAAGGAAGGCTGGAAGACTACTGCCGATGAAACAGGGAATATGCCGATGAAGGAAGGCTTGAAGACTACTGCCGATGAAATAGGGAGTATGCCGATGGGAAGGAGGACAGTGAGGTTTCCATCGTAATTGAGGCGGACAGGGAAATAGATAGAAGTTGATTTCCTTTTCTATATTAGTTAGAGTATGATTCATGTAAGAGTCACGTGTTTCCTTAGATATGGGATTGGTGTCCTAGTTGTGTTTGGTTGTGTCTCTTTAGATCAGGGTATAAATATGGAGTAAGGGGCAATGTAAGAGAGATATCAATCAACATCAAAACCAACTTTTACTCCTATTTGCATCTACTTACTTTTCGGCGACTTCGTCAATTTGCATACTTTTTTTTCTTTTTTACGAGTTCTCATTGAATCGGCGAGCTGCATCGTTTCAGTGCGACCTTCGGCGATTCTCGAGTTCCGCGTGAGCACCTCTTGGCCGTGACTTCCGGGCGTATCGCTGTTGTCAGGACTAAAGTGTTCGTATCTTCATCCTTGTCGATTAACAGGTCAAATCGACTGGCACGCTCTGGATATCGATTCGGGTATTAGCCCTTTGTGTTTGCAGATCCACTTTTGCATCAACAGTCTTAGATGTCTCCGCAGTAGCCGGAGACTTCAGGATCTGGTAAAAAGTGTTTGGTGGCAGTGGCAGGTTGTTTGCCGCCGCTTTAGCTAGTTCATCTACCTCTGCATTTTCTGATCTTGGGATGTGCTTCAGGGTGAAGCCCTCGAATCTCCGCTCCAAATTTCTGACAACGGATAGGTATTTGATGAGTTCTGGCTCTCTTGATGTGTATTCTTTCTCTACTTAGCCAGTAACCACTTGAGAATCTATTTTGACTGTCAATGTTTTGGCCCCTAGGGCCTTTGCTTTACTGAGCGCTAGGATCAGGCCTTCATATTCTGCTACATTGTTTGTTGATTTGAACTCTAGCCTTGCTGCGTATTTCAGTTTGACGCCGGAGGATGCCATTAGGACAGCAGAGGCTCCTGCTCCGGCTTGGCCCCAGGCTCCATCCATGAATGCTATCTAGCCTTGAGTGGTTGGTTGTACCTTGGGCTCTGTCGGAGGTGTCCAATCTGCTACAAAATCGGCTAGTGCTTGTGATTTGATTACTGTTCTGGGGACATAGGAGATACCAAACTGTGATAGCTCTGTAGCCCATTTGCCTATTCTGCCGGAGGCTTCTTTGTTTCTGAGCAAGTCTTGTAGTGGCAGCGATGTTGGAACCGGGATTTCGTGGGCTTGGAAATAATGCTTTAGCTTTCTTGATGCCGTCAGTACTACGTAGGCAATTTTTTCTACCTCATTGTAGTTTAGCTTGGCTCCGGACAATGCTTCTGAGATAAAATAAACTGGCTTTTGGGTTTTGCCTGATTCATTTTCTAGCTCGTGGACTAAGACTGCGCTGACTGCATGGTCGGAGGCCGCCACGTATAGCAATCAATGGCTGTCTGATTTTGGGATGGAGACTACAAGTGAGTTTGCCAGATGCTCTTTCAAGTTATGAAATGCCTCCGACTGCTTGGACCCCCACTCGAAGTTATCTCCGCCCCTCAAGGCTTGGAAGAAGGGTAGGCTGCGTTCTACTACCTTTGAGATGAATCTGTTGAGCGCTGCTATTCTTCCTGTCAGCTTTTGCACTTCTTTCTTGTTTTTTGGTTCTGCCATTGTCATTATTGCTCTGGTTTTGTCTGGCTTCGCTTTGATGCCTTCACTACTTATGATGTATCCGAGCATCTTCCCTTTTGTAACTCCAAATATTTATTTTTCTGGGTTGAGGCGGAGGCTAGCTGCCCTTAGGTTGGCGAAGGTCTCCTGTAAGTCGGAGACATGATCATCCTTGTTCTTGCTCATGACCACTATGTCGTCGACGTAGGCTATGATGTTTCTATCTAGTTGTGAGCCCAAAACCTCCTTTGTCATTCTGGCAAAGGTTGCTCCGGCATTTTTGAGGCCCTCCAGCATTCTGGTGTAGCAGTATGTCCCGAATGGAGTGGTGAAACTTGTCTTGTCTTCGTCTTCTTTTTTCATCCAGATTTGGTGATACCTAGAGAAACAGTCGAGGAGAGAAAATCTCTGGCATCTGGCTGCCTTGTCGACGGAGGCATCTATTCTTGGCAATGGGAAAGGGTCTGTTTTGCAAGCTTTGTTCAGATCTGTGAAATCTATGCACATTCTCATTTTGCCATTCTTCTTTGGTACCAGTACTACGTTTGCAAGCCATTCTGAATACTTGACTTCCCTGATGACTTTTGCATCTAGCAATCTTTGCACTTCCGCCTTTGCTGCCAGGATTCTGTCCTCTGACATTTTTCTCTATTTCTGCTTTCTTGGCCTCATGTTTTCATTGATATCCAGTTCATGCTGTATGATGTCCCTACTGACTCCCTAGAGGTCGGAGGCTGACCAGGCGAAGATGTCTTTGTTTTTTACTAGAGTTTCCATGAGCTCTTGCTCCTCTGTCTTGCTCAATTCTGAGCTAATTGTTACTTTTCTATCTAGTAACCCCTTTTCTAGAGGGATCAGCTTTGTCTCCTCTTGATCTGCCATATCTGTTTTTCCTCTGGGCATATCCGGAGGCTCTAGTTCTTTGTCTGCCGACTCGAATGCATTGATGTTTCTTTGGGCTCTGTAGATTGCTTTTTCTATGTTTCTTGCTTCTTTCTGGCTGCCTCGGACTGTGATAATACCATGGAGTGCTGGTATTTTCATGCACAGGTAGGCCATATGTAGGGCTACGTTGAATTTGGTTGTGAATCCTCTGCCCAAGATGGCATTGTATGGGTAATACAGATCGACGACGTCGAAGGTTATGTATTCGGTTCTAGCATTTGCTTGGGTTCCAAATGACACTGGGAGTGATATCTTTCCTAGTGCTTGTATCTGCTTGCCTCCGAATCCTATCAAAGGGGATTCGGAGGGCTGTAGTTGATTCCTGCTAAGCTTCATTTGGTCAAAGGTATTTGCAAAGATGATGTCTGCTGAGCTGCCAGTGTCAATCAACACTGCTTATCTCCCATGCTGCTATGTTTGTCTTGATCACCATTGCGTCTGTGTGAGGGTAGCTTTCTAGCTGGAGATCTTCTTCTGTGAAGGTGATTGGGACTTTGGACCAGTCTGTGTATTTTGCTGGGCCCTGGACTGCTACGTTGTTTACCAGGCGGAGGTGATTCTTTTTCTGCTTTTTCGTTTGAAACTCCATTGATGATCCTCCGACGATTGATAGTACCATGCCTATTGTTGACAGTGCTCCATGAGGGTTGACTTGGTTTTCTGGGTTTGGCTTATTTTTTGGTGTTGGGGGTTGGTTGTGAAGTGGCGGCGGAGGCAGTTGCTGCATGTGCTGCTGTTGCGGCGGATGCTCGAACCTGCTTTGGTTTTGTGGCGGTTGGTTTGTTTTGAGGTAGGTTATGTGGGGAGGTTTTGGGTTTATGTAGGTCAGGCTTGCCTCCGACCTATAGTTGCCCGCCGGAGGCTGCTGCGGGGGCGCTGACCGCCATGCTGGTAGGAATTCTGGGTAATAGGTGGAGGCCAGTGTGGAGGGATGTATTTGGTTTGCGTTTAGCGCTGGGTACATCGGGCAGTACTGCTGGTGGGCAGTTGTGTAGGTGTTGTTGACCTCTCTTGCGCTCTGCTATGCCGGAGGTTGGGCAGTCTGCTTGTTCTTCATTCTTTCCTGTGTCTCTTTTATCTCCGGACAATCTTTGGTGCTATGCCCTGCGCTTTCGCCGTGAAAAACGCAATATGGCCTGCGTTGTTTCTGGTTGTGGTTTTTGTTCCAGTTTTTGCCTTGGTAACCTTGCTGACCTTGGTTCCTGGTCTGGGTCTCCGGCCCTACTGGCGCTGCCAGTTGCCCTTGTTCGGGGTAAGGTTGACCCTCGATGCTGAGCACCTACCCCTGGCCTGGTTTCTGATTTGATGCATTCTGGTTCGTATAGCTTTTCTGGGAGTTTTTGCTGCTATTTTGCTGTCTGCTTTGACCCTGCTCCTCCAGCCTTTTCCAGAGGTTATTGTCTGATCTGCAGTACTTCTCGAACTCGTCATACAACTGTTGTATGGAAGTTGGTTTCTTTCTTGCTAGGTGTGCTGCAAACGGCCCGATTCAGAGGCCTTTGATCGCTGCTTCAATGGCGATCTCTTCTGGGATGTCTGGTGCCTTCGCCTTTAGTTGCACGAATTTCCGGAAGTAGTCGTGTAGTGTCTCTCCCTGCATTTGTTTGCACTGGAACAGATCTGTGGATGTCAGCGACTATGCTGCTAGCCCCTTGAAGTTTGCCAATATCTTGTCCCGGAGATTTTTCCAAGAATAGACCGTGCTTGGTTTGAGCATGGAATACCAAGCCAACGCGTCACCTTCGGCAGCAATAACAAATGACTTTGCCATGACGGCGTCGTCTCCGCCGGCGGAGGTTACTGCTGCCTCGTAACTCATAATGACCTGATGGGGGTCTGTCTTTCCGTTGAACTCTGATAGTGTGATTGGCTTGTACGCCGTTGGCCATGGCAATTGTTGTATGCCTTCAGAGAGTGGGGACTTAGGATCGATAGGCCTCCGCATCGCCTGAGATGGCATCGTGGTTGGGCTGGTCACTGGCGGAGGCATGGTTGCAGTTGGTGTTGCTGCGGAGGCTGGGATCGCGGAGGTTGACGCTGGTACTGCATGCTGCATACTTAGCATCTCAGCATGTAGGACTGCCAACTGCTGCCTTATTTCTACTGCTTGTGCTGACGCTTGAGTAGCTTGCTGATTAGCTGCGAATGCTGCTGCCATTCTGTCCCTCTCTTGTTGCGCTCTTTGCAACTGTGCTTGCAGCTGTTGCAGTTCTTGTTCGAGTGTTGTACCTGAGTTTGGTTGGGCCTCCATATCTTGGATCTCTGGATGTTGGGGTTCCGGTTGTTGACCCTGGGCATCTGCTCTGGCGCCATCCTCCGCTAGCAAGGTTGCGTAGGTGCTACGAGTGGTGCGCCTAGGCCTTCCTCTCTGACCCGTGGTCGTTGCTGCTCTGGTGGTGGTTTTTCTTTTCCCTGCCATCGTTGGTTTGTCTTGGCCAAACCACGGTGGGCGCCAATGTTGAAACTAGCAGTCTCAGACAGCGTGGGGGAAACAGAGGCCTCCGCCCAAGGGCGACGCCTGACGGGCGGAGGCCTCTCCCCCACGCTGTCTGAGACCGCTAGTTTCAACAATTTTATCCAAGCACATCCATGCAGACAGACACGCATGTGCGCATTATATTTGTGCTGGGTGATGAGCTGCTTCGGAGGAACTCAAATTGGTTGATGGTGTTGAGCCTTGACCACCAACTGAGTCCCAAGTCTTCATTGAGACCAATTTAGGTAACCAACTCCACCAACTGAGTCCCAAGTCTTCATTGATCTAGCTTTTTCTTATGACTGCTATTACATACACGTTCAAACATTGGATGGAATACGTGGACTATCTACACGTACAGACTGCTCAATGCAAGTAGCCAAGTACACCTGATGATTACTACTACTACTACATCATATTGTCGGTTACTCATATTTCTAACAGTGCCTTTTTTTTGAGGGGGGAGAGTCTGATGGTTTGCTTCACCAATAGTCACTTTCCTCACACATCTTCTCCATCTTCTCCTCCCGTTTCTTCTGGCTCTCTGGCACCCTGCCAACCCCACCCTCGCCGTCCCTGGTGGCGTCGCCGCCCAACGACCCAGCCCTCCCCTAAAGACAAGGAAGGTTGCCGGCGGCGAACCTTGTCCTTGCCCTGCCCCAGCACCAGCAGCCGACCGCGAGCCGCCTCACCGCGCTACCCGCAACCCACCCCTCAACCCCGCCCATCCTAACCCTACGGTAGCGCGTCGGCGAGCTCGCCGCGATGCCCCCGCCACGACCTAGCCCGGCCACCTCCACCGCCACCAGGGCCCTAACGCCGCCCACCGCCATCCCCACCGCCTGGCCGGCTTGCCTCTCCCCAAACCCCATTCTATGCTCGCCGGAGATGGAGAAGAAGAGAGGGAGAGTTGAAGAGAGAGGACAGTGAACTGAGTATTTCTGTTTTTTTTCGTCGTGGCTAGCGCCCGGACGTCCAGACGCTAGCCCCCGTCTGAACGCCCGCGTCTACTGCGCATGCTGCTATGCCTGACCAGCCTGCTGCACCTGCCCACGCCTCCTGTTACTACACTTGTGCGCGCCTACTCGCCTGCTACTGCTACACATGATGTTGTGCGCCCGCGCCTGCTTCTGCGCATGCACGTGGAGACAGCCTGCGCCCGCGGGGACCGCCTCCACCCGTGCTCGCTTCCCGCGACTGCTAATGAAAACACTTGCAACGTAAAACACTTGCTGCAACATAAGTCAGAAACAGGTGAAACATTTGGAATATGCGATTGCAACATATGTTTATAACCACTGTAACATATGCAACATTCAGATAAAACACTTACAACATACGTCTGAAACAGCTGAAACATTTAAAGTATACACTTGAAACATACGTGTATAGCCATTGCAACAAATGCAACACAATATCTATTTTTGCAACATCTAAATGAAACACTTGCAACATCTATATAAAACATATGAAATGCATCAAACAAGTCGGCGCGGAGCTCAATGCCATGGAGTAGCGTGGTCGTTGGTGCGGAGCTCATAATTTGCATAGACCTCGGCAGTGGCCTCAAGCAAGTGGATGGAGCACAGCCGCAGCCAGCGGCGCGCGACGCGGACGGTCGCCGGAGCATTTTTTTTTCCGTCTCCGCCGACCCACCTGAGTCCGATTTCCAATGGGACGAGTCGGACGACATGTCCAGGGACTGGAGTACTGAATCGATCGTGGCCGCGCGCGCGTGACCCGTCACGCACCGAGGCGAGGCCGTCAGGCCGACCACGCGGCACGGCCGACTTTTACCACTGCGCGAGCATATACACGGCCGCCGAAGTTTCAGATGATAACCTCAGTTGGTCCGAAAGCGACAGCTGATGAGGTGATGGGCGGCGTCGCAGAACGCAGATAGCCTCCCATCCAGCATATGCCATTCGTACCTCGTGGAGAAGTTTACTACTGCTACCTGTCTACTTGCGTTTGTCACTTGACTTGGGTTGCAGAGGATTTGGATTGCGATCGTGGCAGTGTCAGCGCTCCGCCTTTTCTCGCCGTCTCCACACTTGTTCAACCAGTCGGCCAGTGCATTTCTTGAAGCGTGTTAAGCGGATGACCAGGAGATGATCACATCGTCCCCCACTGCCAAAAGCGCTAAGTGTTTTTTTTTCCTTCTGATGCTGGGATGTGATGTGGGCACTTTTGCTGCCGACAACGTGTAGAGCCCAATTTCCCGGCCTCTAGCAACGATCGACGCAAGTAACTATGACACGGTAGATATGCATGTTTATAGCGTTTATAGGGGGGCTTTTGTTTGGATAAACGTAGTCCCGTAAGAAACCTTTATGGTACGTTTGACGGATATGAATTCCTTTCAGCCATTTGGCCTTGAATTAAGGATTTAAGATTGATACTCAGCAAGCTATAAGAAGATTTCCTCCGGATTGCAAGTTACACTTGGTTTGACGTACAAGCTTAAGACATTTATAAACTGTGAAGTAGCTGTAAGGCTAACTGTAGCACGCCACCACGATTACCATGTCCCGCTGCGCAAGCATATCCTTGCGCCATTATTTGGAGAGGGAATTAGGACAAGTTATGCATCTACCTACTGTATGCAGCATCCACCAGGCCTTGCTCGGTTGGAGGCTGCCGGCCGGGGTTCGATTCCCACGGGAAGCGAATTTCCGGTCTCGCACTCAAAAAAATTCCCTCGCTGTGCACGTGAGCCTGATGACTACGCCGGCAACAATGCGCCTTTTGGCAACGCCAGCCTGATGATCTGTTCCGGTTCACTCGGCCCTTCGGGGTATGTGCCAGGGTTCGGGGGGTCACACGGTCTCTTCCTATCATATTGCCGTGAGGGCGGTTCTTCCGTCACCGGTCGAGTTTTTTTTTTCAACATTTGTGAGCCAAAAATAAGAGGCTCCTGTCGCCGTCGGCCTGCTCGCCCTTACATGCAAATGGCGCCAAGCACTCCGCGCCACGTCGAAAGTGCACCATGTACTGCGCGCTGCTACCATATTCAGGAAGCAGAGAAAATAAAAAAGACGACGGCACTGCCAAAAGAAATCGTCGGAGAAAAACTCCTGGGATCGCATTTTATTTCTCCATGACCGTACGTGAAACCACAATGTTTTGGCTGTGGTGATGTGTTGTGAACGGAGTTTTTCTTTCTCTGATCTGACGCAGCAGGGGAGCCAATTTGTCACTGGCGTGCGGAGTTCCTGAACGCGCTTACCAATCGTACAAGTTCTTAGAGTCAAAATAGTGACGCTTTTAGTTTGGACACAGTTGACCTGTGACGGGTCGTGCAGATCGCGAGCGCGCGACCCCGCCACCCAGGCCACCGCCCGCCGTGGCGTGGTAGCGTTTCGCTGAAGCTCCGAAGCCACCACGCCCATGGCGGCCGTCTTCTTCTCTCCCTCCTCCCTGTCGCCGCCATGACAATTCTTGGCTCCTGCTCCAACTTGGCCCGGCCGCCTGAAAGCTCTAGTCTGGTTTTGATGAATTAATGAAACCTTAAGTAATAACCTAGTTTATCAAAATGATTATGAGATATGTAACACTACTCCAAGTGATTAAGCATGTGAAGATCATGACATGATGATGGTGATGATCAAATGCTTGGACTTGGAAAAGAAGATAGAAAAATAAAAGGCTCAAGGCAAAGGTGAAATTGATAGGAGTTTTTTGGTTTAGTGATCGAGACACTTAGAGAGTGTGATCACATTTAGGATCGATAGCCGTACTATTAAGAGGGGTGAAACTCGTATCGAAATACGATTATCGAAGTGCCACTAGATGCTCTAACTCATTGCATATGCATTTAGAATCTAGTGGAGTGCTAACATCCTTGAAAATATTTGTGAAAATATGCTAACACACATGCACAAAGGTGATACACATTGTGTTTAGCACTTGGGAGCAAGGGTTCAAAACTCCACCGACGGAGTGTCCACCCGTAAAGTGTGGACAGTCTGACGGTGCCACCGGCGCCCTGTACAGAAAAGACAGGGTTTCACAGAGTGCACCAGACGCTGGTCTCAACTGGACCGAAGCGTCCGGTCAGTGGAAGCAGTGAAGATGCTGGCGTCGGTCTTCGACCGGACGCTGATTGGCGGCGTCCGGTCCCGCTGATGTGGCAGCACACAGAGAAGACCATGAGTGACCGATCGCTGGGCGAGTTCGGTCAAGCGTGACCGGACGCGTCCGGTCGCGAATTTCCATCTCTGGAAGCTTATTGGAAGTGACCGGACACTGGGGTCCTGCGTCCGGTCGTGATCAACCGGACGCGCCCGGTCGCGAGTGGAACCTTACTGAAAACGACCGGACGCTGCGTCCGGTCACTTCGAGCAGCGCATCCGGTCACAACTTAAATATACTGATGACCGTTGAGATCGGACGATCAACATTTAAAGCAGGGGCCACATGGCGTGCATCGCGCGACTGGACGCTGAGGTCCTGCGTCCGGTCGATCTGACCGGTGCGTCCAGTCGCCTCGAATTTTCAGTGAACAGAGAGCCAACGGCTCTATTCATGGGGGCTCTTTATTTAAGCCCTATGACCGGTTCAAGCTCACCCTCTTGGCCATTTACATTGACATAGCAACCTTGTGAGCTTAGCTAAAGCCCTTACACTCATCTACATCATTGATTCATCATCTTTGTGAGATTGAGAGTGAATCCAAGTGCATTGCTTGAGTGATTGCATCTAGAGGCATTTGGTGTTCGTGTTTCGCTGCGGGATTCGCTTGTTGCTCATGGTGGTTGCCACCACCTAGACGGCTTGGTGCAGCGGTGAAGGATTGGCACGAGTTGGTGATTGTTCGTGACCATCTCCCGGTGATTGTGAGGGGACTTGTGCCTTCCCCGGCGGAGCGCCGAAAGGTAACCTTAATGAATTGCTCGTGTCATTGAGTTACCTTACTTGTGGGTAGGTTCTTGCGGTGTCCTATTGTGTGGACGAGGTTCGTGCAACACCTCTTAGCCGCCAAACCACCAAGTGTGGGTCGACACAACGGAGACGTAACGTGTTGGCAAGCACGTGAACTTCGGAAGAAAATTGATTGTCTCTTGTCCTTTGGTATTCTCCCGGTGATTTAGTTAGTATTCATCTTATGATTGGTTCACTCCTTTACACGGCGGTATAATCACATCACTTACTCATTTACATTCCTGCAAACTAGTTGTAGCAAGCTCTTTAGTGTAGCTAGAATTGAGAGCTTGCTTTGTAGCTTAAGTTCATCTAGTGTAGCTCTTTAGTGTAGCAATTGTGAGAGCTCTTAGTGAGTAGTGACTTAGTAAATTGTGTGTCTAGTAATCATAGTATCAAGAATTGTTGGATATGTGGCTTGCAACCCTTGTAAAGCTAGAGCAAGTTTGTTTTTCGCTATTTGTTATACTAATCAAATTGCTATAGTTGGTTTGTTGATTTTTAAATATGCTCCGTCGCCCGCTCCGGCGACATCACTGCCTCCTCCGCCTCGCTGTCGTCTCTCCTCTCCCCGCAGCCTGGCCTGTCTCAAAACTTTTTTCTAAGGCCGCCGGAGATGGGAAGAAGAGAGGGAGAGCGTGGGAGCAGGCGTCGCGCCGTCACGATTGAGCGTGATGGGTGCGTGATGAGTCGCGGGATAGGTTTTGCGTTTGGTTTTGGATTTGGATGCGTGTGGCAAGTTGGTAGAACCTTTCAGAACATGGGTAATTTTCAATGTTGTGGATGGCTCTCACCTCTCAGTCCAAATAGGTTAGTATATACTATATGGCAGGACATGACCGTACGCGTGCTGAAGTGCTTGATCGAAAATGGACGATTCGTGGTAAGGACGACAACAAGTGGCTAATAAGTGTATCTTGGGGCATCAGAATTTCTCGTCTATCTTGACAGAATGAAGGAGAACGAATATAGGCCCTTGGTTGATAGATTCTTTCGCCTAAAATGCCCTCGAAACTTTTATAGCATCATGTATGGACCAAGAAAGGTTTTCGGAATATAGTTCGGTCATCACCTGACTCCATGCGACGTCTGAAGACGAAGGATCTGGAAGACTAGAACCCCTTATATACAGTTCAAGTAATAAATACTAGAAATGTTCAAAGCAAGCTATATTTCATCGAAATATGGAATTTTCGGTGTCTAGAGCACTACAAAATCATATTAGCAAAAATTTAAAATAAGCCGTTACTAAGCCCATATCTGCTTCTACATTAATAACGAGCGAGGACTAATAATTTAGTTATCTAGGAAATCAAATTCACTAGGCCCACTAATAATCTAAAACTATCCAATCAGTTCGTGATACGAAATCCACTGGATAATTGCGAATACACATCATCTCGTGGCCACAAGTGGGCGAACCAAGTTGGCTACCGAAGTGGGAATAATTAGACACCTAAATTATTGGGCCCGTATCTCAACCCTTGGCATCAGTCCGATCGTGCAGCCACGTTTGCATGTATATGCATTCCTTCTCTGCGCATGCAATGGCACCGCATGATCGCATCGCACCTTTGCCCTCCGGCAAGCTAGCGGCACACACATGCATGCCCCAGGAGGCCAGGAGACATTAGCTACCATTGCATGCTCCGTCTCCGGCAACAACGAACACTATCGCGCCTCATACCTCCTAGGCGTTGGATTTTGATAGCACGCATGAGGTTCTTCAGATCTTTGCTTGGCTGAAAACTTGCCTGCCCAGTCACCAACCAAACTACGGGGCAAACTTGCCTGCCCAGTCACCAGCTCAAGGACGCGACGAGTAAGCAGCTTCCCCAGCTATAACGACCAAAGTGACAGTGCTGTTTCTCCAACTGCCTCAGCTTAGTCCACCTGAGTCGTCAGATCACAGGCCACCCCGATAAATAAATCATTTTAATCTTGTCATGTCGTTATAAAAATCACCGTTGTGGTGGCTTTGGCAACTTTGAGAAACATGCCCGTTCAGTTTTTCGGATGCACTGATAGAGGTAAGGTTAACGTGTGTTCGTTCGTAAGGGTCATTATACATGCGTCTTTCTAAGCGTCTACGTTTATACCGTGTAATTCAATAAAAAAATAGACATCTCTATATTATTATATTAAACAAAAGACCCGTACTGTTCGATTCATCGTATGATAGCTTACATTAAACCAAAGATTTCATATAAAATGCAAGTTATAAGAAAAGAAATACATGTCGTTTGATTGGTATAATCTCCCCTAAAGGTCTAGATTAATTAAAGAGCCCATATCAGGGCTAGTACTCTATACTTATTAGAGCAACTCCAGATGTTTCCAATAATTAACTCGCTAAATCAATAAGTTTTATCGAGTTAACAAAAGAAGTAGCAACCTCAATTTATTTTTCTCACCAATAGTTTCCTGTACTAACTTCTTTCTAAATGATTTTGCATTGGAAACCCTGAATTATTTCTAGCCAACCAAATTCTTTTATTAGTTTCTTTGTCTTTTACCATTTTCTCACCTGGAACCCATTTATTTTCTTAATTTACTCTTTGTCCAATTTACTCTGTCGGGTTCATAAAACTCGGGGTCCCTCATGGACCTGCTTTCCAGCAAAAGCTCGGCCCAGCAGACGACGTTGCGAACGACGCGCAACTCCTGAGCCGGCCCAAAATACCTAACGACAGGCCAGAAGGGCGATCCAGTCTCCGACCAGAAGGCCTGGCCAAGGAGGAACGACGCTCGCTTCCGACTCCGGCCCGCCTCTCCGACCGGAAGGCCTGGCCAAGTAAGGACGGCGCTCGCTTCCGACTCCGGCCCGCCTCTTTGACCGGGAGTACACCGAACCTCTACTTACAACTCTTCTCCGACCAGCGCGGTCGGAGCCGATTGGGAAACGACCGAACGGGGACGCCCCATCGGTAAGAACTCAAAGAATTAGGCGGAGCAAGTAAGGTAGGGCTCTCAAGTCAACCGCGATACCGAGGACCATACCCTGCACACCTACATGACAGTACTGTCAGGACGTGTCAGAAGGATGCACCGCAACCTTCCAGACATGTCAGAACATGAACAGTGTTGTGGGCGCCAACATTTATCCTACAGTATGGTAGGCGCCGACATTTGCCACATGAGGGCTATGCCGACCCCGTCACGAACGATGGACCCGGATTCCACTCGAACGTGCCCGTTAGCGAGCTCACCGAGCGTGTCGCTCGAGCCATCGAGGCAAGCAACGTTAGCTTAGCCCCTCCGGTTGCGGAAACCATGGACGGGGTAACGCACGGAACTAGACCAATCCCTACCAAGCCCAACAGGGCTCAGGGGCTCAGGTCGCCCGACACCGACTCGGGAAATCAACCGACCGTGCAGGTCGTGAGTGGGACAAACACGGGCGAACACCCCGAACGATAGTCTCTGGCACCAGGAAAGAGTACCAAGATGCTCAGCCTCCAACCGACTCATTAGTCGAACATAGGCTCGGGGGCTACACCTGCGGGTGCGCTCGTGCGCACCTGCTGACAAAACAAAAATTCCCCCGCTGGCAAAACGAAACCCCCCAGACGATTCTACCCGAATCGCCCGGGGGCTCGGGGGCTCCTGTCGGGTTCATAAAACCCGGGGTCCCTCATGGACCTGCTTCCCAGCAAAAGCTCGGCCCAGCTAACGACGTTGCGAACGACGCGCAACTCCTGAGCCGGCCCAAAATACCTAACGACAGGCCAGAAGGGCGATCCAGTCTATGACTGGAAGGCCTGGCCAAGGAGGAACGACGCTCGCTTCCGACTCCGGCCCGCCTCTCCGACCAGAAGGCCTGGCCAAGTAAGGACGACGCTCGCTTCCGACTTTGGCTCGTCTCTCCGACCGAAAGGCCTGGCCAAGTAAGGACGACGCTCGCTTCCGACTCTGGCCGCCTCTCCGACCGGAAGGCCTGGCCAAGTAAGGACGGCGCTCGCTTCCGACTCCGGCTCGCCTCTCCAATCGAAAGGCCTGGCCAAGTAAGGACGGCGCTCGCTTCCGACTCCGGTCGCCTCTCCGACCAGGATTACACCAAATCTCTGCTTACAGCTCTTCTCCGACCAGCGCGGGTCGGAGCCGACTGGGAAACGACCGAACGGGGACGCCCGCTCGGTAAGAACCCAAAGAATCAGGCAGAGCAACTAAGGAAGGGCTCTCAAGTCAACCGTGATACCGAGGACCGTACCCTGCACACCTGCAGGACAGTACTGTCAGGCCGTGTCAGTAGGATGCACCCGTAACCTTCCAGACATGTCAGAACATAAACAATGTTGTGGATGCCAACATTTTATCCTACAGTATGGTAGGCGCAGACATTTGCCATACCAGAAGAAGACAATGGAGCCTACCACATGCGTCTAAGCGACAACAGTGTTGTGGGCGCCGACAAAACCGTCTTGTACCCGACGGCGTGGGCAACAAGACTAGGTAGCACCACACACTCTCTTTCTCTCACACACATCTTTTCTTGTAAACTCATCACCTTCATCTATAAAGGGGATGCGCTCTCTCCAAAACAAGGAGGATCGATCCGAATGACCAACGAAGGACGATTCCAATGAACAACAGATGTTCGAACACTTAGCACACGTCGGAGCTCCCGTCACTCTCGGCCCTGCAGTCCGGAGTCCGACCGGACTTCTGATACCCCCATCTTACTCCCTCTCATTTGTAACCCCACAGCAAACTTCGAGCACCTAGGCTCCGGAATAAAGTCACCGACCGACTCAGACTGGACGTAGGGCACGTTGCCTGAACTAGTATAAACCCTGTGTCATTGAGTGCTAGGCCACATCCGATCACAACGTACGGCAAAACGATAAATATTTACTAGTTGGTCACTTTTCGCACCGACAGTTGGCGCCGTCCGTGGGGAGGATGCCGTACGTACACGCTTTTGGTCATCGAATGGCCCACCTTTCCGCCATCTTCGGCATGGCAGGCTCAAGCAAAATGACTCGCTTTGGCTCACTGGAGTTCCCCGCACTCCCACCTATTGGGATGTGGGGTCCTACCGTCTTCGAGCCGTCCTAGGCCTTCCTCTTCGGAAACCTGGACTTCGTCGCCGATTGGCTCGGCGTGCTTCGCCTTCGTAAGGAGGCACTTGTCCTGGTGCCTGTCGGAGGAGGAGCGTCCCCCGTCGGCGTCGGGCCACCCGACGACCTCAACGACGAGACGTCTGCGCTTTGCTCTGAGCCTACGCTTTGCTCAAACCTCACTGTGAGTAACATACATACTGTTATTTACTCGCTTTTTTATATTTTCCGCCGACTTTCCGGAGGGACCCCGTTGTCCCTGCCGCGACCCGCCGTGCGACCAGTTCCCCTATGGCCTCGCATCCCCTGTGGACGCGTATGCACTGGGGCTCAAAAGATGCAGGCGCCGCCCCCTCTCATATCCAAATTCATGGGGATGACGGCCTACGCTCCTACCTCTTTTCGCGACCTCATGGATGACGATGTTGAGAGCGATGGCTCCAATATCGGCGATGTCGTGGCACCTAGGCACCCTCTGTCCTAGGAGTGTGCTATGGCGGACGCTCCGGGACAGCCGCCGGTGGTGGCAGAGTCTCTACAGACCCACACCCCTTCGGATCCTCGCACGGAGGCCCTCACGTGTGCCCAGGAGCACGGCGAGGAGCTATGACAAAGGCTGCAGAACCAGCCGCCACCTGCGCCGGCGTGCTCGGCGCAGCACGCTGCGCTGCGCACGTGTAACTCGGCGAGCGACGCCCAGGTCACGCCCGCTAGGTTTAGCGCAACATCATCGACGGGGGGAACGATCCCCCATAGTTCGCTCGGGCTGGCCAGAACATCGCCGCGGTGGCGATGCTTCTGCGTGGCCTTCCCGAGCATGTCAACCCATAGGAGCAGGCGGTCCACCGGAACCTCCGGGAGCTGGTGGAGACCGCTACCATTCAACAGGCGGAAAGCTTCGCGTCGCGTCACTGACTCGCGGCCTCTCTCCCCACCAGGGGAGTAGGGACGCACCTATCGAATCGCTCCATCCGCTCACCACTACAGTCGCCGGCGCGTGGAACAGGAGGGTGCAGCTGCGCCGCGGCCTGACCCGGCGCCCGCTCCGCACCAGCCACCTGTGCGCGAACGCCTCAGGCCGAACCAAGATGCTTGCAACATCATCAGCAACCGGCGTTGGGCCCAGCATGATGATGACATCCATCGGGCGGTGGTAAGAGCGGGCGACACGGGTCAGGCCGGACCATCGAGGGGAGTGGTGAAACGCGCCCCAGGCATGGTCGTCGACCTGACGACCGGAGTCCCAGCCCGGATGGCCTAGGACCACGGGCCTTTGGCCTACGCATCCAGAGAGCGCCGTTCCCACAGCGCTTCCGACTACCTACCAACGTCGCCAAATATACCGGAGAGACAAATCCTAGTATATGGCTCGAAGACTTTCGACTCGCCTGTCGAGCCGGAGGAGTGGATGATGACCACTTCATCATTCAATACTCCCCCATCTACGTGGGGAACATGTTCGAGTGTGGCTCAAATTTCTCCCGCCTGATAGCATCCACGACTGGGTGGACCTCAAGAAGATCTTCGTCGAGAACTTCTAGGGGACGTATGTCTACCCTGGGAATTCTTGGGACCACAAGATCTACCAACAGGAGCCCAACGAGTCCCTACGGGACTACATCCATAGGTTCTCAAAATGATGCAACTCCCTTCTTGATGTCGTCGACGCGAACGTCATCAGCGCATTCCTCTCTAGGACAACTTGCGAGTCCTAGATCCACAAGCTTGGCTGCCTAAAGCCTCGTACCACCCACGACCTGCTCGACGTCGCCACGAACCACACCTCTGACAAGGAGGCAGTCGGAGCGGTCTTCAATGGAGGTTGGGACAAGGGCAAGGCCAAGCGCGTGGACCAAGACAAGGGCCCCTCCACGTAGAGGGGCAAAAAGAACAAGAAGGATCAACGCCGACTGGCCAACTCCGCGTTGGTCGCCGTGGGCGATCGCGTGGGCAAGCAGCCCCAGCAGGGCCAGCCTGACCACTTCGAGAAGCTCATGGATAGCCCATGCACCAACGACGCTTACTCCGTCAAGCACCTCTACAAGGACTGCGAGCTCCTCAAGCGCTTCCTGTGACAGGCCGGCGGGCCGAAAGAAGGAAAGGGCAAGGAGGCAGCAGCCAAGAAAGGAGGCACGGCAGGCAAGGATGGGGGTGGCTTTCCCAACCCCGAGGAATGCATCATGATCTTCAGGGGATCTGATGCCATCTACTCCAAGCACCAGCACAAAGTGCGCTACAGAGAGGCATGCGTTGCCGAAACGGTCGTCCCCCTCCTTCCTTCGCTGGTCAGAATCTCCGATCACTTTTGATCAGAGGGGCCATCCTTCCCACATCGCCAAACCAGGTCACTACCCACTCGTCGTTGACCCCATCGTCCGCAAGAAGCGCCTCACCAAGGTGATGATGGACAGAGGCAGCGGCCTCAACATCCTCTACATCGACACCCTCGATGCCATGCACATCCCCTGGTCGAAGCTCCGCCTAGTGAGCTCTCCCTTCCACGGCGTGATCTCGGGAGCGCAGGCATACCCACTTGGGCAGATCGATCTGCCAGTCACATTTGGCGACCGAGACAACTTCCGCTCAGAGGTGATTACCTTCGAGGTGGTGGACTTCTCGGGGTCTTAGCACGCCATCTTGGGGCGGCCAGGCTACGCCAAGTTCATGGTAGTCCCCAACTACACCTACCTGAAGTTGAAGATGCCAGGACCGAATGGCGTCATCACTGTGGGTAGCACCTTTTCGCACACCTACACGTGCGACTGCGAGCATTATGAGCTCGCCACTGCCATCATCAACTCGTTCGAGCTCCCACGGCTCGGGGAGTTGTCGACCCCAGCAGTCCCAGACTGCAACAAGCCAACCTCCTCGACTGCCTTCTGCCCACTCGAGGAGACTAAAGCTGTGGGGATCGACCCCACCGACCCAACCAAGATGGTGCGGATCGGGACCCAACTCCTGGCCAAATAGGAATGTGAGCTCGCCGACTTTCTATGCACCAACCGCGACGTCTTCGCATGGAAACCTTCTGACATGCCAGGCATACCACGGGAGGTCACCGAGCACACATTACGCCTCGTCCCAGGCTCTAAACCCGCCAAGCAATGCCTGTATCGCTTCAATGATGAGAGGCATAGGGCCATAGGCGAGGACGTCGCCAAACTCCTGGCAGCCGGATTCATCAAAGAGGTATACCACTCCGACTGGCTCACCAATCCCATTCTTGTTAAAAAGAAGACTGGGAAATGGAGAATGTGCGTTGATTATACTAGCCTCAACAAGGCATGTCCAAAGGACCATTTTCCTTTACCACGCATAGACCAGATAGTTGACTCCACCTCAGGATGCGAAATCCACTCCTTTCTGGATGCCTACTCAGGCTATCACCAGATCGCGATGAAAGAGTCCGACCAGCTCGCGACTTCGTTCATCACTCCGAATGGTTCGTATTGTTACGTAACCATGCCTTTCGGCCTAAAGAACGCTGGCGCCACCTACCAAAGGTGCATGCAACAATGCTTCGCCGATCAAATCGACCCGCTCGACCAGCCTGACTAAGTCGAGCGGTAAAAACCAACAATCGCCGTCTATGTTGATGACATAGTGGTCAAAACGGCTCAAGCTTGTGGCCTGATCGCAAACTTGGCCGCAACGTTCGTGAACCTTCGAAGGTTCAACATCAAATTGAATCCCGAAAAATGTGTTTTTGGGGTTCCAAAGGGGAAGCTGCTTGGATACATCATGTCTGAACGCGGCATCGAAGCCAACCCCAAAAAATCATGGCCATCTTCAACATGGGCCCTATACGCAATGTCAAGGGCGTACATAGGCTCACCGGCTGTTTGGCCGCCCTGAGCCGATTCATCTCCTGGTTGGGCAAGCGGGGAATGCCTCTCTACAAGCTCCTAAAAAAGACGGACACCTTCGTCTAGACTGAGGAGGCACAACAGGCTTTGGAGAGCCTCAAAGCGTCCCTGACGTTGGCCCCAATCCTCATTGCTCCCGAATGGGGAGAACCCCTCCTCCTCTATGTCGCGGCAAGCAACCATGTGGTGAGCGCCGCCCTAGTCGTCGAAAGGGAGGAGCCAGGACACCACCTTAAGGTCCAATGACCCATATACTTTGTCGTGGAGGTACTCACTGACCCCAAGGTTCGGTACCCCTAGGTGCAAAAACTCCTATACGCCGTGCTGATGGCGACTCGGAAGCTCCTGCACTACTCCACCGACCACGAAGTCTCGATCGTCACTTCATACCCGCTCGGAGACATCATCCACAACCGCGACGCCGCAGGATGAATCTCCAAGTGGGCACTTGAGATAATGGGCCATGACATTAGGTATATCCCATGTACCACTATTAAGTCTTAGGCTCTCGCGGATTTTGTCACCGAATGGACGGAGGTCCAGCTACTGACCCCAGACGTCACCCATGAGTACTGGACGATGTACTTTGATGGGTCCATAATGGCACCTGACTCGGGGGATGGAGTGGTTCTGATCTCCCCGGATGGGAGTAGACTCCGCTACGCAATCCACCTCCACTTTTCGGCCTCCAACAATACTGCGGAATACGAGGCCCTCATCAACGGGCTGCACATCGCCATCGAGCTCAGCGCTACGTGGCTCTACGTCCACGGTGAATCGGAGCTGGTCATCGACCAGGTCATGAAGGAGTCCTCTTGCAAAAGCTCCCTCATGGCAGCATACTACCAAGAGGTGCGCAAGCTCGAGGACATATTTCAGGGGATTGAGCTACACCATGTCCCCCGAAAGGACAACGATGCCGCCAATTTTCTCACAAAATAAGCTGCCAGGCGGGTTCCATCTCCGGATGGGGTCTTCATCAATGACCTTCATGAACCATCTGCCCGCATCCTAGAGGGTCCGATCCAGACACACCCCGATGCCGACCCAGCGCTCGGGGGCTCCGACTCCAGTGCCTCCGTGACGACGTCGCCCGCCGATGTCGCCATGGTGGCACTCGATCAAGCCGACTGGCGAGCGCCGCTACTCGCCTACCTCCTCGAGGAGGTTCTCCCACCAGAGAGGACTGAAGCATGATGAATCGCTCGACACGCCAAGACATTCATCACAATCGGTAATGAACTCTACAAACGAAGTCCGTTGGGAGTACTCATGAAGTGTGTCCCTACCGACCAAGGGAAACAGATCCTCCTCGAGGTCCATGCTAGAATCTACGGACACCACATGGCCCCGAGGTCGCTGGTCGGAAAAGCCTTTCATTAAGGTTTTTACTGGCCCACCGCACTATGAGATGCAGAGGAGGTCGTCCGTAGGTGTGAGGGATGTCAGTTCTACGCTCGGCAAACTCATTTGTCGGCACAGGAGCTGCAAACCATCCCCATCACCTGCCATTCGTGGTCTGGGGCCTCGACATGGTAGGACCCCTCAAAAAGGGCCCAGGCAGCTTCACTCACCTGCTCGTAGTGGTCGACAAATTCACCAAGTGGATCGAGGCCAAGCCTATCACCAACATCCGCTTGGAAGAGGCAGTCAAGTTCTTCCTCGACATCATCTACTAGTTCGGCGTTCCTAACTGTATCATCACTGACCATGGAACTAACTTCACCGGGTGAAGTTCCTAGACTTCAGTGATAGATATGGCATCAGGATCGACTGGGCCTCGGTCAGTCATCCACGTACTAACGGTTAGGTCGAGCGTGCCAATGGCATGGTCCTCTAAGGACTTAAGCCAGTCATCTTCGACCGACTCAACAAGTACGTCAGACGATGGGTTGTAGAGGTCCCAGCGATCCTTTGGAGCCTGAGAACAACCCAACCGATCTATATGGTTCACACCCTTCTTCCTAGCCTACGGAGCTAAAGCAGTGCTGCCCTCCGACCTCGATCACGGCGCCCCAAGAGTGAAGGCCTTCGACCGTGACCGAGTCGGGGAGGCTCAGCAAGACACAGTCGACCGCTTCGATTAGGCCTACGAGACGACCATCTCCACTTCGCTCGGTACCAGCAGACTCTCCACATTACCATGAGAGGAAAATCAGAGGAAGGATCCTCGAGGTCGGAGACCTCGTGCTTCAAAGGACCCAATCAACCAAGGAGAAATACAAACTCTCTCCGCCTTGGGAAGGACCCTATACGGTGACCAAAGTGATCCGACCGGGCACCTACCGACTAAAGGACGACAACGGTGACGTTCTCACCAACACTTGAAACATCGAACAGTTACGTCGTTTCTTCCCTTAAAATTTGGTCTTACCGCTTTCTTTCATTCAACGTTCGCTCCAACAAAGCACCCTGCCCCGAGCACTTTCGGCCCAGGTCGCTCGGGGGCTCCATAGGGGTGCGATACCACTTCAATTTTTTTACTAACACATGGTAAATACCTTTTTACCCGAACGAAAGGGTAGTCCGTTCCTTTAATTACCTTATGTAACTTTGCTTTAAACATTCCGACCAATCACACCCCACCACGACCTATGGTTTCAAGCAGCTGAGCCTCACGGGCCATGCCCAGGTTCTCAAGATTGCAGCCTATGGTTCAAACGGGTAGGTGTGAAAAAGAAATAATAAGAAACAAAGCCATGCTAGGGTAAAAATAAGGAACGGATGGGACAAGCTTCCCCTTATGAAGTGATTCCATCACAAAACGAAGTCCATGTATTCATGGATACAAAAATGTTTACACAGGGGACTCCCCCACGAACTTATCCCTTACATATATGACTGCTTTTTCTACTCTAAATACTACTATGGCGGCCCGGCGGCATCGGCTACCGACTCGACCGGCAAAGATAAGGGCCGCTCGGTCTCCAATGGGACGACGTTCGGCTCAGTCGGAGGCGGGGCGATGTTCGCTACCGACCCGGGCTCCACTCCATCTGCAGGCTGGGCGACATCCTCCTGGCACGCGCCTTCAGCCGCGCTCGCACGTCAAGCCTCCATCACGCATTGTGCAGAGACTTTCTCTGCCACCAACTGTGCGTATGGCAGCAAGCTCTCCCCGAGCGCTTGGATGGCGTCCGGGCTCTAGCCGTCGGCGTACCCACTATAGATGGCGACGAAGTCCAGGTCTAGGTGGTGCGTCGCCACTGAAGTCAGCACCCTCGACATCCCATAGAACATCCTGTCGGAGATAAGTGCCCGAACCTTGTCTAGGACCTTCGCCAGTCGGATGGCGGACGTGCTGGTGCTCGGCGCCGACCCGAACACCTCTGAGACGACGGCCTGGGCGACATTGTGGACCTGGTCAAGCTCCCCCTCGAGAGCATGTCACTCTTCAAGGGACTTGGCCAACGCCTCCGTGCTTCGACCGATCATCGCCTTGGCTATCTCCAGGTCCTGCTCCAGAGAACCAACCCTTCTGCCCAGCTCTGGAAGAAGGATGACAAGCTCAGAAGCAAGCTAAAGGAAAAAACCAGGACATCAAAGGCGAAACAGGTACATACCAAGGCGGGTGTTCTCAGGGATGGAGAGTCCCTCCTCCTACCAAGTCACCTACTCGCGCAGCCGAGCGTTCGACTCCTCTGTCCCCAGCACCTGCCCTCGGAGCGCGAGCACTTCTTCGTCGACCCTCGACCGAGCCTTCCGCTCTGACTCTAGGGAACTCTGGAGCACCACCTTGGTCTCCACCAAGGACTTCTAGAGTGCCGCCTTGGTCTTCGCCTGGCGGACCTTCGCCGCCTTAAGTCCTCGCTCAACAGCGGTTGCCCGCTCCACCGCGAGCAGTTCCGCCGCCCACACCTCCACCGCCTCGGCCATCTGGTCTTGAGACTCATGGCGAGCAGACTCTAGCTGGCGCTCAAGCTCAGTGACCTACCATGATGCCACGGCCTCCTGCTCCATGCGAGCGTGCTCCTCCTGGAGAAAATGGGACTTATGGCTCGACAACTCCTCCAAGTCCTGCAAAGCAAGAAGCCAACGCGCTGAAGCAACCAGCGAGAGACCAAGGAGTCAAGGATGAACGTAGAAAACTTACCTCTATGACGTGGGGTAGGTTGACCATAACCGCCTGGTGGATGGACTTGACCCGCTCTAGGGCCTCCTCTAGCCTTGCCCTGGTTTGGGCGAGATCAGACTCCATCATGAGTCCTCTCCCCCCAAGTACATCCTAGAGCTGCACCTCCTCCTCATCCCGAAGGATGAACCACGTCTTCCTCGGGTCACCACGGCAGGGCCACACTAGGTCGGTTGTCGCCCCCAACCCACTGGAAGGTCCAGCCGATGACCGGACCACCGCCAGCTCCTGCGATAGCGGGATGGCCGGTGGCTCCACCCTGGTGCCTGCCTCGTCGAGGCAGGGGATCTCCACCTCCTCGACCTCACGGCCCACCAGCGGTTGCTCCGCCTCCGGTCTAGCCACGTCTCCTCCTGACCCCGACAGCTTCGACTAGGAGGGCGAGCCGTGCGTCCCTCTACCAGGCGAGGCAGGGAGTCCGGTCTCCCTCCTCTCTTCCACCACAGCCGGTGTGGGAGGGATCACGAGGGTCACCTCCGACTCGGCCTCCACCGTTGCCACCGGGATCGCCACCATCACCTCCGCCACCACTGCCGCCGAGCCCACGACAGGGCAGGAGGGTGCAACCCCCTAAGGGGAAGGTCACACCACCGCCACCCTGCTCTCCCTGCCACTTGTTGTGACCCGCTGCAGGCTGGGCCACCACTCCTCCCGCACGGGAGGTGGGGCAATGCTCAATCCCGTCAGTATCTGGCCACTGTCGAAAAAGTATAGGTCAGTCACACTCCAAAAACTCAACTATGAGATCGAAAAGAAACAAAGAAAGCATACTGGGACGCAAGTGGCAGGGCTCTGAAGCCCCGACCCACTGGCAACGGGCCGCCGGACGAGGGCCGCTCACAGGTCATGAGCCATGCCCCCTCACTTCGACCGGGGGGGGGGGGGAGTCGACCCGACCGGCTCCCGATCAACCCGTGAGTCGCCACGACCACCTGCTCGAGGCGCGCCGACCGGAGCTGCTAGTGGGGCGTCCCCCCATTGTGGGTCATGCACCGGCGCTGGCCCCGATGAGGCGAGGGTGCAAGATCGCTCCTCCGACCGCCTGGCCTACCCCGCCACGCCCGGAACAGGTGGGGACATGGCCGGTGATGCCTCCGAAGGACACGACGACCATGTCCGCATCGCCCCCGGCTTGCCGATGGCGTCCGAGCTCATGGCGCGCTTCCTTGGCGTGAGAATGTCGCCGCACCTCTCTGCCTCCCACCCACCACCGGCGGACGCAGTCGTAGTCTCGCGACACTCCACTGAGGTCACGATGACCTCCCGGCCTCCCTGGTCCTCGAAGGAGATCACGTTGTCACCCATCTCCGTGGGTTCCTCCGACTCGAGCTCCGCCTCTACGTCGCTTGTATTTTCACCAGCCCACACTTGCGGGGCGATCTCCTTCTCCTTCTGGTGCCGACGCCGAGCCTTCTTAGCTCTCTTCTTCTTCTTACCGTCTGCCACCTCCTTCAGGGCCACCTGCCGAGCCATGCCCTCCGGCCCCTTCGGAAGGTGCGGCCAGGATTTATAACTGGTGAGTCCCTACGAAACGGACGACTTGAAGTCAAAATACAAGAGAGCAAGATCAAAAGGGACACGGAATAGGGAGAGGAGAATGTACCAGATTGGGTAGCTTCCCATCGTGGAGGGGTCCGAGCTTTCCTTCGAGGGTCTCTCGGGCCATCAGTTACAGCACCCGGTCGAGTCGGCTCCAGACTTCGTCCTTCGCCAACTCCACCGGCAACGCGCGGTCGGGGTCCGACGGGCCGGAGTACAGCCACATTGGTCGTGTCCTTTCTGCCAGTGGGGCAACTCGATGGTGGAAGAAGGTATGGAACACCCACAGCCCGTTGAGGCCGTGCTGCAATAGCTTTTGGAGCTTTGCCCCGAAGATCTCCAGCTTGTTTGGCTGGATGGAGGGGCCCCATGACTAGCTCTCCCACCTCTCTGGCCTCCTACCGGTGAACGACGGGAATGGCGCTTCCATCGGGTTCCTAATATAGAACCACTCCGCATGTCACCCCCGGTTGGAGTCACAGGGGGTGTACGCAGGGCAGGAGTCCGATGAACTCGGCTTCTTCTGCAGGGCGAAGCCACCAACCGGCGTGGTCCTGGCCGGCTTCCCCTCCGACAAGGCCCACCCGGTGAAGATCCGTCGGAAGAAGTCCACGTGCGGCTCCATCCCGAGGAAGGCCTCGTAGACGGTGACGAAGCTGGCAATGTGCAATTCCCCAGTCGGATTGAGGTGCTACAGCTCCAGGCCCCACTCATTGAGAAGCCCATGCAGGAACCAATGTGCGGGGTATCCTAGCATGTGCTCATGGAAGGCGAGGAAGGAGACGACCTCGCTGGCCCAAGGTCACAGAAAAGCCTCACCCGTGGTAGCCCTCCAGTGCGCCACCTCCTTCGGCGGAAGCAGCTCCTTCTTGGTGAAGGCGGCCAACACCGTCTCATCCATGTTCGATGGCCTCTAGCTCGACATTGCGCTCCGGATTCACGAATGGATCTGTGAGTTTCTCCTCTCCCTCGCTCTACCCTTTTTCTTCTAGGAACTATCGCGACACACGAACGCTCTTGGCAAGAAGGAAGAAGGAGGAGAGGCGGCAGTTGGCGAATAGGCGAAGGAAAATGACGAAAGCCCTCTCCCTTCCCCTATTTAAGGAGGAGGCATAGTAGTTGGGGAAAGGCAAAGGATTGGGGCGAAAACCCTCTCCCTTGCCCCATTCAATGCGGATGGGATGCGGTGGGACGTGTCCTGGCTGATGGGATGCGCCCTGCTGAAAGTGCATCTAGCCCTTCAGTGGGTTTTGGATGATTGAATGACAACGTGATTAAAGGTCTAACCCGTTTGCTAAGTGTGGACAGGTAATAGGTTATCTCATAGGTACTTAATGAAAGCCAAAATGATGTGTTGTTGTATAAACAATCTAGTTCAAGCACAAGACAACAATGCAAATGGAATTCATGCAAAGGTTTATTTGTTGTGGGATTTCTATATGCTATGAGAAAGCAAGCTCTTAAGTATTAATTAATGAGACATGAGGGATTGCATATGGAATGGTCTCATATTTGAAGCTTGCTAAATTGAAATGAAAAAGACAACAATACAAATGAATGGATAATTCAACACAAGATGTTTCTTGATGGCTTGAGATGGTGAAGATAGCAAGGAAAGGCTTCGAGGTACTAAGCAAGGGTGAAGGGCAAGCGACGGCTTGGTGGCCGAAGAACCTAGCTAGGGTGAAGAAGAAAGTACTTGCATTAAGTTGAGGTACTAATCAAGCTACGATGGTCATATCGATGTGAAGGATCAAATCACTATTGGAGTGTTTGATAGAAGTGACTTGATACATTTGGGATTATTCAAATTTGATGAATGGAATCAAGTCACGTGCACAAGATGGCTATGCTCAAGTGAAAAAGATCAATATCAACATGTCGGCACCCTCACTTGATGAAGATTGGAATACACGGCTTCGGTTCAAAAACAAGAGCAACTCAAAAGGTTTAAATCCGTTATACTTTTAAATTTGAGTAAATAGGCATGCCGTACTATTAAGAGGGATGCATCATGTTGATAGATAATGTTTCATAAGTGCTCAAGCCAACCCATGTGAGATTTGAGTGTTTCAGAGACAAAAGAGCTAACTGACTTGTTGCTGGTCTGGCCATACCACATACCGAACGTGTCCGGTATTTGCCCAGTAACTGTAAAAATGTTGTTCTCGGGTTGGTTCGTCGGGAGTTCCGACGTAGGTCGGGAGTTCCGACGGTCGGAAGTTCCGGCAATGGTCGGGAGTTCCGACGACTCGTAATTTAAATAATTTGGAGAGTTCACTGTCCAGGTCATACCGGACGTGTCCGGTATGGATGACCAGAGGCCAATGGCTAGTTTTTCAAAGCCTTGAAAGTCGAGAGTTCCGGCGGTCGGGAGTTCCGGCATACATCGGGAGTTCCGACACCTCACTAACTTTAACTCAGTTACATGGTTTTCAAATTTGCTGAGGATCGGGAGTTCCAATGTGAGTCGGGAGTTCCGGCGGTCAGGAGTTCCGGCATTCATCGGGAGTTCCGACGCCTCACAACTTCACTGTAACTTAGTTACCGTTGGGGCAGTGTAAGTCATACCGGACGTGTCCGGTATTGCAACGGCTATAAAATGGCTAGTTTTTCAAGGGGGCTATAAATACCCCCAAGCCTCCACCTTTGGAGGCTGCTGATTCTGCTAAGATAGACACGTTTTTGAGCCTGGCCAACTCTCCTAAACCCTCTCTTAGTGAGTGTGTGACCCAAATTGCAAAATCAATTTGTGGGTTAAGAGAGAATTCGAAAAAGAGAGCAAGCCACCACTTGAGCACTTGTGCATATTGTCAATCTTGTGATTCGCATTTGTTACTCTTGGACTCTTCGGTCCTAGACGGTTAGGCGTCGCCGGAGAGCACCCGAGAGATTGTGGTGTGCCTCGGAAAGTTTGTAACGGTCAATTCCGCCGCCTCGGAATCAAATTAGTGGAAGGAGGAAAAGGAGTTGGAAAAGACTCTGGCTAGAGTGACCTTCGTGGTACCCTCTAGGGCTGACCTTCGCTGGGTCGCCCGCAGCCCCCTCAACGGAGAGTAGGACTCGAACGAGTCCGAACTTCGGTAAAACAAATATCGTGTCTAAATTCGCATTTCATTTGATATTTGTGTTGCTCCAGCTATTCTGCAGGTTCTCTGTGTATATTGTCATCTCCATTAGGTGCCTGCAGTTTGGTTTGAAGATAGAAATCGAAAGGAGCAAGTTCGGGGCCGATCTGCAGAAATCGTGTATACCGGACACGTCCGGTATTCATACCGGACACGTCCGGTATTTCCTGCCTGCACTGAAAATATTTATTCTCTGTTCTAACTTGGTGTTGCAGGGTTGTAGCTTCTAGATATATTCTTTATACCTTGTTTACTCTGTGGCTAACTTGTGAGGGGTGGTAGTACTCTTAATTTGGAGTTTCCATTTTGGAAACTCCCCTTTCTAATTGTTTCCGCATTTAAAGGTGTTAATTTTCAGAAACGCCTATTCATCCCCCCTCTAGGCGGCATCCTAGGTCCTTTCAATTGGTATCAGAGCGAGGTTCTCACCTAAAGCTTTACCACCGTGAGAAAGGGATGTCGACACCTATCGAGTTGAAGCCGGTGCTTCTCCAAAATGATGGTTCAAACTTTCTACCTTGGTCAATTCATGTACTCAATGCTTTTAGACATATTAGTCCCATTGTTGAGCATATTGTGTTTGCAAGCATACCTCTTCCTATAGTTGATTGGAGCAACTATAAGAATTTATCAAAAGAGGAAGAGATATGCGTGCAACTCAATGCTCAAGCTATTAATATCATTTTGAGTACATTGAGTGCAGAGGTTCAAGAGGAGGCAATATTCAATGGACAACCACCTCCGGAGAGTGATCATCTCATTTGGACCAAACTCGTTGAGTTATATGGAGAATCTAAATGCGATGATGCACTTGAGGTCGAGTCAATGGAAAGTATGTCCATTGTGTCTTCATGCAGTGAAGAAGCCTCACAAGACCTTAAGAGTGACGAGCCGGAGCAAGAAGTCCAAGCAACGCATGATATGTTGTCTGCCTGCACATACCAAACATGTCTGGTATGCATACCGTGGCAGCAGGACAGCAAGCTGTCTGTGATGATGAGGCTCAAGCCCGGTGGCGACCAAGTGATGAATCAACCTTAGTATCTCATGATACTCATCACTTGTGTCTCATGGCCAAGAAAAGCAAGAAGAAGGCTAGCAAGAGAGATCAAGCCAAGGAGATAGCACGAGTAGATGATCAAGTGGAGAGTGATGTTGAAGTTGAAGACAACTACAACCTTGATCATCTCAACCACAAAGACAAGTTCATCATCATGAAGATAGTCGAAAAGAATGATGAGCTTGAAGAAGAGATTGAGAAGCAAGAGCAATCGCTTCAAAATCAAGAAAAGTTTCTCATCTCCAAATTGCAAGAGCTAAAGGCAATAAATGAGAGGTATGATAAATTGTCGATCGAGCATGCTTTAGTTACTAACTCCTCTTCTAGTGTTTCACAACTAGAGAAGGAAAACTTTGAGCTCAAGGCAAGGCTAGATGAACTATCAAGCAAGTACAATGTGCTACAAGTTAATTATGTTCATCTAAAGTGCTCTCATGAAGAATTAGTAGAATCAAACATTATGCTTGAGGTAGCACATGAGGTTGTGATCACATCAGTAAAATCCTCTCAACCTCTCACACATTTACTCACTAGTACACCATCTCAATTAAATGTTTCTTGTGCTAATGAGTGTGCTCCCCAAGCAAGCCAATCTTCGATTGAGCTAAATCTCATAGAAAACATAGAGCTCAAAGAAGAGGTGAAAAGATTAAAGAAAGATGTGATTCGGTTGAAGGGTAAGGAGAAAGCACAACCTTCTCAAGATAACCGTGATAACATGGTGAAGAAGCTTGAGAAGGGTTCAAACCTTGCTTTCTCCAAAACCCAACAAAAGAATCACATTTCAAGCAAGGCCAACACAACCAAGAGCAAGAAACATGGAAAAAGGTTATGCTATGGGTGTGGATTATATGGACATGAGTGGGCTATGTGTCCACATAAGAGTTGGGCTGACAAATGTGAAGTGGCCAAACAAAAGGCCTCAAACAAGTTGGCCAACCAAATGAAGAGTGATGGACAAAGTGCTTGTCCCATGAGCAAGAAATTGGGGCATCCTACCAAGAAATGCCCAATGTACAAAGAGGCAAGAAAGGAAGCCCAAGTTGCAACAAGAAGATGCTATGGATGCAATGAGAAGGGGCATAAGGTTGATAGGTGTCCATACAAGCAAAGCAAGCATAGAGCAAACAAAGGCCGCATATGCTATGCTTGTAGAAGAAAGGGGCATCTAAGCTATGAATGCCCAAATGGTAACGCTCCTATGTCAAACACATATGTTTATAATGATAAGCTTAGGAAAACCACAAATGGAGTTAGCACTAGCAAGGTGATGTGTTCACCACAAACTAGTGCTAAAGCCATTTGGGTGCCTAAGCACTTGTTGACTAACTCAAAAGGACCCAACAAGAGTTGGGTACCAAAGTGTGCTTAGGTTAATGATGTAGGTACTTGGTGATGAGATGAAGATTTCGGGGTGGTTGAGCAAGCAATTTGACAACATTCACTCAATCTATCAACCAATTCTTATCATAATTCCTTATATGGTTGACCCGAAGATAAGTTAATGAATATATCATGTATTTCATCCTCACCATTGATAACAAGTACCTAAACCTAAACCTTATAAGATAGCCACTTTGTTTACTTTATGCTCAATGACTCACAAATAGGCATGTTTGTGAAATATTGAAAGTAGCTAATTATCTTTACTTGATAGTTATCATGTTTGCCATATGATGTTTTTAATAATTCTCTAATAGAGCAATTTATTTGTTGAGATGCAAGTATACAATAAATACTAGAGCTAAACAAGAATCACAAGCAGAGAATTAATTATTTCTGTCCTGCACCTATCGGATGTGTCCGGTATTACTATCAGACGTGTCCGGTATGGCCAGGGACAGAAAGTCAGTGTTTCTGTTCTATGTATTCCGGACGTGTCCGGTATACCAACCGGACGTGTCCGGTATTACAGGAACTAGAACACTAATTGAATTGCAACTGAGTCTTTGATTCATATATTTTCATATATCACTAATTTACTCAGAAGCTTGTGATTTATTAAATCTAAGTGGATTGTGAGCATCTCCCGAACTCAATTTTAAATATGGCAATTTTATTTGATTTATGGTCAAAATAGAAAATTGGCTCCCGATTTCTTAATAGAATAAAAGTGCTTGTTGAAAGTTATTCAAATTACTTAAAGCACTTATTTAGGGGGAGCTAAGATTCTATTTTGCACCAATGTGGACTAAGAAATCTATCTAGCATTCTTTGTAGTCCTTTGGATGAAAAGTGATTTAGAATCTAGCATGATTATTTGGCAATCAAGGTCAACATAAAGATTATCATGCCATGAATCTTCTTAGTGGTATTCTTGTGGGCTCAAGGCAAAGGTATGTGTTTACATATATACATTGCAAGTGCATCTAAGGCCCTTTATATGTTAGAATGAGCATTTGTGTGACATAGGAGAGATGTTTTTCAAAAACCCCTAACTAGCATGAGTAGGAAGTGTGAATTTGAAAAACCATTTGAATCTTGGTCTTTGTGACCTAGCCTTGTTATGTGATGATTATAGCTCTCCTTGATTGTTTGATCGGCTAATCACACATGACATGGCTCTCTTAAGTCCACAATCTACTTTGTCTCATTTTATCTCTCTCAATCAATCAAATTATTGATTATGCCATATATTTGGAAAAGAGAAAATCAATTGATGACATTGGATAAGATAAGTGATCATATTCGATTTGGGTCAAGATTTTATATCTTTTTGGACTGAGAAATAATAGAAAAGGGGATTGGAAGAGAGAAAACACTTTTTGGAATAACTTGGGCCAGCCCGCGTATACCGGACGTGTCCGGTATGCTACCGGACGTGTCCGGTATGAGCGGGACTATAAAACTAGCCGTACCCCTTCGGCCCAGACAGACTCATCTTCTTCCAAGCCACCTAGCCGTCGTCTTCTTCCTCACCTAGGGCGACCGAGGATTTCACCAAGAAAAGAGAGAGAGGGAGATCTCATTGGAGAAGGCTTGCATCAAGATTGAAGGGCCGGGGATTTGGATTTCTCATCACCTTCTCATCTCTTCTCTCAAGGTACCCTAATCGCGGACCTCGTCCGAACTACATGGTTGATGATAAGTTTTGAAATTCCTTCGGTCAATATGCTACATTGGTGATATAGAAGCAATGCCCAAAGTTTGGTATTAATCCATGTTGGTTTGAATCAAGGAACCCTGGTTAGGGTTGCTGGTCGTCCATACCGGACGTGTCTAGTATGCTACCGGACGTGTCTGGTATGCCCCAGCAGAGCAGGCTCTCTGCTTCCTTTGATTCAATCCTATCCTAGAATTGTATATGAGGCATAGTTTCTTCAGTATCTATGTTTTACAAACCTTGTGACAATGGTTTGTCGAGGTGATTGTAAAACCTTGGATAAAAGAATCTATGTCTAATTACAATTCAAGAATAAACTATGGGCATGTATCTAAAATTCTATGAAAATCTTTGGATACAGGACAACAGCCATGAGTGGACGACAAGAGCCGAGGTCCAAGCACAGGCATGATCCAGCACTTGAGAAGTACAAGAAGGCGAGACAAGATATGCATCCTGGATTCAAGCCAACCAGTAGGAGGTCTACCAGGGCTGCCTCTAGTGCAGCAACTCAGTATGCAGAGGGGTCCGGGAGCTCTTCTTCTGACACAGACACTGATGAGTTCAGAGTGGAGTCTAGAGAAGAAAGAAAGAGGAAGAGCACTGACAGAGGATCAGATGGTGATAGCTCAGATGAGGAGCAGGAGATTGAGGAGGAGGAGTCAGTTCCTCCAGCTCAGCACCAGCCTGGTCAGGGGATGCATTATGGTCTTCTTGAGACACGTCTGCCCAATGTGCCCTCCTATGTTCCTAGGGTTGACTATAGGGGAAAGGGTATGACCAGGAAAGCTAGAGATGAGTGAAGGGTTGATCCGAGAGGCTTACCTAAGGTTCAGTACGATCACCGCTTCTAGACAGCCTTTCACCTGGACTTCTACTCCAGTGTGATTCTCACCAGGAACCCTGTGATTGCCAGGTCTTAGTGGATTGACTGGCAGTACATCAGAGAGTTGTAGAAGGCCTTAGTTGATCATGCCATTGCTATTTGCCAGCGCACTGGGGTTTATGAGATCATGGAGTTCCAGCATGACTGGAATACCGAGATAGTAGCTCAGTTTTATGCTACCCTGTTCGTTGAGGAGGATGACAGGCGGATGCACTAGATGCTCAAGGGCCAGTGGTACAGTGTTGACTATGATGTATTTGCCGCCCACCTTGGCTTCTCAGAGGATGATCTCCAGAGGGACAGGATCCACACCGAGCAGGTGTTACCTCCTGAGCAGCTCGTATATATGTATCCTCCTGGTGGTGAGAGAGGAGCCGTGGGGAAGGTTCTAGGTCTTCACCCTACTTACAGATACCTGGACAGGATGTTCAGGAAGACTATTGACTACAAGGGTGGAGACAAGGGCAACATTGCAGATTACTCCAGGAACCTACTCCACAGGATGGCACCTGATGCTCGTCCCTTCAGCGTGTTTGACTTCATATGGTCAGAGATCAGGAGTGTGGGAGAGAGGCCCCTCAAGGGCTGTGGTTTTGCTCCCTATATCATGTATATGATTGAGCAGGTGATAGGGCACACATTCGAGTTTGATAAGACTCACAAAGCCCTGAAGATTATTGCAGATCTGCCTGAGTCAGGTTTACCTCCAGTAGGACCAGGAGGAGCAGCAGCATCACCAGAGGCAGATGCACCTAGGAGTGGTGCACCAGCAGGAGCTTCACCTTCACCACGTGCTCCTTCACGCTCTACTTCACGCCGTGGCAGTCCTCCCTCGCCTATCCGCAGGCTTTTTAGCTCCATATTTGGGATGTGCAGAGACATCCAGACCAGGCAACAGAAGGAGAGGGAGGCTAGGAGGAAGGACACTCGGACTTTGAAGCAAATTGCTTCTAATCTTAAGCTTGATCCTCCTAGATCTCCTCTATCAGATGAGGCAGCTAGTGAGCCTGAGACTGAGGAGCAGCAGCAGGCTAGATATGATAGAGAGTATGTTGAGTTCATTCAGCGACAGCAGCAGCAGCAGGCACCACAGCACCCTGACACTCTTCCACTTCAGGCTCATGTGCCTACTCACTCTCAGCCTCGTCCTAGTACTACAGACGAGTATGCTACAGATTGGTGGAGTGACCTCACAGGTGGTGGTGACTACTACGGGTCTAGTGGCTATGACCCGTCCGACGCCGGTGGTTCTCGTCCAGCTGATGTCACATGATCAGATGACGAAGATGCTGGGAGAGATGATGATGATGATGCTGAGTGATGCCAGAGATCAGATACAGTTTGCAGCCCCTTTTGTCCTTAGTTTGTCATTGTTGGACCTTTGTGGTGACAGATGACAAAGGGGGAGAGAGACTGATTAAAGCTTTAGGATTTTTGTTTCATTTGCTTATCTTTGTACCTGAAGATATGTACTACAGGATGTAGTTTTTGTTCATGAGCTTCATTGATGAATCTTGAGTTTGAGATTGCATTGTATCATGTGAGAGATGAGACTCACTTATGCTTTATCTATGGATATGATCTTTATTATCTGTGGCTTGTGGACTTGAGAAAATGTATAATGAGTGCTATGTGTGGCATACATGTGTTGTATTTATTTTTCATAAGGTCTATGCATGATAGAATGAAAATATTTGATGTGATGTCTTTATATTTATTCTTGTGTGATATATCCTGTCATATGCATCACAATTCTATTTTGTCACACACGCATGCACCCCACCGATGCAATGATTTAGGTGGAGTCTCCTATATGTTTTAGTATGTGCAATTGACAAGTTGAGGTCATTTTGTGAATTCCAATCACAAGCACATATTAAGGGAGAGCCTCTCATAAATCATTGAACCCAAATGCTTAAATGTGTATATTCTTTTGTAAGCTTTAATCAAGTTGTCATCAATCACCAAAAAGGGGGAGATTGAAAGTGCATCTAGCCCTTCAGTGGGTTTTGGATGATTGAATGACAACGTGATTAAAGGTCTAACCCGTTTGCTAAGTGTGGACAGGTAATAGGTTATCTCACAGGTACTTAATGAAAGCCAAAATGATGTGTTGTTGTATAAACAATCTAGTTCAAGCACAAGACAACAATGCAAATGGAATTCATGCAAAGGTTTATTTGTTGTGGGATTTCTATATGCTATGAGAAAGCAAGCTCTTAAGTATTAATTAATGAGACATGAGGGATTGCATATGGAATGGTCTCATATTTGAAGCTTGCTAAATTGAAATGAAAAAGACAACAATACAAACGAATGGATGATTCAACACAAGATGTGACTTGATGGCTTGAGATGGTGAAGATAGCAAGGAAAGGCTTCGAGGTACTAAGCAAGGGTGAAGGGCAAGCGACGGCTTGGTGGCCGAAGAACCTAGCTAGGGTGAAGAAGAAAGTACTTGCATTTAGTTGAGGTACTAATCAAGCTACGATGGTCATATCGATGTGAAGGATCAAATCACTATTGGAGTGTTTGATAGAAGTGACTTGATACATTTGGGATTATTCAAATTTGATGAATGGAATCAAGTCACGTGCACAAGATAGCTATGCTCAAGTGAAAAAGATCAATATCAACATGTTGGCACCCTCACTTGATGAAGATTGGAATACACGGCTTCGGTTCAAAAACAAGAGCAACTCAAAAGGTTTAAATCCGTTATACTTTTAAATTTGAGTAAATAGGCATGCCGTACTATTAAGAGGGATGCATCATGTTGATAGATAATGTTTCATAAGTGCTCAAGCCAACCCATGTGAGATTTGAGTGTTTGAGAGACAAAAGAGCTAACTGACTTGTTGCTGGTCTGGCCATACCGCATACCGGACGTGTCCGGTATTTGCCCAGTAACTGTAAAAATGTTGTTCTCGGGTTGGTTCGTCGGGAGTTCCGACGTAGGTCGAGAGTTCCGACGGTCGGAAGTTCCGGCAATGGTCGGGAATTCCGACGACTCGCAATTTAAATAATTTGGAGAGTTCACTGTCCAGGTCATACCGGACGTGTCCGGTATGGACGACCAGAGGCCAACAGCTAGTTTTTCAAAGCCTTGAAAGTCGGGAGTTCCGACGGTCGGGAGTTCCGACGGTCGGGAGTTCCGGCATGCATCGGGAGTTCCGACACCTCACTAACTTTAACTCAGTTACATGGTTTTCAAATTTGCTAAGGATCGGGAGTTCCAACGTGAGTCGGGAGTTCCGGCGGTCGGGAGTTCCGGCATTCATCGGGAGTTCCGATGCCTCACAACTTCACTGTAACTTAGTTACCGTTGGGGCAGTGTAAGTCATACCGGACGTGTCCGATATGCATACCGGACGTGTCCGGTATTACAACGGCTATAAAACGGCTATTTTTTCAAGGGGGCTATAAATACCCCCAAGCCTCCACCTTTGGAGGCTGCTGATTCTGCTAAGATAGACACGTTTTTGAGCCTTGCCAACTCTCCTAAACCCTCTCTTAGTGAGTGTGTGACCCAAATTGCAAAATCAATTTGTGGGTTAAGAGAGAATTCGAAAAAGAGAGCAAGCCACCACTTGAGCACTTGTGCATATTGTCAATCTCATGATTCGCATTTGTTACTCTTGGACTCTTCGGTCCTAGACGGTTAGGCATCGCCGGAGAGCACCCGAGAGATTGTGGTGTGCCTCGGAAAGTTTGTAACGGTCAATTCCGCCGCCTCGGAATCAAATTAGTGGAAGGAGGAAAAGGAGTTGGAAAAGACTCCGGCTAGAGTGACCTTCATGGTACCCTCTAGGGCTGACCTTCGCTGGGTCACCCGCAGCCCCCTCAACGGAGAGTAGGACTCGAACAAGTCCGAACTTCGGTAAAACAAATATCGTGTCTAAATTCGCATTTCATTTGATATTTGTGTTGCTCCAGCTATTCTGCAGGTTCTCTGTGTATATTTTCATCTCCATTAGGTGCCTGCAGTTTGGTTTGAAGATAGAAATCGAAAGGAGCAAGTTCGGGGCCGATCTGCAGAAATCGTGTATACCGGACACGTCCGGTATTTCCTGCCTACACTGAAAATATTTATTCTCTGTTCTAACTTGGTGTTGCAGGGTTGTAGCTTCTAGATATATTCTTTATACCTTGTTTACTCTGTGGCTAACTTGTGAGGGGTGGTAGTACTCTTAATTTGGAGTTTCCATTTTGGAAACTCCCCTTTCTAATTGTTTCCGCATTTAAAGGTGTTAATTTTCAAAAATGCCTATTCACCCCCCTCTAGGCAGCATCCTAGGTCCTTTCACCTGCCCGACGAGACGGTGCCTGGTTAGACGGAACATGGCCTGGGTATGGCCCACCACTACCACACACCGGGCATGGGAAACAAGGCGCAACCGCACGTAGGTGGCCCTCCGCCTTCCTAGGCAGGACTTGGAAGGGCCCAACAACGGGATCTCTGCCCAGGAGAGACCAACGGGCTTCTTGAGTCGATCGGATGTCTCAGGCGAATGCCGAGAGACAGGTAAGGAGTAGAGGGACGCCCCATGTGGGTCATGCTGACTCCGTCATGAATGACGAACACGGATGCCATTCGGACATATCTGATAAAAACTCCTCAAGCCTGTCACTCGAGTCATCAAGGTAACTCTATCGATCCCACTTTATTTTTTTTGATACATGATCATTCATTCATCCATTCTCATACATGCATTCGCACATTCATTCACACATTCATTCATTCATCCCATACATCCGAAGCATCGCATATTTAGTTAAATGCATCACAACGCTCCGTGTTGCGTCACGAAGCGGAAGTTGCCTCATTCGACATGAGCAACGACCGACCGGGGTTCGAAGGCTGGCCCGCGAAGGGCTCGAGGCCGCCTCGCGTCAAACAGAGCCAGGGGAGAAAATGTAGATGATCCCCAGCGACCCTCGCCCAATCTACCCAGAAGCAGACAGGGTCATCTTGACCTTCTCATTCAATCCTAACCTTGAGCTATGCCCACATAATCTCCATCGAGGGGAGGCCAGCGGGCCACCTGAGTCGGTCTTCGGAATGACCCAGGCATCAGTCGGGATGTGGGTTAAGGAGCAGTGGAATGCCACATGAGGGCTATGCTGACCCCGTCATGAACGACGGACCCGGATTCCACTCGAACGTGCCCGTTAACGAGCTCACCGAGCGTGTCGCTCGAGCCATCGAGGCAAGCAACGTTAGCTTAGCCCCTCTGGTTGCGGAAACCATGGACGGGGTAACGCACGGAACTAGACCAATCCATACCAAGCCCAATAGAGCTCAGGGGCTCAGGTCGCCCGACACCGACTCGGGAAATCAACCGACCGTGCAGGTCGTGAGTGGGACAAACACGGGCGAACACCCCGAACGACAGTCTCCGGCACCAGGAAAGAGTACCAAGATGCTCAGCCTCCAACCGACTCATTAGTCGAACATAGGCTCGGGGGCTACACCCGCGGGTGCGCTCATGCGCACCTGCTGACAAAACAAAAATTCCCCCGCTGGCAAAACGAAACCCCCCCAGACAATTCTACCCGAATCGCCCGGGGGCTCGGGGGCTCCTGTCGGGTTCATAAAACCCGGGGTCCCTCATGGACCTGCTTCCCAGCAAAAGCTCGGCCCAGCTAACGACGTTGCGAACGACGCGCAACTCCTGAGCCGGCCCAAAATACCTAACGACAGGCCAGAAGGGCGATCCAGTCTATGACTGGAAGGCCTGGCCAAGGAGGAACGACGCTCGCTTCCGACTCCGGCCCGCCTCTCCGACCAGAAGGCCTGGCAAAGTAAGGACGACGCTCGCTTCCGACTTCGGCTCGTCTCTCCGACCGGAAGGCCTGGCCAAGTAAGGACGGCGCTCGCTTCCGACTCTGGCCGCCTCTCCGACCGGAAGGCCTGGCCAAGTAAGGACGGCGCTCGCTTCCGACTCCGGCTCGCCTCTCCAATCGAAAGGCCTGGCCAAGTAAGGACGGCGCTCGCTTCCGACTCTGGCCGCCTCTCCGACCGGGATTACACCAAATCTCTGCTTACAGCTCTTCTCCGACCAGCGCGGTCGAAGCCGACTGGGAAACGACCGAACGGGGACGCCCGCTCGGTAAGAACCCAAAGAATCAGACAGAGCAACTAAGGAAGGGCTCTCAAGTCAATCGTGATACCGAGGACCGTACCCTGCACACCTGCAGGACAGTACTGTCAGGCCGTGTCAGTAGGATGCACCGCAACCTTCCAGACATGTCAGAACATAAACAATGTTGTGGACGCCAACATTTATCCTACAGTATGGTAGGCGCCGACATTTGCCATACCAGAAGAAGACAATGGAGCCTACCACATGCGTCTGAGCGACAACAGTGTTGTGGCGCCGACAAACCGTCTTGTACCCGACGGCGTGGGCAACAAGACTAGGTAGCACACACACTCTCTTTCTCTCACACACTCTCGCATGTAAAACTATCCCCTTCATCTATAAAAGGGGATGCGCTCTCTCCAAAATAAGGAGGATCCATGCGAACGACCAACGAAGGATGATTCCAACGAACAATAGACGTTCGAACACTTAGCGCACGTCGGAGCTCCCGTTACTCTCGGCCCTGCGGTCCGCGGTCCGACCAGACCTCTGATACCCCCATCTTACTCCCTCTCGTTTGTAACCCCACAGCAAACTTCGAGCACCTGGGCTTAGGAATAAAGTCACCGATCGACTCAGACTGGACATAGGGCACGTTGCCTGAACCATTATAAACCCTGTGTCATTGAGTGCTAGGTCACATCCAATCACAACGTACGGCAAAACGACAAATATTTACTAGTTGGTCACTTTTCGCACTGACAACACCGGACGGAGAGCAAATATGGAGTTCGTCTCAATTGCGGAAACTTACGAGTTGGAGAGGAGATATACCAAAATGTTGAAGGGTACATTTTTTTCTTCTATTTACTAAAAAACTCAAAATAGGGAGTTGTTTTGATAAACATCTAGGGATGCACTTACACCATTTCAGACTATAAGTCTCTTTGGCTTTTATTATGGCCAAGTTTATAAAAAAATATATATTAGCATGTACTACAAATACTATAAGTGCACTGACAAGATATATTACACGGTGTAATTTTAATTGGAACTAATTTTGTGATGTGAATTGCTACAAATTTAACTTATAACAATACAGCAGAGTCCCAAGGTATTTTTCTATAGAGTTTGTTGAAGTTCAAAATTTGACTTGGAATGCAGCTGACTTTTATATTGGAACTGCAGAGAATTGAAGCAGTTAAAAACCGATCAGAGATCAACCAAGTATATAATATAACAATTAAGAAGAGCAGCTGAGCAGGACTATTTTATATTTTATTTATGACACATCCAACCACTTGATCCTTGATGTTTCGTGAGTGAAGTAGGAGTAGGCTCGCCATGACATGATTGCCCAATGACCAAAACAAAACGAGGAGACGAGTAGAGAAACGAGGCAAAGATGCCACTTTTTTTTTTTTTTTTGCCATTTCACTTTGCGTCCGGTCACACTCACACCTGCGGCTACACTTTGCGTCGTCACGAGAGTTTGGTCGTGGTCGCGCGTGACTCATCGCGCACCCACTCCATGCCCTGCCAGCTGCTTTGTGGCCGGAGGATAACCTCGGCCGGTCCGATCCAAATTACTAAAGCCTGTCTGTCTGAGAGCAAGGCTAATAATATAGTTGGTTTGTTGGCTGTAAAGTTTTTTTTTAGTTTTCTTTGTAGCTTTCTCTCAGTCTATTTATATAGTAGTTAGCTTTTTACAGTTAATACATGGTCCATTTATCTCTTTCACAAACTTTCTTAGTTCTTGTGCTCAAATCGACTGTAAGCTTACAGTCCACTTCTCCTCTCTCTCCTCCCATCTCTCCTTCACCTCAGCATTTAGTCAGCTTAGGTATTATACTTGAGTGTGACCACGGGGTGCGATCAGCGGAGATGGAGATCCCTCCGCTCCGCCTTTTTCTTTCTGGAGACTGCAGGAGAAGATGATTAGGGACTCCACCGAGCTGAGAAAGTTTAAAGCGCTGATTGCTACATCCGGGCCTCTGTAAAAGCTAAAAATGCTTGGCACTAGGCAGCGACGCCGACGATCAGAGCTTGTTTTCGTGGCTTCCTGAACTTTCCTGGCAGCTTTGAGCACATCCAATCGATGCTGCTTTTCTAATCTAATTTAACAAGGATCGTGCAAAGCTTTCGTTTTGGGCTACCTTGTCGACTGGACATGCATATATATGCATGCGGGCCTCGTGTTGTGGCTGGAGGATGACCGTCGCGCGCGGAGCGATTTCCACGAGGCGGAATTCGAGCAGCTAGCGAAGGCGAAGGGAAGCAAACAGGGCTGCAGGTTTCTGCATCGCGATGGGAAGCGGTCCCTACAAGCTCGCGGTTTGGGCCGAAACTCATTTGCGTTGTACACTCGCGGACTGTGCGAGTGCACGAGTGAGGAGTGTGACAGCCCATCGGCCAACCTTTCCACGAGTGCCTGATTTTTTTGTGCGGTCGTCCCTAACTCTCTGACCCTATTTTGCTTTGATTTGCACTGGCAGCGAGTATTCTGCCAAAATATATATATATATATATATATATATATATATATATATATATATATATATATATATATCATCAGTATAGATGACCATTCGGGCCGCCCGGCCCGGCCCGGCACGGTAGAGCACGACGGGCCGCCAGGCCGTGCCGCCCCAATCCACCGTGCCTAGCCGACGGCCCAGGCATGGCCCGTCGGGCCACTTTCCGTGCCAGGTCGGCCCGGAAAGCACGGCCTTTTTAATAGGCCAGGCCGGCCCGAGGCCCGCATCAGCAGGGGAAGGCCGGAAGGGAGAGAGGACGGAGGACCGGGCCATCCTGAAGCCCGCAACCACAGCCCAAGAGAAAGAGAGAGAGAGAGAGCGAGGCGGGGGAGGGGAGGCCGTCGGCGCGAGTTGCTCGAGTCGCGGGAGGTGGCGGGCTGGAGTCAGGAGGAGGCCGGATCCGTGGAGGATGGAGGAGGCCGCCTGCTCGACGCTGCTGCTGCTGCCGAGCTCGACGCCGCTGCAACAACGCTCGACACTGCGTCACTGCCACTGTCGGGAGGCGGAGGGCATGGAGGAGGCCGCCGAGGTGGAGTGGAGGTGTAGGCAGCGTCGCGTGAGGCCGTGAGGGAGGGAGAGGCCGTCTGCGCCGAGTAGCGGGAAGAAGAACAACTAGAAGACTGATCCATACCTCATCAGCAAAGGTTAGTATCCCAATCTTTTGAATCTACTTTCTAAAAAAGCAACAAAAAACAATAGCAACTCAGATCAAAGACTAGGAGAATGTAGATCCATGGAAAAGACATTCAGGATGGCAAAGATGGCCTGCTGCTTGTGCTTGCTACAACAGCAGGGCGTGGCCCTGGTTGCTCAGTGTGCACAAGAAGCAGGTCCAGCACTTGGGGGTTCAACCAATTATTTCAATTACACCCTAGTTCCTCAACCAATACTTTGCAGGACTGTTCATGCTAAAAATTTCAGTCACCTGAAGAAACACTGTCAAACTAACCAAGATGGAAAATTGCAACTAAGCTACTGATGCACACCTGAAAACCGAACAAGCAACTCCTTAGGAAAATCGAAGATGCAGAGCAGTAGCTTCTAGAACTCAGGGCGAAACTGAAAACAGCAGCCAAGCTGTTGCTGGGACTGTTGTGTTGTTCCTGCACAAGACAAGCATAGCCACACCACTCAGCAATCCTCAACTAATCATCAACTAAAATTACAAATATATCTGTTATGCATTTGCTATATTCCTATTGTAAATACATTACAGAACAAAAATAAAGAAATTGCACATTTGACATAGTGCAACTTGTACTTGCTGCTAATGCAATTATAATGTACATGTATACAATTTAAAGATCCAGCTCATGCAACTTGTACATGCAAAGCAGGGCAAAGGGGCAGAGATCAGATCGAAGAGGAACCACAAACCTCAACAGCCAAGGTTAGTACACCGATCATTTGAATTCAATCTCCTTGTGTGTGTTAGATGCATGGAATATGTAATGATGAGAAACCTTCTAACTATCAAAACATAAAATTTGGATGTTATAACAGAACATGAATCTAGAAAGAAGAACAAGGCAGCAGAAAATGTTAGAGGCACAATATCAAATTCAGAACTATAAGGAAATGATTCGCCGAGAAGAAAGCAAGAATGATATAAAATTACTCCTAATCCAAAACAGTTAACACAAACAATAAATAAATGAGAACTAATGGCTTCTTCATTTTCTTGCAGGTTTCAATTGCTTCCCTTATGCAACTAATACAAGCACCAGTCGAGTTTGATCAACTACTTAAGGTAAGAAACACAATTCAATGATGCAATGAAAAGAAGAAGAATCTGATAAAAAGCTATATAAGTAGTCAGCTGCTTGCTTTTTTTATGAAGTAGAATAATATGTATGTCACAACAAGTAGATGTGATGATTATCCAACATCAATAAACTCACAAGAAGCAATTAAGGAAGTGCAGTCAACTCCTTACCAAATATTTGCAGGCACAAATTGTTACAGTGACCTTTCAAATACCTACAGATACAAAAAGGTGAGCAAAATCATTGCTCAGAATCAAAAAAATGCCAACATAAGAAGGTTGTTTTCGACTAAAATATATTTCAATGCAGGGAGGCTACACTGAACTTATGATGGAACAGATCAGGAACTCTCAGAAAGATAATCAGACTGACTAGAATACGCTGGTAAAATTTATAATACCAGTACACAAAAATTATAATTCAGACATATGTAAAATACACACATATGTGCAATGTAATTTTAGCATAACAGTACTTTAATTTCAATGCTTTATTATAAACTGTGCAGCAACATGAAGAGATGCAAGGATCATTAACAAAGATGATACTTGAAAATGACAGGAATGAGGTAAAACTATATTATATATGCTTGTCAAACTAGTTGTGTTATATTATAAATGGTAACCATTCTCATTATCAAACAAATAAAACAGAATATGAGACTTGAAGATCTGGATGGAATCTTTGGACCACAAACTGACTTGTCAATATCAGAGTCAAGGATGTCATATGAGGTAGGTACAGACAGCTGAGCCAATTTGATTACATTTATAAGCAATACAAATATGTACTGGCATCAAAGTAAAACTTATCTTTGCAAAAACAGGATGGAGAAATAGCGATCGTCACTGATGATGATGGAGCAACGACAAGCATGGCTGGTGATGGTAGATCTGAAATTCAACAATACCATTGGCAAACTGATGTATTCAATAACATGGACATTGATGAGGTACATAAAAATGATCTCTTCAACTATTTCAGTCCACACAAAAAAAATTATTTGTATTATAAATGACATTACTTAGAAACTAAGACTGCTGCTAATATATTTACAGGTGCAGCATGAAAATCAAGAAGACTAACCAACAATGGGAGAAAATGACTTGAGGATCATAGCAACAGAACCAACAAGTTCAGATATTACATCAGCTATAACAGATGACAATGAGCATGTAAATGGCAGCCAGGAACTGACGGAGGAAGAGATTGAAGAATTCATAAAAAATGAGTAGGTTGCAGCATCTGAAGGCAACAATGCACCAATTAACAGCAAGTACACCCTACAGCTATCGATGGAATTTAAGACTAGGGATGATGCTCACCATTTCTTCAACTTCTATGCGTTCCTAGCCAAATTTCAAGTTGCCATAACACATATGACAAGAACTCAAAGTAAGAAGAGAAATAATGAGGTAGTCAAAGTGACAATGAGATGCACTCGTCAAGGAAAAGAAAAGGAACCAAAGTGTTTAGAGCAAGAAGACGCTGAAGTAGACAAGGATGTTGGAAACAAACTGGTAAGAAGGAAAATAAATGTTCAGCAGAAGTCATATTGTCCTTGTATTATGATGGTGAAAGAAGAAGGAGGTATATGGAAGATTAAAACTCTTGATTTGGAGCATAATCATGAGCTATGCCCTGGAGACAGGGATCAACTATTTTCTGGTCACAAGTATATGACAGAAATGGAAAAATGACTTATCAAGACTCTGAACGATAACAATATCCTGACTAGGAAGATGGTTTATATTCTATCGTATCTGAGAGGGAGGCTTATAGCTCTACCGATGAAAAAGAAAGATATCAGCAACTACAGGACAAGGCTGAACAAAGAAGTTAAAGGATCAGATATGACACAAGTACTTGATTATTTTATAAAGAAACAAACTGAGGATATGTCTTTCTTTTACAAGTTTGATTTAGATGAGGACAAGAGAGTGAGAAACTTGTTCTGGATAGACTGTTCTTCTATGAAATATTATGCAGATTATGGAGAATGTGTAAGTTTTGACACGACATATATGACCAACCGATACAACTTACCATTTGCACCATTTGTTGGAATCACAGGACATGGGCAAAGCTGTCTTTTCAGATGTGCTTTCCTGCATGATGAGACAGTGGACACTTTTAAGTGGGTATTTCAAACTTTCCTTGAAGCAATGGGAGGAAAACACCCTCAAACAATCATCACAGACCAAGACATGGCAATGAAATCAGCAATAGAGCAAGTCTTCATAAACACAAAGCACAGAAATTACTTGTTCCACATAAAGACCAAATGCTACAATAAGAATATCAAGGTCTTTGCAGCAAACGAAGGACTATATGAAGACTTCGAAGATATAGTGAACAATAGTCTAATAGTGGAAGAATTTGAACGATTTTGGAAGAGAATGATTGAGGAAAGAAACCTTCAAGGGAATCACTACTTTTCCAAAATATGGGAAATGAGGAAAAGGTTTATCCCGGTCTACTACAAAAATAACTTCTTCCCTTTCATACAGACCACATCTAGGAGTGAGGCAACAAATGCGAGGTTCAAAGACAATGTAGGGCCAACCTATAGTATCATTAGCTTTCTGAAAGAGTACAATCGGATTGTTGATACCATAAATCGAGCAGAAAGGCTAGAGGACAGCTATAGCAAGCAGAAAAGGCAAAAGAAATCTATATTCGGCTATAGAATAGAGCAGCAGGCACAATAGCTATACGACAGAAACATATTCAAAAAGTTCCAGCTACAACTGAAGGCAACATCAAGGCTGAACTACCAGGAAACCGAAGATGGAAAAATATTTGAGGTGTGGCAAAAAAGTAACCAGATTTAGGAGGTTCATAGGTTCAGGAGATATATAGTAAACACTGACCTAACAGAAGGCGAAGAAGAATTTACCTGCATATGTGCAAAATTCAGCAAAGATGGGATACTCTGCTCTCATATCCTGAAAATAGTCATTGAAAAAGAAAGCAGCACAATTACAGACAAATACTTCTTAGATAGGTGGAGAAAAAAGGATATGAAGGTGCATGTTGAAAGACAAGAAGAAGAAACAGTTGCAACAAGCTCATTGTTGAGATTCAATATATTATCTAGGAGATCACCAATACTGAATTCAAAAGGATCAAAAAATGAGAAAGCCATGGAATACCTTATGGCAGAATTTGACAAGATGGAAATCAGTTTAGATAGAATGTTATCTGCTCAGCAAACAGGTTAAGCACAAAATGACCAGCAAGGAAATGAAGAAAGAGAAACTATAGCAGCACAAGCTGGAGATATACAGACTGAAATAGATGATCCAGAAAGAATTCAAAGAAAGGGAAGGCCACCTAAGCCTGTCAGAATGAAGACACATATAGAAGAAATAAAGAAGAAACTGGTGGCAGCAGAAAAGAAGAAAAAGAAGAAAACAAATGACACAGACAGTGCAGGTATAAAATTTCAGGACATACAAATAAAATTTTAATACATACAAAATAGAATTTGAATCCAAATGCAAAAATTCTTATTTATGTGAACTAATAATATTTTGTAGGCTCCCCGGTGAAGCCAAAAAGAAAGAAGAGGAAGGAAACATCAAATGGTAGCACTGATCCCGAAGCCACAACACACTAACGACATGGTGATCAAAGACATGCAGCAATTCACGATGATCAGCAGATAGAAGCAAAATTTAAGTAGCCAATATATTTATGTAATTTATGTAATGAGTAGGATGTTACAAACCTTAAATTAAATTATGCCTAGATCTAAAATTACATATGCTAAGCACTACAATTGCAGTTCTCAATATCTGCAATTTACATTATCGGTGATTGCAATTGTGTAACCGAATTTTATATTTGTCTTGTTTTCATCAACAGCAGGTAATAACAGTAACAGAGCACTTGAAAAAATCAGTAGTATGTTGCTCCTACAGGCACCAACATGTCTGCTAGGACATTTACTAACCTTATTGTTGAAGTTCCATCTACCATTGTGTGTTAAATTGTCTTCACCATTCCCAGCTTTAAGCTGAACAAAAAAAGACAGTTATAATGTTTACGCCTTCAAAATTCCATGAGCATTGTCAAAGGCTGACAGGCCTCCAGAAATTGATTGCAATTTTGGTAACGATCAGAAGAGGTGTGTGTTGACACTCGAAGTTAAAAGCTGACAGGCCTTCAGACCTACACTGTTTGCACACACATGTAAATGAAAAGATAGTAGCTAGTACCTTGACAATATTGTCTGCATACTTCATCACCATTGATACAGCAATTCCACTGCAAAACAAATATAAATACTCGATTTGATTGGGAAGAAAATAAGAAGGATGCGGCTAAGACCAACAGGGCAATAGTGAAAACAATTAATATGATCCAACTGTCAGTACCTCAGAGCATGGTTAAGAATCATCAAAACTGTAATAAACGAGTAGCCATGAAAAAAGCCTCTGCACCAGATGGTACATTCAAATGGAATGGTCGATATCATGAACTGTAACAGGTAACATTAATGAAGCACTTGTAAAAAAAATTCTGCACTAACTTGTTCATAACAGCATCGAAGTCCTGGACACAAATTGCAACCAAATTGAATAGCATCCCAAATATGTACAGCCAAAAATTCTGTGCATTTATATTTCTTGAAGGATGTTTCTTGATGATAACCTGGATTGTTCAAAACATAAAGGAATATATTACATTCCTAAAGAAATCCATTGATATTTCATATCAAATGTATTTAAAAAAACAAGAATACAAATGATGAAAAGAGGAGTAGTAGTAGTATGGAGTCACAAACTTCTGTATATACTCCTGCAAAACCACTTAGAAGAGCCATCACCTGCAAAAAGGGGAAAAGAGCATTCAGGTAGTTGTTAAGCACTTCCTCTAGTATGTCCAAAAGACAGGATCGATTATTTTTTCTGCTTCACTCACAATTGCCATCACCCAACCTTGAATAGGGGTCTGAAGAACATGGTCTGACCTGGAAAAGGACAGATAAGAAAAGAATGAGGGGGAAAACAGGCATACGAGGGACTGAGCTGAGCAGTAGTGCAGCCAGCACATAAAAGAATAAATGCAGCCCACTGAATTTCACTTAACCTGCATTAGTTCAACCATCCTAAATTAACAATGGAAAGCAGTTACTGGGGAAGAAAATATTAAAATAACTGGAAGGAATGAAATGGAAAACAAAGAGGTTTTGTTATGATGGCCAGTTAAGAGGGTAGCAAGGTATTAGATTCAACAAATGCGCTAGTTTCAGATATCAGAGTTAGGATTTGCATAGTCCATTAAGCAACCAGTTTCTCAAGTTGAACAGTTCAATAGAGTACGGATTCAAACCTAATGATGACAATTTATTTTAGAGATTGAAGTTCACCACAACTCTTTCATCACAGAACTATACTTCATGTCTTCTAGTTTTAGCATCCAGCGTTGCATCAAAGATTTCAAGTGAAAGCGAACCCAATGACATAGTGGATGTCACTTGTTACCAAAGAAAATTGATAAAAAAGAACAAGCTCATTAGACTTACTTTTTCTTGAGAATTATACTATACAGGGCACCAGTGCTGATAATATTCAAGTTCTTCAGAATCTGGTAAGCTGGTGCATCCACATATGCAAAGATATAATACTGACAACCACAGAAGCAGGGAAAACATGGTTATGTTTTGTTTATTTTTTCTTTTTTTTAAATAAAAAAATCCTACATCAGAAGGACTGGGCAACTGGACATACCTGCAATAAGTTCTTCACCAGGTAAAGCATTGCAGGAATGGGGTAAACTCTAACTTCATCAAACGATGTAGTTAACCTGAAAATAATAAAACCAAAGGTCTAGAAGGTGAAAGAAGACAACACACCCCTAATATGTACTATCGAGAACGACAAGCATGGTAAAATCATCACCTATTATCTTCTGTAACACCTTGACTGTTCCATGTCCTGTACAAGGCTACAAGTGACAGTAGACATTTCAAAGCTTCCACCTAGACATTCAGAAAACAGAATACATAACCACATCCACAATACTGAAAACTCCTAAAGATATAGTCACTGAGAGAATTCAAGCATTTTGCTCACCGAAAAATTTGCTGTTGTGATACTATATTCATACTTTCCAGCTCTTTTCGACCATACAATCAATATTGCCTGGGAACTTGTTAGCAATGTCAATGCAAGTGTAACAATGGACCTGAAAACCACATTGCCGATACAACAAATGATTTTCAGAAAGAATGAAATTTAGTAAAAATATTGCAAGAAATAAGCCTTACTTTAGCTTCCAACTATCCTTGCCCTTCGGGCCTCCTGCAGTGCTAAGAGTCGAAGTTGCTGTATCTGTAAATGGTATAGGTATTAATGCTAAGAATATCCCATATACAGCCCATCCGGAAAAACTACATCTGCATGATGAATCAAGAGCTTACTGCTAGAAAGAGATCTCCTATCAAAGCTCTCTATGTCCTTTTTGGATACGTCATCGCTCTCCTTTTAGACGGGCCGGGTCAGACAAAAGACAGCTTGTCAGTGCATGCTCTGTTATTGAAATACAAGATTATTGTAAGCCCATTTTTCTCGAAAAGGAAAGCAACTATTGCCAGCGTTTAACTTTACGTATGACCAATGACAAACATCAGCAAGATAAAACAGTACAGGACAATTTTTTAATGTCTAAACCATACTGGTCACTGCTAACACATAATAGCAGGCACAAATTATTTCCCAAATTATGTTTACAAAAACAAAGGATGAATCAGATGGCTTGTGTATCAGAAAAGGTCCGATTGCAAGTGCATGGATGGATAGAAATGCTGCACTCACAAACTCAGCCGTTAAATAGCCAAATGTAAATTTAACGTTAACGACTTGTAGTCAGCCATGAGCAATATACACTGATAGAATAATCACTCACCTGCTAATGCCTACATGGGTACATACCATCTACCAGACTCAACAGTAAATGGGAGTGAAGCAGGCAACTGTGCCTAGATGAGAAATATGAGATTGAGACTTCAAATCAGACAAAAACGAACCAAAAATGCCTAGATGAGAAATCGGACAAGGATAAAAAAGAGGTGTGTGTTGACACAAATCACAATTAACAGATTTTAAGATGTGTTAGCACAAATCACAAGAGACAATTTTTTCTGTGGAAGGACAAGGACAAAATACAGATTTCAACATGTTTTAACACAGATCACAAGAGACAATTTTTTCTATGGATATTGCACTTGTTAAACACCATAATTGTAGTATTTTAAGTGTGCAATTTATTACTTATAAATGTGCAATCAAGAAATGGATACTAAACACAGCTTTCTTGTATAGTGTATGCATATATGCAACACACAATTAAAAGATGTGAGCTCCTACTATTCCACTACAACAGCCACAAGAATGTTTGAACTTTGAAACACCAGATAGTGAATCAGACATTGAGGTTGGGAAACAGGCCCTCTACTATTAGTTGAGGAGCAATAATCAACTCAACGTAGAGAAGAAAAAGATTGAAAGAGATATTACTAAGCAGTAACTGGACCAGTCATTGAAATAACAAAGAGTAGAGGTAGCTAATACTACCAGTTTCCTCCCACTTACCTACCCCACCATACAGACTTACAGAATATAAAACATGCCAGCGATCTAGGACCAGGACAGTAGTGGCCTAACCAACACACGAGAGAATATTTGAAGGTAGGAGGAGCTGAGTTTGTGGGGTCTATGTTGACACAAATCACAAATAACAGATTTCATGATGTGTTAGCACAAATTACAAGAGAGATTTTTTTTCTATGGAAGGACAAGGATAAAAAAGAGGTGTGTGTTGACACAAATCACAATTAACAAATTTCAAGATGTGTTAGCATAAATCACAAGAGACATTTTTTTCTATGGAAGGACAAGGACAAAAAAAAGAGGTGTGTGTTGGCACAAATCACAACTAACAAAGTTCAAGATGTGTTAGCACAAATCACAAGAGACATTTTTCTATGAAAAAATAAGGACAAATAAGAGGTGTGTGTTAACCTTGCTGATTTCCTCCTTGAGGGCACTGACATACTCCTCAGAGATCCTGCAATGTGAATTTCCAATAAGAAATACAGCCAAAATACAGACAAGTGAAGTATAAGTATTAAATGTTACTCACTTTTTCACCTTGTACTCACGGCGGACCCTCCTGAGCTCCACAGTCTGCGGGAACGAACCAATTGTAGTCATGGGAAGGACGGGGAGGTTGAGCTCCTTCTGTTGGGCATCCAATCTAGCACTAACGGTGGTTGCACGGCTGTGGTCAGAGCCCTTGAGAGCAGCAACCTGTAATAGTATACAGAAAGAGGTTGGTACACATTAAAATTGGACTAGCAGGTGTAAGCTTTTAAGCCTCAGGCAAGGTACTCACAGCCTTTTGGACTTCTTCATTGGTCACATGGGGAGAGGATTTCCTCGATGCCTGAGCAGCAGCATTTGCTACAAAGTAAGCTTGTAGATGACATTTGTAGAAATGAATAGGCCAGTATAAGTTTGTATGCAGGAAAAAGAAACACCAAGGACTAGTTAAGACAGCAGAGAATGAGAACAAAACTGCCATACCTCATCCTTTTGACCAGCCAATGCCTTCGCAAGAGCATCAACCTCAACAACCTTCTGGGCAGCAAAAGCAAGCCAAGACTTAATCTCGCTGTCAAGCTTAGTCTCGTTCACAAGATCCACAGCGGTGTGCATGAGTGAGCAGGAAGTTGATACAACAAGCTTGTCTGAACAAATGGTAGTCATTATCAGATATTGCCAACAGTAACCAAATCTAATCTAACGATGGATAAACAGTGAAAGTATGATTACCCTTCCCAACAATAGCCTCAAGAGACTAGAGAGTGCTGAGAGATGTAGCAAGATCATCAGCCCAGATGTTGCGTCCATCCACAACACCAGCAAAGAGGTACTTTCTAGCAGGGAAACCAGCACTCGTGACAAGCCCAAGAGTTTGGGTTCCACGGACAAGATCAAAACCATAAGCAGTCACACCGCTCATAGATGTTAAGGTCCTGCATTCAAAGAACAGTGAGTATGCTGTCATTACAAAAGGGTCTAGGAGGAACAATGGTTGCAAAAAGGGTGAACTAGCGACATGAATAACATACTTTTATGATTCAGCAGGAACATCAGCAAAATAAGTCTCGACAAGCACATTCAATCCAGAAAGTGCAGATTCAAGTTCTGCGTATGTAGCAGAGAATGCAGCCAACTTGTTAGAATCAAGGTCGAGGACAAGAGTGGGCTCATCAAACTGAATCCATGAAGCCCCAGCTGCCTTCAACTCAGCAATGACTTCCCTACAATCATCATGCATCAAATTATCAACTAAAAATTCAAGGGCCAACAGTAGCTAGTAACTTGTTTATAATCTTACTTATAGACAGGGAGGATGCTGCTAAGAAGGGAAAGAAGAGGGAATCCCTTCTCCACACCCTTGGCAGGCTTTGAGAGCAACAGGTATGAGATTGGTCCAATAAGTACTGGCACGGTATCAACACCAAACTGCATGAGGCGACAACATATAAGCCATACAAGCAAGTAGATGAAATCCTTGCAAGAAAAGGCACCTGTTTTTATATTTCAGAGTAAACAACACAAAAGAAATAATGCAACCACTCTGTGTGCCCCACTGCTTATGACACAGGAAAAATGAAAATACACTAAACTCGGAATCATTTTCAGACAATCTACAATAGAGTAAAATAAGAAAAACAAAACAACAAAAGCAAGATCAGACCAACTTGTCAGAGGCACAATACAACTCAGGAAACATTCTTACTGTAGCCTGAAATTGTCATTTTCATGAAGAAAGCCATTTTTGGTCAATGTGTCAACGCTCAAGTTCAAACAATGAACTAGAAAGCTCAAAAGTACCATGTTTCTTTGCAACCAATTTGATCTGACAATATCATAATAACAAGCTTCCAAAATGTTACACCAATTAGGTATCTGAATGTACATCCTAGTTTTTGTGTTAATCCAAAATTACTAATTAAGTGCAGGATTAAAAATGAATGATCACTACTAGTTTGAGGTTCAATTAGCTGAAGGCAGCATGCTAAACTATCAAATGACTTTATCGAGTAATTATGATGTCAAAAGAAATAGAAATGTATTAGCAACCATCAGACAATCAAGTACACAAGTAGGAAATTAACATTAGGAGAATAGGTTAGCACATTAAACTGAGATAACAGAAATATAATGAGTGTATCGTACCGCCTTAGCCTCCTTGTATTCGTTAACAACCTTGTGAGAAGTGTAGGAGAACTTGGTGTTAGGCCCAATTCAGGGACAATAAAATGACTGTAAAAATAGAACAAAGTTTGTCAGCAAAAATATTCAATACAAAATCTGAAACTAAAATTACCATTAGTAGCAGGCAAAGGACTTACTAGTTGGTGTCGAACCATTTGGTCATCTCCATAGCAGGGACAGTGGCATTGCCCCTGGCCATGGAGAAGTAGGTGTCAAACCCAATCTCTCCTCCAGCCTATGAGTAGCACTCTAGGACAGCGCCGAGCATGGCGGTGTGTGTTGACACAAATCACAATTAACAGATTTCAAGATGTGTTAGCACAAACAAATCACAAGAGACAATTTGGAGCACACAATAACAGAGAAAGCACACACTAACCGGATCAGACCGTCATCTTTACAAGAATAATAGGGACCTCCACAACCCTCAAGCTTGTCCTTGTCTTCGCTATCAAAGGTTACTACACTCACACATAGTGGACAAAAAAAGACACACTAACACAGAAGGACATAAACTTAGAATAATGGTTCAAAAAACAGTTAACATCAAGCGTCCGAACAAACCATCCAACCAAATATTATCATCCACTTTAGTTTAGCCTCTTGACTGTAGATTAATATTTACAACCATCTGAGCACCAACTATTCTCATCAACGTAGCTGCTTCTTTACAAAGCACCATGCACTCATAGCATGAACCTACACACTACATGATAGGAACCCAAACACAAGATCCAAACACAACACGCAGGTCATGCTCTCCTATAGTACTGTTCGTAGACTTGAGAAAAAAATATTAGAAAAAAAAATCAATTGAGTACATGATGGAACAATACACAAAGTGACATTGCAACTAGTACTACCTCATCATCATATTTCATCACTTTATATCGACCATCATCAGAACTATTGTATTAATTGAAAATCATGTCATTAACGTACTTGATACGAAGATGCCCAATATCAACTTCAGAAAACTTGTCCATCAAATAGACATTTAACTCCCAAAGCTCTAGATTCTTCATCGCAAAGATACCACTATCATTGCTAAAGCTGAAACAAGATATGAGAAAGACAAGACAGAATATTATAAGCACCACACAAAATGATATGATCTAAAAAAATAAAAAAGACTGTACACTACCTACTTCTTAGTCTGCTAAGGTACATCTGCATAGATAACTTCATATCCATGGAACCCAAAGTCAATTTGAACAACTTCACTCTAGATTGTGGTCAAGTTTGGTATCTAAAAGCAGGTAGAGGAAATAATTAGAGTGTAGATATATATTTTTTCTTATTTGAACAAAATTTCACATTGCATTCAAACAAAATAATGTGAATCCATGTGCTGCTGCTACTTACAAATTCATCACAGACAACTTTATGGAAATGTGAGTCTGCTCCAAAATATAGAGTACAGGAATCCAAGATTATAATCAATCTTCGAGTGATATAAACAACAACCACATACCACCGATCATGGAAGAGAATTAGAAAATAAAGCTGACAAAATAACACAAAATGAAAAAGAAGGGATTATTCGCACAACTGCAATGCACACAACATATGTGCTAAAGCTTAAAAAAATAAAAGGATGTGTTACTCACATATTGGTTGTATGCTAATGACCTTGCACGACCAGCACCCTTAAAGCATTTCAATGCATTATCATATAGCTCCTTCTCCTTGCTATCATTAGGACCGTGTTTTCCAATAAAATAGTCCTACAAAAACATATTGGTCAATATTATTTTATTTGATATAGTTACCACATGTAATTGAGAAAAAAAGAGAAACAAATGACACTTACACCAACTTTAGAGAAGAAATAATGTTTGTAAGAATTCTTAGGGTGTTTCCTATGGAATAACAATATGCACAAAGCATTTACTACAAAGTAATGGACCTTTCCTTAAGGCTTAAGAGAACTTGCAAGTGCACTTAATTTCACAACCACTTGCCCATAATCGATTACTCAAGACTGAAACAAATGAAAACATTTCATAATTACTTGATTCAAGTGTACTCAAGAGTGGTGAAAACGCTAAGGACGTTGTAAACATTGAAAACTTACTTGGAATGTTCAGTTTCTGCCATCTTCAAAACAACCTCATATACGTCAGTTTCAAGTCTGGAGACTGTTATCTTCGAATGAGGCATCATATAAGGGCTCAACTTGTATTTGCTTAGGATCACCGTCCTCCTAGGACGATGAACAACCAACTTTGCACTAGAAGAGTACCAAGGACCTTGGTTTGAAAAGGACTCAGAGTTGTCTGATAAACCATTGCTTCCCATACTTTATGCAGAAACAGAAGTCCCACCTCAATGGGATGGAAGAGGTGCAGGTGCCTTCAAAATCAAGAAAAAAAACATAAAGTTGTTTGAAAATCATAAACTAAAAATTGACATAATAGGGTTCAAACTATTTCATTCTATTCTCCAAATACCTAACATACAAGCACACAAACAAACACGGCTGAGAGGTATAAAGAAGGGGACAATAGAAATGCTTCTATTGCCTTTATTGTCAATATATACAACACTAGTACAACTAAGGTACACTAGAGTATGGATACTACTACTACTTGTACTAGCTATTACATGACTGAGAACAGCCCCAACTACTAACAATTGTCCTTCCACTACCATGGCTGCACCAAAAGCAAAATCAGCAGGTTATCTCACAAGACAATTGTTCCAAATTGATAAAACTAAAAATGCCAATTTACAATGTCATAGTGTTCTCCAGAAGGGCTGATTGTAGCTAGAGGAACAGGAGCAGTTGGATCTTCATCAGTTTCAGAATAATCAGTAAAAGGTAATGACTCCATATCGACAAGGTCCTAATAAAAAAATACTACCATATTAGTTATAGAAAAGAGACAAAAGAGAACACAAGATATGTCACAATACAAAATTGATCCAATCTAATAAACAAGCTTACATTTTCAACATTATCATTTCTCTCGGTCTCAACAGTTTTATGATTGCTCACGCTACCGCTTGGACCAAATGGATTAGAACTCATCCTATCAATAAAAGTCCAATTTTCTGGTCCAGGGCTAAATCGGAAGTAGAAGCTGCTCTCAGATTGAATGTATCAAAAGTGAAAATAAATCAGGTGCTATAGTACAGTGAATAAGACAAACATATTACAACCACGATTTTACAAAAAGAACAAGTTACAAACATATTACCACAGAATTGATTTTTTTATGCATGTCATTGGATACAGCAAGTCGAATCCCAAATATCACTCGATCAATAGGACAAGCTGTACTAGCACATGATAATTGACCAACAGGACGCCACAGTTTAGGGCCTTCAACATAATTTCCCAAATCATCCTCAGATTCAAACATTCTAAAAGATGAAATGCTAGGACTATTAAAGTAAGGAGCCTTAATCTTTATAAAAGGTTTCTCAACAGCTGCTTTCCCTGGTTAATAAAAAAGAAAATGGTAAAGAAGATTGAAAATTACAGGTGACAACAACGGATATTGCACATGTCAAATACCATAATTGCTTTATTTAAAATGTGCAATTTACTGCTAATAAAAGTGCAATATAAAAAGTGCTAACCGTTAAGAATTTCAAAAGTGCAATTTACTGCTAAAGAGAATGCAATCTACAAAATAGGTACTACTGTTAAGATCCGGAGCAGGAGTTGTATTTTCATCCAATTCAATTTCTTTTGAACTGCAGGGGATACTTTTTTTATCTGAAACATGAGGAATAGCACTTGAAGCAGCTTGGGCATTCTTCACTCCACAAAGACCGTGACCACTCAGATAACCAATAGGATTATTTGGACTGGGCGCTTCTCCCGTTTGCCCTACACAGAGACCATGCTCAAACATGTGCCCAGTTCATATATCATAGATTTGTTAAGCATTTTTTTCATCAGCAGAACAAACCTTGGGCCTTCTCAACCGTACTCATCGAGGGGGCAGCAGTAGCTGCACTAGTTGTTTCGCCTTCCTGAACCATAGGAATCAAGGGGGAGCAGCACCTCCACTAGTTGTTTTGCCTTCCTGAACAATGGAAAACAGATGTAACAAGTCCAGTCAGTAGGATATTTCCTTTACTTAATCACTGCCTTAGTACTGTCTAGCAGGATAAGACACAAGAGAAGACCAGAGCACACTATCACATGGATAAGCATTCAGCTTCCAGTGTCATCCATCAAAAATAAAAAACAACATTGACAAACACATACTCACTTTTAGATGAAGCTTCTAACGTTTACTTGCACCTTTAGAAGTTTGCACTAGGACTTCCTCAACAATTACAGGATTGTCCGCCGTACCTACAATTCTAGCATTATCAACATTTGTGCGACTAAGGGGGGCTTTGCGAAGCCTTGTAGAGAGTCTTCGTCGAGTCATAGAGCCTACACTGTTGGGACTCGAAGATTGGGATGCTTTGGTTTTTCTCTTGCTATTCCTTGTACCTGAAGCTGCACCTAAAAATATACAAAAAAATATATGAGCAAGAGATACAAAAGTTAACTGAATGCTGAAACAATGTTACAGAACACTTCATCTACCTAGAGCTGGTGAGTCATTGGAAGGAAGAATTTTAGTTGACTGGGATGATGCATTTTTTTCCTCTTCCGATTCGTTGCGCCTGATTCTGCACATGAAAAATGTGCATAAAGAGTATGAATAAGATATACAAAAGTTAATTCAATGCTGAAACAAATGAAATAGAACACTTCATCTATCATGAGCAGATGAGTTACTCAAAGGAAGAATCTCAGTTGGCTAAGAAGCAGCACAATACTTAGTACCAGAAGCATTGTATAAGCCATCTGATTCCATTTTCTCAGTCACAGAAGCTTCTTCCTTGGGAAGGACATCTTCCACAATGCCATCTATACCAGTAGTAGCATCAACTTCTTTTCACAGCTGTTTTACCTCTAACAGCAGTCATTCTCGGATCCAAGACATCTTCCGGAACAATACCATCTGCTGGACATGGTAGTGGGGCTTCATCTTCAGCAGGCACAACATCAACACCTCCATCATTAGCATTATCATGTGCTGGAGAAGCCACTCTTGCATTAGAATTCTGAGCCTCAGCAGGTGGGTCGGCGGCATGACAATAACGCTCATGCATGTACTTGAACATTTTGGCAACAAGTGTGCCGGGACTCCTATAGCCAAGTCTTGTAAAGTGGTTTTCGAAAAGCTCACACATAGCATATTTGTCCTGTAATGTCAAGTTAATAGTGCCATATAAATCATGTATTTTTCAATATAAAAGAATACTCATAAACATACTGGACAAGGCACCTACCTCTATACAGATGAAATCACAATGTTAATCTAGAGTATTCCTAAAGGAATCACGAGCATCTGCCGGTAGGTATGTTTCTGCATAGCAAGTGTCCTCAATAGATTTCACCTACACAAAATGTATTCAAGTCATCCAGTGATCTCAAAAACAACAAGAGATGTATGTGTCATGTAATACAACAAGAGATCTCAAAAACACTGAAATCATCACATAGTTTGGCGGTGATATAACAGACAACACTTACCAGGCGCTTTCCATACTTCTCACCAGACACATGATCATAAGAAGCATATTTGTTAATCATCGAGCCCTTCTAACAGAGGATCCTTGGTAGATTTGGGGGGAGCTCATTACGTTTTCCAAAGTTGACAAAATCAAGATAATAAGCCTACAAAAGATTTCAAAGACATCACTAAAATAGGGTACATATCCAAGACAAACAACAAAATACAGAGAAGAAAGGAGCAACACAAAAACACTTACAACAAGAAAGTATCTGCAGCCACCAATAGTGCTTCTATTCTTTTTTCTGTACTTTGAAATCAAAGCAAACAGCCAATCAAACACAAACTTGGACCAATCCCATTCTTTCACCTTAGATACATCAATCAAAGCACCAAGGTACTATGGGCTGGGAAGAGTGTTGCACACAGAAAAGTGGACAAAGCAACAACAATAAAGTACCCAAACACATCATCATCTGACAAAGTGTCACCTAACAACTTCTCGCCAAAGGTCTTGATCAGGGGCAGAGAAGCCTCATCGATTTCAGAAAGAAACTTGGTCTTTGTAGAGTCATTATGATTTTCCCTAATGTCTTCACCACCTATTGGAAGGCCTAAGAAAAGATGAACTGCCTCTGTAGAAAATGGGATCACTTTCCCTCCAACAACTATGTCACAACAATTCAAATCAACTTGATCTGCTATCCACTGCACAAAGCCTCTAGGTGCAGAACAACCATCATACTCCAGCAAGATACCGAAACCCTGATTTCGAATAATCTTCTTCTTACGCTCATCCAATTTGACAATTATCTTTCCAAAATACTTACTATTGAACTTAGAGGATGCTCTCTCCGATGTACTTGTAGCAGCACTTGATTTCCCTTTACCCCTGCCTTTGACAGTTCTATTAATCTGAAAACCGATGCAAAAAAATAATATAAAAATTCTAGTTAAGCTACTAAATTGAGTAAACATGATGACAAACAAAAAAGAAGATTAGTTAGGTACTAAATTTACCTTTCCAGAACATGTCCGGACGCCAGACCATCTTGATTTCCCTTTGTTGTCAACAAACTTAGCAAACTGAAAGAACAAAAACAAAATAAATGGCTTGCATCACACTACAAAAGATAGGGTGTAAATATATTATCATTCTTTCAACTGTTCTGGCTTAAAGAGAACAATAGTACCTAGATAACTAGACGTCAAGGAATAGACAAAATATTAACATAAAAATGATTTTCCTGGCCTAAGAATTTTGTAACTAGTCTATATTAGACAACTGCGCTACAATTTAAATACAGGAATCTTCACCACACAAATTTCAGAACATACTCCAGATAAGGCTTCCTGCACATGCTTGAAAGTCTTTAGCATCTCAGCAGTATCAATATCATCATCTGTGGGATTTCGATCCTAAAAAAGGCAACAACATATATCATATTATTATAATACACAAGTGCACAAACAAAACAAAATCAAGTGAACTTAGTACCTCGCCAACATTCATAGAATCAGAGTTGTTGTCTTCTTCAGAGTTCATAGCAAAGTAATCCTCACTCTCACCATTTCCAGACTCAGCATCAGAAAGAAACTCATCATCATCCATGGCTACACAACATAACAAAAAAAATTGGTTAATGACCTCATTGCTAGCTGCAGCCAATAAATCAAGAAGCAAAACAACTAGCTCGAAAAGTAATTGGACGCTTACAGAACAAATAAAAAAATAACTAAGAGCCTTCCTGAAAAAATAACCTGAAACTCCAAACAACTCAATGACATGAATTTTAGGACACAAAAAATGAACTAAGATCACTGGAATAAGTAGAGTCAAATATATTATATATCATAGTTCAATATAATAATTACAAGCCAGCAATATACTGAAAGTATCTGCAGCCACCAATAGTGCTTCTATTCTTCTTTCTGTACTTTGAAATCAAAGCAAATAGCCAATCAAACACAAACTTGGACCAATCCCATTCTTTCACCTTAGATACATCAATCAAAGCACCAAGGTACTATGGGCTAGGAAGAGTACTAGAGTTTGCACACAGAAAAGTGGACAAAGCAACAACAATAAAGTACCCAAACACATCATCATCTAACAAAGTGTCACCTAACAACTTCTCGCCAAAGGTCTTGATCAGGGGCAAAGAAGCCTCATCGATTTCAGAAAGAAACTTGGTCTTTGTAGAGTCATTATGATTTTCCCTAATGTCTTCACCACCTATTGGAAGGCCTAAGAAAAGATGAACTGCCTCTGTAGAAAATGGGATCACTTTTCCTCCAACAACTATGTCACAACAATTCAAATCAACTTGATCTGCTATCCACTGCACAAAGCCTCTAGGTGCAGAACAACCATCATACTCCAGCAATATACTGAAACCCTGATTTCGAATAATCTTCTTACGCTCATCCAATTTGAAATTACCTTTCCAAAATACTTACTATTGAACCTAGAGGATGCTCTCTCTGATGTACTTGCAATAGCACTTGATTTCCCTTTACCCCTGTCTCTGACAGTTCTGTTAATCTCAAAACTGATGCAAAAAATAATATAAAAAATCTAGTTAAGCTACTGAATTCAGTAAATGAAACGACCCCGATTTCCGTGAAGGGAAATCCACAGCGTCGAAGTGTAATAAGACCGTTGTAGATCATATTACCCAAATTCCAGTCGCATATCACATCCATACAACGATAATATCAGAGTACAAATAGTGCGGAATTACATAAATTATTACATCGCTGCATTGGCGGAATCAAAAGTAGCATTCATTCAGAACAGCTTGAAGATAAGATTGCCAAACTTGAGCGTAGGCATGAACCCCTTATCCGTCAAACTCCTCGGAGCTATACTCCTCAGCAGAACCTGTGTGCCAAAATTTATCAGTACGATTTGTACTGGCCACTCCCAACCCTATGAGCATTGCTTTGTGGAAATTGGATGCAAGTTGGATATAGTCAAAAGGAACCTATAAGGCTGGGGTTTCCTAAGCATTTAGCCTATCAAGTATATATAAAAGTATTGTCAAGTTTTAACACCATTCCCACACACATTCCACCCCATTCCCTTTCCAGAGCCAGGTTTTGATCCTGGGATCGATATACCACCATCTCCACACCATCACCATACCATCTCCATACCATCGCTCAGTCGACAGGCCAACTCCCTCTCGGCACTGTCTCAAGGCCCGTAGCCCCTGGCTACGACCGACACTCTCTCACGGGGGAAGAAGAGAAGGACTCATCTCTCTATCTAGTTTAAGCGAAACCCAGGAAAGGTCCATAGCCGACAATTCAGCATATGTATCGATCGATCAACCATACACTCTGCAGAAGTTTTACATAACCACAAGATCCGCCTTCCTCGCTGACCATCGTCAACTGGGATGATTCCGGCCACTTGCTAGCCTAGGATAATGCCACTCTACCATTCAGCCCTGGTACACCCCAAGTCTAGTCTGGGGTGGCTGAAACTGTGAGTCATGAGCCGGGTCCACAAGGTCTCCATGAAGTCTCGGAAGGGTGTGGGGGAAATCCTCCGTGCCCCGTACCTCCCTCACACTGTCCGCTATCAACCTAGCAGTAGTGGCAATATCTTACCAAGTAGTCCAGCCGTCCCGCACCATATAGGGCGAGTGGTACGTAAGGCTTCCCGGTGAATCTGAGTACTAGTAAGTCCTTAGGGGTGACCAAGCTAGAATGTCTTCATCAGGGTTTCCATTTACTGTGCCACCACAGCACCTCCATCCCGGGCTCCTCCCATCACAGGTTCACACCCAGGACCACCTCATATACCTTTTACCCACCATAGGTATCCATTCTAGGGGTGCCCAGGTAGCACCACACGGCATGACTTGCCCTAGGCTCGTCGTATACTCCAACTTGGTCGACACAACCCTCACCCTCCACACACCCAAGTCACACACACAGCACTCTCCCCATAGTCCAGATAACACCACGCATTAATGTTGTATAAGCGTAGTAGAAGTATAAGCAAATGAAATATAGCGGTAAGCGTGTGTCTAACCTAGGAGCAGGGTGTGCAGGGGTAAGGTTGCGTCAAGGTAAAGGCCATCAAGTAAGCATACTACCATGCAAGTCCTATCATAGTTTGATTATAACAGCAAAGTAAAGCAATAGCAGTTCTATTTTAGCCATGCGTAATAGGAGCTATGAGATTGGGTGGGATGTGGCACCTTCAGTGTAGTCATCTTCGTACTCCTCACGGTACTCATGATCCTCGTCCGTCTGATTCTCCTCTGAGTCTGCAAACGATCGCATTACAGTCGCGTTAGCGACGTCTACAGAATAGCACAAAGAAGCAATGGAAATTCGAAAGAGCCAAATGCACTCAAACATGGGTTCATTGCGTAAAGCTCGATTTTAGATGAATTTTGGTCCTGGTTTCGTATTTTTCTGAGGTTGTATGAATTAGTTATGAATTTCCGAAGTTTAAATCATTTCTGAAAATGGAAAAAGGCTGAATTAATCCTGGGCTGACACGTGTCACGCTGTGACTGGTCCATGTGGCATGCTGACGTCAGCATGATGTCAGCATGACATCATCGTCTCGGTTCTGAGCTGATAGGTGGGGTCCAGCTGACGTCAGCAACGTCATCAGTTCTGACAGGTGGGTCCAGGGGCTCTGGGGTCACTGACATGTGGGTCTGGTCAAAAGTCAATGTCAGTCAACGGTGAGTCAATGGTCAACGGTCTACGATCAACGGTCAGGGTCTCTGACATGTGGGGCCAGGGCTGCTGACGTCAGTAGCTGACATCACCGTGACGTCAGCATGACGTCACCTCGGCTGTGTTGCTACTGACATGTGGGTCCCGCGTGACGTCATCATGACGTCAGCATCTGACGTGTGGGTCCAGAGTGTCTGTGCCACTAACATGTGGGGCCAGGTCAACGGTCAACGTTGACCAGTCAACAGTCAACACGGACTAGGTCTCAAACGGGCTCCGGCGGGCTTCGGGTTGGGCCGGTCTGGGCCGGGCCGGGCCGGACACGTGGCAGGCTATGGCGCAGCCACGTCATAACCTTGGGCCTCCACTGGGCTATGGCCTTCGGCTATGGGCGTGAGCGTGGCTCACAGTGGACCAAGAGGCGCTGGTCCATGGACCGCAGATAGGTCTACGGTGGACCGAGTCCACCCTTCTTCTCTCAAGCGCGGTCCATGTGCACCGGGTGCATGCACGGGTGGCCGGCGAGGGAAGTTTTCCCCTGTTTCTCCCACGACTGTGCTCTTGCCGGCGGCGAGCTCGCTGGTGAGCCTCCGTGGCGGTGCTAGTGCACAATTGACGCGGGTGGAAGCTCCGCCGAGCCTCGACGTCTTCATTGGTGGGGTCATAACGGCGTGCGGGGTCCCGTGGTGTGCCGGCCACGACGGCAGTCTTCCGGGCACGACGGCGGCGTCGGTGAGGTGGCTATGGCCACGGTGAAGCGTCCTGGTGGGGCGTGTGAGTTTCCCGTGGCTCCAGCGAACAGGGCGGGCGAGTCAAGGAGGCGCCAGGCGCTCCCAGCGGTGCTGGCCACGGTGGTCTGGTGCTCTGGCCAGTGGTCTGGTGCTCTAGCCGGTGGTCTGGTGCTCCAGCGGTGGCCACGCCACGACGGCGGCGTTGCGAGCGCGGTGAGCGAGTGCTCTGCTTCGGCGTCCGTGGGGCTTAGAGGGGTCTACAGTGTCCAAGGGCTCGGTGGTGGTCGCGGTGTACGCGTGAGTGTGTTGTGCTTGTGTGCCTAGAGACCAGAGATGGCCTTGGCCTACGCGCCCACGGTATGGAGCACCATGGCTGGAGTAGCAAGGTTCGGCGGCGAGCAGGGGGAAGAACCGGGGGCTCACCGTAGGTGTTGTGGAAGAGGGGATGGCGATGCAGTGACGAGTTGCGGCCGTGTAGCTCCGGAAGCCGTGCAGTGCCGACCCGTGACCGTGATGACGACGACGGCGTCGCCCTCGGCTCCGGCGACTTCGGCAGCACGTGGGGGCTCCGATCCTCCTCTCACGATCTCCTTCTTGGCCCTCTACTCTCGGTGCGGTGCGGCTGCTGGGCCACCAAGCGGCGGCGGTGGCTGAGGGAGAGGCTAAGGCGCTGGGCATGAGCGGCGTGTGGGCTGGCTTTATAGCCGAGCACCATGCCCCCAATGGCGTCTGGTATCGTGCGGTGGAGAGGTGTTGGGCACATCCGACGGTGGCGCGAGGTTGCGTGACCACGGCGCATGGGGGGGGGCAAGGCCATGCCCCGGGCGTGACCCCTTGGCCCGCCCCTGCCACCACTGTCGGCCCTTGGTCGCGCGGGCGGTTGAGCGTGGCGTGAGGAAGACGACACTGTGCTGGAGTGTGGCTGACGCGTGGGGCCCGGTGGCAGCGGCTGCAAGTGAAACGGGGAAACACGCGGGCGGTTGAGGCGTGCTGGGCCAGCTCATGGGCCGCGTACGCGCGTGCGCCGGTGCAAGGTGGGCGCGGCTGGGCTGGCTGGGACGCGAAGCCAAGCAGGCCGAGCCGGCTGCGAGGCCCTCTTCCTCATTTCCTTTTTCTGTTTTCTTTTTCTTCTTCCTTGATTTGAATTCAAATTTGGTTTGAATAGTAATTACTTCATGGTGTGTTTCTTTAAAAAAATTGTTAAGCATAACATAAAACAAATAGAAATCCAAGTCACAATTTGAGTTAACAATGTATGCATCACTTTATTTGTTAGAATTTAAATAATCATAATCAACATATGACATGCCATGCTTATGTGTTGACTTGGGTGGGGGTTGGACCTAATGCATCTCTTAGGTTGGGTTTCTATACATGACACTCATCATCACATGGGAGTTTTAAGAAAAATTTTATAGTTGGTATTTTTAGTGTATGGATTTTTCAGATTGTTACAGTAAACATGGTGACAAACAAAAAAGAAGATTAGTTAGGTACTGAATTTACCTTTCCAGAACACGTCCGGACACCAGACCATCTTGATTTCCCTTTGTTGTCAACAAATTTAGCAAACTAAAAGAAAAAAAACCAAATAAATGGCTTGCATCACACTACAAAAGATAGGGTGTAAATATATTATCATTCTTTCAACTGTTCTGGCTTAAAGAGAACAATAGTACCTAGATAACTAGTCGTCAAGGAATAGACAAAATGTTAACATAAAAATGATTTCCCTGGCCTAAGAATTTTGTAACTAGTCTATATCAGACAACTGCGCTACAATTTAAATACAGGAATCTTCACCACACAAATTTCAGAACATACTCCAGATAAGGCTTCCTGCACATGCTTGAAAGTCTTCAGCATCTCAGCAGTATCAATATCATCATCTGTGGGATTTTGATCCTAAAAAAGGGAACAACATATATCATATTATTATAATACACAAGTGCACAAACAAAACAAAATCAAGTGAACTTAGTACCTCGCCAACATTCATAGAATCAGAGTTGTTGTCTTCTTCAGAGTTCATAGCAAAGTAATCCTCACTCTCACCATTTCCAGACTCAGCATCAGAAAGAAACTCATCATCATCCATGGCTACACAACATAACAAAAAAATTGGTTAATGACCTCATTGCTAGCTGCAGCCAATAAATCAAGAAGCAAAACAACTAGCTCGAAAAGTAATTGGACGCTTACAGAACAAATAAAAAAATAACTAAGAGCCTTCCTGAAAAAATAACCTGAAACTCCAAACAACTCAATGACATGAATTTTAGGACACAAAAAATGAACTAAGATCACTGGAATAAGTAGAGCCAAATATATTATATATCATAGTTCAATATAATAATTATAAGCCAGCAATAGCTACTATTCATAAAAAACCAATACTTATAATATCAACTAACCAAACTACAACTCAACATCATCACCATCGTTTACACTAGGGTACCTATATCGGCACAGAGGGCACGACTTATCGCTACCAAGCCACTCAAAAAGGCATATCTTGTGGTAGACATGCATACAAGGCAGCACCATCAGAGTCTCCATGGCAACCTCTAAAGCAGCTTCGTCATCGTCCTCTTTTCTGATATCTAAGGCATCCAAGCAGATAGCACAGACATCATCGTCTTTCAATGGCACTTCTACTAGAATAGGTTCCCTTTCAATGCGAGGAGCTGATGATTGAATAACAAGGGGGACATGAAGAGCTCTGCATACGCCTGTCCATCTAAACTCAAACGATCAAAGATGAAAATATTAAAGCAATGTGTTTCACTGGGAACTACAAATATTGCATCATCTCTGTCAGACCGCAATGTTGTACAATTTGCTCAAAATAAAATAGCAGATCACAAATTTCTCATTTTTCATTGGCATGTCACAAATGATAAAAGAGTAAATAACTACTTGTAGAAATTCACTAAAAAATTCTATTTCAAAGAATTACTGGCCGATATCCAAATAATGATAGTTCAGTTGAGATATCCCTCACATGTATGAAGCAGAGAATTCTGGAATGTATAAAACTACCTCACGGAATCATCACAAATCTCCCCATGTCCTCTATTCCTATTACTACTCATAGTGAACTAATGAGAAGGTAAGTGTAGCTAGTACAACTGAGTTAGTAATACCATGACAGCCTATGGACAGATCATCTATACAAAACTATCGTCAGACAATGGAGTTGACTTAAAATTACTTCAATACAACTATTAGGTTATAGTTGAGTTTCCTGAAAAAACATTAGTGTAGCTGTCGGGTTCATGAACCCGGGATCCCTCGTGGACCGGCTTCCCAACAGAGGCTCGGCCCACGTAGACACCGCGCAACTCACGGGCCGGCCCAAGTACCTGAACGACAGGCAAGAAGAACGATCCAATCACCGACCGGAAGGCCTGGCCAAGGAGGAACAACGCCCGCTTTCGACTCCGGCCCACCTATCCAACCGGAGCGTCCGCATCGGTCTTCGGCCCATCTCCGGACGGCCTCTCCAACCAGAAAACCTGAGCAAAGCACTGCTTCCGACTCTAACCCGCGTCTCCGACCGGGGGTGCACCAAACCCCTACTCGCTGGTCTTCTCTGACTGGCGCAATCCGAGCCGACTGGAACCAACCGACTAGAGACGCCCGCTCGGTAAGGACCAGTGAACGAATGGAGAAAGCAAGGCAGGGCGCACAAGTCAAACCGTAATACCAGGGTACATACCCTGAGCACCCATGGAAATAGTACTCTACAACCTCCCTAGCACGATATAGCCTAAAATAGTGTTGTAGGCACCGACGTTTTCCCATACAGTATTGTGGGCACCATTAACTCCCATAGGGTAAGGCCCCCCATACCTCTGGGCATCAATAGTGTTGTGGGCGCCGGCTTTTGCCGTACCAGGAGAATATGGTAAAAGTCCTCACATGCCTCTAGGCATCAACAGTATAGCAGGTACCGACATCTGCCATACCTGAACAAGACCACATGACCTCCCACTTGCATCTGACATCCAACAGTGTTGTGGGCGCCTACCACCATCCTGTACCCGCCATCGTGGGCAACAAGGACCAAGATGAGGCCCCCTCCATGTAGAGGGGCAAGAAGAACAAAAAGGATCAGCGCCGGTCGGACAACACCGCATTGGTCGCCGCAGCTGATCACACGAGCAAATAGCCCCAGCAGGGCCTGCCTGACCACTTCAATAAGCTCATGGATAGCCCATGCACCAACCACGCCTACCCCATCAAACACCTCTGCAAGGACTGTGAGCTCCTCAAATGTTTCCTTCGATAGGCCGATGGGCCAAAAGAAGGCGATGGCAAAGAAGAAACACCCAAGAAAGGGAGCGCGGCGGGCAAGGACGGAGACAGCTTTCCCGACCCTGAGGAATGCATCATGATTTTTGGCGGATCCGACGCCATCTGGACCAAACGCCAGCACAAGGTGCGCTATAGGGAGGCGTGCGCCGCCGAGACGGTCATCCCCTTCTTCCTTAGCTGGTCGGAATCTCCGATCACCTTCGATCAGAGGGACCATCCCTCCCACATCGCGAGACCAGGACGCTACCCACTCGTCATCGACCCCATCGTCCACAAGAAGCGCCTCATGAAGGTGCTGATGGACGGAGGCAGCGGCCTCAATATCCTCTACATCGACACCCTCGATGCCATGTGCATCCCCCGGTCGAAACTCCACCTAGCGGGTTCTCCCTTCCACGGGGTGATCCCGGGAGCACAGGCATACCCACTTGGGCAGATCGATCTGCCCGTCATGTTCGGCAATCGAGTCAACTTTCGCTCAGAGGTCCTCACCTTCGAAGTGGTGGACTTCCCAAGGTCCTACCACGCCATCTTGGGGCGGCCATGCTACGCCAAATTCATGGCGGTCCCCAACTATACCTACTTCAAGCTAAAGATGTCGGGACCAAACAGCGTCATCACCATGAGCAGCGCCTTCTTGCACGCCTTCACGTGTGACTGTGAGCATTTCAAGCTCGCCACCTCGGTCGTCAACTCGTCCGAGCTCCCGTGGCTCGGGGAGTCGTCGACCCCGATAGTCCCAGACTACAACAAACCGACCTCCTTGACGGCCTTCTGCCCACTCGAGGAAACCAAGGCGGTGGGAATCAACCCCACTGACCCAACAAAGATGGTGTGGGTCGGGACCTAGCTCCTGGCCAAATAGGAATGCGAGCTCATCGACTTCCTGCGCGCCAATCGCGATGTCTTTGCATGGCGGCCTTTTGACATGCCAGGCATACCATGGGAAGTCGCCAAGCATGTACTGTGCCTCATCCTAGGCTCAAAGCCCGCCAAGCAGCGCCTATGTCGCTTCGATGACAAAAGACGCAGGGCCATAGGCGAAGAGATCGCCAAACTCCTGGCGGCCAGATTCATCAGAGAGGTATTCCACTTCGACTGACTTGCCAATCCCATTCTTGTTAAAAAGAAGACTGGGAAGTGGAGAATGTGCGTTGATTATACTGGCCTCAATAAGGCATGCCCAAAGGATCACTTCCCCTTGCCACGCATAGACCAGATAGTTGACTCCACCTGGGGTTGTGAGATCCTCTCCTTTCTAGATGCCTACTCGAGCTATCACCAGATCACGATGAAAGAGTCCAATCAGCTCGCAACCTCATTTATTACCCCATATGGTTCATACTACTGCGTAACCATGCCTTTCGTCTTGAAGAACGCTGGCGCCACCTACCAAAGGTGCATGCAACAATGCTTCACCGATCAAATCGACCCGCTCGATCAGCCTGATCAGACCGAGCGGCCAAAACCAACAATCGCCGTCTATGTTGATGATATAGTGGTCAAAACGGCTCAAGCTTGCGACCTGATCGCAAATTTGGTCGCAACATTCGTGAACCTCTGCAGGTTCAACATTAAGCCGAATCCCAAAAAGTGTGTTTTCAGGGTTCCGAAGGGGAAGCTGTTAGGATACATTGTATCCGAGCACGGCATCGAGGCCAACCCTGAAAAGATCATGGCCATCTCTAACATGGGTCCCATACACAATGTCAAGGGCGTGCAAAGGCTCACCGGCTGTCTAGCCGCTCTGAGCCGGTTCATCTCTCGGTTCGGTGAACAAGGGATGCGGCTCTACAAGCTCCTAAAAAAGACGGACGCCTTCGTTTGGACCAAGGAAGCTCAGCATGCTCTAGAGAGCCTCAAAGCGTCCCTAACGTCGGCCCCAATCCTCGTCGCACCCGAACGAGGAGAACCCCTCCTCCTTTACGTTGTAGCCAGCAGCCATGTGGTAAGCGCCGCCCTAGTCATCGAGAGAGAGGAACCAGGACACCACCTTAAGGTCCAGTGGCCCATGTACTTCATTGGGGAAGTACTCACCGACCCCAAGGTCCGGTACCCCTAGGTGCAGAAACTCCTATACGCCGTTCTGATGGCAACCCGGAAGCTCCTACACTAGTTCACTGACCACAAAGTCACGTCGTCACTTCATACCCGCTCGGAGACATCATCCACAACCACGATGCCGCGGGACGACTCTCCAAGTGGGTTCTCGAACTCATGGGCCATGACATGAGGTACATCCCCCGTACCGTCGTTAAGTCTCAAGCTCTCATGGATTTTCTCACCGAATGGACAGAGGCGCAGCTACCGACCCCAGACGTCACCCATGAGTACTAGACAATGTACTTCGACGGGTCCGTAATGCTGCCTAGCTCAGGAGCTAGAGTGGTTCTAATCTCCCTAGATGGGAGTAGGCTCCGCTACGCCATTCGCCTCCACTTTTCAGCCTCAAACAACGCCGCAGAGTATGAGGCCCTCATCAACGGACTATGCATCGCCATCGAGCTTGGTGCTACATGACTCTACATTCCCGGCGACTCGGAGCTGGTCGTTGATCAGGTCAAGAAGGAGTCCTCCTGCAAAAGTCCCCTCATGACAACATACTGCCAAGAGGTGCGCAAGCTCATGGACAAATTCTAGGGGATCGAGCTACATCACGTCCCCCGAAAAGGACAATGATGCCACTGATTTTCTTACAAAATTGGCCATCAGGTGGGATTCATCCCCAGTCGGGGTCTTCATCAACAACATCCACGAACTGTCCGCCCACATCCTAGGAGGTCTGGTCCAGACACACCCCAATGCCCAGCTGGTGCCCGGGGGCTCCAACCCTAACGCCAAGCCAGCAACCAGGGGCTCTGATCCTAGTACCTCCATGAAGACGTCACCCACCAATGTCGCTGTATTAGCACTCGATCAAACCGACTAGCGAGCGCCGCTACTCGCCTACCTCCTCGAGGAGGTTCACTCACCCGAAAGGACTGAAGCCCGACAGATCGCTCAACGCGCCAAGACCTTCATTGCGCTCGGTGATGAACTCTACAAACGAAGTCCATCAGGGGTACTCATGAAGTGCATCCCCACCAACTAGGGGACGCAGCTCCTCCTCGAGGTCCACGCCAAAATTTGCGGACACCATGCGGCCCCAAGGTCGCTAGTCGGAAAAGCCTTGCGATAAGGTTTTTACTGGCCCACCACGCTACGAGATGCAGAGGAGGTCGTCCGCAGGTGTGAAGGATGCCAGTTCTACCCTCGGCAAACCCATTTGCCGACATAGGAGCTTCAAAAACAACTACAGAAAGATCGCATGGTTTTAGCAACCAATGACTAAATATAAACCATATCTGCAAAAAATTAGAAAACAGACTAAATAAACAACTCACCAAACAAACTTACTAATGAGCAATGCAGAAGAACTACACTCCAGCTCAGGCCTGGACTCCGCCTCCGCCTCCACCTCCGAATCAGGCACGGGCAACTCAGGATCAACCACGGGGTCGACATCCCTACTACACTTCGACTTCAGCCAGCGCCTCTGCCTATATGCAAATAACAGGGAAAAAATTAAAAAAATAAGAACAAATAACGGGGGAAAACTAATCGAACAGGTCAACATCTAAATCATTAACAAAGCGCAAAAAAGTAGTCACCAATGACGGCGAAACAACGACGCCAAGCTAGTCCGACGTGGGTCTTCACAGAAAGGGCGAATCGCCGAAACACCGATGAAAATCCAGTCAGAAACAAGTACAGAACGAGGAGATCTACAAATAAACAACGTGGGTCTTCCGCCGCTCGAAGAAGTTAGGGGATCGGGATTGGGGCAGTTTTTGTGGAGACGGAGGGTCGCAGCCGCCGAGAGCGCGAGGCTGAGAACTAGCAGCCTGCCGTGGCAACCGACAGTGGGCCTCATCGCCGCACGCGGTCGTGAGTCCGCCAGGGAGGGTGAGATGCACGTACAAATTTCTGCGCGGCGCAGGGGACGGACTGGGCGGAGAGCGCCGCCGAGATCCAGCAGGTTCCGCCGGTGGAGCCCGGGGGGACGGCCTGGGCGGAGAGCGTCGACGGGATCCGACGGATTCCGCCGGTGCAGCCCAGGGGGACGGCCTGGGCGGAGAGTACCGACAGGATCCGGGCGATTCCACCGGTGGAGCCCGGGGTCCGGGGGCTGGAACGACGTCGGGGTCCGGGGGCTTCTGTCGGTGGAGCCAGGCGGGGGTTGGGACAGCATTCCTGCGAGCGGCGGAGTCGCAGTGCGGCGCCGCTGGGCAAGAAAGAGCGCAGCAGCGGCGTACTCTCAGTAGGACGCTCGTCGGAGACGGCCGGGAAAACAACATTCAGAAGAAAGGGGACAAACCAAAATGCACTAGAAATCGCTGGTCGGCCCTAGCATCCATGGAAGACAAGAAGGGAGCGGAGAGAACTTACCTCGACGAACCCTAGAAATCGCCGGTCGGCCGCCCAAGGAGAGCGGCGCGTCGCCTGGAGTCGCCTGGAAGAAACCGAAATGAAATGGAAATGGAGGGTGTGGGGTGGGGGTGGGGGGGGCGGGACGGACGCCGTTGAATCGGGCGCGACTTCCAAAAAATCAAAACTAGCGCCGACATCCAGGTCCACAGGTCAGAGAAACAAAGGCAGCAGACCACATCCAACGTCCAGCAGACGCGCGCGAGACGGATCCGACGGACAGAAAATCCATGTACCAACGAACCAAGAAACACACATGTGTTGTATAGCATTCCTGAAAATCTATATCTAGCGCTAAAAGTAAAAAAATTCTTATTTTTATTTTTGTCCAGCCTACCCTCCGCATTACTCATTTTCATCTCGTCCGCGTTTCTGTTCCTTGGTCCACTTGGTGGTTGCGTTACCGTTTTTTGTTTTGGTTTCTTTATGTTTTTTCTCTGTGATTGGCTCATCTTCTGTTTGCGTTTCTTCTTCTTCCTTTCTTTTTGCATTCCCGTTTTCTTCGCAGGTGATCGGCTTGGTTCATGTTTAACGTGGCGTGTAACGGACAGTTCTCGTTTCCAAGATAGGCACCGGGCCCAACAAGTCCACCTACGCTCTCTATCTACTCCATCTACACTGTAACAGCAGACAGAGAAAGCTCACTGTTCCTTGAACTACTTCAGCGGTACTTTCCAGCGAACGAACAGCATTTTTCTCTCACAACAAATCAGCATAAGTCATATTTCAGCAAAACGAACAGCTCGCTTCGCTTGTCGCGGCTCACCACCGTCCGCCCGCCCCAAGCCACCTCGTGGCAGCGCCCCCATCCCACGTCCAGCCGCGCTAAATCTGCCACCGCACCGTGCTCCATTGCCCGCTGCGCCCACTCCGCCTCGTCGTGCCGTGCCCCGTCCCTCGCTGCGTCGAGGTGCTGCCGCCGCCGCTGTTCCCCACCAGGAGGTCGTGGCCGCTGTCGACGTCGGTACCGTCGCGACGCTCGACCTCAGCTCGCAACATCACGAGATCCGGAGTGGCTAGACCCGGAGCGGGCTTCTCCGGCTGCACCTCTCGCTCCCTTCCTTCCTCAGATGTTGCAAGCGTATGTTTCAAGTGTTTCAGATATTTCAGAGGTACGTTGCAAGTGTTTCGTATGGATGTTACAAAAGTGGACCGGGATGTTGCATATGTTGCAATGGTTGTACACGTATGTTGCAAACTTCTGTTCTCAATGTTTCATCTGTTTTTTCAGACGTACGTTGCAAAGTGTGTTTATTTGGATGTTGCATATGTTTCACACATATATTGCAAGTGTTTTATCTTGATGTTGCTTATGTTTTGCAATGGTTCTCAAGTGTTTTTCAGGTGTTTGCGTGAGTGTTTCAGACATATGTTTCGAGAGTTTCATCTGTCTTTAAACGTGTGTTTCAAGTGTTGCATTTAGATGTTTCAAAAGTAGATCGGATGTTGCACGTATAATAACATTCTCGTCATTGTTTCACATGAATGTTTAATAGTTTTGTTTCTCCGTTACAACATATGGCACATTTGCTAGTTAAACTATAAATCCTAACAATAACATAGTAATCGGATCCAACCAAGATTAGAACCTGGTCATATACACTAATCCACGCACGAAATAGGTAATAGACTAACTAATAGGTTATGGATCAACCACACTGACACTCTGACAGCCGCACTGTTCGCCTGCGGAATCAACCACACTGACAGCCGCCGACCAGCCGTAGGCCTAGAACTATCTGGTTTGCTTGATGGAGGGGAGTGAGGGCGTGCGGCGTCAGGCGTCTGCTGATGATGCCAGGCGAGAGCAATTGTGTCACCTTGAGAATTCTTTGCTAGGCCAGTGTCTCGGCTGCCTGCAATGTTTGGACTCATGGACAACTAGGGCCACCATGGATTGGGCCAAAAAATAAATCAGGGTAGTCGGGAATATTGGGCTACGCCTAGGAACAAAGCCTAGAGCCTTGGTCCGGTGCTGCGTCTTCTCAGGCGTCGATTTCATAAATTTGGACATACCTGTGAACAAACTGATAGTTTTTCCTTTTCTTGAACGGATGACAGATGGAGTTTGTAGACCACAAATGTTAAAGATCACTTTTTTATTTCTCTCATTTTACATTTAATAATAAAATTAATAACTCGGTGTTAAGTGTCTCTGCGTTAAAGGAACTACCGAATCTACTATGTTTTTTTATTAAAAAAAACTATTTGAGTAATCAGTGATTTTACAGGTCTTCAAAGCAAAGGGGGGGAGGGCCTTATTATAAGCAAAAGTGTCCATACATTGCAACGGAGGGAAAAAAATATGCAATATATCTATAAGTATGTCCTAAGATCACGACAAAAAAACATAGCACAACTAGAAAATAGTATGTTCCAAAATCGTGACAGTCTCCATGCTTGTTGAGTTAATCACGACCCTTCACCTATGAAGTCACTTTTCCCTGCTGCCCTTTCGAACATAGGATTAGACTACATGAGATTGTTTTAAAAGTTTGGAGCATCATTTATATCATACAAAAATACACGTAGCAAAATATCTTTGCTTCTTGATGTTTGGAACGCAGGTTGAAACATAGGACATCCTATTTGACGTACATCCTATACATCTCAATGATGTGGCCCTAGCATTCTCAAAAAAAAATGATGTGGCCCTAGCAAACTAATAGAGAAGAAAAAGACTAATAAAAGAGAAGGAAATTACTTAATTACCATTTATCGACAACATCCTAGCTCATCCGGCCCTCCCCTCAGTCATCCATATGCTGTGCAGCACATAAAATCCACTCCCCTTTTTTCTTGTCATTCGAGGCAGGAAGGAGACGTGACAGCATGCTGGGCACGTGCCTATGTCGGCTCAAAAGCGTAGACGTACATGCTCCCTCTCTCAAAAAATAAGCGACTTTTTTTTACTTTTACACTTCTTATTTGATCATTCATCTTATTCAATTTTTATATAAATAATAAAATAAATAATTTAGTATTAAAATTCAATTTTTATATAAATAATAAAATAAATAATTCAGTATTAAAGTATATCTAATGATAGAATAAGTCATAACAAAATAAATAATATTTAAACAAAATTTTTGAATAAGATGAACGGTCAAACGAGAAGTCTCAGAGTAAAAAGCGTCACTTATTTTGGGATAGTGGAAGTACTCTAGAAATAATCATCTTGGATTACTCAATTAAATAATCACACTATTGGCAAAAACTCTCGTTCATTATTTTTGATATGGTGGTAGTACTAATTTATTTCTACTTTTTCTTATGCTACAATAGTAAGTTAGGAACTCTAAAAAGGGAGATGGTATACTGATACATGCATAATCCTTTTTTGGTTTTTTTTCTTTACGAGAGGGAATAAAAAAACAAAAATTGGGTGCTCTTGTGTTCTTCATGTGATATCCAATTATTGTTATTGTACTCCTTCCTTTGTCACTCTATATTTTTATCCTCACTTTTGAAACCGAAGCAGCCATTTATATAGCTGCCATGGGCTATATGTTTAACATTTGTATCAGGTCAATATGAACGACCGAAACAGTGACTAGAAAAAAATGAATTGGAGCCAATAAAAATTCTTCTATGAGAATTTGGCACATCTCAATTTCTGACCAACTTGCATCTCTTTTATCACCATCTATCCTAAATTATATGTCGGTTTGGTCTTCTAGGTACATACAGCCTGTTCGGTACTGCTTGCTGGATCGTGGATTATTACTGCTGGCTGGTTTGGTGTGAGAGAAAAATAATGTTCTGGCTGGAAGACACTATTCATGTGAACAGTGCCCGAGTGAGAGGGCTGGCCAGCACCAGCCAGCCAGCTGCTCCAGCCGAACATGCTGATAACTTTTGCTATGCTCCTTAATATAAATACATAATAAAAGTTATATATCTAGAATAACATATAAATTGGAACGGAGTGAGTAATTGACAGGGTCACACAAGTGTCTCAACCCTAGTAACAGTTAGGGAGATCTCAAAGTAGTGTGTTAGTAAAGCCGTACACACAAATTTAACCGAGACAATTTGCTACTGTACAGCCTAAAAATTTAGCAACAAGCAATGCTATCGGGAGCACTAATTCAAGCAAATAAAATGAATTAACTAATCCATCAATGATTAGCTAAAGATGCTCTAAATAGTTGATTCACTATTGCTTATTGCTTGATGGTGACACAAACCAAAACAATGATGTGCTGTTGAAAAAGGTGATGCCGAACTGAAAATTGACTGAACACAGCTGCTGTATAAATTCCTAATTCAAACCGAGCACATCAAACACAAGCGTATACAACTTGTTTATAGGCTGGTTAGACGGATAAATAAGAAACTGAAATCTAAAATTTTTGTAGGTGCAAGTGCGATTTGTTGGGTGATTTGGTTAACATATAGTTTTTGACACGATACTAGCACCATCTTATTTGATCAGGTTTTGGTCGTAATTATAGAAGGAGGAGGACCGTCAAATGATGAAGATGGGTTGCATGAATATTAAGATAATCGCGATGGAGGTGTTTGCAAGACACGGTTGGAGATTTAACAATAGAATTGCTTTATAGATGTTCTTTTTGGAAACTTTTTCTTTTTCCTCTTTGACTCAAAACTTTGTTTTTGATATTGCGTGGACCTTAGTGTCTGTGTTTGTAATAAGGAACATCTATATGCATTAGTCGATGCAGAAGCTAGGATATTAATATATATCCCCTTCTTAAAAAAAAAAGCTGCTATTGAGATCGGTCACTGCTGCATTACTGCAGTTGGATCTCTCCTAGCAGCAAGCTGCAAGCACGAGCAAAGACCAGAGAACGAGAAATAACGACCCGCTGCTGCTGCGCCAAAAAGAAACGAAACGAACACAAAATCAAGCAGATCAGACAGAGGGACACGGCACCGGAAGAAACGGTACAGGCAGATCGAGTGCAAGCACCGGAAGGAACGCTGCTGAACTCAAATTCCAAGCACCGCACGAATAGTAGCAGATTCTGGTAATAAGACCGAATAGAAGGCCGGGGAACCGCAGCTTGAGCGAACGAAAATAAATAACCTAAACTGATCACCTTGAATCCAATCAAGCTGAGATTTCAGGCTAGCTGGGCCTCACAGCATCATGCACAATCCATCCAATCCAACACAGACTCGAAAAGATTGAGAATTTTTTTTGAGGAATGAGGGGGCCCCTACAGTGCTTTATTAAACCGCAGGAAACAAAGTACAAAGCAAAAGAAAACAAAGAACAAACAGGGGGGACAGGGAGGTTACAGAACACACAAAAATTAAGAAACAAAGAAGGATAAAAAAAAGATAAGGAGTAGGCAGCAGCCCTACAGTATTGGCTGTTTTTAGGCTCTTCAGCTCTTGCATTCAAAAAATGGCAGTAAGTCAACAAAAGGTGTCACGATTTAAATTGAAAGATGGCGGGCAAACACAATATTTGAACCACTACTCAAGTTAAACACGTCATATGATTACAATCCTAAAACACATCAGCATGATTACAAAATGTTGAATAACAATGATATTGACATCACTGTCTTACAGACATGATTTTCTTAAATTTCAAAATAGGATTGTCCCAGCATATCACCCATATCCAGACTTAACCTTCTGCAAACAAGTGCAATGATCGTCACTGGGCATCCATCCGATTGCATCATCAACGATGACGTTAGGAAGCTTGATATTTCTCTAAGCTTCCTTGACAAAATTGGGTGTGATTCCCTCTCTCCTGATGTAAGACCAACCTGAAATTAACAAGTGCCATATTGTTATTAGCTAGCACGTACTGTAATCTGTTCCTTTAACACTACGTCAAAAAGTATTTGTGGGGGCGGTTGTAGACCATTTGTAGGAACGGTTTACCCAGCCGCCCCTACGCAAGGGTCTCTACAAATCATGCATTTGTAGGGACGGTTCCCAGGCCGCCCCTACAAATCGATTTGTAGGGGCGGCTGGTGTTTCTAGCCGTCCCTACAAATCTATTTGTAGGGGCGGCTCTTATTATCAGCCGCCCCTAAAAATCAATTTGTAGGGGCGGCTAGAAACACCAGCCGCCCCTACAAATTGATTTGTAGGGGCGGCTGTAGTACCAGCCGCCCCTACCAACGGGTATTTGTAGGGGCGGTTTCAATCTAGAACCGCCCCTACAGTACGTTTTCCCGCAAAAAAAATTGCTTTTTCAATTCAAAATCGCTTTGCCGAACGTCCCACAACCAACGTTCCAAACCGCGTTCGCGTTGCCGAACGCCCCGTGACCAGCATTCGCGTTGCCGAACACCCCGCGACCGCGACTACAAACATAAGGGTATTCTATAAACTACAATTACAAGTCCAATTCACATGAATATATACAATCCATCATTAAATATACAAATTCCATACACATTGTTATCAACGTCCTAGAGCTAGCCTTTCTGTCTCACGAAGGTGTTGGTACTGAGGATTTATACCTAACTCAGACTCTCGGTCATGGTAGGCGCCTCTGACGTGTACAATCTAGTCCAATATGAAGTTGCAAAGGTCGCTGACGAGCTCTAAGAGTTGGTCATCCTTGTATGGGTCTCTTTTCATTCCTTTCTCTTCTCTCCACTACAAGAAAACAAGTTTCGGTTTAGTATTTCATACCATTTACGAAGTTTTTATACTATGGGTGAAGAGGTTCAAACTTACCCTTAAGGGGTGTCTCCTGTAGGCACCGGTGTTACCCATCATAGAACATATATAGTATCCAAAATATACACTCCCAGGCTTCTGCTTGGGGCACTGTGTGTTTTGCATATAAAAATGTTTAGTAATGCTTTTGACAGCCATGTAACGGAGTACTGAAGAAGTAAGTTACACTTACCGCACATAGTGTTTTTATAGCCAGCTTTTCCTTCCTTGCTGGATCATGCCTTCCATGATGATTAGTGACATAGAACCTAAATGCCATGTTCGAATTATTTTAGCAAATACAACTTGTTAGTATCCAAAAGTGAACATTACAAGTATGTATACAAACATATAAGCTAATGAGGATTGTCGATATGTATACGTCTTGAGAATCGATATGAAGTTTTTGTATGTCACCGTGTCCTTATCTAATAAATCAAAGACCCATGCCATGCTCCTCCCGACATCGATGGCTATACAAATCCAGTGGTTGCTACATGGATTTAATCATAGAACTAGATAAGCCCTTTTGCATCGAATAAAATATATCGAACAAAGCTTTAAGTATAGAGTTGAGCTTACTCGAAGTTGTATGGTAGCCATATAGTAGAGTGGTGTTGGTGATTTTTGAAAGCCAAGGCAATGTATGCCGCAACCTTAAGGGACTCTTCCCTTAGCTTCGCACTACAGATGCGCTCTTTCTCCCGAAGAGTCTTTGCAGCTGCTAGCTCTTTGGCATCCAGTGTCCACCGTTTAGGGTAATTAAAATTTGTTTGGGCTATAGCTTGAGGGTCTACATACCCGGCTTTCACACTTGGCATTTGTTTGACAATGTGCACTTGCATTCTACAAATCACGGCGTGGGTTAGTTACAACATAATTCAAAGATTATATTCATATCATATCGGGAGGACAAGGACTTACAGGCACCACGTGCGAATTAGATTCATCTCCATTTCTCCCAGGTGAAAGCATGTGTGCATGTCATTGAAGTCAAAGACAATTTTCCCGTCTGGGCTTCCAAATGTGCCGGTGGGAAAGCATGCTTGTATGATATCTATGCTCATTGGGAGAACACGCAAGTACCAATCATGGAACCTTCTCATTCCAAGTGGTAGGCGCTGGATGTCCCGGTTTGGTAGGAAGGGCTTGCCTCTTTCATATTTTTTGAGCAATCCTTTGACCATTCGATGGCATCAACATTTGGATACTGCTTTGCAATTTGGTGGAGTTTGCTACTGACGGCCTCCTCAGAACCCCGTGATGGAACTTTTTTAACTTGGTTTTCAGGCTTGAACTGGTCATGGGAATACCACTTGGACACCGACAAGACGTCTTTGATCGGAACATAAACTGGCCTTATGTTGATTGGAATCTTCTTTCGGAGTTCCCATTCAGGCACGTCCTCATCTTCTTATGCATCACCTTCTTCAGGAGACACTCGTTGTTCATGTATCGGTTGTGCTTGTTGAGAAGACTGTGGCATCTCATGATGCACTTGCCCGGTACGAGCTGGAGAAGGTTGTGGCATCTCATCAGGCACATGCTCGATAAGAGGGGGGAAGAATGTGGCATCTCAGGAATGTGGGGGTCACGAGACGGTGAAAATATCTCCCCGTCCTCAACAACTCGCTCCAAATTTAGGAGAGGGAGAGGCGGCGAAGAAGCAGTCAATATAATGTCCCGTTTGTGCCAGAGGATGAACTGCCCCATAACGTCTCCGAGTAACACCAGCCCCTCGGGAGTTGCGTAGTCTATCCTCCACTGCATGAACTCGGGTTTCACTGTATGCACCTCGACCCTAGTGTATTCCGACGGTATCTTATTATTGTGGTGTAAGCCACCGGGAGGATGTGCCACACCCGTTGCCACCTCCATCACAGTGTTCTGCCGGCCGCTGAGAAACACCAAGGTGCAACTAGTAGGTTCCCGTATGAGATCGACTGGGGTTGTGGCTGCAGTGGAACCTTGGCTGCTAGGAACTTTCGGAGGGCTACCAACTAATGCTAGTTCTCCCGGCGGCGTCACTAATATACGTGGCTCCGTAGACATTCCTTGCTCCTCCAGCGCCTTCGCAACTAGAGCCTTCACTTGGAGCTCAAGACTAGTCTCCCGGTCTCGGCCATGTTTCTTGTACATGTGCATGTCCTCTTTGAATCCTTGCTTCCAGGTCATCCTTTTCCCTAGCCCCCTGGTGCGGCCTGTGTGCTCCTTGTTTCCCAAGCCAAGGCTAAGCTCGTCCCTCTCTCTGGAAGGATTGAATGAGCCTGTCTCTTTGTCTTCAGCATATTTTAGTATCCTTGATACCGCCTCTTGGGTCTCTGGCTTATCAAACTTAAGATTACTGCCGGATGGTTCTGTACTCCTCATATATAACCAGTTCCTTGAGCGTACCTTCAAGTTTGTCACATCGATATTCCCAGCAGCTGCAGCCTCTTCATCCATCTTCCTAAATTGCTCTTCCTTGGCATAGTAGCCACCGGGGCCTAGATGATGGTGGTGTTTGTTCCTCTTCGCCAGCTCGGTGTTACGAGCACTGAGCTCCAATGCCTCTGCTGAAGTCTTCTGAGCCACGAGCTCCTCCCATTGACTAAGAGTTATTTTGCCAAACTCATTGAAGGGAGTTAACCCCTTTTGGATATACTTCGTGTTGAGCTCCGACCTCCAACGTCGAAATGACTCTCCCATCATCCTGATAGCATTTTTTTTACTAATTCGTGCTTACCCTCTGGAAATCTAAAATTGACCTTCAGATGCCTATCCCATAGTGCATTCTTTATGTTCTCTGGTACCTCTTTCTAGTTAGGGATTGCTAGGTTCAATTTATCTCTTGCTAGGGCCCCGATCGCATTATGGAATCATCCTCTTAATTCCTTCGGCTCAAGGATCTCCCCTACTGGCCCAACCTCCGTTATCACATAGCAAGCCTTATCTAGATATAGATTTCCTTTTCTATCCCCTCGTTTCCTCTTAGGCTTGGTAGTCGTGGTTGTGTCTTGAGTTTGTTGAGCAGAGCCATCGTGATCCGTCTCTGTGGTTGTTGCCTCTGCTCTCCTTTCCTCTACTCCGTCTTGTCCAGCGAGATGTCACGGACGTCGACGTCGTCTTTTCTGAGTTTCAGGAGGGACCTGTATATAGGACAGGTCAAAGTGTTAGCAGAGGTAACATAGCCAAAGCTTTAGCAAAATTTACATGCTAAGGCTTCTTCCCTACCTCCTCGTTCGGGTCAAAATCCTTGTCCAAATCTTCCTCCGTTGGTCTCCTTCTTGCTTCAGGTGGGAAAGGATCCTCGGGACTTTCATATCCCTCTTCTAACTCATCATCCTCTTCTTCTTCGCCTTCAGCAGCCTCTCCTTCGGGGCCTTCCTCCTCGTCACACTCCTCCTGAGTAAGCATCACTTCTAGATCCTTTTCTACCTCGTTATCGAACTGTTCCTGAGTAAGCTGGTCCTCTAGTGCTTGCTCCTCAAGGGTTGGCTGCTCATCATGCTCGGGGCATCGAGCTGCACTGTCTGTTGTCCGCGACATTATTTCACACTTTGTTCTAAAAGATGCAAGAAAGTGTACTTTAGGTACGCGAGAAGGTATAAGAAATCAAAAAGGTCTATAAACCAAAGTAGTCCTATAAAACAACAATATAAAAAACGAGAAGTAGCAGTGGTAGAGGCCTCAGAAACATGTCAATCATCATCTGATCTTGAACTTGGAGCATCAAGGCATCATAACAGAGAAGAGAGGAGAAGGTAATGTAGGGGCGGCTGCTAATGATGTCAAGTTCCTCACAAGTTCTTGATCATCAGCTCATATTCCATATAATGTATGGACTTGGACAATTTCATCATCAGCAAAACAAAGGAGAGGAGAGGAGAGGAGAGGGGAGATTTGGCAAAAAAAAGTAACAGCTGCTTAACAAACATAGAGAGGAAAAGGTGTAAAAAAAACAGCTGCTGCTTCCCAAACATAGAGGATAGGAAAGGCGGCAAAAATAGAGGAGAGGGGAGATTTGGCAAAAAAAAGCAGGTGCTGCTTCCCAAAAAAGCAACAGCTGCCATACTGACTTTGCTCGATCATACATGAACATCATATTCTTAATATCTTCTGAACCTAATAGGCAGATTGGACAATCAGAAGTAGTAGACAGTAGTAGTAGGGAAGTAGTAGAATTAGTTGACAGAAGTACAAGTAGTTGATAGAAGACAGAAGTAGAAGTAGTAAACAGTAGCATTAGGGAAGTAGTAGAGTAGTAGTAGAAGTAGCAAAAGCTGCTTAGGAGAGGAGAGGAGTAGAGTAGAGTAGAGGAGAGTATAGTAGTAGAGTAGTAGTAGGAGTAGCAAGTAGTAGTAATAGGAGTTGTAGGAGACCAACCAGCAGCCAGCAGCCAGTAGTAGTAATAGGAGTTGTAGGAGACCAACCAGCAGAGTAGTAGTAGAAGTAGCAAAAGCTGCTTAGGAGAGGAGAGGAGTAGAGTGGAGTAGAGGAGAGTATAGTAGTAGAGTAGTAGTAGGAGTAGCAAGTAGTAGTAATAGGAGTTGTAGGAGAGCAGCCAGCAGCCAGTAGTTGATAGAAGACAGAAGTAGAAGTAGTAAACAGTAGTATTAGGGAAGTAGTAGAGTAGTAGTAGAAATAGCAAAAGCTGCTTAGGAGAGGAGAGGAGTAGAGTGGAGTAGAGGAGAGTATAGTAGTAGAGTAGTAGTAGGAGTAGCAAGTAGTAGTAATAGGAGTTGTAGGAGACCAACCAGCAGCCAGCAGCCACTGGTACCAGCCAGCAGCCAGCAAGCACATTACAACCAACACAATTAATTTCTTATAGTGGCTGATCTCAGCCCGATACTGCCTAATAAGTAGAGTAGTAGTAGGAGCCAGCAGCCAGCAGCCAGCAAGCCCGATTACAGCCAGCCAGCAGCCAGCATTGATGGTTACAACTTGTTTAGCAATGGAAAGTAGTCAAATACAAGTACAAAACCAAGCAAACCAAGTTTGGGTGATCAACAGAAACACGAAATTACTGCAGACTTGCTAGAGCACCATTAACTAGTAAACTAGCATACTTCAAAGACAGTAAAAATTAGGAAATCTCTTTCAACATAGGACATGCGGCAGCAATTTACTTTTTGGAACAAAAGCTGAGATCAATTCAATGATACGACTAAAAACCCACCAATAGTCCTATAGATGCATCATGACAGAGAAGTGACCTGGAAACCAACAAACTGACCATGTGTCATACAAGTACAGACCACTAGCCCCTTGGATATGTTTGTGATTAAATTCCAGGTAATCCACTAACTGATTGAATACCATAAGTGTGCTAGAGACATGTACTGAACTGCACCGTTGGAAGCAAAGTCGTGACCGGTGGAGTGGAGTTTGGCAAGGCCACTTCAACACCCAAACCACTGACATAAGCTAAGCTATTGGAGCATCTAGTCTAGCTTATTGGTTGCTACTCCTACTACTTTGCTATCAACCACCTTCATTGCCTTCGCATCCAATCTGCGCTGAAACTGCTGATGCAGGAAGAACGACGAGTCTATGCGAGGAATCGAGGATTGGGGGTCTCACCATCGATCTCACGAAGAGACCCAAATCGCCCTGTCTGAATCACTGAATGCCATAACAGTGCTTACTATTTACCATCCATAATCGCGCACAGCCAAGATCGGCCATCCCTAGAAACCAACAAGGCTAAGATCCAGCCCCGAACCAAACGACTGCTAAATCTTTGGTTCTTAAGAAACCATCATCATCGAATACTGAAATCCTTAAACAAGGACCCCCTGGCGCAGAGCGCACGCGAGGACACAAAGCACACAGGAGCAGAGCAATCATTCCATAGAAAAAGAGCACACAGGATGATAGGACAAGCGCATACCTAGAACAATGTTTCACCCTACCAAGATTCACAAGGGGGAAAAAAAAAGAATCGACGAGAGAGGCCGTTCGTACCTTAGGCTTGTTCCTTTCCAAGAGCAAAGACGAAGCGGCGGCTACCGGCTAGCAGCCCAAAGAAATGAACCAATAATCTCAAGAAAACCGGTAGAGAGCTCCAACCCGATGGCCTTCGCCTTGGAAGATTTTGAGAAGCAGGAGCCCTCGAACCCGGCGGGCACCAGCGGCGAGGATCGAAAAAGAAGCAGAGTATGGTCCATCCAGACCAACCGGCTGATCCCCTCGGCAAACACTATTCATCAACAAGCCGCTACAGTATTTCTCTCTCACAAAACCATCCAGTTTTAGCCAGACCAGCGAACGGGGCCTAGGGGGCGAACGGGGCCTAGGGGGCAAACTGGAAATCCGAAATCGCACCGCAGACGGCAACTGGCAAGTGATGTTTTGGTGGCGAGACGCCACGCCGCGAGGGAGGCGAAATGGAACGGCGCGTGGAGACATGGAGCGAATGGAATGGAAAGGCAGCGCAGCCACGACAGAAGAAGCGACGCGCCCGGCGAGGATTCCTCGCACGACTGTTGCCTCGGATGCGCGACGGGCGTCGGTTTGTGCTATCTTTCCGAAGGTGCCGTCTGTTTGGATCCTGGAGATTTTAGAATCCAGATTTTATTACAATACCATAAGGGTGCGGGTGTCGGCGGGCACGGGACCGGCGGCGGAAACCCTAGGCAGCCTGACGGCGTCGGAGGAAGAAGACAGCGCCCAGACGATGACTCCCGTGCGCTTCCCTCCTATTTATACTAGGTACCATTTGTAGGGGCGGTTCCTGATCCAGCCGCCCCTACAAATATATTTTTTTTAAATTATAAATTCTATATTTTTTATATCATAAAAACACAAAGTAATTTAAAAAAATTGTGTATATACACAAATATAATATTTTTTATTATTCTATATATGAAGAAATATATATATAAACAATTGTAGTCAAAACAATATAGAAAACAAAAAAAAAACAAAAATTAAAAATTTGAATTTTAAAACTTCGAATACAATTTTATGACGTTAAATGAAATAAAATGAAAATGTTGTAAACATAAAAGTTGTATAACTCATCAACATGTACAACTTTTATTTTGGTCATCTTGTCATGTGACTTTGTTTGAACGATTCAAATTTTGAAATTCAAATAATTTCAACTTGAAACAATATTTTGAAAGAGTAAATGATTTCACATGAAAAACTCATGAATACCAAAGTTGTAGAACTCATCAATATGTACAACTTTTATTTGATCATATTTTCATTTGACAAAATTTGAACAGTTCAAATTTTAAATTTCACTAAATGGCAACTTCAAACAAGATTTTGAAACCTTAAATGATTTCAACAATAAAAGTCGTGAACAAAAAAGTTGTTGAACTCCTCACTATCTACAACTTTTATTTTGGTCACTTTTTCATGTGACAAAGTATTAGTAAACATTGTTCATAAATTCACATGACTCATAGTTTCATGAACTATACGAGAAACATGTTGATTTGTGAACAATGTTTACTATCACTTTGTCAGATAAAGAAATGATCAAAATAAAAGTTATAGATCTTGATGAGTTATACAACTTTGGTATTCATCACTTTTTCAGCTCAAAAACATTTAGTGGTTGAAAATCTCGTTTGAACTTGTCATTTTTTTAAATTTGAAAATTTGAAGTGCTCAAACTTTGACAAATAAAATTTTGTAGTAATAAAGTGGATGTTCAAATAGAGTCATCTGGATGTTGTAAAGGGTAGTCTCACACACATGCATAAAATGTAGTCTCATACACATACAAAAATATGTAGTTTTACACACGTACATAAATATATAGTCTCACACGCATGCATAAATGAAGTCTTACAAACACACACTTACACAAACACTCCACGTTCAACAACTAGCTAGCCCGCTGTAACGACTTTCCCTTTGACACCTTTTCGTTCCCATGGCATTATGTCTTTGGGGAGGTTCTTTTCCACAACACTGATCTTCTTAGGAAAGTCTGTGAATAGCGGCATCTCATCGTACTTATTGTAAGCTTCAACATCATCCACGCCATCGACTCCAATAATGTGTTGTTTCTTGGAGGCAACCACGTGCTTTGTCTTCTTCTTCGGGGGGAGGTTACTTTGTGGGTCAGACATATAGAAAACCTGTGTGACACGTGAAGCGAGCACCCAAGGGTCATCTTGGTAGCCTAGATTCTCGAGGTCCAGGACTCTCAATCCGATCTCGTTTAGTTGGTGTTGTTTGATCCAGCGGCATCGAAACAGGGCCACCGTTATATCCCTTCCATAGTTAAGTTCTCATATCTCTTCAATGATGCCAAAGTATTGGATCTTTCGCCCTAATCCATCGAGAGCCTCTATTCGAACGCCGCTGTTTTGGTTCACATATTTACTATCCTTTGCGTGGGTATAGTACGTGTACCCATTGATGTCATAAGCATTCAAAGATGTCACTTGTCTCGATGGCCCCTCCGCCAACCTACTGATGGTAATAGAGTCTATGGTTTCTTCAGGCGGTATGTTTTGGTCCTTCAACCATGTAGTTAGTCGTTGCTTGTGCTGTTTCATGACCCAATCATCCGAACGGCCATTTCTCTCTGCCATAATGATAGCCAAGTGTTCATCAATATACGGTTGCATCAGTTGTGTACTCTGCAAGACACTGTAATGCGCCCGACTCACCTCTTTGTAATCATGGTCGATGAACACTTTTTTACCACTGGTGCCCTTCCCAGTCAGCCTACCCTTGTGATGAGAATCGGGTTTACCAATCCCTTTCTGTACTTTTAGGTACTCTTGACAGCACTCGACGACTTCTTCAGTACTGTAACCCTCTATCATGGAGCCCTCTGGGTATGCTCGATTATGCACGTATCGACTTAAAATCGACATGAACCGCTCATATGACCACATTTCACGCAAGTAGCAAGGGCCAAGCGCCTGTATCTGATGAACCATGTGAATCATGAGATGTGGCATTATATCAAAAAAAGCAGGAGGTAAACACATCTCCAGTTGGTTTTGTGTCTCCACCATAAATTCATGTAGGTCACTCAGCTCTTCCTTGCCAATCGTCTTCTGTGAGATCTTCGAAAAGAAGTAGCACATGCGGGTGATGGCCATTTTTAAGAACTCTAGCTTTATAGCCCTGATTACAATAGGTAGAAACACTGTCAGCATCACATGGCAATCGTGAGCCTTGCAGTGTGTTATTGACAAGTCCTTCATCGACACTAGCTTCTTCACATTTGCTGAAAACCCAGTCGGGACTTTGATCCCCCTCAGGAAAGTGCATATAGCTCTCTTCTCGTCTGGTGTTAGGTTGAAGCACGCCGCAGGCAGAGTGTATTTTCCATTAGCCTCAAGTACCGGGTGAAGCTATGGCATCACGTTTAGCTGCACCATGTCTTTCCGTGCTTTCAGACCATCCTTTGACTTGTCTGTGTCCATCAAGGTAGCAATGAGACTCTCAAAGACATTCTTCTGCATGTGCATAGCATCAATGGCATGGGGGACCTCCAAGTCTGGCCAATAAGGCAGATACTGAAAGAAGATCGATTGTTTCTTGAAAGGTACGCCTTCGACAGGAGGTGTGCTTCTATCTCTATTGGTCCCATCCAGATTCTTCTTTCCATAGACGATGCGTATGTTTTTCACCATTCTGTACACATGTTCTCCGTTATGACGTCTCTCCGGAGGGGGTTCAATCTTCGGGGCGTTGTCATAAAATCTAAAGAACAATTTGCTGCGGTACTTGTGACTTGTCTTTAAGAAGCGTTGGTTCCTTAGGTAAACTATCTTCTTGGATGCATCCAGGTACATTTATGTAGTACCATCCAAGCAAACCAAGCATCCCATCTTCCCTTTGATCTATCCAGACAAAGCAAACAGCGTGGGGTAATCATTGGTAGTAACAAATATTATTGCTCTACATATGAAGTCCTCCTTTCAGAACGCATCGTACATCTGCTCCCCATGCCTCCATAGCCTCTCCATTTCTTGCATCAAAGGCTCGAGGAACACGTCTATATCAATGCCTGGTTGTTTAGGGTCAGAAATAAGAATAGTCAGGAGAAGGTACTTTCTCTTCTGACACAACCATGTTGGAATGTTGTACATGGTCAAGATCACTGGCCATGTGCTGTGGTTGCTCATCCTCTCATTGAAGGGATTCATTCCATCAGTGCTCAGGCCAAACCGTACATTCCTTAGGTCATCGCTGAATTCTTTATCCTTCTCATCAAACCTTTACCACTGACTACAATCAGCTAGGTGTGCAATCTTATCATCATCCACCTTGCGCTCATCATCCCATCATGTCATGAGTGCGGCTTCTTTAGGGTTTAGGAACATACGTCTCAAGCGGTCGGTCACTGGCAGGTACCACATTACCAGGGCAGGAATTCTTCTCTACTTTGCATCATTGCCTAATGGAGTGTCCTCTGGGGGCTGAGATTCTTGTACCATCTTTTTTGTACCCTTCTTATTCCTCTTTTCCCCCATGGATGGTTCGTCCCCACCGTAAAGGTCATTGTTCTTGTACCGGCTGGCCCCACACCGGGGACATTTATCTACTGACTTGAACGTTTCGCCACGAAAAAGTATACAGTGGTTGGGGCATGCATGTATTTTTTCAACCCCCATTGTCAATGGACTTATGACCTTCTTCGCTTGGTACGTGTTGGCGGGAACTGAGTTTGGTTGTGGCAGCACCCATGACAGGAGATGCAATAGATCATTGAAACTACAGTCTGACCAGCCGTACTTAGCCTTCAGGATGAGCAGCTCAAGCACAAAACGTAGTAATGTCCAATGTGTTGGACAACCCTTTTCAACACCATACACAGTCTCCTTCGATGCTTTTGTCACTCTTTCCAAATTTTCTAGACCTTTCGGGCTATTTAGTAAAATCTCTGGTCTAAGGGTTCGAATCATGTCATCTAAATCATCTTCAACTCCGACACGTGCTCCACCATCATTATTGGCACCACATTCGTCGTTACCATCCCAACCACCAGCATCACCACCTTGTTCATTGCCAAACTCAAAATCCATTCGTGCATCGAGCTCTGCTGAATATTGGGACAGGGATTCTATGGTTTCGTCGTCGTATTCCTCCTCATCCTCGTCGTTAACAATAACCGTTTCACCATGATGAATCCACACTGTGTAGTCCTCAACAAATCCTCGCATAATCAAATGTGATCTGATGATAGTCACATCTGTCCGTGCCATACGGTTCTTGCAATCTTTACAGGGGCAAATAATTGTATCCTTATTCTCTTTCAATGTCGTTGCATGCTTCGTTGCGGCTTCAATAAATTTATCCACCTCTTCACGGAAACCTGCCTTGAACCTTAACGAACCATACATCCAAGAGTTTCTGTACTCCATCTTTTACAACAACAACAAAACAAACATTAAATGACTACTTATTCAGATATATATAAAAATGAATCAAAGTAATAATTATTTGAGAATAATTATATATACCTCAGATATATATGAATATAAATCTAATATAATTACATGAAGCATACAAACACACCATGGTAGAGAAAAATTAATTAATGGCCCATTTATCCATAAATAATTAAAATACATATTTATTGATTACAATAAACCATTTCAAAGACAACAATTAACAATAATTATACTTTACCCAATATCTTTCATACAAACCCTAGTCCAATTTTATCAAACATAAATTTACAAAAACGAAATTAATAAAAAAACCAAACCCTAGATCTAGATCACATGCACATGAAACATCCATAAAACTAACTAATGGTTCACTAAAATCAAGAAACATGGACCAAATAAGGGTATGATCTTGTTCCCCTCCCTAATTTACCCTAGTACATTTAAAAGTTGGGTCTAATTTGCTCATAAATAGCTCAAGCACCATAGAAGAGAGAGAAAAACAAAACTCTAATTACTCATTAACCAACCATTAAAACTTCAAAAAAAGTTTGGAATAGCATTTTCTTACCTTCTACAGCCTCTCCATCAAAGAATTTGAGACCAAAACATTCTCCCCTTAGTAGAGCAATTTTTGGGAGGTGCCCAAGGCCTCCCCACCTTTTTTTCACGAGTTAGAGTGAGTGATCCGAGGAGGAAGAAGGAGCTGCATCTGTTTTATATGGGGGGCATTTGTAGGGGCGGCTGGTGATTGAGCCGCCCCTACAAATCGGTGCTATAAATACGGGGCCATTTATAGGGGCGGCTCAATCACCAGCCGTCCCTACAAATACTATTTCTAGGGGCGGCTGGTAATTGAGCCGCCCCTACAAATCAGACCCCATTTGTAGGGGCGGCTCGTAACACCAGCTGCCCCTGCTGTTCCGTTTGTAGGGGCGGCTGGTGTCTGGGCACCCTAGCACGCCACTATAGGGGCGGCTCCATCACCAGCCGCCCCTACAAAAAAATCGAACCGTTGCTAAAAATCGTTTTCTACGTAGTGTAACGAAAACAATCATTGTTTTACGGAAGTTCATCAAGAACCACAGGATGTAATTTCCGGAATTCCAACTTGATCTACTGAAATTTGTGATAACTGCACTGAAATGCATCGAAACATCAAAAACTCACATACCTAATCATGTCCAACCATACAGCCTAGCCGCAATCCAATCACGTATGCCAATATCGTTATCGGCAGTTGCCTCTAGCCAATCTGCTGCTTCACTATTTTGTTCATCTGCCCAACAAAGGTACGTGCCTCTAGTGGCCTCCATCTATATAGGTATTTATATATAGAATATCATATGATATGATAGGATAGGATGGGGTACTGCTTTAAATATATCATATGAGAAGTCTTTCCTCTCCCCCACATTCTCTCATGTCAATTTTAATTTTTTCTTCAATTTAAGGACCCTTGATTTTCATCCATTTAATAGTTTGATCTATTTAGAATTTCTCTTGGTGTTCGATTGCCTATGCAATTAACTTCTTGGTTCATCATCAAAACCAAGATTTTCTTTCATCCTTTAAAATTTTCTTCTTTAGTGATTCTTGAGGTGTTTTGACAATTACATTTTAAGAATTTTTATAGGTACTGAGTGTCATGCATAGTTAATTTGTATTATTTTCTTCGCTTTTTAATTTTAATATGTTTTAAGGGCATGTGTGATTCGAGGGCTAACAGTTAGCCCCTAACTTTAGATGCCAAATTGAAGAGCTAAATGTGGGCTAATTATGGGCTAATAAGAGCTAATGGGGACCAATTTGTGGTTAGATTCTATTAGCCTTTATTAGTCCATTTAATTTTTAGCCTTAGGATCCAAACAGACTCTAAATTTAAATTAAACTATGTAAATATCCTTTTACTTAAGAGAAATGTTTCTTTGACTAGCTAATTACTATTGACAAACATTGGGATTGCCCATAAAAAAGACATTGAGATAGCGTATAATCAACACAATGTTGTTTGTTTATCTACTTCTAGGTTAGCTTGGTAGAGCTCTTCCTACTTCAGATTTTCTTGGAAGCTAATTCTCGGTGACAAAGTGATTCTCTGATTGAAATTGATTTTCTATAATTCTCTACAATAAACTCTGTGCATATAGTGATTATGTGCGTGATCTGAATTAGGAGAAATTATTTTTCAGCTCTCAGCTCCTAGTTCATTTTAGAGAACCATCTCACAGAACCAACAAAGAATTACTTCACAGTAAAAATATGTTTGATAGAGCTTCTACTGAAATCAACCTGCAAGCTGCTCTTGGAGCTTTGCCAAACTAGCCCTCTGTACCTGAATCTACATGCCCCCACTGCTTTTGTAAATCGAAATCAAGGGTCGGATATCTGCAGCCTGATCTTTTTCTTAACAACCACATGATTAGTCTATCGTCACTTATCACTACCGGAGGCGGCTTCTTTGCCGAGTGCCTGAGGCATTCGGCAAAGGGCGCTCGGTAAACAGTTTATCGGTAAAGACCTCTTTGCCGAGTGTACTTTATCGGGCACTCGGCAAAGAAAAGTGGCCATGACGGCGGCTTTGCCGAGTGTCAAGGTCAAGCACTCGGCAAAGGTACCCACTTTGCCGAGCGCCGTTGAAAGCTCTAGTTTGGTTTTGGTGAATTGATGAAACCCTAAGTGCTAACCTAGTTTATCAAGTGATCATGAGATAGGTAGCACATTTCAAGTGTGGAATGTGCTACCTATCTAGCCATTAGGACCTTTCACCCCCTCTAGCCATTAGGACCTTTCAGCCGTTGACTTAGACACTCGGCAAAGGTGGCCACTGTGCCGAGTGCCGCCGACAAGACACTCGGCAAATAGGCGACCTTTGCCGAGTGCCTGGCCCGTGGCACTCGGCAAATCTGTGATGTTTGCCGAGTGCAATGGCCATTGCACTCGGCAAAGCATGTTCCCAGGTAGTTCCCAGGTAGTCACTTTACCGAGTGTCATGGCCATTGCACTCGGCAAAGTGACTGAAAACAGCCTTTTTATTTGTTTTTTACATCCCATCCAAACAAACAGAAGATATATATAACAAACATCACCAACATCACATATATATCATCAACAACACATATATATCACCAACACCACATATATATCACAAACGTCACATGTCTCACAATGTATCACAAATAAGTTCACAAGTAATCCAAGTGCTCCATCATCTTCAACCACAATTGCAAATAGAAGTACCATTAAGAACCACAAGTATCATCACTGATTTGGTGAAGGATTCGCTGAAGCATGAGGACCGTTCGATGCCACCGATTGATTCTGCACAAAGAAGAAGAGATTGCATGTGTGAGACAAGATAAATATATACCATACATGAATAAAACTTTCATACTCTACTAGGTTTGACCGTAAGCATGAACATACAAACTAAAACATTTATACTCATAGGAGTAGAATATTGAGGAGGTGGAGGTGGAGGTGGAGGTGGAGCGAATAGCGAAGGTGGCAGAACTACACCCGTAGCGGCGCCAAGACTTTGCATCTACTGAAGAATCTCCGCCATCCTCCGCTACTCGGCCTCCCGCTCGGCCTCCACCCTCTCCATCTTTGCCTGCATCTGCTCTCGTATCCTCCTCTCTTGTTCCAGCTGGGCCTACAATATATTCACCCCAATGTTACAATAATGCAAAGAAAAGGTATGAAAAAACCAATGAACGACGAATAAACTAGGAATAACCTCGAGTGCTTCCACCCAGTGGTGTGAAGTGTCCTACCGAGGTCATATGGCTGGGCTCCTGCTCGTGCTGCTTGCTTGAATATGGGAGAGACTGGGAGTAGCGGCCGAGTCGATTGCGCCGTCGCCAATAAAGTACCGCCCATGCTTCTTGCCTCCTCCCACCCTCATGATGACTTCTCCATCAAGGTCCTCGGTGCTTGGATCGTACTGTGGTCCATGGACCTCCCTTGCCATCGATGTGTACTCACTGAGGCGGTTGTGGATGGTCGCATTGCTGTACGCCTCGGGCCCGTCCTCCGGGTTGTAGTCGACATCGGACGTCGCCTTGCCCTTGTGGGCCATAGCAAATGCCTTGAAGATGGAGCAAGGCTGGCCACCATGTGACGCCGACTGTGAGAAAAACAGCAAGATGATTAGAAATCATGCAGAATTGAGCGTTAGAATAAATAAATAAATTCGCGTACCCATGTTTCTGCGTATCCGCTAAGGCTGCGGCTGCCTTGATGGTGTGCTACACCTGGCATCATTAAACGCCGCTTCCGGCACAAGTTGTGCGTCTCCTCCCACTCGCGTGAGCACCACTTGTCCACCATCTGTTCCTAGCACTGGGGATGCGCGGCGCACCAATAAGGAATCATCTATAGGCCATCAAGTACATGACATATCAGAAGATGAAATTAAGCCCACTTAATCTCAAAAGGAATCAGTATTAATGTTCTGTATTTACCTGCAGGTACTGGTCCTGGGTCAGCGTCATGCTCCTTGCGTCCCTTTTGGTGACCTTCGTTCCAAGGACGGTCCCATGGTAAGTTACGACGGCCTGGATGCGCGCCTCGTAATGCATGTCCACGACGAGTTTTTTACAGCATTTGGTAGCCACCGTATCCGCCCTGGCCTCATGTCCGTCCTAGCATCTAAAGAAATCCTGCATACAAACACGATATATCCATTCATTATTTCAAGAATGTCCAATGAATGCGATGTATTGAGTAATGTAGTGCAAGGAGGACTTACCCACAGCTCTTGCTTCACCCGCTCCGCCTTGTTGTTGAATACCCTACGAGCCCGATCTGCAGCATCGGAGGCGGCGGCGTAGTGGTCAAACGAGTAGGCCGGCACCGTCACTCTGGCGTACTCAACCAGGCCAGTGAAGTGCTCCTTGCACAGAAGACCGAGGATGCCATTGACTTGGCGTGTGTGCAGGCAGACCCGTAGTGGCGAGGAAGGCGATAGGGGTCACCGAGGTACTCTGGCTCCGCTCCGACGGGCTCTTCTCTATAAAAAAAGAAACATAAAACTGTCAATACAAAATTTCTGCAGTACCTCCCCTGCACGGTGAGGTTTCCAAAACCTACAAGAAAACCAATGGCACGATGACCGACATGCACATATATATGAACGGCACGATGGCCGACATGCACAAGATTATGTAAGGAACACCTAGCAACGTAATCAGGATAAGCAAGGATCAGGGATTACAAATTCAGGATCTGTATCCCATTACTAATATATTCCATAAGCTATATTAATTTATGACAAACATCAATCCATGCATCCAAAATTCCATCCATGCTAAACCTCAGATTTGCAACTATGCACCAAAACCAGCGTCCATGAAGGCATCCTAACCAGGACATCTTAATCTATTCATGCATCCACATCCATTAGGCGGAGACGGCATAGGGGCACACCACTGTAGAATGGCGACCGAGATGGACGGATGCGGGTTGCCGTTGCTGCGGGGCCGCGCCGCACCCCGACGACGTTGCTACGGCGCCGCTGCAGGAGCGTGCGAGGGCGAAGGCGATGTTGCTTCGGCGGCCTCCTTCTCTTCCTCCTTCTTCCTCCTCTCCTCCTCTCCTCCTCCTCCTCTCTTTCTCCTCCTCCTCCAGCGGCGCGGCGCGAGGGGCGGCGCTGGCGTGGGCGCGTGGGCTCGCGGGCAGCGGCGGCGCCAGCGCTGGCGGCGTGGGCGCGGGCGAGGGCGTGTGTGCGGGCCGGCCCTGCGGCGGGGTTAAATCTTCCTTTGCCAAGTGCCCCCGATTTGGCACTCGGCCAAAGTTTTTTAAATTTTTTTTACTTCTTTGCCGAGTGCCACCTGCCCTGGCACTCGGCAAAGAGGGTTTTTTTAAAAAAAAATCTTTGCCGAGTGGCCCCGATCTGGCACTCAACAAAGTATTTTTTAATTTTTTAAAATTGTTTGCCGAGTACCGACCGGACTGGCACTCGCAAAGATGGGGTTTTTTAAAAATTTTAAAAAATTTTGTCGAGTGCCAGCCGTCCTGACACTCGGCAAAGAGGCTCCTTTGCCGAGTGTCATTTTTTGACACTCGGCAAACCATATTTTTTTCACTTTTGACCTCCAAACTTTTTCTGTAGTCCTCATACAATACCTGATACGGAACAATGTGGCACATTTCTCTGACTTTTTCTATATTTCTTTACTTTATTTCATTTAATTGAATTTTCTTAGATAATTCAAATTATAACTGCTAGTCATTCGAATAATGAAAAAAATAAATGGAAAAATGATATTCATGTTATTTAGTATAATGTGAGGCCGTATTCAGGAATAGACCACCAATTTCGAACATCTTGTTCACGAAACATGACCATGAACTTGGGGTCGAGTTGTTTTTAAATTCTATAAAAAGCAAACAAAGTCCGAAAATCATGAAACTTGTCAAAATGTCAAGATATCAAATGTGGAGGCTGTGATAAAAAATTGAAGAGGTTTCACACAAGTTTATCACGTACGATGCTTAACACCTCATCGGCCTCTTTACGAAATCATGAAACTTCTTCGGAGATTCTTCGGTTTGCAAGCATCGTACGTCATAACTTGCGCGAAACCTTCTCAATTTTTTATCACAGCCTCCACATATTATATCATGACATCTTGACAAGTTTCATGATTTTCGGACTTCGTTTGCTTTTTATAGAATTTAAAAACAACTCGACCGCAAGTTCGTGGTCATGTTTCGTAAACAAGATGTTCAAAATTGGTGGTATGTTCCTAGATACGGCCTCACATTATACTAAATAACATTAATATCATTTTTCCATTCATTTTTTTTCATTATTCGAATGACTAGTAGTTATAATTTGAATTATCCAAGAAAATTCAATTAAATGAAATAAATTAAAGAAATATAGAAAAAAGTCCGAGAAATGTGCCACGTTAGAACATGGAGTACCAGGTATTGTATGAGGACCGTAGAAAAAGTTTGAAGGTCAAAAGTAAAAAAAAATGATTTGCCGAGTATAAAAAAATGACACTCGGCAAATGAGCCTCTTTGCCGAGTGTCAGGATAAGACACTCGGCAAATGATTAACGGCGCCTGCCGGCCGTTAACGGATGCGGCCCTTTGCCGAGTGTCAAGCCGTCCTGACACTCCAAACCACTCCTTTGCCGAGTGTTATTGTTTGCCAAGTGTTATTGTTTGCTGAGTGCTTGCTGGGCACTCGGCAAACCACCTCTTTGCCGAGTGCCAATTGTTTGCTGGGTGCTTTATCTCTGACACTTGGCAAACAGCCTCTTTGTCGAGTGCTCGATAAAAAGCGCTCGGTAAAGTTTGGGACACTCGGCAAAGAAGCCGTCTCCGGTAGTGTATATTAGGTATAAACTAGCTTGTAGAAGACTGGTGCAGGAGATATTTGAAGATATTTATGATAACTGTAACACATTGGAAGCCATCTTTCCCTGATCCGTAAAAAGGGAAAAACAGACAATACACAGCATGCATCAATCTCTGCTCAGAAACCCTATAAAAGCTAGTGGTTAGTGGGTTACAAATACAAATATAGCAGATGCGCCACCAACAACACAATTCACTTTATCTCATCTCAACAATGGCAATGTTCCTACTCCTCTCTGGAATTATTCTCCTTCCTCTCTTACTGCTGGTAACCACCTCCAAGAATCGCAAGCCATACTGCAATGGAAACTCGCTCCCTCCTTCACCATGGCCATGTCTCCCGCTCATAGGCAATCTCTTCTTCCACCCTCCCACTATCACCTCCCTCACTGAGGTTCTTCGTCGTCTCCACGCTGCTCATGGACCGGTCGTCTCCCTCTGGGTCGGCAGCAAGCCAGCCATATTCATCTCCTGCCATGATCTCGCGCACCGCGCCGTCGTGCACATGGGCACCACCTTCGCGCACCGCCCGACATCATGGTACAGCGGACTGAACAGCCATGGTGTGAACAGCGCCACCTACGGCAGCCGCTGGGGCCTCCTCCGCCGCCAGAACCTCAGCCCGTACCTCGGGGCAGCGCATGTCAAGGATGTGCTCCGGTCGTCCGGCGATAGGCTCGTCAAGGTCCTCGAGTCGGCAGCAGCAGGGGAGGACGGCGGCGGTGGTGTCGTTGTCCCATTGGAGACGTTCCGGCATGACGTCTTCGGCTTCTTCGCCACGCTTTGCTTCGGCGACGGGGTCGAGGAAGACATGGTCGGACGTCTGCGAGACCTGCATGCCGAGATCATACCGCTCATCGTTGAGCTAGACGCGTGCCTGCATTCCTCCAGGTCGTATGCTATTTTCCCAGGTGGCGGAAGCTCTTGAACGCTCAAAGGAGGCACCATGTTCTCGTGACCACTATCATCAGTGCTTGCCGAACAAGGAGAGAGGAGGCTGTTGGACATGACGCAGCAGACCCTCGATGCTACGTGGATACCCTTCTAGGGCGTGAACTAGGAGAAGATAAGATGGTGAGCCTGTGCTGGGAGTACATGAACGCCGCGGTAAAGACCACGACAACGGCACTCGAGTGAATCATGGCACGCCTTGTCCTCCATCAGGTAACAAAGTAACAAACGTCTACTGAAAAGATAGAAGATGTCATTTTGATTATGCATGATACAAGCATCTTCGTTCCAATAGGACATCCAGCAAAAGCTGCGAAACGACATCGCTAGGCGAGCCAGCGGCAACCACCACATGACATGTGGTGAGCAGCAGAGGCCATTCGTGGAGGCCGTAGTGCTCGAAGCCCTTCGTCTTCACCCGCCGGCGCACTACCTCTTGGCACACACCACGGACAAGGACGTCTCCCTTGACAGATGGCTATCATTGGGCGGGATGCAGCTTCGTGGACTGACCCCGACGTGTTCAGGCCTGAGCGGTTCATGGAAGGTGGAGAAGGCTCCGGCGTCCATTGTACCAGCGGTGGCAGCAGCAGACCGGAGACGATGAAGATGATACCCTTTGGTGCCGGGCGGAGGGCGTGTCCAGGCGCTGCGGTTGCTATGACGGTGTTGCAGTCGTTTGTTGAGGATCTGGTCATGCGGTTCGAGTGGAAACGGGCTACAGCTGGTGCCGTGGGAGAATCTCTCGACATGACAGAGAAACTCGGGAGATTATAACCGAGATGAAGGTGCCATTACAAACTCACTTGGTTGTCAGACAAAATTGGGTTGGCTCAAATATATAAACGAACAACGGTAGGTAGGCTACAAACCCGTGCACATACCACTGTTCGTTTATTATTATTTTTCTCTGTTGGTGTTCTTGAAAAAAAAGTGTTATGTGCATAGGTTGTAGACTGACAATAATTGTAATTGGGTTGTTAATTATTATGCACTTATATATGTTTTGGTTGTACTCTATAGTATCCCAAATGCTACCTACCTAGCAGGTGGAGCATGCACACTGTGCCCACTTTCCCATTAAGAGCCCGTTTGATAGAGCTCCAGCTCTTTAAAACAGCTTCACCTGCTATGACTTCTCGAATGATTTTTTTTTGCTTCAGCTTCTCTATTTGGAGAAACGATAGCTCCTCGTGCTAGATGAAAACGGTAAAATGTCTTCAGTACCCTTCTCACCTTATCTTTACCGAACGCCCATCCTCGGTCTCATCTCTTCTCTCGACGGCTCACCTCCCTCACCTGATCTCAGACTTGCCTCTGCGTCAAATGGACGACACCGTCTCGGGCTCGCCTATGCTCCGATGACGTCAACGCTCGGGCCCATCTTCTCCACTGTGCAAGCCATGCGGTCGGACACTGAACTTTGCGCACACATTGAGGCTTCTCCACTGCGCAAGTTCTGTTGCCGTGCCAAGGAACGGCGTCGTTCCACGTTGAGAGATGGACAACGCTCAGGCCAGCCTCCACCTCTCCCTCCGCCCATGTCGAGGGAAATTTCGCCCTAGGCCCACAGATCGAGGATGAAGCGAGGCGAAGCCACAATTTTTAGCTTCGCATCCCACCTGTTGCTTCTCTCTGCGCCTCTTGGGCCTCGGGCCTATTTCCTAAAACGCCCAGCTTCGTAAATCCATTTTAGGAGGCATGCATCTTTCGACCGCCTTTGTAAATAAGACGTCTGCCTCCAAAAATCCTAAGGTATTTAGGAGATGGTTGGATTTTTTGACCACCTGCATTAATCATTGGACAGTGTATCACGAAATCATTTATGTACTGGTGCTGATTTGGAGCTAACACTGCAAATAACCCGCTGTTTAGCTCTCTTCTTCCCATGTTGAGCATTAATGGAAAATCCACTCACCTTCTTCCTGAGCTCCGGACTTGGTGGATCCGTGCAGGGTGGAGTTCCACAACTTGAGGTGTTTAGATCCAGGGGCTAAAGTTTAGTCCGTGTCACATCGGATGTTCCAATGCTAACTAGGAAGACTAAATATGAACTAATTATGTGTCGGGTTCATAAACCCGGGATCCCTCGATTCCACGCTCGGGCTCGGCCCAGGAAAACAATATATATTTCATCGGCCGGCCCAAAAAACTAAAACACAGCAGGACAGAAGGGAAGACCGGTCGTCGACCGGAAGGTCTACCCTTAAGAACAGGCGCCCGCTCGTCAACTTCTTTGGCCCACCTCTCCGACCGGAGCACTCGCTTCAGGCACTAGCCGTCTCCAAGCAGTCTCTCCAATCGGAAGGCTTGGCCCAAAATGCTGCTTCCTACTCTGACCCCGCGACTCCGACCCCACGACCGGGGCTCGTGGGAAGCCTGCTCACCGCTCTTCTTCGACCGACGCACTGAGAGCCTACTGGAGTCATCCGACCGGGGGCATCGATCGCGGTATGGGCTCCAGGATTTGCCATACCGGGTGAACATAGCGTGGCTCCTCACATGCCACTAGGCATCCAAAAGTATTTGCAGGTACCGACGTCCATCCTTCCTGAAGAAGATAGCTCGACCCCCGTGCACATCTGACATCCTACAACGACATCGACAGTATTGGGGGCTTCAACCATTATCCAGTTTTTATCACCGTATCCCCGCCGGGCCCTCACGCGAAGACCCCCGAGCTCACACGTGAGCACGAGGAGGATCTACGACGACAGTGGCCGCATCAGCCACCAACTGCACCAACGCGCTCGGCGCACCACACTGCGCCCCGTGCGCATAGACCTGCGAGCGGCGCTCGGGGTCGCGCCCGTCAGCCCCAGCGCAATGCTCCGGTTCGGGGGACCGACCCCCCACAGTTCGCTCGGGCCAGTCAGAACGTTGCCGCTGGCCGGCAATGCTCCTGCGTGACCTGCCCGAGCCGAACGACCCTCGTGGACGGGCAATCCACCAGGACCTCCGGGCACTGTTGGAGACCGCCGTCGTTCAACAGACGGAGTACTCCATATCGCGACGCCGACTCACGACCTCGCTCCCTGTCCGGGGAACAGGGACGCAGCAGATGGGGCACTACACCCTGTCATCGTCTCAACCACCGATTGCGGCACAAGAAGCCACAACCGCTCCTCGTCTTGACTTGACGACCGCCCCGTGCCGACAGCCTATCTACGCGCGGCTCGGGCCGAACCAAGACGCGCGCAGCGTCGACCGGGGTCCCAGCCCTGACAGCCTGGAACCACGGACCTTTGTCCAACACCCCCAGCAAGCGCCTTTTCTGCCGCGCTTCAACGGGGGCTGCGACAAAGGTAAGGCCAAGCGCCAGGATCAAGACGAGGGCCCCTCCACGCAGAGGGGAAAAAGAACAGAAAGGATCGCCGCCAACCGGCTAACTTTGCGTCGGTCGCCGCGGCCGATCACATGGGCACGCAGCCCCAGCAAGACCCTCCGGGCCACTTCCACGATCTCATGGAGAGCCCGTGCACCAACCACAACTTTTCGAGATCTACACTTTTAGTTTAGGAAGTTTTTCCATCCGAGGTCGTTTACAGAATTTGAATTTTAAAATTTGGAAATTCAAACGCAGTTTTGCATGACAAGATGTTTTCAAATAAAAAAGTTGCCAACTACAATGTTTCATAACTTTTCGAGATCCACAGAGTTTATTTTGGTTGTTTTTCCATCCGAGGTCGTTTGAAAAGTTCGAATTTTAAAATTTTGAAAATCAAACACAGTTTTGCATGACAAGATGATTTCAAATCAAAAAGTTGCCAACTACAATGTTTCACAACATTTTGAGATCTACAAAGTTTATTTTGGTTGTTTGGTCATCTGTTCATCCGACATGGTCGTTCTAACATTGTTCACAAATCTTATATATCTCTCTTGTAGTTTCATAAACTACAATAGAGATATGTTAGATTTGTGAACAAATTTACTTTCACTTTGTCATATGAAGAAAAGACCAAAACAAACATTGTACATCTTGTTGAGTTGTACAACTTTGTAGTTGAAAACTTTTTCATTTGAATTAATTTACTGCTTCAAAATATGCTTTGAAATTTTCTTTGCCGAGTGTCAAAAAAAAATCACTCGGCAAAGAAGCGTCTTTGCCGAGTGTCAAAAAAAAACACTCGACAAAGAGCTTCTTTGCCGAGTGTCAAAAAAAACACTCGGCAAAGGCGTCTTTGTCGAGTGCCCGAAAAACAACACTCGGCAAACCACTTGGCACTCGGCAAAGAGCCGGTCTCCGGTAGTGACAATGCTGTTTGTTTATCTACTTCTAGGTTAGTTTGGTAGAGCTCTTCCTGCTTCAGATTTTCTTGGAAGCTAATTCTCGGTGACAAAGTGATTCTCTGATTGAAATTGATTTTCTATAATTCTCTACAATAAACTCTGTGCATATAGTGATTATGTGCGTGATCTGAATCAGGAGAAGTTATTTTTCAGCTCTCAGCTCCTAGTTTATTTTAGAGAACCACCTCATAGAACCAACAAAGAATTACTTCTCAGTAAAAATCTGTTTGATAGAGCTTCTACTGAAATCAACCTGCAAGCTGCTCTTGGAGCTTTGCCAAACTAGCCCTCTGTACCTGAATCTACATGCCCCCACTGCTTTTGTAAATCGAAATCAAGGGTGGGATATCTTCAGCCTGATCTTTTTCTTAACAACCACATGATTAGTCTATCGTCACTTATATTAGGTATAAACTAGCTTGTAGAAGACTGGTGCAGGAGATATTTGAAGATATTTATGATAACTGTAACACATTGGAAGCCATCTTTCCCTGATCCGTAAAAAGGGAAAAAACAGACAATACACAGCATGCATCAATCTCTGCTCAGAAACCCTATAAAAGCTAGTGGGTTACAAATACAAATATAGCAGATGCGCCACCAACAACACAATTCACTTTATCTCATCTCAACAATGGCAATGTTCCTACTCCTCTCTGGAATTATTCTCCTTCCTCTCTTACTGCTGGTAACCACCTCCAAGAATCGCAAGCCATACTGCAATGGAAACTCGCTCCCTCCTTCACCATGGCCATGTCTCCCGCTCATAGGCAATCTCTTCTTCCACCCTCCCACTATCACTTCTCTCACCGAGGTTCTTCGTCGTCTCCACGCTGCTCATGGACCGGTCGTCTCCCTCTGGGTCGGCAGCAAGCCAGCCATATTCATCTCCTGCCATGATCTCGCGCACCGCGCCCTCGTGCACATGGTGACATGGGCACCACCTTCGCGCACCGCCCGACATCATGGTACAGCGGACTGAACAGCCATGGTGTGAACAGCGCCACCTACGGGCAGCCGCTGGGGCCTCCTCCGCCAGAACCTCAGCCCGTACCTCGGGGCAGCGCATGTCAAGGATGTGCTCCGGTCGTCCGGCGATAGGCTCGTCATGGTCCTCGAGTCGGCAGCAGCAGGGGAGGACGGCGGCGGCGGTGTCGTTGTCCCATTGGAGACGTTCCGGCATGACGTCTTCGGCTTCTTCGCCACGCTTTGCTTCGGCGACGGGGTCGAGGAAGACATGCTCGGACGTCTGCGAGACCTGCATGCCGAGATCATACCGCTCATCGTTGAGCTAGACGCGTGCCTGCATTCCTCCAGGTCGTATGCTATTTTCCCAGGTGGCGGAAGCTCTTGAACGCTCAAAGGAGGCACCATGTTCTGGTGACCACTATCATCAGTGCTTGCCGAACAAGGAGAGAGGAGGTTGTTGGACATGACGCAGCAGACCCTCGATGCTACGTGGATACCCTTCTAGGGCTTGAACTAGGAGAAGATGAGATGGTGAGCCTGTGCTGGGAGTACATGAACGCCGCGGTAAAGACCACGACAACGGCACTCGAGTGAATCATGGCACGCCTTGTCCTCCATCAGGTAACAAAGTAACAAACGTCTACTGAAAAGATAGAAGATGTCATTTTGATTATGCATGATACAAGCATCTTCGTTCCAATAGGACATCCAGCAAAAGCTGCGAAACGACATCGCTGGGCGAGCCAGCAGCAACCACCACATGACATGTGGTGAGCAGCAGAAGCCATTCGTGGAGGCCGTAGTGCTCGAAGCCCTTCGTCTTCACCCGCCGGGCGCACTACCTCTTGGCACACACCACGGACAAGGACGTCTCCCTTGACAGATATGTGATACCCAAGGGGTCCGTTGTGAACTTCGGTGTGGCTATCATTGGGCGGGATGCAGCTTCGTGGACTGACCCCGACGTGTTCAGGCCTGAGCGGTTCATGGAAGGTGGAGAAGGCTCCGGCGTCCATTGTACCAGCGGTGGCAGCAGCAGACCGGAGACGATGAAGATTATACCCTTTGGTGCCGGGCGCAGGGCGTGTCCAGGCGCTGCGGTTGCTATGACGGTGTTGCAGTCGTTTGTTGAGGATCTGGTCATGCGGTTCGAGTGGAAACGGGCTACAGCTGGTGCCGTGGGAGAATCTCTCGACATGACAGAGAAACTCGGGAGATTATAACCGATATGAAGGTGCCATTACAAACTCACTTGGTTGTCAGACAAAATTCGGTTGGCTCAAATATATAAACGAACAACGGTAGGTAGGCTACAAACCCGTGCACATACCACTGTTCGTTTATTATTATTTTTCTCTGTTGGTGTTCTTGAAAAAAAAAAGTGTTATGTGCATAGGTTGTAGACTGACAATAATTGTAATTGCGTCGTTAATTGTCATGCACTTATATATGTTTTGGTTGTACTCTATAGTATCCCAAATGCTACCTACCTAGCAGGTGGAGCATGCACAGTGTGCCCACTATCCCATTGAGAGCACGTTTGATAGAGCTCCAACTCTTTAAAACAGCTTCATCTGCTATGACTTCTCGAATGAAATAATTTTTTTTTGCTTCAGCTTCTCTATTTGGAGAAATGATAGCTCCTCGTGCTAGATGAAAACGGTAAAATGTCTTCAGTACCCTTCTCTCTACCTTATCTTTACCGAACGCCCATCCTTGGTCTCATCTCTTCTCTCGACGGCTCACCTCCCTCACCTGATCTCAGACTTGCCTCTGCATCAAATGGACGACACCGTCTCGGGCTCGCCTATGCTCCGACGACGTCAACGCTCAGGCCCATCTTCTCCACTGTGCAAGCCATGCGGTCGGACACTGAACTTTGCGCATGCATTGAGGCTTCTCCACTGCGCAAGTTCTATTGCCGTGCCAAGGAACGGCATCGTTCCACGTTGAGAGATGGACAACGCTCAGGCCAGCCTCCACCTCGTTCCACGTTGAGAGATGGACAACGCTCAGGCCAGCCTCCACGCCCTAGGCCCACAGATCGAGGATGAAGCGAGGCGAAGCCACAATTTTTAGCTTCGCATCCCACCTGTTGCTTCTCTCTGCGCCTCTTGGGCCTCAGGCCTATTTCCTAAAACGCCCAGCTTCATAAATCCATTTTAGGAGGCAGGCATCTTTCGACCGCCTTTGTAAATAAGACGTCTGCCTCCGAAAATCCTAAGGTATTTTGCATTAATCATTGGGTAGTGTATCACGAAATCATTTATGTACTGGTGCTGATTTGGAGCTAACACTGCAAATAACCCGCTGTTTAGCTCTCTTCTTCCCATGTTGAGCATTAATGGAAAATCCACTCACCTTCTTCCTGAGCTCTTGACTTGGGGGATCCGTGCAGGGTGGAGTTCCACGACTTGAGGTGTTTGGATCCAGAGGCTAAAGTTTAATCCGTGTCACATCGAATGATCGGATGCTAACTAGGAAGACTAAATATGAGCTAATTATAAAACTAATTGTAGAAGCCGTGGCTAATTAGCGAGATGAATCTATTAAGGCTAATTATTCTATGATTAGCACATGTTTACTGTAGCACAACATTGTCAAATCATGAACTAATTAGGCTTAATAGATTCGTCTCGTAAATTAGTCTCAAATTGTGCAATTACTTTTTGTAATTAGTCTATATTTAATACTCCAAATTAATATCTAAATATTCAATGTAATAGGGACTAAAGTTTACTAGCAGTAACGAAGCCCTGTTTGGTGTTGGCACCAGACAAGGGGGCCCTAGGTCCAGTTGAGCTAGCTGCGGCATATCATCCTTTGTGCACCTCATCAAGGCACTGAAGCTTGGTGTAAGCGGGCGACACCGTAGAGCTCTAAGACTATCTTCAACAACATCACCTAAAATACAAGACACATTTCATATTTGGGTAGCGCTATAGGTAAATGGTTTAATATTTTTTTTTGTCTTCTCCAGCAACAGGACCCAAAAGAGAACTCTTTCTGCAAATGAGTTTTCAGAAGACAGGATACTCATATTTAAGTTGTGTCTCTGCTATAATCCAAAATAGGTCTCACATATAGATATTCTGTCGTAGGTTGATATAGTACCATCCATGACCTATTTTTTATTTGGGTCTCCATATGGATCATTGAAGACAGAGTCAAAGGCGAGGTGGTGGAACCAGTCAATGTGGGATACGGCGAGGCTGCACTGCAGACCACTGGCAAGAGCTGCGAGTTTTATTTATTTGGTCCGCAGTGCCTTCTGGTTCAGTTCGGTATTCATCTTGCCTTTCTTGTTTTTTTTTCTTTTCTTATTTTTTTTATTTCTCTCCTTTTTCTCCTCACGCATCTCTCTTTTCCCTTGTTATCCGCTCGTGAGCCTCGTCTGTGTAAGCGACCCCGCCGAGCACTCGACCTTCGCCTCCGTGTCTCTCTTCTCCGTCTCCGGCGTGCCCAAGCACACGAAGCCACGGCGGAGCCCTGTGCCCGCGCGCATGGAGGAGCCATGGAGGGCCCACGCCCGTGACGACGTGAATATTGTATAGATTTATAGGTTACTTGATGCCGTCGCGGCCTGCCCTCGCGACTGGACGCCGCCTCTCCGTCGCAGCCTGCTCTCGCGACTCGACGCCACCTTGCCGTCACTGCCCCGCGCCCTCGCCTTGGCTCGGCTTGACATCGACATTGACCGCCGATGGAGAAGGGGTATTTCGCCTCGTCTCTTGGACATTGAGGTGTTCTGGTGATAGATTGGACGAGGATCGAGACGATGTGGGTGCCGAGTCGACTGTTTATAGGATGAGGCATGACGAGGGTGGATCTGTGGGTTCGTGTTCATGTTGCCAGACAAAAAAAAAGTCCAGACTAAAAATAAGGTAGAAATTTTACCTCTTTATTATTATTATAGGGATAGATTTCATGAAACGAACATTCTTTTAGTGCTAGAACCAATTTTCCCATTAAAGATCCCTAGTCATTGCTACTTGTGTGGCTTCAATTTCTTTCCATGGACATGTTCTGATAGAGATTTTAAAACATCAGAAATAAAGTAAATATATTATATTTTATCATCCATAAAAACTTCAACATATTCTAAATATAGAAAAAATAATCAAAATTGATGCAAAACATAAATATCTAGAATGCAAATCCATGTTGATGTTCTTCTGTACATCGTGAGCAACACCTTTACTTTTTCAACCAAAACAATCCCTTTATTCAAAACATGGAAGATTTCAAATGCATTGCACGGATGTAGGATGAAACTCGTGAAACAAACTTCAAGAGTTAGGCCCACAATACACGCATACATGCATGAATGCCCAGATAAGAGGTTTGACTGGATGACCTAAACCTCATTTATTCACCTAGTTCCAAAGCTAGCTCACAGATAATTCAAATTATAGAAAAAGACAAAACCATTAAACTTGCAACAACTAGTCCCAAGTGAAGACAAGACCACTAATATTGCTTCCTACATCACCCCCAGCAGAGCTTTCTCTAGCAAAAGAGGATTCAGACATAACCCTATTGGAGCCATCACCTTGTGGAGGTCTCATGGACGTTGGTGGAAGGATGCTTGGGAAGGAGCACATGGAGAATAATTTGGTGGCATTGCCACATATGAAGGCATTGAGTGCCACCAAGTAGGCTGAAAAAGTGGTGGAGCTTGTAGGTGACCGTTGGCTTCTACTCGATTCTCATGGAGGAGCAAAGGTAAGCAATAGATCATTGATCGCTTGCTTGATCCTTGAGAGCTCACGATACATCTCAAAGAGATCATGGGCATCAAGATCCTCTATGCTACCATAAACAAACTTGGAAAACCTTGAGGTCTCCTGGATCTCTTTAGCCCGTGCCATGTTCTCATCCTTCCTAGCTCTTATCCTCCATGGCCTTGGCTTTCTCCACCTAGAACAACTCATTTTGTAAGCTAGTGATTCTTGCATTGTCTTCTTCACTGGTGTCAGAATCTATTGGTGCATTCCCTGAAACAAAAGAGTCAACAATGGGGGCACCCTTTGGGGTGCCGAAAGAGGAAAACTTTCTAGTTTCGGACTCCAACACCATGACAACCTTCGCACCGGTGAGGGCGGAGAGGTCAGAAGCAGCCTTGAAAAGCCTAGAGCGTCGCTTGAAGAATGTAAGACTACAATCTCTATCATCCTCAATGAACCTCACCCCTGACCTTGTTGCCCTCCTCGGCATCCTAGAACAAAGAACAACAAGATGTTATAGCCAGTATGTGAGCAAGCAAGGAATGTATTTCTTGCTAGAGCGAATGTGTTTCGGTGAGAATGAAGTTGCGCTACCCATCCCTTATATAGAAGAAATTTAGGGGGGAAAGGGGAAAGAAATCTCGTGAGATTCGAATGCATGAAATATATTACACATCAAGTCTTACCACAAGTCACTGAACTATGGGGCACTCTTTTGTGTGGGAAAAGATGGACCTAGTTGTTAGTCACCATTAGAAAGCGTGTAAAGAAAATTATGCGTGAACAACAAAATTATTTTCAATTGAAATAGCTATGCACATCTATTTGATGATTATTAGTTGAATATTTATTGGTTTGTGAAAAAAATATTGTATAGTTATTGGGACCCTTAGTTATCAAATTAAATATTTAAGCAGGTATTTATTAGCATCCATTTTTAGTCTCCAGCTAAGATTATCTTATACCAATGTAAAATACTAAAATATTTTGGCAATAATACTTTTCAAATACATCTTATTATACATTAATCATTAATTAATAAATCCTTTGAGTGCAATCTTATATATGGATTCACTTCTAATATTATGCTATTCCTTAGCCGTTGCAGTTTTTATTGAGCAATATGATAAATCAAACTTCTAGTTGGATACAATACAACATACTAAACATGCCACCTTTAGGATAATAGAACATCAAGTGCAAAAAACACGTGCTCCCTCACTCTATGAGTGTATTACACGAGATATGAGCAATATTTCAACTGTAAGTTCACAAGTGTTGGCATATATTGAATCCCGTCTCAATCTTTAACTTCTTGGTAAAAGAAGTGTGTTGGCGATCATTCTAAACCGTTTCGATCGCCACATCTCGATGATGAATGGAGGAACTTAAGCTAGTTAGAAGATATAATTTAATTTAGACTTAACATTTACACAAGTTTTGTGCTACAACATGTTTGTAAGGAATATCTATAATTTGGTGCACAAATACCATCAATGACTAAGGAGCAATTTTAAACATCTCAATGTGTATAAAGTGATGAAGCAAAGGGTTGACATTGTGAAAGACTAATTCCAATCACATATTTGGCTGCACCTTGTTGAAGAGCTGGTCGGGACGATCAAAATGGAGTTTTGGTTCACTCAATTTGGATCTAGGTGCAAAAGTTATGCAATTTGGAAGATCATGGCACTAGTTGAGGCAAGCAACTAGTCGGTTGGCCATGGCAAGGCCAGGCGGCATAAGTTATGCAACTTGCAAGATCTAGTGTCGACGAAGGACCAGTAAGAGTTTGGTCTGTCAGATCTGTTGTTTTTCTTCAGATCTTGGCTTTTGGTGTGCTTATCAAAGAAAGCAATTGGTTGGCTTTCGATGTGGCGACCTCAAACTCTTCTTTTGGTATGTTAGTCAGCAAAGTTCGACATCTTCAACACGCTATTCTGATGGTGAAGGATTGTAAGCCTGCGTCCTTTGGAGGTTACCTCCACCTGATGTTCTTCCAGTGGGTACTAAATCTCATTGTCAGCGACGTGTGGCTTTTTCGGTCTTCAAAGCCTTTTTTGGCGAGGGTATTTGCAGGTGTCCCTTTTCTTTGTTGTCTTCACAGTGCGATCTTCAAACTCCGGCAGGCAGTGAACGTTCGAACAAAGAAGATGACCGATTTGGTTTTTGATGCACTCTTATTTTTAGAGGTCCTTTTTATGTCTTATTGTTCGTCTTTTGTACCCGCCTTTGTTTTCCTTGAGATGTTTCAGACGTGGCATGATGTCCCCACGGTCATTGATGGCTACCTCGCCTTCCACTCCGCCCTACAGTACTACTACTACCCCATCATCGTCTCCTACCTCCTTAACGCCACCGTGCTTGCCATAGCCGTCCCTGTCGCCTGCCTGATCGAGGACTCACGGCTCTCCTCGTCTCGGTCCCTGCGCCTACACCAACGCGCGGTACTACTAGCACAGCATGTCCAACGTCACGCCTACACCAATGTGGGGTATTACTAGCACAACATGTCCAACATCATCCAGTTCGATGACGAGACCTACTCCACCATCGCTATTCGCTAACAATATGTACCAGTGGCTCGCCACCTGCCAGACGCTCATGGTGCACAATCCCACCCATGACAGCCTCGATCTTTGTCCCATCCTCTCTCTCACTGTGCCGCCCAGGTGCGTGTGCCCATCGGCGTGCAGGCCGTGACCACGCGTGAGGTACCTTGTGACCTACTTCCTTGGGTGGGGCGACGACTCCAACACTGTGGCTGAACGCTTCCGTGCTAACTATCAGGCTGCTTGGCAGTGCCAGGATGCCAGCGCTCAGCAACAAATACTCTTAGTTAATGTTTGGTTGAGAGACATCGTGGGATGGGATGGTTCCGTCTCAGTTTCCAGAGACGGGACAATCCCATATGTTGTTTGGTTGAGGAGGGACGGGACGATGTTTTTTGTTTGGTGGAGCAGGCGGCGGCAACAGTGGAACATGGTGGAAGCAGGAAAATAAAGTAGAGAGAGAAAAAAAATGAGCAGTCTAGATGTTTCCGCCTGCAAGCACACGTGCTAGTAGAGTCGTTAACAAGGAGTAGCGTTCATATTTAGCAAATAATCCAATCTTTTTAGAATGTTCTATCTAGATTGTTGTAATGGTTTGTTGTGCGGTTTGTTCCTTTCATTTTTGTTCCTTCTCATCTTTCTTGTTTGTCCTTTCTGGTCTTTATTTAGTAGCACTTTTTCTAGTTTCTTACGACGAGTTATGTTTGAGGTAACCTAATCCAAACACCGCACTAGTTTGTTTTTACCCCCTTTTCCTTCTTACATATCTAGTATATATAAAATCTCATGGCAACACACTTATTGCTCAGTTGTGAAAAAAGGCAGACTAACTTTTGTTTCTCACTATTTGATTGATGGAGCCTGATTGGCAGTTGGCACAACTCCGACGACATCCATGTGGGATTTTGATTTTGTGTAATGGTTTAAACTTTAAACATATGTGTATTTTAATTATTAAATAATGTTAGACTATAAAATCTCATGGCAATACACTTATTTCAATGCACCGACAACTGGATTCTTGAATTGTGGATCTGGGCTCTTCATCGTCCTCTCCTATTTTTTCTATATATAAGAGGTGGTCTTCTATAAAATAAAAATTCAGATTGGAGGGAGAAATTTTTTCCGGAAAACGCAGTTAAATCGAGAGGGGACTGTCCAAACTTGCACGGTTTTGATAACGAAGTTCATTGAACCAAACCCTATTTGATCGTGTGTAACTCATACTATTAGTCTCATGAATGCTGAACAAGCTAGCAAAGTTAGCACTTTGCAAGTTGAGCAGCAACCTGTTGGTTGCGGCGAATGATGCTATATATACTCCCGTATATGTTTTTTTTTGAGGGATATATGTTTGTTTGCCGAATATACCAACATGATTGTGCACGTGAGATTATTATTTTTTCACATCAAGTAAAAACAATTAACTGGACAAATGAACGAGTCTTTGTGAGAACAAATGAGACAAGGAATCTATATCTCTTATAAAAATAAACCCCACTAGCAATTTATCTTGCCATACAAAATGACCAAATCAATATCCACTAGAACATCCCACTAGCACATTCAACTATCTCATCATGCAAAGTGTCAACATCAGCATCTACTAGCACATCCAACTAACGCATGCCATTATCACTCTGTTCGCTTGATCGTATCAGCCATGATATAATATTTTTATCTCACAACAAAACAGCATCAGCCGACTTATAAGCAACAGAAACGATCAAGCGAACAAGGTGTATGTCTTCATTCAGCTATGTTCACATTAGCAAACCACATAATTTACTAACATATATTCAGTTGTCCACGTCAGAATACTAAAAATCACCAACTAACATGTATTATGATATTTATTCAATCATATTAGTAAATATAAGTAGTATAATTTCACCAGTGATTCCCACCCCAACGCGCGAGGCGTTCTTCTAGTTTATTTTTTCATTAGTATTAACCAAGCAAAAACAATCAACTAGAGAAATGAAAGAGCCGAAGGCCTAGCTCTGAAAACTATCCAGAACGAAAAACATTTGGCAAGCATTTATATATCCCACATTATTCGTGCAGAACATTTAAGAGCAAGATCGAACCCCCACGCGCAATCAGCCTCAATGAATCAATCGAACACGGCTAGCTTCTCGTACTCCTTGCCTGCGATCGCTTGGGCCATGACAGCCTCCGGGCTCACCACGCCATCGTTCTCCAAGAAGAGCTTGACCAGGCACTCTTAGAGAACATATTTTAGAATATGTCCGAATTTGGTATTAGTCTCGGTATTTTTTTTTTCTCCTGGGACTAAAGGATCCTTTAGTCCCGGTTGGTAATACCAACTAGGACTAAAGGTTCCTATCCAACGGTCGTTCGCGGGGCAGGGATCTTTAGTCCCGGTTTGGGTGATGTCCCAGGAATAAAGATTAATCTTTAGTCCCGGTTTGGCCCCCTAATCGGGACTAATTATCCCAGCCTATAGACCAGCTCATTTCTTCCTCCCCGAGCCCGAACCGTTCCATTCAAACTCACTGCCTCTGTTCTTCAGTTTGATGTTGTTCTTGCTCTCTCCCCCTCTATTGGTGTTGCTCTTCGATTTTGGAGGTAACAAACTTAATCCTCTTATGTTTTATCAGTAGCTTATCTCATTTTGCGATGTAGATGCATGTGTAACTTTATATGTTGGACTTTATTATGATTTTATATGTCATTTTTAGCTCAAAATCACATGATGATTTGCATATATGTTTGGATAAACAAAAGTTAAATTAGTTCATCAAAATCACGCCTCGCTCGTCCTCGTTGGAGCACGCGCCATCCTCGTCCCCGGCGGCTTACGTGATCTTATAATTAATTTTTCCATGAAATGAAAAACTTAGAAAATAGTTAGAAAATTGTAGAAAATCCGTACTAGTTGAACTTGCGGACCGTGTTCAGCTCGGCGAGCATGTTCTCTGTCGAGCGGTAACGGACGTCAAGGAGGAGCTTTGATTTTATGAGGGAGAGCGGCAACGGTCGTGGAAGACCGTGTTCCCTTCCTCGTAGAATCGGAGCTCTTCCTTGGTCAAGTACAGTGCCGTCCAGTGGAGAAATATTCGCCGAGATGATCACGTAAGCAAGGCCAACTAGTACGGATGGTTATTTATTGAAACATGTTTTTGAGCTATAATTTGATGGATATTTGATAACTTTAGACCTACAAATGTCATATACAAATGTTACTATCCTCGGCAACCTAAACGCCCGCGAGCTCGCCGATATCGAGCAGGTCACTTAGAATTATTTTTTCCATAAAATGAAATACTTAGAAATCATGCCTTTTATTTTTTAGAATTAAATTTTCCATGAAATGAAAAACTTAGAAAATAGTTAGAAAATTATAGAAAATCCGTACTAGTTGAACTTGCGGACCATGTTCATCTCGGCGAGCATGTTCTCTGCCGAGCGGTAACGGACGTCAAGGAGGAGCTTTGATTCTACGAGGGAGAGCGGCAACGGTCGTGGAAGACCGTGTTTCCTTCCTCGTATAATCAGAGCTCTTTCTTGGCCAAGTACGGTGCCGTCCGGTGGAGAAATGCTCGCCGAGATGATCACGTAAGCAAGGTCAACTAGTACGGATGGTTATTTATTGAAACATGTTTTTGAGCTATGTGATTTCTATGTCATTTTTAGCTCAAAATCACATGATGATTTACAATAGTAAAATCACTTGATAGTTTGGTATTTTACTATTATACATAGTACATATTTCATGGTTTAGTTAGATAAATAAATAATTTTAGTTTTGTTTAAATATATTATTTTAGAAAATGTGAAATTTACACTAGTTTGCAAAAATAAGTATAGAAAGTAGATGACAACTGGTACCGGATCATCGGCCTCTCGTTCGGTTGCGAAACGACTGAGGCCAGAACTCCCTCTCATTATCTGCGGCAAGTGTAAGCAGAAGATTGTAATGGAGTACCGAGTCAAGAGACAGGGACCCAACAAGGGTCGTGTTTTCTACAAGTGCCCGGATCGCGATGTGAGTTTCTTACGCATTTGATTATTATGGCTAATTGACCTGCTTTTCTTGAATATTTTTGACTAAATATTTTTTGGCTTTAATTTCAGTGGGAGGGCAATGGATGCGATGGTTGGTACTGGGAGGAAGATTATGCTACATACGTGCAGAATTCGGGTGCGCTTGAGGTAGTGGCTGCTGATGATGAGGCAGTGAGCCAGCAGGAGAAGCTTATTGATATTCAACAGACGAATGATTTGTCTGTTTTAGTTGCGTACGGTCACGAAATAATTATGTTACTGAAGTGCATTGTAGTTTTAGTTTGTTTAGTGATAGTTGGGATTGCTTACGTTGTAGCCAGGCTTAGTTAATTAATCAATTGTGTGTGTCATCTATGTTGTGTAATAAAATACTTAATTATGTTTAAGGTTTTCATAATTTATCGTGTAATGCAGATTATGTCACGCCATTGGATGTACAATGCTGATCGCCGCTCCCAAGACTTTATTGAGGGCGTGAACTATTTCTTAGGTATGGCTGAGGCAAATAAGCGGGATGGTTTCATATGCTGTCCATGTGCCATATGTAAGAATTTAAAGGAATATTCAAACCCAATGAGCCTTCATTCACATTTGCTTAAGTCAGGTTTCATGTCAAACTATATATGTTGGACTAAGCATGGAGAAAGCGGGGTCATGATGGAAGAAGGTGAAGGAGAAGATTTAGACATTGATGACATTATTGCTCAGTATGGTGCCTTTGATGATACTACAATGGGGGGAGATGAAGAAGAGGTAGCGGCAGAAGATGATCTCGGTGATGCTCTTGGCGATGCCATTCGTGATGCATAACAAGAATGTGAAAGTGAAAAAGAGAAAGTTAAGTTCGAACGCATGCTTGAGGATCATAGGAAGTTGCTATACCCGACGGCTGAAGAGGGGCAAAAAAAAGTTGGGTACAACACTGGAATTGCTACAGTGGAAGGCAAAGAATGGTGTATCCGACAAGGCATTTGGGAATTTATTGAACCTCATAAAGAAGATGCTTTCGAAGCCAAATGAATTATCCACCACTACGTATGAAGTAAAAAAGGTTGTCTGCCCTTTAGGATTAAAAATCCAAAAGATACATGCATGTCCTAATGACTGCATCCTCTACCATGGCAATGAATACGAGAATTTGGATGAATGCCCGGTATGTAAAGCAACGCGGTATAATATCAGGCGCGATGATCCTGGTGACGTCGAGGGTGAACAACGTCCTAGAAAGAAAATCCCTGCCTAGGTTATGTGGTATGCTCCTATAATACCACACTTAAAACGTTTGTTCAGAAATAAAGACCATGCAAAGTTATTGCGGTGGCATAAAGAAGACCGTAAGGTAGACAATATGCTGAGACACCCAGCTGATGGGTCCCAGTGGAGAGCGATAGATAGGGAATTTCCAGAGTTTGCAAATGAGGCTAGAAACTTAAGGTTCGCCTTAAGTACAGATGGTATGAATCCTTTTGGGGAGCAGAGCACTAGTCATAGCACTTGGCCAGTTACTCTATGTATCTACAACCTTCCTCCATGGTTATGCATGAAGCGGAAGTTCATTATGATGCCGATCCTCATCCAAGGTCCGAGGCAACCTGGCAACGACATTGATGTCTATCTGAAGCCATTAGTTGAAAAACTTCTAGTTTTATGGAACAAACCAGGTGTACGTGTCTGGGATGAGTACAAACAAGAACACTTTGACCTACGAGCAATGTTGTTCATAACAATCAATGATTGGCCTGCTTTAAGTAATCTTTCAGGTCAGACAAACAAAGGATATAATGCATGCACACATTGTTTTGATGACCTTGACAGTATATATTTGAAAAGATGTCGAAAGGTCGTGTACCTTGGCCATCGCCGATTCCTTCCTTTGAATCACCAAGTAAGAAAGAAAGGTAAGCATTTTAAAGATAAGCCAGACCACCGGAAGAAGCCTCATAACCGAACCGGGGAAGATATACTCGCAATGGTCAAGGATGTGAAAGTAGTATTTGGAAAGGGACAAGGCAGCGAATCTGTTCCCAAAGATGCTAAGGGACACACACCCATGTGGAAAAAGAAGTCCATCTTTTAGGAGCTACCCTATTGGCAAGTCCTAGAGGTCCATAACGCAATCGACGTGATGCACCTGACAAAGAATCTTTGTGTGAACCTGTTAGGATTCATGGGTGTGTACGGGAAGCCAAAGGATTCACTTGAAGCACGCCAGGACTTGCAGGGCATAAAAGAACGAGACAACATTCATCCAGAGAAGACAGATGATGGACGTCATTACTTAAGTCCTGCTAGCTACACGCTTAGCAAAGAAGAGAGGGACAGCATATTCGAATGTCTAAGCAGCATCAAGGTCCCATCGGGATTCTCCTCCAATATAAAGGGTATAATAAATGTGCCAGAGAAGAAATTCCTAAACTTAAAGTCCCACGACTACCACGTGCTTATGACGCAATTGCTTCCAATTGCTTTAAGAGGAATTCTACCTCCACATGTACGTCTAGCCACCGTGAAGCTATGTGCATTCCTCAATGCAATTTCTTAGAAGGCAATCAATCTAGTGGAACTAGCTACTCTACAGAATGATGTGGTTCAATGTCTTGTTAGCTTTGAGTTGGTGTTCCTTCCATCCTTCTTTAATATCATGACACACCTCCTAGTTCATTTGGTGAAGGAGATTAGTATTTTTGGACTTGTGTTCTTACATAACATGTTCCCCTTCGAGAGGTTTATGGGAGTCTTGAAGAAATATGTGAAAGTCCGTTCTAAGTCTGAAGAAAGCATCGCCTAGGGCTATGGAACAGAGGAGGTCATTGAGTTTTATGTTGACTTTATTCCTGACCTTGCCCCGATTGGCTTTCCCGAATCGCGACACGAGAGGAGACTCAGTGGTAAAGAAACTTTAGGGAAGAAAACATATATTGGCATGGAAGACGATTATTTCAATAAAGCACACTACATAGTTCTTCAAAACTCGTCATTGGTGCATCCGTACATCGAGATACATAAGGAGTTCTTACGATCCAAGTTTCCAGGGAAGACTGAAGCTTGGATTAGGCGTCAGCACATGGAAAGTTTCAGTGGTTGGTTGCGAAAAGAATGTCAAGGCGATGACAATATTGATGAGCAACTGTATTTGTTGGCTAGGCAACCATCGTGGCATATCCTCACGTACCAAGGGTACGAGATAAATGTGAATACATTTTACACAGTTGCCCAAGATAAAAGGAGCACCAATCAAAATAGCGGTGTTCGCATAGATGGTACAGATCTAAATGGGAATATACAAACATATTATGGCCGCATAGAAGATATATGGGAACTAGACTACGCACCTAATTTTAAAGTCCCTTTGTTCCGGTGCCAATGGGTGAAGCTGACCGAAGGAGGGGTAACAGTCGACAAAGAGTATGGAATGACAACAGTAGACCTCAACAATATTGGGTACAAAGACGAACCATTCGTCCTTGCTGCCGATGTGAGTCAGATGTTCTATGTGAAAGACATGTCTACAAAATCAAAGAGAGGAAAAAACGAAGACATCAACTCAATGATCAATAAGCCAAAGCGCCACATAGTTCTTTCTGGGAAAATAAATATAGTAGGAATTGAAGACAAGTCAGACATGTCAGAAGATTATAAAAGAAATGTCCGAATTCCACCCTTCATAGTGAAGAAAGATCCAAGCATCATGTTAAATGATGAAGACACTCTATGGTTACGACAAGATCATAACCAAGGGTCATACATCAAGAAGAAATTCACTGTTGTGCCCGCATGATACAACGATGCACTGTTGTGACATAGTTTTAGAAAGTCTATATGAGATTCAAGAATTTATGACTAGTGTTTGATAAAACTTTCTCAAATAGGAAAATGAGCTATGTAACAATTGTAGATCTTGCTGAGATGATCAAACTTGGTATTCAGAGTTTTTTCATCTGAGGTCATTTAGTGTCTCATTTGAGCAAGTTTGACCAAGTCAAATTTGGTCAAATGAAAATACAACACTTTGACTCTAGTATTATGGACTCTAAATGACTTCAAATTAAAAAGTTTTGAATACCAAGTTTGTCAAACTCATCAAGATCTACAATTGTTGTTTTGGTCAACTTTCCATTTGAGATAGCTTGGATGGTTCAAATTTGTGATTTTTAAATTTCTACGCCTACAAACTATTTTTCGGAACCCTAGATTGTCTCAAATTGAAAAGTTTTGAATACCAAGTTTGTTGATCTCATCAAGATATACAATTGTTGTTTTGGTCAACTTTCCATTTGAGAAAGTTTATATGGTTCAAATTTGTGATTTTTAAATTTCGACGCCTACAAACTAGTTTTCGGAACCCTAGATTGTCTCAAATTGAAAAGTTTTGAATATTAAGTTTGTTCAAATCATCAAGATCTACAATCCTTATATAGGCCATTTTTCATTTGAAAAAGTTGTAGAACAAAAATACTACATTTTCTTTATTTTTATAGGTTCAACAAAAATTTCCTGTCATTTTGGTAAAAAAACCGAGAAAAAATTGAAACATTGACGTTACAATATTGTGATAATAAATTTCCTACCGAATAATATTAGTTTTATTAATTTTAAGTTACAAATATATTTTTGCATTAACAAAATACTTAGTATTAGTAACATTTATATTCTATATTCATAAAAGAAATTAAAAACTTTATGTTACAAAATTTTCCTATTTATAATAAATAATTAGTTAATCAATAGTATTTTTTAAAATAAATATTGCAAAGTATTGAAGTTGCTATAGAATTAATTAGTATTAAACAAGGAGAACAAAATCAAAATCCTAGACCTTTCCAATTACTCTGGCGGGCTGCCAAAATTTTCAGGCCTTCAGTCCCGGCCCAGGCCAAGAACCGGGACTAAAGGGTAGGCGGAATTGCCAGTCCAAAAATACCTTTAGTCCCGGCTGATAACACCAACCGGGACTAAAGATCCTTTAGTCCCGGCTGGTAAGCCGAGCCGAGACTAAAGGATGTTTAGTCCCGGTTGGTGTTACCAGCCGGGACTAAAGGGTCTCGGCCTATATATATCGAACGGTTCCTCTGTTCATCGTCTACTTTTCGATCTACAACGTCGATCTCGTCTCTGCCGCGCCCGGCCACGTCGAGCTCTGCCGTGCCACCGTCGTACGTCGTCTACCCCCGCCCGGCCTCATCGTCGAGCCCCGCCCGGCGGCCGTCGAGCTCGTCTCCGCCGTACGCCGGCCAGCACGCCCGCCATCCGCCCGCCTGCTAGCTATAGCTCGGCCATATTTTTTTAGATAGTTTTTAGATAGTTTTTTAGTTTGTTTTAGATAGTTTTTGATATATGTTAATTAGATTTAAATGTATTAAAATTTAATTAGTACTTTATTTAGATAGTTTTTAGATAGTTTTTTATTATAGTTTTTGATATATTTAGTAATTATTATTCTATCTCTCTATATATGTGTTAGATTTAATTTTGATTTAGTAATTCTATCTATGTATATATGTTAGGTTTAATTAGATTTAGTAATTAATTCTATCTAGATATATGTGTGTTATTTTATTTAATTGGATTTAGTAATTATATTCTATCTCTCTATATATATGTTAGATTTAATTTTGTTTTAGTAATTGACACATGCATATTTTATTAGTAATTCTATCTCTATATCACATGCATATTTTATTTCAGTAATTCTATCTATATATCACTTGGATATTTTATTAGTAATTCTATCTATATCACATGTATCTAGAGAGAGATTCTATATGTATTATCACTTATTTCCATGTTTTTGGATCGAAAGTGTTTTTGATTCGATTCCAAAGCCTATACTTATTATTGTTTATCCTTATGAAATATTATGTGTTATTATATTTAATTAGATTTAGTAATTCTATATGTGTTATCACATGTACTTATGTTATGTGACATAGTAATTCTATCTATGTGTTATCTTGAAGATACAAATGGCTGCTTCGGATGATAACTTGAATGATGACATAATGGCGGATATTATCAACGCCGGCACCAATGCGAATGTAGATGACACGAGTCAGTACTTTGCTAATTATGAGGATATCCTAAATATCCCGGTGGTTGAAGATCAACAAATTGTCGCGCAAGAAAATACTGGCGAGATATATTCGATTATCTATCATCTCTTATAGATGCATGCGTACGTATATTTGTTGTTAGTCGTTGTGTTTCTACTCATGTAGCCGGTCTCTGGATCTACATCAACCACCGGCAAGAGTAGGAAAGTCCGAGGGCCAAAAAAGCCATTAGAGGGCCGTTTCATAATATCAGAATTCGACACCGACACCGGCAAACCATTGGGACCACATGCTCAAACATATGTCAATCAATATGGGTTCATTGTAAGAGATAGGATCCCAGTTAGTGCTCATGAATGGAAGCAGAAGATATCCGCTCTTAATGTTAGTTTTGTATCTGATCGTGACAAGGACCTAGCTTGGAGAGATATCACTCAGCATTTCACATTACAAGCAGATGATGCTTTGAAGGAGCTAGTGAGGGATTGGACAATGAAGAAGATGGCAACATTGTTCCAGAGTTGAAAGAAGACATTGTATAAAAAGTTTATCTTGAAGAATGAAACGCCGGATTTCAATGCTAAGGCGTTTGTCAAGTTGGAGTCCCATTGGGATGACTTCGTACAATACAAGACATCTCAAGAGAGTGAGGAACATGTGATGAGGAATCAGCAGAATGCCCAACAGAAGCAATACCATCATCGCATGGGATCAGGTGGTTATAGGAGTGCTATTCCCAAGTGGCAGAACCTAGAAGCAGAGATTACTGCCAAGGGAATCATACCTGAAACAATAGAGAAGAACTGGCCTCAATGCACGAAGAATTGGTTCTACGCTCATGGGAGAAGCCTAGACCCAGACACTGGCAAGCTAATTTTCGGCCAAAAAATTGAGAGAGCAACATAGAGACTAGCTCGTGCTAGGGAAGAAGCGGATAGTGGTGTTTTCAAGCTCAACAGAGAAAAGGATGAATTGACATATGCCCTAGAGAATCCCGAACACGGTGGTCGAACAAGAGGCTATGGGGCGGTTCCATGGCTACAAGCATTTCCAGTAGACAAGGATACCTACAGAAGCCGCCAGAGAAAGAAGGATGAGGAGGCAGACCGAATTCGTGTATTGGAGCAATTTGTTAATGAGTCACGACAAGCATTGCTTGAATCACGTGAACGAGAAAAATCTCTTGAGGCAAGAATGCAGGAGGAGATCAAGAGGCAAGTGCAGCTAGCAATGAGTCAAATGCAATCGCAATCAACGCCGGGAGTTACCATTAGCCCCGTTGGTCAGATGAAAAGCAGTTGTGCTTCCACAGAGTTGCCAGTTATTCAAGATGACACTGGGTTGCGCTTCCCTGTTGATGACATTACCGAGCCTCTAACAACATGTGAGCTGCACATTCCAGATGGTAATAATGCATCAATCATGGTGGTTGTCGGGGTTGTATCTCCAATAGACCGAACGAAGACACCAAGAATCCATGGGTCAGTTATTCAACCTGGATATGCTAGCGTCTTGGTCGATAGAGTGCTCAAAGGTTACAGCAATGTTCCTCTTGACATTGAAGGCGGTGATGGGGAGAAGACACTAGGAGAAGCAGAGAAGACATTTATTCAATGGCGCAAATGCTTCATCATCATTCCTGGGGCACCACCGCTTCCCCTACCTCACCCTAGGTACGAATGAAAGTGAATGAAATATTATTTTCCATTAATTTTATATTGGCTTCAAAAAATAATTGACCCACAACTTGTTTTTGTAGCAGGGTCTCCCCCCAGCCTAGCCCAATCATTCATTCCCCATCTCATCATAGCATCGCGGGGGGCGAGACGACTTCATCCCCACGGCGATCTCCAACTCCTACACCGGCCCCATCGCCTCCACAATGATCTCCAACTCCTACACCGGCCCCACCGCTTCCACAACGATCTCCAACGCCTCCATGCCGGACTCCAACACCGACCTCATTGCCTCCACGCCGGTCTCCAACACCACCCCCACCCCCTCCACAGCAACGCACTACAAAGACGTCTAAGGTCCCGGCGGCAAAGAAGACCCCGAAAAAAGAGTTATTTCTCAAGAAATACTTCCTAAAAAGACTGATGAGCAAATAGCAGCTGAAGAAGACAAAAAAGTGAAAGATTTTTTTATAGATATCCAAAAGCAGAGGCAAGCGAAGCTTAAGGAGAAGTCGTACTTTTACATACCACGAGATTAGCTGAGGCAGAAGGTCGAAGCTCACAAGAAAAAGATGCTTGAAGTTCGTAAGCCTCCGCCACTATCAGACTATGACCGCTCCCTCGTGAAGTCACATGATGCACATAAGAAAAGGAAAAGAGCATCAGGGAAGGATGTCCCACAGCTCGGACAACAGAAGCAACCAATGCAAAATCTTGTTGTTGCTAATGAATATGGTTCCAACATAGAAGTCTATCGACCAGACAACTCTGGAGAAGTGTCGGTTCAAGACCTTAATGCTTTTATTGAACTAACTGGTTTAACCTTGGATCAATTGATGGGCAAAGCTCCAATCCAGAACCTGGAAGTTGATACCTGGAAGACTTATAAATCTAGCAAAAGTCTGTACAACCCTGCGGCTCTGAATGAATTGGGTACGCAAATGTACTTGCTCAACAAGTGGTACATGTAGGCGTGTGGCAGGGGTGAGCAGTGGATCTTTGTCAGATTTAGAGACCATCATTATTTCCGTGGCGATGACATCTTACATATTAGTTTCGAAGAATTGCATCAACTATACCACTTGGACGCTCTGGACAAATCAATCATTAGCTCCTTTTGTTTGTAAGTGATTCTTACTTTTATTTAATAAACTCACTTCCATGCGTACGTGTATAGAATTATCCTCACATGTAACTTATATTTATAGACACATTCCAGATGTCAGAGCTCCAAAGAATACAAGACACCAGTGTTGGCTTCATTGATCCTTATATCGTATTCAAAACTGATATTATTGTCAAGGAGCACTGGGTATCTGAAGCACAGACGAATATCATGAAGTTCTTCATGAAGCAGCACGACAAGACAACAATACTTTTCCTGTACAACTTTGAGTAAGTGTTAATAATAATGTAGTCTACACATTTTATGTAATATCAATACAACTTATATGCATGTGTGTGTGTGTATAAACCAATGCAGGTTTCACTGGATACTCATTGTCATTGAGTTAAACTCAAGTCGGTTAGTAATCTTGGACTCATTGAGAAAAGAGCGGGCACTATACCAAGATATGATAGACATTATCCAGGGGTAATTTCGATCTCTCACGTACAACTATTATTGAATAGACTTTGCCATAATTTATTAACGATCGTACATTATTGGTCGCACAGGGTTTGGAAAGAGTTTATTCGGCAACACCGCAAGGATTGCAAGGCACCACTTAATGTAGTTAAAATACCAGTAAGTTGTACTATATATACTTTCCCACATGTTTAATTACTATCTCGTACTTCAATTTACGTGTGAGATGATAAGAATAATCTTCTTCTCATACAGTGGTGTTTGCGGCAGCAACCAGGTAATAACTTGTGTGGATACTACGTTTGTGAATTTATCACTACACACATAAGAAGAACTCCTAAAGATGTCCTCAGAGTACGTATATATCAATTTTTTATTTATTTTTAAATGAATATATATATATGTATTAATACTTTTCCTTTTATTTTAAATGCAAGACTGAATGGTTGAAACGAAGGGTCATGCAAAAAGACCATCTGAAAGCAGTTCAAGAGTCAATAGCAGGATATCTTCTAGAAAAAGTGCTAAATCCCAACGGCGAGTTCTACTTTGATCCTAAGGAACTAATGATGTAAATTAAATGTTTATTGATATCGTTATTTTCGAGAACAAGATTATGAAAGTGTTGTATATATACATATATATCTATAATATATATAGTTTCATACTTTATTCGAATATAATAATGCTTGAGATGAGAATTAGATGTAATTATATGTGTGCGTGTATTTATATTAGCAGTGTAGAATACGTACATAAAAACATATTATATATTAAACAAATATGTGTAACTGAACTGAAAACAAATTAAACAAAAAAAAAGAAAAAGAAAAGGAACCTTTAGTCCCGGTTGGGGTTACCAACCGGGACTAAAGGGTGCGGCCATGTTTGCTCGGCTAGAGGGCCTTTAGTCCTGGTTGGTAACACCAACCGGGACTAAAGGTCCCTCTTTAGTCCCGGCTCGATGACCCGGGACTGAAGGTTCCACCTTTAGTCCCGGGATCGTTGTCCTGGCGTGGTAACCAGGACTAAAGGCCGTTACCGCCTGGGACAACAAGTCCATCCTGTAGTAGTGAGGTTCTTCGAGAATCTGCTCACCATCGCAACCCCTGGCTACGTCGATGTCACCGGCGTGGAGCGTGAGTCTCGTAGGTTCTAGAACACGATCTGTGGCACCACGTCGCCATACCCAGCATCCCAGAACTTGCGGTTGATGGCCTCATAGTCAGTCTCCCACCGGTTCGCCGAAGCCTCGTCGAACTCCATGTCGCTCAAGACGAATACAGTCCTGATCATCTTCTCCCGTGCCAGCCGAGCGTCCACCGCCGTGCGGAGGATGCGATCGAACACCACTTGGAAGTCGGTGTTGCCTCCCTAATCCATTCTTTCAACGAAACTATACTTGTCCTTGAGGGTTTTCCCCTTGACCATGTGGATTTCTGGGCGGCGGCTGAACGTGATCACCCTGCCCACCCACGGTTCCTCGCTGAGCTCCGAGATGAGCAAGCCTAGGGCGATGCAAACCTCCATCGGGTACACCCATGCTACCGGACACATCGCAGACGGCGATGCAGTTGCTCAGTGATCCCTTCTTGCGGAGGTCGTCCACCATGCGGCGCCACTGCAGCTCCAACACGGCATCAGCCTCGCCATGGTAGACCGCGGCCGCGATCTTGGCCTTCCCCGCCTCCACGTCTTCCAGGTACTTGCCGAAGCGCGCCTCGTCATGCTTCTTGAACAGGGACTTGTAGCGCCTCATGGCCACGGATGCCACACGGGTGTAGGGGAGCTCGGACCACCTCTGGGCGCTCATTTACACCTCGGGGACCTTGAGGACCTTCCACAGCGGCACCAACACATCGCGGCGGAGATGATGGAGCAGCTGTAGGCGTAGTGCTCCTCCGAAAGGTCGGCGTAGTTGGGGTTGGAGTCGCGCGGGAAGAGGCGGCATGTGATGGCCTTGCAGAGCAGTGTCGTCCGGTCGAACGACGAGCCTGGCGTGGGGCACCACTTGGCGGCGAGCCCGATCTTCTTCTTCTTGCCACCGGGGGCGAGCTGCTTGAGGTTAGAGGCGAGGAGGTCGGCGAAGAACTTGGCGACGCAGTCGAACATGAAGCGGTAGGTGCGATCGCTGTAGTACGTCTCCAGCGCCTTCACGGCGAGCCTGGCCACCTTGGGCACCTTCTTCTTGGCCTTCTTCTTCGTGGCGGCCTCCTCCTGCGGTTGTGGTGGCGCAGATGCCTCCTGAGGCGCCTTGGGTTTCTGCTCCACCTCCATCGCCTCACGTTTAGGTTCCTGCTCCACCTCCATCGCCTGATCAGGCTCCTCCGCGTCCACCGAGGCCACGGCCGCCGCTTTTCTGCTTCGCTTGGGCTTGGACTTGGTCCTTGCGAGTGTGGCGGTGAAGTAGTCGGTGAGCGTGGGCTTGCTTGGGATCATGGTGGTGGCTACGATGGTGAAGTAGTCGGCCAGCTTCGCGACGCGAACCTTCATGGCCCTGCACGCCTTATCGGCGTCCGCCTTGGCCTTGGCGACCTTGCGGATGTCAGGCCCATGGATGAGGTAGTACAGCAGCTCGAGGAAGTCCTTGAGGTAGCCGAACTTGACGAGCGCGGGGATGTTGCAGGCGAGCGTGCGTGGGTGGTGCTCGTGCACCCAGAGCGTGACGGCGTAGAAGCCATCCTTGTCGGATTTGCCCGTGCCACGGTCGCCGTGGAGGTTGGCGACGAGCTTGAGCACGGTGAGCGCGTCGCGGTCCCAGGCAGCGGCGAGGAGCGCGCACGTGGGCGGGCGGCGTGTCGGGGACCACCTAGAAGAAGAGGTCAAGGCAGGGGTTCCCGGAGCTAGCGTAGGTGGCAGAATTGTTCTCGGTGCGCGCCTTGCGCTGCGGCTCAGCGCCCGTGGCCTTGGCGTCGGGGTCGGGTGCGTTGAAGCCGGCATCGAGGAGGTCGAGGAAGGGGTGAGAGGCGGGGGCCTCGGCGACGGCGATGGCCGAGGGCGTTGGGCATGCCCTGTGGATGGCGGGTGGGCCGAGGACACAGGGGCCATGGTGGAGTCGATGCAATTGAATAGAAGCGATTAGGGTTTAGGGATGGATGGATGGATTGGTTCGTTCGATCTGGATGGGAATTGCGCTGCGATGCGACGTGGTCGGGTGCCCTTTTTTTAATTAAACGTACCTGTATTACTGGATAAGGAAAACGTACAAATATGCATATAAATATAGATATGCTCGAGGAGGATACTTGGACAGCTCTCCCAGCCATCTTACACAAAGGCCCCTAAAAAGGTACAAAATACATTGAGGTCCTAGGACCCTGTGCTTTCCGAGAATGCCAGAAGTCTCCACCGACCGCCATCATCGATCCTGAAAGCATCTAGGCCCCTAGCTGGATTTCGGTGATTAATGACAATATGTGATTACTGTGACTAAGGTGTGTTTTGCAGATACAATGAAGTTAGGTCATGGTAATGACAATTGATTGGGCAATCATGGTTGTCATGCCCCTACGATGGAAATCGTTTTGGTTTTCAAAGGATGGACGACAAGGTTAAGGATGGACTAGTTCTAAGTGTCGTTTGGAGTTGAAGAGACACTTAGAGTAGTTTAGGACTTTGTTTTTTTTCCTTTGGCCTACTATAAAGGGGGGTATGGACGGGTAGCTTGACCTAGGTGAGTCTAGTGGGTTAGGTGTGGTGCACACTTGTCAAATCTAGCACTAGGTAGCTCCTAAAAAGCCCTTAGATCAATTGGAGCAAACTTCATTCACATATGATTGCGAGATGGAAGTGAATGGAGGGTCAAATGCTGACTGGACGCTGGTTCCGGTGTGACCGGACGTTGGCACAGAGTCCAGTCAGTTCATTTGATCAAGGTGAAATCATCTAGCGTGAACGGACGCTGAGAGGTGAGTGACCGGACGCTGGGTGCTAGTGTCCGCTCGACTCCCGTAAGGTTCTAGAGAGGGAAAATCGTGACCGGACGCGTCCGATCACAACTTAAACACTGGGTTTCAGGGAGAACTGACCGGAGCGTCCGGTCAACTTGACCGGAGCGTTCGGTCACCCCACAGAGGCACATAACAGTTCATTTTGAATGAGGGGTTATAAATACTTCCTCTATTCACTCAAGGGATCACTTTTGCTCATTCCAATAGCTGAGAAACATCCTTGAGAGTGCCAAGAAGAGCAAGGTCCTAGTGAGGTGATTGAGATTTGAGAATCCAAGAGTGATACCTCATTAGTGAAAGCAAAAGTAGCAAAGTATGCATCCACCCTTCTCATTAGGCTTGTCGTGGTCAAGTGAGAGTTCGTGCTTATTACTCTTGGTGATTGCCATCACCTAGACGGCTTGGTGGTGATTGGGAGCTTGGTGATCATCCGGCGGAGCTTGTGGATAACCCAATTCAAGTTGTGAGCGGTTGTGGGTGATTCACCGCGATGGAGTGTCAAAGAATCAACCCGTAGAGAACACTTGATCCTTGCATGGATCAAGGGGGAGCTACACCCTTGTGCGGGTGCTCCAACGAGGACTAGTGAGGAGTGGCGACTCTTTGATACATCGACAAAACATCACCGCGTTCCTCTTTCTCTCTTTACTTTGAGCATTTACTTTGAGAAATTCAATTCTTGTCTTTACATTCATAGAATTGTCGTGCTAGAGTAGGATTGGAACTTAGGTTACAAGACTTTTTGTGCGGTAGAACATTAGAAACACTTTCTAGGCACAAGGGGTGAAGTTGGGCTAACCATAGGGTTTAATTATTGCAAAGAAATTTAGAATTAGCCCAATTCACTCCCCTCTTGGGCATCTTGATCCTTTCAATTGGTATCGGAGCCTCGTGCTCACGTATTTAGGCTTAACCGCCTAGAGAAAGATGTCTCACGGGGATAGTCGTCCTCCTATCTTTGAGGGGTTTGATTTTCCATATTGTAAAATCTACATGGAGGCATATTTAGAAGCTCTAGATGTTGGAATACTTAGAGCCGCCTCACAAGGCTTCCCAAAACCTCAGGATGCTACACACCTACAAGGCGATGAGGTGAATTATGAAAAATGGAATGCAAAGGCTCGAAACACCATCTTTAGAGGCCTTTGCAAAGATGTGTTTAACCGGGTGAGGAACCACAAAGACGCCCATGCACTATGGTCGGATATTTGTGCGCTCCATGAGGGAACTAAGAGCGAGCGTGAGGAACGATATCATCTTGTTATGAAAAAGCTAAATTCATTTGAGATGCTTCCCAAAGAGAGTGCTAATAAAATGTACTCACGCTTGAATGTTCTTATAGAGGAAGTCAATGGGCTTGGACTTACTCAAATGCAACCATCCGATGTTGTAAGAAAGATCTTGAGTGTCCTCCTCATTGATAAATATGGGCATATTATGACCGTGCTTCATCAATGTTATCTTTCCACCGCTACACCAACACAAATCTTGGAAAAGATCAATGTTCATGAGATGTACATGCACATCACACCACAAGATGGCTCATCCTCTACTAAGAAGAAAGAAAAAGACTTAGCATTCAAAGCTAGCCAAGAGAAGGACAAATCAAGAATTGAGTATGAAAGCTCAAGTGATGATGAAGTAGATGATGCAAGTCTTGCTCTCATGGTGAGAAGAACCGCCAAGATGCTAAAGAAGCTCAACAAGAGTGGCATCAAGTTTGACGAGAAGAAAAAGAAGTTCATCACTAGCTCTAGAAGGAAGCCAATCTCGGAGATGGATTGCTACAATTGTGGAGAACTTGGTCATCTAGCACACTAATGCACAAAGCCCAAGAAAGAAAAGTACAAGAACAAGTACAAGGGCAAGAAAGATGACTCAAGTAATGAAGAAGAAGATGAGAATAAAAAAACAAGCCATACAGGAAGAAGGATGGCAAGAAGGAATTCCACAAGAAGAAGAAAAGTGGGAAGGCATACATCGTCGGTGATTGGCTCACGGACATTGATTCATCAAGTTGCTCATTCGATGATGATAGTGATAATGAGAAGGTGGCCACCATTGTGATTGACTCTTCATCATCTTCACCAACACCACCACTATCATCCTCTACACACCTATGCCTTATGGCCAAGGGTGAACGAAAGGTATCAAATGATGATGATAGTAGTAGTGATGATCATGCTAACAATGATGATTGTGATAGTGATAGTGATGATGATGAATTTGAATCACCTTCATATGATGAACTTGTCAAATTGCTAAACAAATATACTAGAATCATTAGAAAGACTAGAGCTAAGAATGACAAGCTAGAAGCTAAGAATGATTCTCTTTTAGCTAAATGTGATATAGCTGAAAAGGCTAGTGTTGAGCTTAGAGAAGCAAATGATGATATATCATCCAAACTCAAGGAGCTCAAATCTTCTAAGAAAGAGCTTAAAGAAAAACATGATAAACTTGAGAGGATACATAATGAGCTCATCACTAGCCATAATATGCTAAAAGATGAATATATAACTCTCAAGATTAATCATGATAATCTTGTCATTGCTCAAGAATATTTATCCAATGAGCCACATGATGCTACTAACGATGTTGTTAAGATTGATATAGCTACATCATGTGATAATTTGATCATTGAGAGCATTGAGCAAAGTTCTAGTAGCAAGGGCAAGCAAGTGGTTGAGACCAATAATTATGATGAGTATGTCAAGTTCAAGAATGATAATGAAAAGCTCAAGAAAGATCTTGAAGAGCTCAAAACCACCAACACGATAGTGCTAGAAACTCTTGATTATGATGGTGATTTGATTCTATAGAATGAGAAGCTCAAAGAAGAGAACAAGAAGCTCAAGGAAGAGAAAAATAATGATGCACTCAAGGAAGAGAACAAGAAGCTCAAGTTGGAAAAAGAGCATCTTAAGATTGAATTGAGCAAGTTCACAAGAGGCAAGCATCTTCAAAATGAGCTACTAATGAACACTATCATGAAGATGGATAGAAGTGGCATTGGGTACTTGGCAAACCAAGAGAAGAAGGCTCAAGCTCAACAACAACACAAGTCAAAGCCAAAGCCAAAGAGATGTTTTGAGTATGGACAAGAAGGCCACTTTGCCCATGAGTGTCAAACTCCACCACCACAACCCTTGCCCAAGCATGCTAGACCCTTTGCTTTTAATGCTCATTACATGCTTAGAAAGAACTCTAGTGGAAAGATGAAAGTCATGTTCTTAGAACCTCCAAACAAGAATAGGCCTAAGAAAATTTGGGTTGCAAATTCACTTGTTGAGAAGGTGAAGGGCTCTCAACAAGTTTGGGTTCCTAAAGCTTGATCTCTTGTGTGTAGGTGAACTACAAGACTGGTGGAAGTCATTGGGTAATTGATAGTGGGTGCTAGGGATGAAAACGGATCAGATACGGACGGATATCACCGATATTACATTTGTTTTCATATTTTTGTCCGGATTCGGATTCGAATACGGATAGTGTCAACTATGTCGGATAGGATACGATTAGATATCGACATCATAAATATGCGATTTGAGTATTTGGATACGGATATGGTATCGGATGTTGGATATCCGGACTCGGATACGGACAGATCTCAACCCCTCTAAATGGATTCGGTTTCGAACACGGTCGGAAAATATCCATACCATTTTCATCCCTAGTGGGTGCACACAACATATGACCGGTGATCCTCGTATGTTCATCTCACTAGATGAAGAAGTGGATGGACAAGAAAGAATCATATTTGGAGATAATTCAAAGAGAAAAGTCAAAGGATTGGTCAAAGTGGCAACATCAAATGATCATTCAATCTCAAATGTACTATATTTTGCTTCATTGAGCTTCAACTTGCTATCCGTTGGACAATTGTGTGATCTTGGCTTCCAATGCTTATTTACCGAGAAGAAAGTTGTTGTATCTAAGAAGGGTGATGATCAAGTGATATTCAAAGGATTTAGATACAACAACCTATATTTAGTGGATTTCACCTCCGAAGATGCTAACTTGAAGACATGCCTATTCACCAAAACGACACTTGAGTGGCTATGGCATAGAAGACTTGCTTATGTTAGGATGAGCTCACTCAAGAAGCTAATGAAGAATGATTTGGTGAGAGGGTTGAAGGATGTGAAGTTTGAAAAGGACAAGCTTTGTAGTGCATGTCAAGCCAGCAAGCAAGTTGCAAATACTCATCCAACAAAAGCTTTCATGTCAACCACAAGAGTGCTAGAACTCCTTCACATGGACTTATTTGGACCTACAACATACAAGAGTTTGAGAGGAAATCTTTATTGTTTTGTGATTGTTGATGACTATTCAAGATACACATGGGTATTCTTCCTTTATGACAAATCCGAAGTTGCATCATGCTTCAAGAAGTTTGCCAAGAGAGCACAAAATGAGTTTGAAGTGAAGCTCAAGAAGATTAGGAGTGACAACGGTAAATAATTTGACAACACAAACATAGAAGCCTATTGTCATGAAGTTGGAATCAAGCATGACGTCTCCACAACATATACTCAACAAAATGGTGTAGTTGAGAGAAAGAACCGGACATTGATCACTCTTGCAAGAACAATGTTTGATGAGTACAATACTCCCGAAGCTCTATGGGCGGAAGCTATCAACACCGCTTGCTATGCATCCAACCGCCTATTCCTTCAAAAGTTTTTTGGCAAGATACCTTATGAGTTGCTCAATGGGAAGAAGCCAGACGTCTCCTTTAGGGTGTTTGGTTGCAAATGCTACATCTACAAGAAGTGGCAACACCTAGAAAAGTTTCAAAGACGTTGTGATATTAGTTTTCTTATTGGTTACTCATCAAAGTCCAAAGCATATAGAGTATTTAATCAAGCCACTGGCTTGGTTGAAGAAACATATGATGTGGAATTTGATGAATCTAATGGCTCCCAAGGAGCACATGAGAATCTTGATGATGTAGGTGATGAACCATTAAGGGAGGCCATGAAGAATATTTCAGTTGGAGACATCAAGCCTAATGATGATGAAGATGATGTACAAGTGATCAATCCACCTTCTTCATCAAGTGTGCCACAAGATGGTGAAAAAGATGGGAGAGTATAAAATGAAGACACTCATGTCTCCCATGAGCAAATGGTGGTACAAGCACAAGATGCTGATGCTCCACAACCTCCCCCTCAAGTGGTTGATAGAAGAAATTCACCTCTACTACAAGCACATCCACAAGATCTCATCATAGGGAGTCCATCAAAGGGAGTAATGACTCGCTCTCAAAAGCTTGTTTCGTTTATTGAACATCACTCTTTTGTCTCTTGTTTTGAACCTACTAAGGTAGAAGAAGCTCTTCAAGATCCGGATTGGATAAATGCCATGCATGAAGAGTTGAACAACTTCACCCGTAATGAAGTTTGGACTCTTGAAGAGTGACCACAAGGCATAAGAGTCATTGGAACAAAGTGGGTATTCCGCAACAAGCAAGATGATCAAGGCGTTGTTGTGAGGAACAAGGCAAGACTAGTTGCAAAGGGGTTCTCTCAAGTTGAAGGGTTAGATTTTGGAGAGACCTTTGCACCGGTTGCAAGACTAGAAGTCATTCGTATCCTCATTGCATATGCATCACATCATGAAATTAAATTATATCAAATGGATGTAAAAAGTGCATTTTCAAATGACTTTATTAATGAACTAGTCTATGTTGATCAACCTTCCGGGTTTGAAGACCCTAGATATCCTAATCATGTTTATAGGTTGTCCAAGGCGTTATATGGGCTTAAGCAAGCCCCAAGAGCTTGGTATGAGCACCTTTGGGACTTCCTCATTGAGAAGGGCTTCACCATTGGGAAGGTCAACACCACACTATTCACCAAGAAGCTTGATGGACATATCTTCATTTGTCTAGTATATGTGGATGATATCATCTTTGGATCATCAAATGAAGATTCTTGCAAAGAGTTTGGTGAATTGATGTCGAAGGAGTTCGAGATGTCAATGATTGGAGTGCTTACATTCTTTCTTGGTTTTCAAGTCAAGCAAATGAGAGAAGGGATTTTCATCTCTCAAGATAAATATACAAATGATCTTCTCAAGAGATTCAAGATGGATGAATGTAAGCCAATCAAAACACTAATGCCAACTAATGGACATCTCGACCTAGATGAGGGAGGTAACATGGTTGATCAAACTCTCTACCGCTCTATGATTGGTAGCTTGTTATATTTAACCGCATCTAGGCCTAACATTATGTTTAGTGTGTGTATGTGTGCTGGATTTCAAGCTAATCCTAAGGAAACTCATTTGATTGCCATAAAAAGAATCCTTTGGTATCTTAAGCACACACCAAGCATTGGCCTTTGGTATCCTAAAGGAGCTATATTTGAATTAGTTGGCTATTCCGATTCAGATTATGCCGGTTGCAAAGTTGATAGAAAAAGCACATCCGAAGGGTGCCATTTGCTTGGTAGATCACTTGTGTCTTGGTCCTCCAAGAAACAAAATAGTGTGGCTTTGTCCACCGCCGAAGTGGAATACATTGTTGTGGGTGCTTGTTGTACACAACTTTGCTAGACTATGGTGTAGTTCTAGAAAAAGTACCTCTTTTGTGTGACAATGAAAGTGCGGTAAAACTTGCAAATAATCTGGTTCAACACTCTCACACCAAGCACATAGATATGCGCCATCACTTTCTTAGAGTTCATGTTGCAAAGAATGATATATCACTAGAAGGTGTAAGGACCGAGGATCAATTGGCAGATATCTTCACTAAACCGCTAGATGAGGCGACTTTTTGTCGATTGTGAAATGAGCTCAATGTTCTTGATTTTAGCAACTTCACTAGAAAATAAGCTTGTGTTGTCCCTTGCATTGCATTGTAATATACAACATGTTTAATCTTTGGTAATGCATATAGGACTTGTCTAACATGGTTAAGATAACCATCGAAAAGTGAGTGAAGAAGCTTAACCTTGGATCAAACTTGACAAGCAACTAGATTTACTTTCAAGTATTGCATTACATATGCATGAATGTTGCTTTGTCGTTTCTTTTCAATTACCCTCTTATTGCCTATTTTCTTAAAAAAGAATTATAGCCTAAGGCAAAATAGTTTGAAAAATTTGAGGGTTTGAGAGAGGTCACTCACATCAGTCCTAATTGGTGTTTATTTGGGTCTTATTGAAGTTGGGACTTTATTGGTAACAGGTAGCATGAAGGAACTTTGAAGATTTGCTGGAAAAGAGTGACCGGACGCTGCATCGGACTCTGAAGTCCAGCGTTCGGTCAGTTCACAGGAGGTGAACCTTGCTGCGAAGGTGTGACCGGATTATGCTGTCCAGCGTCCGATCAGAGGGCGTTCCTGCGTCTGATCGAGCAAAGGAGACAAGTTGGACCGGACTCTGGCAACGTCCGATCAGTGGTGATCGGACGCATCTAGTCACGATTCCAGGGGTTTTGGACCTCTCTGGAATCGACCAGACTCTAGGTGGCAGCGTCCGGTCATTGCCACCGGAGCGTCTGGTTAGTAGAAAACATGCAGGTTCCGAACTCTTACTCGATTCCTTTTCTATCCATCGAGGGCCACCATAAATCGCGCCGCGCCGTGACCTATCCGCATCTATCGTGCTGACTTCGCCGCTCCTGCCCGCACCACGCCTGTGCCCTAGCTGCGCCACGGTGCCATCTTCTCTAGTGCCACCTCATGTGCTACCATGCTGCGCCATCCATGCCCGCGCCTCAGCTCCACTCGTGCCACGCCGCTCCCGCAACAGCACCACCCTGCTGCGCCAACCTCGCCGTGCCACCGTGCCCGCATTCACCATGAGCCCGTGCCTGAGCGCCGCCGACTGATCCTCATTGGAGTCCCTTCTTCCTTCACCAGTGCCTCCAGTGCCTACATTGCATCTTCCCTGTCGCCGATCCACGCCGACCAACGAACCCTAACCCTAGCTTCACAAGTGTTGATCCGGTGGTTCCCCAATTCGTTCCTCTTCTCGTCGATTCACCGGTTCGTCAGGTAGCAAGCCCTCGTTTCCAATTTCGTATCTATTGCTTGCTTCTTAGGGTTTCGTATCTCTAGATATATTGTAATTATCTGATCTATTCTAACGTGCAGCGAGTCGGTGTTTCTAAGGTCATCTTGGCAGTTGTTAGTCAACTCGAGGCCAAGCTCGCGAGTACAGATCGAGGCCAAGCCTCGGAAGTGACAGTTGGTAGTTGATCTTTGTCAGAGGCAGCAGTTCATTTCAGATGGCCCGTGTCAAGAATGCCGATGGTGGTCCAGGTGATGAGGATCCGAGGCGTCCACCTCGCTTGCCTACTGATGCAAAAGGCAAGGCGACGAAGAACCTTGCAACGAAGAAGCGCAAGTATCTAGATGCTGACACAGCGAGAGTAGCCGCAGTTGTAGCCACCGTAGAGCGTGTAGAGGCAAGAGGTGCTAGGAGTGGTGTAGTGATTGCAGAGCGGCTTTCTCTAGCTCAGAGGGTCGCTGTCTAGGAGGTTGAGCATCATCATGGTGGTCCAGCTAGGACAGCCATGGTTGGAGGACGATGTGTCGCTATTGATGAGAGTCAGCCTTAGGGGGAGTCACAGCAGGAGCCACAGCCAGCAGAGTAGACTCAGGAGGGAGTGGAGTTCGAGGAGACAGAGCCGGCACCTTAGCCACAGTTATGTAGCTCTGGTCGTACTCATACCCAGGTGAAAGGTCCTAATGGCTAGAGGGGGTGAATAGCCTATTAAAAAATTCTACAACAACACTTAACAAACTAGTTAGACAATTATGAGGCGAAGCAAGTGTTGCACTAGCCTACTAAAAATAGCATGCCACCTACCACAATTCTAGTTTATATAGTTTCTATCCACATAATAGCTATGTCACTACACTAAGTTAGTGTGCTCTCAAAGGCTAACTAAAGAGCCACACTAACCAAACTAACAAGCTCTCACAACTGGCTACACTAAAGAGCTTGACAACTAGTATGCGGTAATGTAAAGAGAGTGAGCAATTTGTTTATACCACCATGTCGAGGAAGGAGCCAATCAATCACAAGAATGAATACCAATGAAAACCAATCACATTGGAATCAAATGATGAACACAATGATTTTTTACCGAGGTTCACTTGCTTGCCGGCAAGCTACTCCTCGTTGTGACGATTCACTCACTTGGAGGTTCACGTGCTAATTGGCATCACATGTCAAACCCTCAATAGGATGCCGCACAACCAACATAAGAAGAGGATCACACAAGCCACGAGCAATCCACTAGAGTACCTTTTGGCTCTCCGTCGGGAAAAGGTCAAGAACCCCTCACAATCACCATGATCGAAGCCAGAGACAATCACCACCCTCCGCTAGACGATGCTCGCTGCTCCAAGCCATCTAGGTGGCAGCAACCACGAAGAGTAACAAGCGAATCCCACAGCGAAACACGAACACCAAGTGCCTCTAGATGCAAACACTCAAGCAATGCACTTGGATTCTTTCCCAATCTCACAAAGATGATGAATCAATGATGGAGATGAGTGGGAGGGCTTTGGCTAAGCTCACAAGGTTGCTATGTCAATGCAAATGGACAAGAGAGTGAGCTTGAGCTGGCCATGGGGCTTAAATAGAAGCCCCCATGAAATAGAGACGTTGGGCTCCTCACTGCACAGAACACGGGCCGACCAGACGCACCTGTTAGATTGACCGGACGCTGGACCTCAGCGTCCGATCGCGCGATGCAAGCCACGTGTCCCCTCTCTTCAAATACTGAGCGCTCGATCCCAACGATCAAGTGATGACCGGACGCACTGCTGTGAAGTGATCGGACGCTGGACCATAGCGTCCGGTCGTTTCTAGTAAGCAACCAGAAACGATTTTTCACGACCGGACGTGTTCGGTCGTGCTCGACTGGACACACCCAGCATTCGGTCACACGGCGACTCCCCTGTGCGCTGCCATGTCAACAGGACCGGACGCACCCTATCAGCGTCCGGTCACTAAGTGACCCAACATCCGATCAGAGACCGACGCTGTGCGCCCTCTGCTGCCACTGACCGAACACACCGGTCCAACCGAGATCAGCGGCCGGTCACTTACAGTGACCTCCGTCTTTTCTGTCTAGGGCGCCAATGGCACCGTCGGACTATCCACACTCTATGGGCAGACACTCTGTCGGTGAAATTTCTAACCATTGCTCACATGTGCCAACCACCAAGTGTATCACCTTGTGCATATGTGTTAGCATATTTTCACAAACATTTTCAAGGGCGTTAGCACTCCACTAGATCCTAAATGCATATGCAATGAGTTAGAGCATCTAGTGGCACGATGTTAACCGCATTTCGATACGAGTTTCACCCCTCTTAATAGTACGGCTATCAAACCTAAATATGATCACACTCTCTAAGTGTCTTGATCACCAAAACAAAATAGCACCTACCATTTATACCTTTGCCTTGAGCCTTTTGTTTTTCTCTTTCTTCTTTTCAAGTCCAAGCGCTTGATCATCACCATGGCATCGCCATCATCATGTCATGGTCTTCATTTGCTTCATCACTTGGAATGTGCTACCTATCTCATGATCACTTGATAAACTAGGTTAGCGCTTAGGGTTTCATCAATTCACCAAAACCAAACTAGAGCTTACACCAGGTGACACCGAGGGCAGAGACACAGCGGAGGGGTTCTCGCTCGCCACCTAGACCATAGGGTCCACCTCTAGTGACTCACTTGGATTTGAGGGCCGCCACGGCCAAGTAGGTGCAGCAGCTCAGGTTTGTTCAGTTTGAGGAGTGGTTTCCGCCAAGGCAGGATGAGCATGCATCAGGGAGCTTCTACACACCACTGCAGGAGGATTTTTATCATGCATATCTTAACAGTGGGGCTATATTCAGATCGCATAGGGTGTGCAACATTGAGTCCATTGTAGCAGCAGCTGGAGAGCATATTCACCCTTACCTATCCTACTTGCCAGGGCTGATAGACTTACTCGGATGGAGAGGCTTATATGTTCTATCTTGGGTCCGTGAGTTCTATGCTACACTTTGGATTGACCCGCAGCATAGATTTATACATTTTGCTTTCAGAGGCAGAGACTATAGGCTAATGAGCTTTAGGGTCAGAGAGATACTTAGGCTTTAGGAGCAGCCCATCCGGCTACATGAGGTGTGCTATGGACAGACAGAGCCTCCCAAATGCCCTCACAGCGGTCTGGTACCCCCTACAGATCTAGTCCATCATTGCTTCACAGAGCCTTTCGGCGAGGGGTCGAGCAGGACTCCTAGAGACCTCACTCCTACAGCTAGAGTGCTTGATGCTATTATGAGAAGGATCCTGCTTCCGAGGATGGGATATCGCGAGGGCCTGACTCACATACAGTTATGGCTTCTGAACTCTTTGATTCAATAGACTGTATTTGATATTTGAGATCTCCTTCTATCAGAGATGGAGGATACTATTGTAGAGGGGTTCAGAGGTCACCGATAGTTGCCCTATGCCCACTACAATGAGTTAGAGCATCTAGTGGCTCTTTGATAACCGCATTCCGATACGAGTTTCACCCCTCTTAATAGTACGGCTATCAAATCTAAATATGATCGCACTCTCTAAGTGTCTTGATCACCAAAACAAAATAGCTCCTACTATTTATACCTTTGCCTTAAGCCTTTTGTTTTTCTCTTTCTTCTTTTCAAGTCCAAGCGCTTGATCATCACCATGGCATCACCATCATCATGTCATGGTCTTCATTTGCTTCATCAAATGGAATGTGCTACCTATCTCATGATCACTTGATAAAATAGGTTAGCGCTTAGGGTTTTGTCAATTCACCAAAACCAAACTAGAGCTTACAATCTCCCCCTTTTCGGTAATTGATGACCACCCTTTTACAAAGATATGAATTGAATCCATGTTGCTTGTCCAAGTATATTTACCATGTGTAAAAGGATATGGACAAGTTTCATGAACCCCAAATGGTAGCAATTGCTCCCCCTACATATGTGCTAAGAGTTTGGATTGTAGCTTGCACATATGCTTAGCTAGGAGATATAGGAGACAATGTCTACCAAATGATGCTACGGTATAAAAGATGGACCTTTGAAGCGTGATACCAATCAGAGTGCACCATTATACCATCCTTAGCACCATGGTTAGCTCGATACCACTTGGAAACACTTGGAAATGAAATCACTAGATAAACTTATGCATGCTAGATTTTCATTTCATCATTCAAACCTACAACTAGCATACACCACACAAGCATGGATATTGAAATTTAAACTTGTGCCATGCAAGCAAACATATGAAATTCACATTCAAATGCACCATACAAGTTCATGAGCTTGCTCCCCCTACTTGTGTGCTCGTTAATTGATCCTTTTCCTTTGTCATATCTCTCCCCCTATGTTAAGTTCTCCCCCTTGGTTGTCTTTTCATAATCTTAGTACACTAATATATTTGTTTTTTCTCCCCATGTACTAATATCTTTGTTTTTCTCCCCCTTTGTCATCAATGACCACAAAGGTTCAAAATGTAGATAGGTTGAGATTATCAATGTCAATCAATGGGGTGAGGATCATATTCCCAAATTTGGTCCAATCTAGATCATTTGCCAAAGATATTTAACTCGGTTTGATCCAAGGACAAGCTTCTTCACACCTTCGAATAAGGGTTATCTTGTACCATGTTGAGTTAAACACTTATAGCGTATTTTCTAGATCAAACACTAGGTTTACAAGCCCACAAACATGTCATATGCTACCACTAGATCAAGTCAAGCATAGAAGCAATAGTGGTACCATACAAACATCAAATTCATTTGATTTTCATGAATGAGCCTATTAAATGTGAAAAATGTCTAGATGCACTAAATATGTCCTTAGCAAGGATGTATGTCATGCCAATCAACTTTTACCTTAGTTTGCTCGAAGGAGAGGCATGTCATATAAGTGGGGGGGTGCATCAACACATATTTGAGAAATCCAATATGTTCAACTCATTCCTTAGCTTGCAAAACCTTTTCTCATCCAATGGCTTGGTGAATATATCGGCAAGTTGATCTTCGGTGCCTACACTCTCAATGCAAATGTCCCTTTTTGTTGGTGACCTCTTATGAAATGGTGGCGGACATCAATGTGCTTTGTTCTTGCATGTTGAACCGGATTGTTGGTCAACTTGATTGCACTCTCATTGTCACATAGCAATGACACTTTCTTGAACTTGATTCCAAAGTCACTCAAAGTGGCCTTCATCCAAAGTACTTGTGCACAACAACTACCGGCGGATATGTATTCAGCTTCGGCGGTTGATAATGTAACACTATTTTGCTTCTTTGATGACCATGAGACAAGTGATCTTCTCAACAATTGACATGTGCCCGAGGTGCTCTTCCTTTCAACTTTGCATCCCGTATAATCCAAGTCGAAGTAACCAACTAGCTCAAACTTTGCTCATTTGGGATACCACAAACCAACATTTGGTGTATGCTTCAAGTACCTCAATATTCTCTTTGTAGCCTTCAAATGACTTTCTCTTGGTGAGGCTTGAAATCTTGCACACATGCATACACTAAACATGACATCCGGCCTTGATGCAGTCACATAGAGTAGGCTTCCAATCATAGACCGATACAATTTTTTATCCACCATATTTCCACTTGCGGCACTATCCAAGTTGTCATTTGTTCCCATTGGTGTACTAATGGCTTTACTATCACTTATGCCAAACTTCTTGATCATGTCCTTGATATACTTGCCTTGACTCACAAAAGTTCCATTCTTCAATTGCTTGATTTGAAGACCAAGGAAGTAACTTAACTCTCCAATCATGGACATCTCAAACTCACTAGCCATCATTTTTCCAAACTCATCACAAAAGTCTTAATTGGTTGATCCAAATATGATGTCATCAACATAGATTTGCAACATAAATAAATCTTTTCCAATCTTCTTGATAAATCTTTGCCCATTATGAACCCTTTAGAGAGTAGGAAGTCCCTCAATCTCTCATACCATGCTTTAGGTGCTTACTTCAAGCCATATAATGCCTTCTTCAACTTGTACACATGGTCAGGCTTCTTATCATCTTCAAAACCAGGAGGTTGCTCAACATATACTTCTTCATTGATGTAACCATTGAGAAATGCACTCTTGACATCCATTTTATAGAGTTTGATATTGTGAGAACAAGCATAGGCTAGTAAGATCCTAATTGCTTCCAATCTAGCAACCGGGGCATATGTTTCTCTAAAGTCAAGACCTTCAACTTGTGTATAGCCTTGAGCTACCAATCTTGCTTTGTTCCTTACTACTATCCCATCTTAATCTTGCTTGTTTCTAAAGACCCATTTGGTTCCAATCACATTGTGTCCCTTTGGTCTCTCTACTAATTCCCATACTTGATTTCTTGTGAAGTTATTCAATTCTTCATGCATAGCATTCACCTAATCAACATCCTTCAATGCTTCATCTATCTTCTTTGGTTCAATGGATGACACAAATGAGAAATGCTCACAAAATAAAGCCAATCTTGATCTTGTTTGTACACCTCTAGAAATATCACCAATTATAGTGTCCAATGGACGATCCCTTGCAATATTGGTTGGTTGGAGGATTAGAACTTGATTGCTTACACTTGCTTGATCATTGAGTTGAGATAATGTACTAGCCACTTGATCTTGTTTATTATCATAAGAGCCACTTGTATTAGCTTGATTTGTATCATCTTGCACATTTGAGTTAGAGAGCACTTACACTTGTTCATCTTCATCATCATTCACTTGCCTAGGCCTCAATTCACCAATATCCATGTTCTTCATGGCATTTGAAAGTTGAATGCCTCTAACATCTTTCAAGTTCTCATTCTCTACTTGTGAACCCTTGGTTTCATCAAATTCTACATCATGAACTTCCTCAAGAGTACCACTATCCAAATTCCAAACTCTATATGCTTTGCTTGTAGTGGAATAACCAAGTAGGAATCCTTCATCACATTTCTTATCAAACTTGCTCAATCTAGTGCCTTTCTTCAAGATATAGCATTTGCAACCAAAGACCTGAAAATATACAATGTTGGGCTTTCTATCATTCAAGAGCTCATATGGTGTCTTCTCTTTGGGTGACAATAGAGGCGGTTGCTACAATAGCAAGCCATGTTGATAGCTTTGGCCCAAAAAGATTAACTCACATTGTACTCACTAAGCATATACCTTGCCATATCAATGAGTGTTCTATTCTTCCTCTCAACAAGGTCATTTGATTGTCGAGTGTACTTGACCAAGAATTGATGTCTAATTCCAAATTCATCACACAACTCATCAATTCTAGTGTTCTTGAACTCACTACCATTGTCATTTCTAACTCTCTTGATAGTTGTTTCAAACTCATTGTGAATGCCCTTGACAAATGATTTGAATATTGCAAACACATCACTTTTATCCACTAGAAAGAATACCCATGTGTATCTAGTATAATCATCCACTATCACAAAGCCATATTTGTTACTACTGATGCTAGTGTATTGTGTTGGCCCAAACAAATCCATGTGCAATAACTCAAATGCTTTAGTAGTGCTCATCATGTTTTTCTTGGGATGGATGTTTCTAACTTGTTTTCTAGCTTGACAAGAGCTACAAAGCTTATCCTTTTCAAACACGACATATTTCAAGCCTCTAACCAAGTCATGCTTAACCAATCTATTCAATTGTTTCATTCCAACATGACCAAGCCTTCTATGCCATAACCAACCCATGCTAGACTTAGTGAACAAGCATGTAGATAATTTAGCTTCACTAGCATTGAAATCAACCAAGTATAGATTCTCATATCTAAAGCCTTTGAAGATCAAATTAGGGCCATCTACACTTATGATCTCTACATCATCTATCCCAAATATGTATTTGAATCCAAGATCACACAATTGAGCCACAGATAGCAAATGGAAGTTCAAGCTCTCTACTAGCAACACATTGGAAATTCTCATGTCATTGGATATTGCAATCTTACCAAGCCCTTTGACCTTGCCTTTGCTATTGTCACCAAATGTGATACTATCATAACCATCATTGCCATTGGTGTTGATTGAGTTGAACATTCTTGCATCATCGGTCATGTGTTGAGTGCACCCACTATCAAGAACCCAATGCCTTCCTCTGGCTTTGTAATTGACCTACAAAAGAAGATCAATTCTTATTAGGTACCTAAACTTGCTTGGGTCCTTGAAGATTAGTCACTAAGCTCTTTGGTACCCAAATGGCTTTCTTCTTTGAGCCCATCCATGGTTTACCAATGAACTTAGCCTTTACACCAATTGCACCCTTGGTAAGCATATAGAAAGAATCAAGCTTAATGGAGGATACATTAGCATTTTTGCTCTTGTTGTTGCATTCATGCTCTTTATGACCAACTTGCTTGCAACTAGTGCAAAACCGACCATTATTCTTCACAAAACTAGTCTTGTGAGGAGAAAAGGCCGCCTTGCCTTTCTTGGGGGTATAGCCCAATCCCTCTTTATAGAGAGAAGCTCTTTAGCTACCCAAGCACATAAGCAAGCGGTCCTCACCACCATAGGCCTTAGCCAAGGTGTGAGTGAGCTTATTGACCTCCTTCTTGAGGTTCTCATTCTCAACCATTAGTGAGGCATCACAAGTGAAAACATCACTACTAGATGAGGTGGAAGTAGAAGTACTACAAGAAGGGTTAGCAGGAGCAACAATGATAGGCATAGATAATGATTCATCAATTATATCACAAGTTATGCCTATATTGCAAGTCTCAACATGCTTCTTTTTATTTTGCTCATCAAGAAAAGAGGAATGAGCCTTTTCAAGCTTTTTGTGAGCCTTGCCAAGCTTCTCATGGGCTTCCTCTAGCCTCTCATGAGATGCATTGAGCTCATCAAAGACTTGCTTAAGGGTTTTTAGTTCCTTACGCAAGCTTTTGCATTCCCTTCTCTTAATACCAAAGTATTCTTTTGCATCTTCTAGCATGTCAAATAGTTCATCCTTAGTAGGTTCATCATCATCACTATCACTATCATTTTCATTTTCATGTTCCTCATCACTTCCATCATCATAAATTTGTACCTTAGTGGCCTTAGCCATGAAGCATGATGGAGTGTCAAAGAGAGAAGGCTTCTCATTGATAGCAATGCTTGCAAGTGCCTTCTTCTTGGTGGTCTTGTCATGATCACTATCATCATCATCATCACTTGAGGAAGCATCACTATCCCAAGTGACTACATATGAACCACCTTTCTTCTTTTTGAAGGTCACCTTGTCCTTCTTCTCTTTCTTTTCCTTCTTGTCCTTCTTCTTGTTTTTCTTGTCATCATCTTTGTCGCTATTGTATGGGTATTGAGCAACAAGATGATCTTTGCTTCCACAATTGAAGCATCTTCTTGTCTCTTCCTTGTTCTTGGATGAAGACTTCTTTCTTCTAGCACGGTAGCCCTTCTTCATCATGAATTTGCCAAATCTCTTCACAAAGAGAGCCATCTTCTCATCATCATCATCATCATCCCATGAACCATTATCTTCACTTGATGATTCTTGCTTTGCCTTGCCCTTGGATGATGTGGCCTTGAATGCCACACTCTTCTTCTTCTCATCCTTCTTCTCATCTTTCTTCTCCTTCTTTTCTACCTTCTCATCATCATCTCTATATGTATCATCGGTCATTATATCTCCCAACACTTGGTTTGGTGTCATGGTGTCCAAACCACTCCTCACTAGAATAGTGACCAATGTGCCAAATCTTAAAGGCAAACATCTCAAGAACTTGTGGGAGAAATCCTTGTCCTTCACCTCTTCTCCAAGTGCTTTGAGATCATTGACAAGCACTTGAAGCCTATGGAACATCTCCAGCACACTCTCATCCTCCTTCATCTTGAAGCTTGTAAACTTCTCTTTGAGAATATATGCCTTTGCACCCTTCACAGCTTGAGTGCCTTCAAATGATTCTTCCAAGCCTCATGAGCCATCTCAATATTCTTGATTTGCTCAAATGTTCTCTCATCAATTGCATCATAAATGGCACTTATAGCAATGTCATTGTTTTGGAGAAGCACTTCTTTGGCCACGGTGGGATTCTCTGGATCACCAATCTTAATTTTGGTTTCTACCACCTTCCACACTTTTCTATTGATTGACTTGATATGTGTGGCCATCTTTGATTTTCAATACGGATACTTTGTGCCATCACATTGGGGTGGATTCTTGGTGTTGTTGATTTGAGCCATTTTTACACCGAAGGTTGTTAAGCCTCAAATCACGGTGACCTCGGCTCTGATACCACTTGAAAGGTCCTAATGGCTAGAGGGGGGTGAATAGTCTATTAAAAAATTCTATAACAACACTTAACAAACCGGTTAGACAATTATGAGGCGAAGCAAGTGTTGCGCTAGCCTACTAAAAATAGCAAGCCACCTACCACAATTCTAGTTTATATAGTTTCTATCCACACAATAGCTATGTCACTACACTAAGTTAGTGTGCTCTCAAAGGCTAACTAAAGAGCCACACTAACCAAACTAACAATCTCTCACAACTGGTTACACTAAAGAGCTTGACAACTAGTTTGCGGTAATGTAAAAAGAGTGAGCAATTTGTTTATACCACCGTGTCGAGGAAGGAGCCAATCAATCACAAGAATGAATACCAATGAAGACCAATCACCTCGGAATCAAATGATGAACACAATGATTTTTTACTAAGGTTCACTTGCTTGTCGGCAAGCTACTCATTGTGGTGATTCACTCACTTGGAGGTTCACGCGCTAATTGGCATCACACGCCAAACTCTCAATAGGGTGCCGCACAACCAACACAAGAAGAGGATCACACAAGCCACGAGCAATCTACTAGAGTACATTTTGGCTCTCCACCGGGGAAAGATCAAGAACTCCTCACAATCACCACGATCGGAGCTGGAGACAATCACCACCCTCCGCTAGACGATCCTCGCTGCTCCAAGCCATCTAGGTGGTAGCAACCACCAAGAGTAACAAGCGAATCCCATAGCGAAACACAGACACCAAGTGCCTTTAGATGCAAACACTCAAGCAATGCACTTGGATTCTTTCCCAATCTCACAAAGATGATGAATCGATGATGGAGATGAGTGGGAGGGCTTTGGCTAAGCTCACAAGGTTGCTATGTCAATGCAAATGGCCAAGAGAGTGAGCTTGAGCTGGCCATGGGGCTTAAATAGAGGCCCCCATGAAATAGAGCCATTGGGCTCCTCACTGCACAGAACACGGGCCGATCGGACGCACCGGTCAGATTGACCGGACGCTGGACCTCAACGTCCGGTCGCACGATGCACGCCACATGTCCCCTCTCTTCAAATACTGAGCGCTCGATCCCAATGGTCAAGTGATGACCAGACGCGCTGCTGTGAAGTGACCGGACGCTGGACCACAGCGTCCGATCATTTCCTGTAAGCATCCAAAAACAATTTTTCACGACCGGACGTGTCTGGTCATGCTGGACCAGACACACCCAGCATCCGGTCACACGGCGACTCCCTTGTGCGCTGCCACGTCAGCTGGACCGGACGCACCCTATCAGCGTCCAGTCACTAAGTGACCCAGCGTCCGGTCAGAGACCGACGCTGTGCGCCCTCTACTGCCACTGAATTTTTTACAATTTAGCACTTTTTTGAAAGTTTCTCACAAATAGACCCCTGGCGGAAAGAATTCAGAAAATGGACCCTTAGCTTGGCGCCATTGATGCTGGCACCGAGGTAGGCACCAGCGTCTCTGGCGCTGAGCTCCTAGGCATGGTGGATGACATGGCAGGGAGCTTGGCGCCAGTCACTCTGGCGCTAAGCTTGGCGCCATAGTGACTGGCGCCGAGCTCCCTGCATTTAACCCCAGCCCAACCTTCCTGTCCGAGCGTTCTTCCTCTTCTTTCCCCTCCCTCTTGGGTTTTTTCTCTCCCCACTTCACCCTACCTCACGAATCGGCATATTGGACCTTGAAAACCTTGATTTGATCCATAGATCTTCGAGAGCAAGGTATCCTCGCTCCCCTCCTAGTTTTTTTTCGCATCGATTCGGTATATATTAGTCAGATTTTTCAACCTAAGAATTGTCATCACTTAGGGTTTCATTATATCCCTCAATATATATATTATACAACCGTTGGATGATGCCAAGGCGTGGAAAAAACTAGCAAACCTAGGCGCATGTAGTTATGTTATGGGTTCATTGTTGTGCATCAAATGTGAAACCCTAGGTTTAGGGTTTAATGTTAACTACTTTCGTTTCTTAGAACGAAATTGGTTGTATTGTAGTTATGGTTCTCATTGACATTTATTTGTGATGTTTTGATTTATGTTTGTTAAATTACATCCATTTTGTTAGATGCAAGAAATGTTTTGGGAGGAGTTTTGGTGAAAACGGGGTCATCCTCGAGAATTATACCCTGACACGTCTAGCAAAGATGCCCCCATCCCTCCTGACCTCCCTGTCCCTAACTGTGACTGTGGTTTCCTGGCCCATGTTTTCCAATCGAAACATCTGGACACAGCGACGCGTTGCTTCTACACATGCAGTCGTTTTAATGTAAGAAATTGTTTCCACTATCTTTTTTCTTTATTTGTGTAAGTATGCTACTAATATTTTGTTGGAATCTCATTGTGTAGGACCATAAGAGGTGCTTTTTCTTTTAGTGGATCGATGGTGCAGACAAGTTTGATCCTAGGTACCTTCTTTTCGACGATTGGTTTAGAGGGAGACATCCACGTGAGCACTTCAAGCGGTGGGTTCCACCCCCCCTAACCCTCCGCCAATGATGGCTAAGGAGAAGCACCTAGCCACAGTTAGACGACTCGAGGAACCTCCTCTGTGCGATTGCGGAGATCGAGCTGTGATAAACCCTGAGAATACGTTGGAGTTTGTGTGTCCAAACAAGCATGAAGTAAGTGCAAAGTGTATATGTTCAAATCTTGAGCTATATGTGTTCATATACTAATGTCTCATTATTTAGGTGTTTTCAATGGCAAAGTGTCGTTTCAAGGAATGGTTGTATGGTCCTAAGAACCAATGGCCGGAAGAACCGTGGAGGGTTAAGGAAAAGAAGAAAGAAAGGGTAATCTACAAAGCACCTCCTGTCATGTGCGAATGTGGTGTCAAATCCAACTATGGCATAGTCCCTTCGGAGCTTGGAATAGGCCATTATTATGGCCATATGATTGAGTATGATGAGGTTCGTTATTTTTGTGGTAAACATGGAATCGTATTTTGTTTCTTTTGCTAAGACATATATGATATAACATTTCTTTTGAACAGAGCACTAGAAAATGCAGGTGGGAATGTTATGATGGTCAAGCTAAGTTCTTGGATGAACTGAAAAAAGAGGCAACTAATTACATGGAAGAGGGGATATGGATCTGACTACGTCAACCTATTCGTTAAACATCACAAAGAAAAGATGTGTGAGTTTGCTAGACAGCGTGGTATTTGCAACCCGATCGATGTTGGTCTTAACAAATGGGGATTGGAGAGGCGGATGACATTAGAGGAGGAGAGGGCAAGGAATGAGGCAAGGGAGGAGACAAGAGTATAGATGCAGGTCTTGAATGAGCATGTTGCTACATTATGTGCCAGTGAGTGCTTGAAAGCCTTTTTTGTTGCCTGATTTTAAATGTAATATAATCGCGTTGCTAACTGATTGCATTTTATACATGAAGGGATTGGTTGCAACGAGGAACATGCTATAGAGGTGGCTCGTGCAAGGTATGAGGAGAAGAAGTTAGATGAGCATAGATCGCGAGCTGGTCGCACCGTTCAATCACCGATCGTGTTGTCTGATGAGGGGGACGAGGATGAGGACGACACTGGCAGACTGAGCGAGCTCATTGCTCTAGCAGAGGTGGGCATGCAGACGAAGGAGGCTGAGGACAACACTGGCAGACTGAGCGAGCTCATCGCTCTAGCAGAGATGGGCATGCAGGCGAAGGAGGTTGAGGACGACACTGGCAGACTGAGGGAGCTCATCGCTCTAGCAGAGGCAGGCTTACAGGCGGAGGAGGATGACGATGCATTCTTCACTCAGGCCGCAGTGGCCGTAGATGAAGTGGAGGCCTCTTACTATAGGCGACAGGCAGGTCAGAGCAATGTAGGTGATCCTAGCCACAGCAACAGGGTTGTGGTAGAGGACTGGTACTCGAATGATGAGTTGCTTACTCAGTACGTTTCAGACTGAGGATTTGAAAGTGCATTTGCCCTATGTCTACTGTCGACACGTACTTCTAGTATTTATATGTTGTGTAATGTGGCATAGTATTGAACTTTTTATTATGTTGTTGTTTTCATTATTTATGGTCTTAATATTCCGCTTAATGATACGGACGTATTGAAATGTGAACACTTGCTGCAAAAAAACCTAACGACGTATGGCATTATATAAATCAACACACGAAACACATGAAATGGCATGTGACTACATGTACCGAACCTAGGTACAGAGTTTCCTTTGACTAAACCTAACATGCCTTAGGTAATTAAACCAAACAACAAATACATAGATGTGGTATGTGAAAAAGATAAAGTCATCATAGTAGTGTGGCCACATAGCAAATTATGTTGCACCTTCTCCATAGTAGCCTCCCGTTGTTGTTGGTGGTGGTAGCGGGGGTGACAGGGGAGGCCCCTTGTTGTTGTGGTTAGGGCAGGTGCAATATGGATCATTGCAGAGTGCCTCCTGTGAATTGGCACCATTGTTGTTGTCGTCCTGTCCGTCGCCCTTGTAACCGCTGTTAACTTCCCTTTCTAGATCAAAGATATGGTCCTGTAGGTAGTAGATGTACTCCGCATATGGATAAATAGGTCGAGGATCGACCCACGTACTGAACCCACAGTTTTCTTCGGCCAAGGAAGACTACAATAAGTATGTCGTGTAAGTTATATACAAGAGAAACATATTGAAGAAACAAAAAGTAATAGCAATTACCCATGTTCGTGGGCATTTGAAGAAACGACGACCTCCATCTATTCCCTCGGTGAACATCTGCACTAGGCAGTCCTCACCATGCATGCATTTTGGCCACTCTTCTTTCCTTTCATCGTATCCTCTTAGTGGTGCCTCTTTGGTGAAATCACTTTTGCTCTCAACTGGGAACCTCTCATAAAGAGCTTCCTCAAAGAAATCAGGACCAAGAGGACCCTCCCACCCTCAGGTAGTTCCCTTCCCCTTTCCTCTCCCTTTGAACGACCCTCCAGACATTGGTACTGCAACAAAAGAAAATGTTGAGGAGTGTTCTTCTTCCTTGTGTGTGTGAATGAGAGGGAGTGAGTGGTTATTTATAGGTTGAGAGGAGGAATGGAGGCCTCTCAGTGTGCCATGTCAGCGATCCGTGTGCCTCTTCACCTAAGCCCTTGGATCAAACAATAATAAGATGGATGGTGGAGATAGAGTGGAGTTGTGCTTCCTTGCATGCCAGTACTATGTCAGTGATGTGATAAATCGCTGTTGTCCCTATATCTGAAAAGTCTATTTTTATTATCTGAAAAGCATAGAATCATTCACTGTTGCTTGGTAACCCTAGATTCATCTACAAAGCGTATATACGATACGTTTGGATTATACACTTTCTAATAAATTTATAGTTAATCTGTGTACTACATTTGTGCCTTTTTAGCAGTGTAGTATGATTATTGTTTCACGGAAAAATTCATAAGTGTTTCCCTTGTTTTAGGAGCATCCACAGTTACAAACAGAGACATCATTATATATTCCAAACATTTAATCATCCAAGGAGCAAAATGCAACCACAACGAACATCACAACCAACATAATATGTCCTGCGCAATCCAAATAGTCCACAATGTCCATACAGCCCTAAATAGTTATAGAAAAGTAAATACAAAATCAATAATAGTGCATACTAACAACTACCACATCCCTCACTGCCTCCTACTCTTGCCCTTACCCTTGTGACCGAGAGCGCTCGTACCTAGAGTGTAAGGATCATGTGGACGGCATTGCCTAGTGCCTAGAGGCGGTGTAGGATGAGTCGAGGGAGCATCATGGAGCTAAGAGGGGCCAAGCTCCTCATGCCTCTTGTCCACGTCATCGTCGTCGTCGTCTTCCTCGTCCTTGTCCCCATCCCCTATAGCTGCTTGACTAGAGGAACCTAAGCCTCCTCTGCCTACGGAAGGAACGTACACGTCTTGCGTCGTGTCTATCCTGCAACCACAACGACCAGCCGCACGGCGTAGATGACATGACAGCCTCTGTTGTACAAAACTATGTTAACTGAAAGAATCTAACGTATTAATGATATGTTTGAAAGAATATTTTTAATCTTACGTCCAAGAAGCCAAGTATGTAGTCGTCATTGACTCTTGGCCGAACGCGCTCGATCTCTTCAACTGAGCATTTGAGTGTATTGCCCTGCAACAAAGTTCTCAATAATAATACTTCTGAACAGATAGCAATAGGTTTTGTTTTCTTTTGTACAAGAATCTAACATATTATAAGGGTTATACGGCTCGAAGGTTGCACTAACTACAATAGATAACTCCTAATGTCGGTCCAAGAACGCCTAATATATTGTTATGCAACTTAACGTACAAAAATAAGGCAATTGGCTTACCACTCTATCCAAGATCAGTCCTGCCTTCCTGCACGAGTCAACTGGTCGTACATCGTGTCTTCATCGTTGGAGGACTCAATGTTGGTGTAGTCAGCTTTGGTCCACTGTAGCCTCAGCCTGCACCGTGTCGCACGCTGGTACCAAGCTTGGTACCGCCTGAACTCACGGTTCGTGTGTGGCTTGTTGTTGTCATCCACGTTGTCGTGCATCTCCTCCCATTCCTCAATGAAGGACTAGTGGTGCCTCTCCTAGTAAAAAATCTTCTTGTTCCTCTGATGATCCAACCTGCACATATGTCATCGTTACTTGAATCCATATACATGTCACCATATTAATAGAAATGGACCATCATCATGAGACATTTGAAATATCAAAACACTTACTTGTGTAAGTCAACCCTAGTCGAGAACAGAGCCGTAGGCCAAAGCTGTCTCACTCCAAATTGGCATGCAACCCTATCTGGCAGATGGTACTCGACAGCATAGAAGCAGATTAGAGGCCACCTCATCCTATAGAAGTCATCGTCGGCCCCACAAACGTTGCTCAGCTGAAAAGGAAGTGCGTCCTCTCCACCGTACGGCTCCCACTCCTCCTACAACATGTCCAAACAAGATGTTAGATGGTATACTAATCCTTTTCAAACCAGCATGGGAAATAAAATTTACTTACACTAGACGTCATCAGCATGTCTAGCTCATTGGTGAACTCAATGTACGCCCGGTCTAACCTTGCGTATGGAACCCTAGCCTGGTCCCAAAGGTATGCCCACATCAGCTGCCATCTTGGAGGCTGACCTTGGAACCACTCACGATGATCCAGAACCTCAGGACGGCCAACTGGAAGACGAGCCCACATCCACAGCTGTAACAGGTACACGCATCCACCAAGTGACGGGTTTGACGAAGACCGACGACACCCCTCGCATAGCTATTGGTATAGAAAACACAAGACTGCAGAGCCCTAGCTGTAGTGACCCGCCTGGTCCTAGTCACCGAGGCAGTGGATCCACATCCAGGATGCACTGTCACCTGTGGCATTAGGGAAGAGAACACAGGCAAATAGCTGTAGGATCCACACCCTATAGTAGTACCCAACTATCGCCTCATCTACCTCCTCGAGGCACTGTGCGAACTCTTCCCATAGCCAGGAGATGGGAACTCTAGAAGTGCGAGCCACTTGCTCGCCAAACTCACGCCAAAGGAAGGCCTCCACTCATGCTCTCCAACCCTCTGATCTGCACTGCTCGGTGACTGGGTTGTCGTAAATCCTTAGGCCTAGCATCTTCTGACAGTCTTAGAGCGTGACTGTCATCTCCCCGAAAGGTAGGTGGAAGCTGTGAGTCTCCAGCCGCCACCTATATTTAAGACAAAGCAATATTAATTGTCAAAAAGTTAATCGCATGAACAAATGGCCATGAATGGAGGCAATGATTCAATTTAATACCAGTCAACCAGCGCAGTTTTGGCCGCTGAGTTGAACTTGGGCAACCCACGATGAACCTAAAAAGAGATGACATCCAGGCCAGCTCTTTGCAAGAAAGGAGTGTACCTGTCGTCGTACCGCATGTCCAAGAACCCACTGTGGGTTCTAGGACGAAGGAGCGGAAGGTCCTGCATCGAATAAAACATAGTCTCTTGTAACTTCACGAACACATGTACGTTCACCAAATTTTGAACAAAACTTATAGATTATTACCTACCCCAGCGCTATGAGACGTCCTCGGTGGGTCGCCTCGTACGTCGGGTCGAGCAGGTGGAATTGCTCCATCCTACAAAAAAAGTGAATGAATTAGAATTTCAATATACAATGAAACATGAACTTACAAATGTATAAGTAATTGACACAAATACAAGCACAAAAAGAGACATGCATAATTAATTAAATGAAGACGACAAATATAAAATAATAAAATGAACCAATAGTCGCACCTCACTAATCTGCCAATGGCAACTTTGTGAATTATGGCCAAGTCTACCGCACTTGTTGCACTCGTACTGCTCGGGGTCAATAACAAATGGAGTTCCTCTCCCACGCCTCGTTCTTCTGGGTATCTGATCCATAACCATCCTATGCCTCATCCTCTACCTTGATCCACGCTTATTCCAATGGTAAGCTAGATCCGCAATGTACTTTGGCCCATCATATGGAGGCCACTCTCTAGAGTCCCGGAAAGGCACGAAGCGAGGGCTCCATGTGTGCACAAGCGCGTCAACACTGAACTCATGAGGTATTCTCCTCTCGATATTATAGTTGCGATGCCTAGCTACTGCCACCAAATGAGAACATAGAAAGTGGTACTGCCTTAGTTTACCACAAGTGCACTTGAAATCTTGGAGGACAACCACATGTATCCTTGACTCTCAGACCTTGCCATTGGACGTTGTACCGCCCCTATGCTCAACCTGATAAGTCCCTGTGGCATGGTCAAAGCAAGCAACCTCATGTGTGCCAGCCCTTTCTCTTGCCTTCTCTAGGTGTGCCTTTGGTTTCGAAGCCCATATCTCTCCATCACTCCGCAACTGCAATGCATGGGCGTGTCTATCGTTGAACCAGGCAACAAGCTTATAGAAGGTGAGTTGAATGATTGCATTCATAGGCATACCACGTATCCCCAATAGCAACTTATTGAATGACTCTGCCATGTTGCTACACTAAAACTCGTACCTCCATCCACTGGTGTCATGAGCTCTCATCCATTTCTCCAAATCCCTCATCAAACTTGTGAGCCATTGTCTACCTTCTGCATTTGATGCGGTTCTGACCTGCTCCAACTTTTCCTTAAAGTACTTGTCCTCAAGCTGTCGAGCAGTCTCCTGGAACAGATCAAAGTTACCCTTGACACCATCCTTCCGGAGTAGATTCTCAGCAAGGTGCCGAGTACACCAACGATGGTGCAAAGGTGCATACCCCTCTATCTGCTCTCGCACAGCATTAAGTATGCCTTGATGCCTATCAGATATGACGCCAACCTCCCTGCCAGGCCTAACCACGTGTATCCAGACTAGCCTCAAGAACCATCCCCAGCTGTCATTGTTCTCCTTCTCAACCAAAGCAAATGCTAAAGGAACCAACTTATTGTTCGTGTCATAGGATATGGCTATAAGAAGTGTGCCTTGGTATTTGCCAATCAAGAATGTACCATCAATGGAGAAGACAGGACGATAGTGCCTAAAGGCCTCGACACACTGAGGGAAGCACCAGAAGGCACGGAAGAATATCTGCCTCCCATCCTTCCATGCATTAGGTTTTGGGATGTACTCATAGTGCATTCCTAGATTCACTGCTTTGATTGCATTGAAAAGAACTAGCAGCTGCTCATACCCATCCTCCCAGTCCCCATATATCATCTTCCATGCTCGCTGTTTAGCCCTCCATGCTTTACCATAAGTTATCACATATCCTCCATATAACGCCTCAACGGTCCTGATAATTGTTCTCACCTTCATGTTGGGTTCTCCCTGCAAAATTCCCATCAACCGCTTGGAAATGAGGGTAGATGTCAACTACAGATGCCTCAGTGTCAGCTCATGGTCAGCACAATTATGTGGCCCGACAACTTTTGTGATCTTCCATTTTCCGGTTACCTGTTGCTTCCTTGCACAAACCCTCCATGGGCAGCGTTCCTTGTCACACACAACTGTGTAATAGCGCTCTGCATATGAATGCAATACCCTATAAGGCCTCTTTTGTATCACTGCAAAAGCCTGCAACCACCTCTTCAAAGTAGGGAGGTCATTGAACACCCTCACATTCTCAATTACCATGTTAGGACCGGCCTCAGGAGCTTCTAGGAGCTCATCATCACGTCCTTCTACAAATGCCTGATCAGAATGAGCAAGATCACTGAACTCGTGAACTCTAGGATCATGGTGGCTAGGAAAGATACGCCTCATCATCTCAACATCACTCTCTGTTAGCTCTCTAATAGGGCGATCATCATCAGAATCAAGAGCCCTAGCCATCTCATATGGCTCCGAATCATGCATAATTTCAACACTATTGGAGCCACGGAATCCATCTCCAAAGTGCACTTGCGCAGCAATAGGGGGCACATCCACATTCTCAGGAATGTCTCCTGCAACATCAGTATAGAAATGAGGAAAGAATAAAAGAAATAGATGTAAGGAACGGGGTAAGCTCCCAAAAACCATGTGGTTAAGACACTTACTCGGATGATTCTGTGTCAAAGGGATCTCATAAGGAGGATCTGCCATGGAAACATGAGTCTAACAACCATCTACAAATACTAGATTGGGGGCAGATTGAGCATCAGGAACCGTAGGTGCAATCTGCATATGCAGGTAAGGTTCTAGAACGGGAGGGTCAATGTGTGCCTGATGATCCATTGCTGGGGTAAACCCATGACGGATGGGATCAACTAATACCCGACGCACAACCACATCCAAACATTACAGCTGGCTCTTCATAGCCGATCTCACATAGTTCTCCCACTGATCCACACAACCAATTGAGATCATTTGCCTAAAGATGTTCGGAGGAGAACCTAGGTGCAGTACACCATCAACTGCAATGTCATCATCTCCAAGGCAATGCAGCTCCTCCTGAGCATTTGCAACCATCTCACTAAATGAAGGCCTATTATTAAATAGCACAGGCACGCTTTGCATGTCAAGAAACTCAACATATCCATAGCGATCACTTTCAATGGTGCCTCCATGATATATGGTCACTAGGGTGTCCATCTAGTTCAAACACGTAACGAAACACATGTCCTTTAGTCAAAATTAGACGATAGATAGTACCTAACAAGTACTTTCTAGCTACAAACTAAGTAATCAAGATAATAACTACGTGTATATATACAATATACTCACTAAATAGCTAGATCATATGTAGTTAACTAAATATGTAACTACATATCTAAGTAGCTATCTAACTATATCTATGAACCTATATATTTATGTTACTATCTATCTACATATATATCTCACTAGATCACTAACTAAATCAACTACCTGAGTCATCACATTAACTAGTAAATAACAAATGCCAACTAAGTAGGTACATTGCATATTCATAATTTTTACCTTTCCAACGACTGCTCCACGGACGTCGATGGAGTCGCAGCGGATGATAGACTTGGGTCAGGCCGACGATACGGACCGGCGGTGGCACGGTCGGCCGCTGTAGGTGGCAGGGTCGATGGTGGCGTGGTCGACGACAGCGGTGGCGCCTGGCGGGCGCGGGATGCCCAAGGCTCCGCGCGGCAAGTCTAGCTCGACGGGCGCGGGAGGCACGTCGGCGCTGGACGGTGGCAAGGCGGGGCGAGGCCGGCAGTGGAGGGCGGCGCAGCCAAGGGGCGCGGGCCATCCGCTGGGCGCGTGGCGCGAGCGCGGCGTGGGCGAGGACGGCGGCGGCGACGGCGTAGCTCGGCTATCCTAGGGCGAGAGAGGGAGAAGAAGAGAGGAAAGGCGCGGGCCCAATAGGTATTAAAGGCTCGGCGCCATTCACGTTGGCGCCGAGCTCGGAGCCAAGATCTACGGCGCCGAGCTCCCTGCCAGGTCATCCACCGTGCCTAGGAGCTCGGTGCCAGAGATGCTGGCGCCTACCTCGGCGCCAGCATCAATGGCACCGAGCTAAGGGTCCATTTTCTAAATTCTTTCCGCCAGGGGTCTATTTTTGAGAAACTTTCAAAAAAGGACTAAATTGTAAAAAAATCGGCTGCTGCCATTGACCGGACATGCCGGTCCAACCGAGACCAGCGTCCGGTCACTTACAATGACCTCCGTCTTTTCTGTCTAGGGCGCTGGTGGCATCGTCGAACTATTCGCACTCTACGGGCAGACACTCCGCCGGTGAAATTTTTAACCCTTACTCAAATGTGCCAACCACCAAGTGTATCACCTTGTGCATATGTGTTAGCATATTTTCACAAATATTTTCAAGGGCGTTAGCACTCCACTAGATCCTAGATGCATATGCAATGAGTTAGAGCATCTAGTGGCACTTTGATAACCGCATTTCGATACGAGTTTCACCCCTCTTAATAGTACGGCTATCAAACCTAAATGTGATCACACTCTCTAAGTGTCTTGATCACCAAAACAAAATAGCTCCTACCATTTATACCTTTGCCTTGAGCTTTTTGTTTTTCTCTTTCTTCTTTTCAAGTCCAAGCGCTTGATCATCACCATGGCATCACCATCATCATGTCATGGTCTCCATTTGCTTCATCACATGGAATGTGCTACCTATCTCATGATCACTTGATAAACTAGGTTAGCACTTAGGGTTTCATCAATTCACCAAAACCAAACTAGAGCTTACACCAGGTGACACCAAGGGCAGAGACACAGCGGAGGGGTTCTCGCTGGCCACCTAGACCATAGGGTCCGCCTCTAGTGACTCACTTGGATTTGAGGGCCGTCACGACCAAGCAGGTGCAGCAGCTCAGGTTTGTTCAGTTTGAGGAGTGGTTTCCGCCGAGGCGGGATGAGCATGCGTCAGGGGGCTTCTACACACCACTGCAGGAGAATTTTTATCATGCATATCTTAACAGTGAGGCTATATTTAGATCACATAGGGTGTGCAACATTGAGTCCATTGTAGCAGCAGCTGGAGAGCATATTCGCCCTTACCTATCCTACTTGCCAGGGCTGACAGACTTACTCGGACGGACAGGCTTATATGTTCCATCTTAGGTCCGTGAGTTCTATGCTACACTTTGGATTGACCCGCAGCACAGATTTATACATTTTTCTTTTAGAGGTAGAGACTATAGGCTGATGAGCTTTAGGGCCAGAGAGATACTCAGGCTTTAGGAGCAGCCCATCCGGCTACATGAGGTGTGCTATGGACAGACAGAGCCTCCCAAACGCCCTCACGGCGGTCTTGTACCCCCTATAGATCTAGTCTGCCATTGCTTCACAGAGCCTTTCGGCGAGGGGTCGAGCAGGACTCCTAGAGACCTCACTCCTATAGCTAGAGTGCTTGATACTATTATGAGAAGGATCCTGCTTCTGAGGATGGGATATCACGAGGGCCTGACTCGCATACAGTTATGGCTTTTGAACTCTCTGATGCAACAGACTGTATTTGATATTTGGGATCTCCTTCTATCAAAGATGGAGGATACTATTGCAGAGGGGTTCATAGGTCACCGATAGTTGCCCTATGCCCACTGGATTACTTTTCTAATACACAGGGTAGTTACTATGAGGCCACCTAAGATGCTGGTAGAGTATAGTGGTGCTACTATAGAGTTCTCTGCATACAACATGACTCAGATGCTCTGCCACAGTGTAGGGAGGACACCCAGCCAGTCGCGCCATCGTCCAGAGGTGCCAGAGACTATAGCCCAGCAGGATGAGACCATCAGGGGCATAGCAGCTATAGAGGAGGAGCAGTTAGATGCTCAGTAGGAGGGGATGGTCGAGAGCGACCCCAGTGACAGCTCAGATGATGACTACCAGGCTATCCCTCATATGCCTCTAAGACGACATGATCATGAGGCCGGTAGCTCCAGTTCAGCTCCACCTGCACCACAGACAGACCCCACTCTACTTGCTATCCTTGAGCGGATGAGGCAGGATTAGGCTCACCAGGCCCAGGAGACCGCTGCTACATTTGCACAGTTCCAGACTAGGCAGGATGAGTTTCAGCGACAGTAGCAGGCTATACAGCAGCAGCAGCAGACCATGCATTAGCAGCACCTCCTTGGATTTATGCAGCATGTTGTGATAGCTATTAGGGCTCCACCACCATAGCCTTCACCCCAGATCGGCCAGCCTACCACCACTTCTACGACTCTAGCTTTACCGCCCAGTGGGCTTCAGATTCAGGAACAGCCACCAGTATAGTTTCCTTCTCCTACAGAGCAGGTGTCCCAGTGATTTGCCTCACCAGTGCTAGCCCCATAGTTCACACCTTTTCAGATGGGCTTCACACCGGCTCAAACTTCCTCGCTGCTAGTGCTAGATACTATAGTTTCCAGGAGCCTTGGTGCTACCTTCAGCGAGTTGACAAGGCAGCCTACTCTGATATATCTACATGTCCCAGGTCCTTCCATAGTTGCACCTATTACCGAGACTACAAAGACGCTCCCTTCTTCAGTTGCATCATCAGAGCCGCCTGCTACAGTCATACCTGTAGAGTCTCAGGCCGTACATGTTCCTGATCCAACCCAGACCGCTTCAGCGTTGTTTCTAGCTACATAGGGTCAGACAGCTCAGAGCTTAGGATCAGATGATGATGGCACACAGTTCCAGCTCGCTCCTCGTACCTCAGCGCCTGACTCGTCCACTGCAGCCCCACCGATCGACCCTTAGGTTTTGGTGTTTGACGCCAAAGGGGGAGAGGGATCGAGTATGTTAGACTTAGGGGAGCGACTTATCTAGGGGGAGTTTAGCTTATCTATTATATTTGGTTTTATGTGTGATACACTATTATGCATTCATGTGTTTACTTTCATGCATCGAACTATTTTTATGTGATAGTGATATCTACGTGATCGTGATAGTTATGTGATATGTGACATGTGTGCTCTCTACTTTGAATTATTTATATGTCATATCACTTGTGTTATGCTCATTTGCTTTGCTTCCGCGTTTTACTCCGATGCAAATGAGCTTTATTACTTGTACTCATGCTTATTTCATATCTTTTGAGTACATCATATTGGCTTGGGTCATATAAGCTTGCCTAACTCTTTTGTTCTTATTGTCAAAAGTTTATATGAACTAAGCATGTTAAAAACCTCATCTCTTTCACATACTCGAGGTGATATTGTCATCAATCACCAAAAAGGGGGAGATTGAAAGCATCTAGGCCCCTAGTTGGGTTTCAGTGATTAATGACAATACGTGATTACTATGACTAACGTGTGTTTTGCAGCTGCAATTAAGTTAGGTCATGGTAATGGCAATTGATTGGACAATCATGGTTGTCATGCCCCTACGATGGAAATCGTTTCGGTTTTCAAAGGATGGACGATAAGGTTAAGGATGGACTAGTTTTAAGTGTCGTTTGGAGTTGAAGAGACACTTAGAGTAGTTTAGAACTTTGTTTTTTCCTTTGGCCGTACTATAAAGGGGGTATGGACAGGTAGCTTGACCTAGGTGAGTCTAGTGGGTTAGGTGTGGTGCACACTTATCAAATCTAGCACTAGGTAGCTCCTAAAAAGTCTTTAGATCAATTGGAGCAAACTTCATTCACATATGATTGCGAGGTGGAAGTGAATAGAGGGTCAAATGCTGACCAGACGCTGGTTCCGGTGTGACCGAACACTGGCGCAGAGTCCGGCCAGTTCATTTGATCAAGGCAAAATCGTCTGGCGCGACTGGACGCTGAGAGGTGAGTGACCGGACGCTGGGTGCCAGTGTTCGGTCGACTCCAGTAAGGTTCCAGAGAGGGAAAATAAACAATGGGTTTCAGGGAGAACTGACCGGAGCGTCCGGTCACCCCGTAGAGGCACATAACGGTTTGTTTTGAATGAGGAGTTATAAATACTTCCTCTATTCACTCAAGGGATCACTTTTGCTCATTCCAACAGCTGAGAAACACCCTTGAGAGTGCCAAGAAGAGCAAGGTCCTAGTGAGGTGATTGAGATTTGAGAATCCAAGAGTGAGACCTCATTAGTGAAAGCAAGAGTAGCAAAGTGTGCATCCACCCTTCTCATTAGGCTTGTCGTGGTCAAGTGAGAGTTCGTGCTTGTTACTCTTAGTGATCGCCATCACCTAGACGGCTTGGTGGTGATTGGGAGCGTGGTGATCATCCGGCGGAGCTTGTGGATGACCCAATTCAAGTTGTGAGCGGTTGTGGGTGATTCACCGCGACGGAGTGTCAAAGAATCAACCCGTAGAGAGCACTTGATCCTTGCGCGGATCAAGGGGGAGCTACACCCTTGCGCGGGTGCTCCAACGAGGACTAGTGGAGAGTGGCGACTCTCTGATACCTCGATAAAACATCACCGCGTTCCTCCTCTCTTTACTTTGAGCATTTACTTTGAGCAATTCAATTCTGGTCTTTACATTCATAGAATTGCCATGCTAGAGTATGATTGGAACTTAGGTTGTAAGATTTTTTATGCGGTAGAACATTAGAAACACTTTCTAGGCACAAGGGGTGAAGTTGGGCTAACCGTAGGGTTTAATTATTGCAAAGAAATTTAGAATTAGCCCAATTCATCCCCCTCTTGGGCATCTTGATCCTTTCAGATCCATCGTCGGCCACCATCGTCGAAGAAGACGCCATGGCCACCTAAGATCTGGAGGAGCCCCATTGCATCAAAGCTTTGAAGTGAGCCGCAATATACACCCGACGCCGAGGCCGGGATGAAATCGCCGTTGAAAGAACATTGGCCGGGGATACACCCCGAGCCCCTCCGACCCTAGATCAATGTTCGCCGACGACTCATGCCGCAGGAAACTCGAGCTCGATCCGCACTCCAGCTTGCTGCACCGCCCACAGCCGCCGTTGTACCCTTGATAAAATGCGCCGCCGTTACCACCGCCTCAACGAGACGACGGAGCAGCTGACCGCGCAGACTCCTACAGGGGACTCGCCGGATCCCCTCGTCCCCGGTCCCATCATTGACGTCAGAGGAGAACGCCAAAGGGGCGAGGAAGAGACCGGGGAATCTTATTCCCCTACGATGCCGCCACCATCGCCTCGTCGACGCCGCCAGGAAGAGGAAGCCGCAGAGAAGCCATGCCTCCCCGGCAAACCCTAGACCTAGATATAAAACTACCTAGTCTATGTACAACCGCACGGCAATTCACCGGTCCTCCTCGCTCTCCGACGCCTTTCTGGCCACCGGAGAGGAAGGGGACCAGTGGGGAATGGGGAATTTGCCGATCGGAGAGTAGTGAAGGAGAAGGCTGGTCGGGTGCCCATGCCTCGCTATTTAGCAGAGAGCCTGGCGTTTCTTGTGGCCTGGTACATCGGTGAGAAAGTTGGATCGTGGCCGTTGTTTGAACCGACATAAGGAGGTCGATGGCTCAGATTTGATCAGTGTCCTTTCCCTCAAATCCGCCCGTTCCCTCTCCGTTGCCGACCAATAAGCCATTGTGAGGCCCGAAGGGGGGAGAGAGAGAGCTAGGCGGATTTTGGAAGCTACATCAGCGAGGATATCCCAGACGGAGAAATTCTTGATTTCTCACCTCGTCCCCATCTAAATCTTCCATGGGCCTGCTGCATCTGATGCACCTTGTGCACATGCAGCCGGACCAGGAGCGCCGCCGCCGGCAAGCCCAGGCCACCAGTAAGCCGCCTCCTCCTGTAAGCTTGTCTTCTCTCCCTGATGGACAGGGGGCAGGTACTATTTATCTCTTTCCATAGTCTGCTCCAGATTGCCTTCCTTCTCTATAGGACTCAAAATAAAAATCTGTAGCAGTTTATTTTTGTGGCTGCAAAGATTGTACCTTTTTCATTATCGTGTCATTGAGGAGGCTAAGGTCCTCACCCATCTCCTAATTGTTTGATGTGGATCCGTGTACATAAATACAGAAGTTGGACAAGAGAAAAATCGAGTTACTCTGTGTGGTTGAGTTTGCTATTCATGACTCAATATCTGGGTTGTTCATAACATGCATGTTGCGCTGCAGATGGATTGATTGCTTCACGGGCTAAAAGAAAGGGTTCACCCTGCCAACGGGATGATGATTCTCAGGGCACTGAAACAGAGGTATATTCAGGACCAAGCCTTCCAGAGGTATGGCATAAAGTGTTGAGTGTTGAGTCTAAATTACTGCTTGCACTGCATAAATTGGTGGACATATACTAGCTCAATAAAGTTTATGAACTGATAGTTTAATGCTGTAGTCCCCTACTGTCCTGCTGCATGAAAATAAAGAAATGGTTGTCTTCTAAGGCTATCCGTACTCGTCGACCTCTATTTTCATCTCTAAAAAGGAATATTCTATCCTAGTCATTAAGATTCTCTACTCTATCCTCATTTCTTCCGCACCCGTGTTATCTCTATCCCATACTCTATATCTACTATTCCATATTTTATTCCCCTCCCTCTTCCTTTCTCTCTCTCCCTAACACTCTCTCTGTTGCTACAGTGTTTAGCGTGGTTCGCTCGCACGCGCGGTCTGTGGCGGGTTCCTGTAGCGCCGGTACGCTGCCGGGGCCTTTGCAGGCGCGCGGTGCGAGCGCGCGGTACGCTACCCTAGCGTACCGGCCGCTTTAGCGCTCTGCGCTGCGGTCAGCCTAACGAACTTACATCTTATCTCTGTTAGACTAATTCAGGCAGTACATTGTAATTTGTGAGCTGCATGTCCTTGCAGGATTGCAATTCTTTTTTATCTGGTGTGTACAGCCTACTATCTCGTCAATATAGTCACTGATAGCTGCCAAGTCTATTTGATTTGTTTAATCATTATATCTTGGCCCTCTGGCTGTTTAAATATTCAGATGTATACCGTAGCATTGGTAGTGTACACAAAGTGCATGCTCATTTATGTTACTTGCTAACATAGATTAGCATGCTATTGTACAAAACATCATTCCTTTCATTGTAGCTGCTCAAATGCAAAAAAGAAGAAGAAGAAGAAGAGCACTACATTCCCTATTCAGGGAGCAGTATATTTTCCCAGTAAAGGTAAAAATAGAGTTCAACTTCATAGTATATTCAGGATCAAGACTTAAAGAGGTACAGCATATAAATCCAAGTTAAAGATCACGATGACTGCTTTAACTGCATATACTTGCTCAATAAAGTTTATGAACTGAATAGTTTAATGATGTACTCTCCTACCATCCTGCTGCATTACATAAAAAAAAAATTTGTTGTTTTGTAACAAATGTGACATTTTATCTCTGTTAGACCAATTCAGGTGTGCATTGTCATTCTTTGTATCTCATCTTCAGTCTACTATCTCATCATTTTAGTCACTGTGGTTTATATCATGTATCTTACACTGTAACTGCCAAAGCTGTTTGATTCTGTTAATGCGTTATCTTGGCCTTCTGGCTGTTTAAGTTTTCATGTCCTAGGTCAAACTTCTGTAGTTTCGACCAAGTTTTTAGAAGACTATATTGACATCTAAAATACCAAATAAATGCACTATCAAGACATAATTAATTGTGAGTTTAAAGAACTTGGTCAAACTTCATGATGCTTGACTTGGGACAAAGTTAAGTAATAAGTGACCAACATTGACTAGCATGTTTTTGTATGAAACCTTCCTTCTACTGTTTCTGGCTCAAATGCAAAGAAACAAATACTGTTGAGCGCTACATGCTTGATTCGGGTAGTAGTATATTTTTGCAGTAAAAATCCAGATGGAGTTCATAGTATCTAATCAGGCCACTGAAACTGTTCTCTTTTCTTTTTCAATTTACAACCATAAACACTCCATATTTTATTTTGCTTCCATCTGAATCAACCATTTTCCTCTACTTCTAATGTTGAGCTTCTTGACCATGCTTGTGCATGCAGGACATCTGGCGTCATATACATTCCCTAATGCCAATGCGAGATGCTGCCCGAGCCGCTTGTGTATCTCATTCCTTTGTAGATTCCTGGAGATGCCATCCCAACCATACTTTCAGTAATGAAATATTGGGCTTGAATGGAAATGCATATGGAAAGGAAGAATTAGCTAGAGCTTTCTACAGCAAAGTTGACCACATTCTGAAAATGCATTCAGGAATTGGTGTGAAGAAACTCATGTTTCGAATCGCTTCAGAGTATACTGCAAAGGACTCTTGTTATCTTGACAGTTGGCTTCAGACTGCTGTTACACCAGGGATTGAAGAACTCACCCTTATTCTGTGGTCAATGAAGGCAAAGTACAATTTTCCTTACTCAGTTCTGTCCAACGGGAATGGGGACTCAATCCGATATATCTTCACCTTGAGGGTTGTTCCTTCCATCCGACAGATGCACTTGGTTGGCTAAGAAGTCTCACTAGATTGCATCTTTGTTTTGTATCTATTACTGGAGACAAGTTAGGGTGCCTTCTTTCATATTCTTTTGCTTTGGAGAGGATGGAACTAAGTCACTGCGATCGAATAGTTTGCCTGAAGGTACCTTGCCTGCTCCATCAGCTCAGCTACCTAGAGGTGTCTTATTGTGGCAGGCTGAAAGTGATAGACAATAAAGCTCTAGGTCTGTCTGACTTTGTATTTATAGGACACCCTAAGGTACAACTATCACTTGGAGATACATTGCAAATAAAGAACCTAAGCATGCGCTTTTCCGGCGTAGTTTATTACGCCCGTGCTGAACTTCCATCAAGCATGCCAAATCTCGAAGCTCTTACCCTACATTCACGCTATGAGGTATGACTTTAGGTGACTGTAGACTAGTGATATGCATATCTTACTATAGTGCATCAAGTCATAGCTTGGAGTTAATTAACCAGTCATCCTTTTGCAGATGTTCAGTACACCAATGCTGCATAGCAAATTCCTCCACCTCAAGTACTTAAATATTGCTCTTATGGGAGCACCCTTTTCCCCAACTTATGATTATTTGTCTCTGGCATTCTTTTTTGATGCAGCTCCTTGTTTGGAGACTTTTGAATTGGATGTGAGTCGCTGCCCATACTGCTATGATATTGGTTGCTACAATGGAACAATCACTTTAATTTTGCCTTTTCCATTATAGGTATCGCAGCGATACATGGAGCATGTCTCGAGTTTCAATGACCCTGCAGATCTGCGGCAGATGCGAGAACAACATCATCACAGCCTAAAGAGAGTGAAGATTGTGGAATTCAGTTCCGCAAAGAGCTTGGTTGAGCTAACATGCCATGTTCTCGAGAGTGTGACGTCACTTGAGTGCCTCACATTGGAAGCCCCTCAGAGTTGTTTGAGGTGTTGGGACCCTGACAACTATTCTGGCAAGTGCCTTCCAATGCACGAGGATGTTCTCATGGAAGCTCACAGGGCAGTCTTAGCTATCAGAAGGTACATCGAGCCTAAGGTTCCATCTACAGTAAAACTACATGTTTTGGAGCCATGTAGCTGCCATGGTTTTGAACATAAGCAAGATGCTTAATTATACTACTCCATTGTTGAACTAGTATTACTTGCACTGGTTATATTCTCCTGGTTGGCCGCGTGACCCACCTTCACAGGCGTCGGATCCACCGCCTTACTTGTGTACGGTTCAGATCCAGCGTTCCGAGCCGACGATCCCTGTGATGCGCAGCCGCGCAGGCATTCCAACGATCCGTGTGATGCGTAGGCATTCCAAACAAACACCCGAGACACTCGGAGAGTATCAGCAGCATTGCTGGGCGAGGAGCGAGCCGATTCCCACTCTGCTGATGCTGGGCTTTTCCAGGTGATTATCAGCCCGTTTAGATTCGGACACATTCTAAAAATCTGACAAAAAATCTTAAATTCTCAAAATATTTCGACGCACAGAGTCTTAGAATTGCAGAGTGCTTTAGAACTTAGGCACCGTTTAGATCTCAGCTGATTTTAAGAATATAAAAAAAAAATCTTTGAATCCCATGATCCAATCCAAACAAGCTAGATTTTAGGGGCATTCAAACACACAAATTGCACCATGCCGCCTCCGTTTCGAAATACTTGGCATTTTTTTACCAAAGCGCCATGAATTTGAAACAAATAAAGTGGTATAATTTAAATGTTTCTAGGACATTCATGTAGTAATTTTATAGGGGCAAACAAGAAAAAATGGTATCCAAAGCACCATGAATTTGAAACAAATAAAGTGGTCAAAAGTGTACTATTGTGAATCGGATGTTGGTATTTATTTGACGCAAATTCTGGTCAACACATTACCAAGGGTTAGATGGCCTAAGGCGCACACACGACCTAATCCGCAACAAAGGTAGGTCTAAATGACTGAGCCAATTAGCAAGCCGACGAGGCTGATTTAACGCTTGTTCTTAGCATCAAACAACCACGAACACCTCCTGGAAAGACCCATATCAAAGATACACTTAGCAGGGGTGTCATAGGATTGGCAAGGCCACCTAAAACACCAGCAAATCTCATCGAAAGAAATGATGAACAACAATGGTGTTGAAAGTTAAGGTTTGGAGATAAAAAGTAAAGTAGATAGGTGTTTTTGATGATTGAATATATGGATCTCTAAATAGGTCAAGTGGTCTTATTTCAGAAGAAAACTTATTGCACCTGCAATTTACAAATTTCCCACGAGATTTGATGAGTTTTGAAAGGAAAATACGATTTGGGGTTTAGATTGCCAAAAGTGGCCTGGGCTAGTTTCAACAGTGCCCTAGTCGAACTCCTAGCCAAAACCGGCTTGGGCCAGTTTTTTTCCATCTGCCCGCAATCTTTGCTTAAACTGGCCTAGGACGGTTTTAACAACCGGCGCCCAGAGATGCTTCTCAAACTTGGCCTAAATAAATTCAAAATTGATCCTTGATTTTCATGTCCACCTTCGACTCTTAGATCATATTTTGACTATCAACATACACCCTCCCTATTTTTAAGTGAAGCATATGCGAGTTTAAAAACACATGACGGTTATATCAACGATGTCGAGTTCATCATCTATGTTTAGGCTAAGGGTGATGTATACATCAACCATATTGTTATAAGGGTGATAAGTGTATATCAGCCATATTTCAAGCAGTTCTAGGCTTTTTGCTTGATTTTCTTATAACAAGTGCACTGAAATTTGTGTCAGCACCATCTTTGTAGGAAGTGTTTGGAATCCGTCTTGTTGCCCTCGGCTTTTATCTTTATTTGCAGCAACTCCTAACTTCACTTTTAGCATAGTGGAATGAGCCAAATTCTCAATGACAACCGGCTCTTTGATCTCATTGATCGGCACCTCCATGGAGCCAATTGTAAGAAATGTTTGCTTAATAGCCTCCACAAGAGCAGCGAGAACCTCCTTCTAAGCACATGAATTTGCTTTGGAGGCCACTGGACTTCTTTTTTAATAGGCTGATTCATTGAATCGGTTTTTAGGTGGGTATACTTGCTCATAAGTCAATCAAAAATTGATTATGATTGCACCTGTCTACTAGATATTTTGATCTTATTAGCCTTCTAAATTCCAATCTCTGAATGCTTTGGTTTGTACGTGTGCATGGGTCTTTGATCCACCTTAATTAGGCCGATTTGAGAAATCAGTCTTGCCATTTTTTTTACTATTTAGTGGCTTGAACAGCAGCAATAACATCTTCTCTTTCTGCTTCCCCACATGAGTTTCTTCTCCCTTCCCCCAGTGCCAGAAGTCTTGATGGTCAAATCCTATTTTTAATATTCCATAATATCAGTAAGCTTTACGTGCAAGACCTTGCACCAAATTATACACCATGCGTATTTTTGTCATTGCCGACATAAGCTTGTATTCCGATAAAAAAAACATAAGCTTGTATTTTCTATGTTTTATAGACTCAATCCCATTTGCATCACATCTGTTTCATTTGAGCCTAAATATATTAATTAACCTAGGACCAAACACATGTATTTGAGCCCAAATCTCACCAAATATTTTTTACCCTTAATCAAATAATGTCATTCAATCTGCCAAAAACTCACATAGAACCTAAATACACTTTCAAAATTGTTTGTGTTAATCATGATATTGGAGAAAACACATAAATACTCCCTCCGTCCTAGAATCTATAGTATAACATAAATTGTAAGGCGCATTAAGAGCTAATACAAAAGACACGTGACTTCATTTTCTATATAATCGATTTAATGCTCGTATTGGATATTACATTTGTAGTAGTTTTTATGACTATAAAAATGATCATGGGATTACATGTTATTACAAATATAACTGTATTAAGTTTGTATTTTAATAGTTATTAAAAATTCTTGGGCAAATTATTATTAGTCAAAAATTGTAAACCTTGAACCTTGGTATGCACGTTCACCTTATAAAGGGGACTGGAGGGTGTAGTAGTTGTAGCGCATAATAGGCTTGCTAATAGACCTAGGGCAGCCAATAATTATTTCATTAGCTAGTGGAAGGGCAAACAGGTGCCAATAATCCTTTGTACCTCCAACCAACTATCCAACAACATATCAATCAGCCCAGCTAATAATTAGGGCTTCATCTCAATGTCCTTTTTAGTAATGCATACATGGATTATGTAACAGAAGCAGAATGACATGCCATAGCTCTGTGTGTCTGCGAGTTTGTAAACTCTTCATATAAGTGTGACGGACAGCATGGTAGACTACTCACTGAGCAAGCCATTAAACTCTGACATCAAAGGTAACTTCCAATTTGAAGCAAATATGTTCAAAAGATTTTGGAATTCAAAATTTATGTAATCATTGTGGCAACTCGCAAATGCAGCAAGACATGACATACAGAATATGTCAGCGGTACTATTTGACCCCAATACATAGCCATATCCAAAGCCCAAACTAAACATAACCCTAACCAGCTCCACAGTCCACACTCACCGACCCAAGGGTCAACTTACCGGCCACACAAAAACAGCCAAAGCACACGATGAAAGCTAATCCTCAGTAGGCATACATGTTCGAAGTCTTGCTGTATTTGTACCTGGTACTGTTAAGTATCAAAGCCAGAGTACACGCCGCTCCCCCTCAGGAGCCGCTTCTCCTCCTCAACATAGTTCTTCCCCCTGCTGGCTTGCCCCCGGTCCCTCTTCCGCTTCTCCTTCTGTGAGAAGGAAGCATCCTTCTTGTCTTTCTCTAATAATAACTGGTTCAGCGGGGCATTATGCAGACCGATAAGCTTCTCTCCTTCAGTCACTGCAGCCCTGGTTTGCTCACGTTCTTCATAGGATTCAGGTGCATCTTCTTTGTCATTGCGGTCTTTCCCAGTGGACCAAGACCAGTTAGCTTCCTCTACTGGACGAACTGTCAAGACAGATGGGCCACCATGGTATCCATGCCGGCTCAAAGCACTAAAATCCACACCAGTTTTCTTCTTCTTTGACTTGGCCGCTGTTCATAGAGCTAAAATTAATGTTAAAATAAACTCTAACAAGAAGATATCATACTCAGAAGTCAGAACAAGCATCATGTGGAATTCGTATCACTGTATTGGTACTTGCTATTTAGCAAATCAAACTGTGTCAGGCTTACAACATGGAAACCCCAAAATAGACAGAATAAGAAGACCCAACTCGTAAACGTCTGCTAGTCCAACTTTATGGAAGGAAACACTGGATCTACGTAAGCATGGTACATGGGATCTGAGGCCCAGAGACTAGCTAAGTGCTGGCCAGAGGTGGTCAGCCTATGGACCTCTTCAGTGGCCCAAATTAGGGTCTCAGCTCTGACAGGGTGGATGATAGCATCCAGACGCCGGTGCTCATCATCACTCCCAATCCTTTGCTGATCCCACTTTTTTAGGAGGACATTGGTGAGGTAATGCAAGGGTTGTTCATACAACTGCTTCAGCGATCCAGCGAGTCCCAGCCACGATGTGAATGGGATTACAGAATCACAGTAAGCAGGAACAGGAATGTGCTTCATGTATTGCTGATACATTTCGGCCCTCCTGATCAGAGAACCTGCATGATCCCATTACCGCATTAGAAAGATCATCATTCCCGAGGATCTGTGACAGCTCAGTCCATGTCTCAGAGGTGCCCAGTTAAAAAACTAGTTTTTTTTTCTCAAGGGACATTTGTAAATCTAAGAATTTAATCTTAGTTGTAATAACTGAATTGAGATTGTAATTTGGGTTGTAGTTACCAAAAAAAAGTTGCAACAAAAAACACTAAAGCCATATTTTAAAAGCATCTTCCTTATTTGCACAAACTATTCCTTGGAAAAAATCAGGAACAAATTTCCTAAATAAACCAGTTAACCAGATACAGGTATTGGCTGGTAAACCGGCAGCTGCAGCTGAAAGCGAAACTTTGGGGTCAGGTAAGGCGAGCCTGTTTAGTGCTATTGCAATCTGTAAAAAAGAATAGGAAACCTAATCTTTCCCAAAAATCCAAGCCGCTGTATTAATATGCTGACCATCAGTTTGGGAAACTCAAAACTTGAACTATCCAATTAACTCAAGGACAAGACTACATTGATAAGCTGACAACTTTCCATGGAAAACAAGTCAATATATCAGAGTTCACTCAATCACATGAAGAATACCATGTTCAAAGAGAGCTCTGGTTATGGTGATTACGTTGCTTAAGTAGCTTTCTTCATTTTTTAAGCAAAACTTGTTCAGCCTATTTTTCAGTTGCAAACCAACTTTTGTAAGGCAAATAAATATAAACTAAGCAAGTCTCCCCAGTAACTAGCTTTTTATTATTCCCTCTACATTCAATTTGATCTGAGAAGACCACAGTCCTAGACCAATAAGCAGTAGTCTTCATACAGGGTTCCCAAGCAGTAGTGTTCATGTATTGCTGCAAATATAAGTCTTATGACCTGTGCTGCATCGTTGAGAAGATGAAATCTGGAGACTAGCCTACTCAAAACCAGGTGTCAACTTAAGCCCAATCCACAATACACAAACTTCAACAGTCACAGTACAACATCAATCAATTATCAATCATATCAATTCGTCGCCTAGTCCTATCCGCAAGTGAAACACACAAAAAGCGAAGTCATTCACGAATCAAAATCCCTCACCTTCTGCCACCGAAGCAGATTTGGAGGAATTGGGCAGCCCAAAGGCATTCCAACCATTCCCCTCCCCAGCATCGTCGTTGGAATCCGAGCTCAAGTCATCATCGGAAGATACGCCATGGGATTCCTTATGCAGCACCACCCTCTTCATATCTTATAATCAGAAACAAGGTCAGTGCCACTCCATTAGGAGACAATCTTCATAGATGTTAAAAGGTAACCTTTATATATTAGTTTGTCAATATTAAACCTATGGAAGTATGGCCTATGTTGCATCTACGGAAAGGTGAAAACTGAACAATAAGAACTACACCCCTGGTGACCACACACTAACAATTGACCAGACTACTCATAATTGGGCAATCAATCATCTCAGGGCCAATGGAGACTAAATAAAAGTTTCAACAGTCAAAGTGAACCATCAAACAACCATACCAAGGCATCAGTCTATCCGCGAGTGAAACACGCATATGCAATGAAATTAGCAGATCTAGAGTCAGTAAACAACCGGAGAGGTCTCACCTTCTCCCGCAGCAGCAGCTTTGGAGGCGCTCCCGCCCTTCTCCTTCGCGCCTACTTGGTCGGAATCTGAGGCCGAGGAGTCGCCGGAAGACACGTCGAGGGGCTCCTCCGACGGCACCGCCCTCTTCATATCTGATACCCGCCAACGCGGTCAGCGCCACTCAATCCGAAGTCCGCAGAGAACGCAGAGGAGCAGGGGGTTTGGGCCTTTGGGGCCTCACCTATATGAAAGCGGAGAAACCTCGCCGGATGGGGGTGAGGTTGAGGACAAGGCGGAGGACGCGGTGGGTGGTCGCAGGCGCCGTGAACGCCGAGAGTAGCTCGAGTTTCGGAACCCTCGGACGGCTTGGAGGCTGGTTGTGGAGGAGAGTGGACTGATTGATTAAAATTCTTGGGCTCAGTAGACTAATTTGGCCCATATGGAACGATTGTGTTTCTTGGTCCACATATGGTCTGCATATGAGGGCCCGTTTGGACTTTGGAGGGAGTGGGAGAGAGAGGCCTAGCTACAGTACAGTAGGGATAAAAAACAGATCGGATATGACTGATATTACATTTGTTTTTATATTTCTGTTCGGATTCGGATTCGAATACGGATACTGTCAGTCATGCCGGATAAGATACGATGGGATGTCGACATCATAAATATGCGATTTGAGTATTCGGATACGGATACGGTATCGGATGTTGAACATCCAGACTTGGATACGGTAGATCTGAACCCCTCTAAACGGATTCGGACTCGAATACGGTCAGAAAATATCAATACCGTTTTCATCCCTAGCTACAGTATATGTGCTGAGTTGCATTTGCGAAATTGCGAAAGAAAAAAAAACAAAACGATAATGCTAGGAGGAACGTCCGTCCGCGGCGAACGCTCCTGTCGATGGACCCGACGTCCGGAAGCTGTTGTTCCTAACCGCTCCCTCTGCAGTCACCACAGGATTAAAAAAATTCACGCATCACCGCGACCGGGCTCAGCTGCAGCTCCCGCATGCCTCTCTCTCTACCGCGCCTCCCGCCGGCCTTCCTCTCCACCGCCGCCATGCCCGCACCGCCGCGGCGTGCTCGGCGCGCGAGGCTGCACCACTGACTGCTGTTGTCGCCTCCACCGCGTGCGTCCTATCTCCTTGGGGTTGTACAGCCGCCCGCCCACTGTCATCCTCCTTCTCCACCGTGACCGCATAGCCGGGATCCCATTGTGCCATGCTCCGCCCGCCTAGCTGCCATGTTTTGCTGAAAGCGCATATTGCAAGCGTATGTTTCGAGTGTTTTAAATGTTTCAGAGGTATGGTGTAAGTGTTTTAGATGAATATTACGAAAATAGATCAGGATATTGCATATATTGTAAATGGTTGTATACGTATGTTGCAACTTACCAATGCTTCATCTTTGTTTTTCGGACGCATGTTGCAAGTGTGTTTATGTGGATGTTGCATATGTTTCACACATACGTTGCATGCGTTTTATCTGGATGTTGCGTATGTTTGTAATGGTTTTTATGTGTTTTTTTAAGTGTTTCATCTGCCTTCAGACGTATGTTGCAAATGTTGTATTTGGATGCTTCAAAAACTGATCGGGTGGGCATCTCTCCTGCTCACCTTATGTTGCATCGTCTCGGTGTGTCCTCCTCCCAGCGCCGACAGGGCATCCATACGACGTCGTGGCCCGGTCCTTCCGAATCAGACGCGCCCTCCCCCTCCCCTCTTGTCGCTCGAACAGCGCGGGCCCTGCGTGGAGCATGAGAAATGGAGACAGTGCAGGCCCTGCGTGGAGCACGAGAAACGAAGGGCAGCACGCGGGGCGACGTGCGAGCCTAGCACTGCCGTAGGCAAAATGCTCCTTTACCGATACACAGCCTGTTCGCTTGCTCGTATACGATTGTGGATTATAAGCTGGAATAGTATTTTTCTCTCACACCAAACCAGGCAGCTAAATAATTCACGATCGTTTACGGCCTGCCGAACAGGCTGACAGTTTTCATTAGTATGCAGTTGCCAATGCAATTTATCTTTTATAGACGAAATGGTCAAAATGGCCCTAAAAAGTTTTGTAATTTTTAAAACGTTCACGTAGTGTTTTTTATTGGTTTTTATAAAGGCAAAATGGGAAAGTTTTTTTGGATACGTAGTTGTCAAGTATTTTCAAACAAATAAAGTGGTACAAAGTGTAGTATTTGGAAGTAAATCTTAGTACATTAGGTATGAGATGCTTCTAGGTCAAGTTTAGAGTTCAAACTTAAAAGTGTATACTGTATCAAATAATACCCTCAAAAGGAAAGACCAAACATATCCATGAATAGGATAAATTAATCCTTTTATTGAAATTTTGTTCATGCATTTCATATGGAGCGCAAGTATCTCAGCTGCCAAAATCCACTGCCGATGGATCGCCACAAGATTCAAAAACGCGATATCAATGTATCATTTGTTCCATTGCAGTTGCATGTGCCTTTCGCTCCAACGCCGTCAGACTTTGGGCACGGCAGCGAGGGAGGCCTCTAGCTTCTCCGCCGGGTGCGAGAGATCGACCATGTCGCCCCTCAGGTACTTCTCGTACGCGGCGAGGTCGAAGTGGCCGTGGCCGCACATGGCCATCAGGATGACCTTCTCCTCTCCGGTCCGCTTGCACTCCAGCGCCTCCCTGATCGCCGCCGCGATCGCGTGCGTCGGTTCCGGCGCCGGGATGATTCCCTCCGTCCTGGCGAATTGCAAGGCAGCTGCTCCACAGTTCATGGACGCCAGTGTTATGATGTTATTCTTCTTTCATCCATTTCCTTGTTGAAAAGTCTCATTGTCATTGACGAAAGGTATAGTAGGATACCTTGAAAGCATTCAGTCTGCTGTATCGCGATGGCGTCCATGAAGCCCAGCTCGTACACGTGCGAGATCAGAGGTGCCATTCCATGGTAGCGAAGCCCACCTGCAACGAATAGAAGTGCACGCATTGCTCGATCAGCAAGAAGAAGAACAAACATCAGAGTAATCGAGGAGGCAAGAAAGCGTGTGAAGAAAAGAAACCTGCATGGATCGGGTCGGGGACGAAGCCGTGGCCGAGGGTGTGCATCTTCATCAGCGGCGTGAGCCCGGCCGTGTCGCCGAAGTCGTAGGCGTAGACGCCCTTGGTGAGCGTGGGGCACGCCGCGGGCTCCACGGCCCTGAACGCGGGGCTCATGTTGCCGCGCAGCTTCTCGCGCAAGAACGGGAACGCGAGCCCGCCGAAGTTGGACCCGCCGCCGGTGCAGCCGATGACGACGTCGGGCGTCTCGCCGAGCGCCGCCAGCTGCTCCAGGCACTCCTCCCCGATGACGGTCTGGTGGAGGAGGACGTGGTTGAGCACGCTGCCCAGGCAGTACTTGGTGTCGGCGTTGGTGGCCGCCACCTCCACAGCCTCGGAGATAGCGATCCCGAGGCTGCCGGGGCTGGACGGGTCCGCCTCCAGGATCTTCTTGCCGGCCTCCGTCGCCGTCGACGGCGACGGGTGCACCTTGGCGCCCCACGTCTCCATCATCAGCCTCCGGTACGGCTTCTGGTCGAACGACGCGCGCACTTGCCACACCTGCATTCGTCATTAGCGCCGGTGCCACCGCAAAATTCAGCAACGAACCGAATCTTGCCCGAGCAATAAATCAACCACGAGTCACGAACAGAGGAGAGGAGTGGCCTCGCGATCTCGCGGTGAGAGAAATGCGCGCTCACCTCGCAGTTGAGGCCGAAGAGGCTGCTGGCGAAGGACAGCGCGCTGCCCCACTGGCCGGCGCCGGTCTCGGTGACCACGTTCTTCACCCCTGCCGCGGCGTTGTACCACGCCTGCGGCACGGCGGTGTTGGGCTTGTGCGACCCCGCCGGGCTGGTCCCCTCGTACTTGTAGTAGATCTTCGCCGGCGTGCCGAGCAGCTTCTCCAGCCTCCTGGCCCTGAACGTTGCATTGCCAGCATTGTGTTCACTCACTCCATACTCTGAATCTCTGATCGCAGCAGCAGCTATTGATCGACACAAAAAAAAAGTCATGATGTACCTGATCAGGGGCGTCGGGCGCCAGAGCTTGTACACGTCGATGACCTCCTCGGGTATGTCGACGAAGCGCTCGTCGGTGACCTCCTGCCTGATCAGCTCGTCGGGGAACAGAGGGGAGAGGTCGCTGGGATTCAGAGGCTGGTGCGTCTGCGGGTGCAGCGGTGGCGGCGGCTTGACCGGCAGGTCGGCGATGAGGTTGTACCATTGCTTCGGGATGCTCACCTTGGCGCCCGGATTCGAGCTGGCCCTAGCGGTGAATCTCAAGCTTCTCCTGCTGGCACTGGCAGCAACTCGGCGTTTCGGTGTGCACAGCAGCGAAGCGCTCTGCTCTGGCCCTGCTGCTGCGTAAGAATGTATGTTGTCAGGTTGGTGTTTGCATTGTCATCCACCAAGATGAACAAGATTTAACGAAAATAGCCATCAGTAGCACCTACTAATTTGCCAATGCCGATAAAAGCTCTAGATTATCTTTGTAGTTTTTTTAGAATTCTAAGGACAAAGCCCTGGTCCATAATGTGTTGCAAAACAAGGCTAAGAATACTAAGTGTTTACACAGCTCGGCCTCACGAGCTTTACTAGTAGCCCTGGTCCATAATGTGTTGCAAAACAAGGCTAAGAATAACCCTCCGTGTTGTTTGTAGTTGTAAGACCATCCCGAATAATTGAAAATCAAATGTTGTATTTCAACAAATCTGAATAGTTAGATTATAATAATCAGCTAAAATAATTTAATGGTGATCCAAACATAAGAGATTGTGTGATAAATTATTATAATCCAAGCATCAGATTATAATTATTTTGTAATCCACGTGAGACCTACTGATTGGAGTTTTATTTTTGCAAATACTGATAGGAGATTATGAACTCAAAAAAAAAAAACTTGCGCCTCCACCCTTGGCACCGCAAGAAAAAGCTGCAAAATGCAAGGGCACCTCAGGTAATTGAAGAATCCAAACAGTTTATACTATCATAATCCATAATCTAGATTATTATAACTATATCGTAATCTAGATTGGAATCAAAACATGTCTACACTGGTCTCTAGAGATGGTAATGCCCTTTCACATGCCAACTCAACCATTTAATCATTTTTGCTTCTCCGGAGGAGCCTTACCAAACGGTTTGGACCTATTTTAATAGGTCTCCTTCTCAGCTGCGGCTCCTTTGGAGGAGCCCTGTCAAACATTTTGTGGGGAAAACAGCTCCAGCTCCTCTAACCCTTCCAAACACACCCGGAGCTGCTCCCAACAAGGGCGGTCCCAAGGCCCGGCGAGCGTGGGCAGCTGCCCGGGCTCCAACGCTTTTTTAGTGGTATTCTACAATCGCTGCTACAGAAAATTGAACGCCCGTCAAGCAAATTGAGCCTGAGCTGAGCGGAGCACCTGCTATTGCTAGGTGACGTCGTACGACGCTAGCTGGCACATATCACTTTCTAGTAAAACTACTACCATTATATTGCCGCTGTCAAACCTCTAATAATGTATCTCATGCTTCTGTTTTGTGGCTCCTGGATGTGTTATATTACGGGTAACTGTATATTTCCTTAGCCTAGTACGTACGCACTATCCAAAACTAGATAGGTTAGGATTATGCAGCAAATGAATAGCTACTCCTTATAGAGTGCAAATTAAACGAACTCACGATCACTTGACGGGATTTCCTGATACCACGTAACCAACACGCATCACCACCTTCAGCCGGACGCTAGCACGGTGTATAATGTCAGAAGAGCCCATACTATAAGATTAGTGTTGCAGAGGCCGTGTTGATCTTAATAAGCCTGTATTTACTAAGATCATGCATTATTATAACTTTTTTCTTCTTAATAAAAATGTGCTTAGGTACATGCGGCCATGAAAAAAAAAGGCTAGCACTCATATAATTGATCATATTCATGGTCTGTGGTGGTAATCCTGTTTTATGCTAAGATGAAGAAGAAAACTTCCTCTGACTTCGCCCAGGCTCGGTTCAATTCCAGGGTCCGCCACTGGCTCCCAATCATGTAAAAATCAACCCGGTCTATTTTGAACCTAATAATTCTAGAAATTTATCGGCCAACTTTTAATGCTTGGCCTAGCTACGACCCAATCACATACTATTTATAAAGAATCCCAACTATCTGATCAGAACACAAAAATGGCCCCTTCTGCGACTTGGGTTTAGCGTTCTAAGTCGTCAAAACTCCACCCCACCCAAAGGTGAAAGAACCTACTAAACATGCTTCTGAAATCGTCAAAAAATCGAACCTTTATGCAATCATTCATGGATGCAATCATGCAACCATGGTTCCTGTTATCTGATACTCCCCAACTATCTGAAGAAACAGAGACACAGTACTAAAAATAATGATATTCAGATGCGTTGAACAACTAGATATATATGCTACTCGATGCTGGGATGGGGAGTGGCCAACAAACAGCATCAAAAGTTCAAAACGATAACATAGTATACTCCTGGAGATTTGTGTTGGCAGAAAGAAAGCTAAAAAATTTGCAAGGGCGGCACAAGGTTCCCCAAGCTGAACCTGACCGAGCCAGGTAGAGAAGAAGAGGTTCTTGCTCCCACCTATCCAAAGAAGAAAGACGAAGCAAGAAGTACCTGGCAAGGTTAATGAGGTCGACGAGCTACTATCCAAGGTCATCGATTAAACTAGCAAGGATCGGAGTTGGAGAAAACAAGCAGACGAATCGGCGGGAGGAGGATTCTGAAGCGGGTGTGTGTATCCATGGGCGCACCTTGGGAGAGAGCAGGACGAAGGGTGGAGGTTGAGGCTGCGGCGGTGGCGGTGGCGGCGGCGGCGGCGGCCATTCTCGAGTCCTGGAGATGTGACTGCCTGACTGCCTGCCTGCTGCTGGTCTGATGCTCGCGGCCGGTGACTGCCGAGTGGTTTAATCACCGCGTCTCACGGTCACGGAGCGCGCGGGCGGACGCAGAAATTTTTATGCGGATCACGGTGTAGTAGTAGTTTATTCAGAGGTTGCTTCAGGGAATCAGGGGCTAGCTCCCTTTGGAGAGGAGTCCCGAACAGAAGAGGAGCGATCCACCAGTCTGAGTGACCGCTGACCAGCCTGTCGACGTCGCTGTCCCCGCGCCTTCAATGGCACGGCGGCTGCGGCAGGGCACTTTCGTACTACCTTCTATGGACTCGTGGTCGTGGGAGCAGAAGCGAGCAAAAGGTCAGACGAAAGGTTGCGGAGAAGACGAGAGAGGAGCACCAAGCAGACGCCGTCCGGCGCACGGAGTCCGTGGATGGGGGGCAATTTGCATGGTTGTGGCTCGCCGTAAGTAAATTTTCAATTATTTTTTTTACGCAAACCAGTCCGCGGTACTTCTTCGTGAACCCGCTCGCCCCTCCGTTGCATGCTCTGACCCCAACGAACTCGCCAGCGGCGGCGGCGGATTAGGGCAGCAGGCGTTTCTTCGGTTGTTCGCTTCCTTTTTGCCCCCCACCACCAATGTGGCCCCGCGGTTGGTGCAGCAGTTAACCGCGCGTGATACATAAGCCCTTGTTTAGTTGGACCCCAAAATCCAAAAAGTTGCTACAGTACCTGTCACATCGAATGTTTGCGGCCCGTGCATGGAGCATTAAATGTAGACGAAAAGAAAAACTAATTGCACAGTTTGGTGGGAAATTACGAGACGAACGTTTTAAGCCTAATTAGTCAATGTCTGGACACTATTTGCCAAATAAAAACGAAGGTGCTACAGTAGCCCCAAAATCCAAATTTTGTGAACTAAACAAGGGCTTAGGTGCGAGGAAAAGAGCGTCGAAACTAAACTCGCGGTTTTTTTTATATGTCGTGTTGAGGTGTAAAATTTTGGAATGGACTGTGATAGGTGTCTCCAAAACAAGCAAGTCCTCGTTAAGCTACGGATAAATTGAACGTTGTGCACGTTTCGAAACACAGTGGAGAGATGCGCACGTCTCTGTGTTGAAAGAAATGGAGTGTGGCCGTCGTAGGTTGGACGTTGAATTTTTATGCTCACGATGGAGTATGGACCACCGGTCAGTGGATGATGCCACGCGACGTCCGACGAAGGATTCAAGCACCGAGGCCACATGTCACCTGTGGCTTCCTTTCCACTTTCTTTCATTGTCCACAAATTCGTATATCTCTACGGTAATGCACTAATCAAAATTATACTATGTCTCCTCAGAAAAATACCCTCCGCTAAAAGTCTCTGACCATTATACATCCAAAAAATACACACAAGAATTTGTCTCTATTAAAATAAAGACTAATAAAGCACCAAACCCCATCCAACTGCTAATCTGACTAGTCCATTACGCGCGCCATCGCGCGCGTCGACAAATCACCTAGTTAAGGCGCAAGTATAAAACATGTTTAATCTTTGCATGGAAGCAATATTATGAGTTTAATGTAGATATGTCATGCACAGAAACTGAAAGATTAGAGCTTTTTTTATATGGTGCAGGACACATCTAATAAGAAAGTCATATCACATTTCCGCAACTTATACAGATAGCGTTTGTCGTGTTGTGTATTTAAGTAGCATTTTATAGCTAGAATGATGCCACAGAAAGCACAATGATACATATGTATTATGGAAAACATTCGATGAAACTGACATGTACCTACTCCGCAAAACAACAGGTTCAGGGAGCTCAGATTTGCATGGAGTGCATCCCTGAAGTGATGTTTTGCCTAGAACATTGGAAGTAACAGAGAAATAAGATAATCAAACCACCGCAGTAGGAAAGGTATCAAAATACAAATATAGTTGGAATATGAGCAGTGAGCACCTTCAACATTAGCATGGCACGGCCAAAAAAATAAAGAGAAACCCACTAGCCCCTTGTAGCATGTGGATGAACCATTTGACATGAAAGGCATCTCCATGTCCATTTCATAAGAAAATCAGCACGGTGGTGCCACGGCCAAAAAAAAGGGAAACCCATTGACGACTTGTAGGGTAGTTATTCAGTTACCTGTACAACAACATGTTTTCTGAAACCATTTAAAACCACAAACGATACTGCTGTAGCAAGCCTGTTGAAAGATGTGGACTCTATGTAAATCATCATATAGTGGCATGAGAATGAGAGGCAGCAGGAAAGGATTGCAATAGCCGATATCCTACTTCTCAGTGATCCATCGGTGTAAGCGACACATGAATAAGTGATAAACAAATGAGCAATAGATTAATTTAGTGGAGGCAGTCAACTAAATAAAACGAAATAGAACAAGACCTGATAAATCTAGGAAGAGGGGGTGATTTTCAATGGAGAAAGATGATCCTATGATCCCTATGCCACATACATATATGGAGTGAGTGGTAGGGAGAGACGAACGCATAAGCGTACTGTTTACCTTGGACGGCGTGGCTGAGGTTCGATGGAGGTGCCCGTGCCCATGGAATTAATAAAGCGAAACCAGAACCAAATTAGTAGATCCTGCAGGATAATCTATAAGTGTCAAATGGTTTAAAATTAGATTGGCCCAAAATAGTTTTTCCAATGTAGGTAACAGTAGGATAAACCAAAGAACAAATATAAGATGTCTGCTGAAAGGTAGCTACCAAAGAACAAATATAAGACAATAACGATCTGGCAGGCAAGGAAGCTGGAGTTTCCAGATTAACCTTAATGAACTCTGAATTCTGAATTTATCACAAAGAGAAAACAAAGAGCATTTGTTTGTCTTGCTTAAGCAGAACACTTGATGTGATATTGGTAAACTGAAGGACATTTTAGTACTCAATCTTGATAATTTACATGATCCTAATTAGGAGAGATGGAGAGAAAATAGCAAGGAATGTGAGGGGTGGTACCTTGAGGAGCACAGGAAGCATCTGATGGCAATCCTGACACACACTGCTGCAATAGATAGGGAGAAGATCAATAGAACTGAAATCAACAGGCGGAATATACATGGAAGCAGATACTGCAAACCTAAAACTAATCAATGCACCACAGGATCGATCCCTTGGTGCAGTCACCCGCTCCCAGTGAGTCCGGCGTCTCGTAAAGCAAAATCATGGAGCAAGAAACATTGACAAGGATTCTGAACTTCGATTAACATAAAAAATATAGGAACAACGTGCAGGGAACTGACAGGCTCCAAGAAGAACAGACAGAGCATTAAGGCTACAACCTGCCGCCCACATCAACGAATTCCATGGAACGTGCAATGTCAGATTTGCTGCCGTAGGCCTCCTCAGAAAAAGAAGACAGGCTGCTCCGCCTTGGGTGGGACCCAGATCCGTAACAGGTGAGGGAGAGAAGAACTTGTAATAGGAAGACGGAGGAAGGGCCCGCCAGCGATGGAGGTGGGGAGACGCCGCAGGGAGACGCTCGGGCGATGGCACAAGGAGACGCTCGTCGACGGGGGCGGCCACCGCCGGGGCTGGCACCCGTGCCAGGGCCAGTTCTACGCCGGTGCATCACCCGCGCCGGGGTCCGGCCGATCCGGGACGGCCATCGATGGAGACGTGAAACCCTAGGTCGGCGTGGCCGCGGCGGCGGGGGCCGGGCGCCTAGGCCCGGTGCCGCGGGGCAGTGCACCACCGGAGTCGAGGCCGGGGCTAGGGCCGGACCGGCGCCACCTACGCCGGTGCACCGCCCGAGCGGGGGCCGTGTCCGCCGATGCGGCGCAGCGCCGCCAACGCACAGGGGAGCGGCGGCGGTGGGGGGCTCGGGGCGAAGGGAAGGGAGGGGAGGAGGAGGAGGACGCGAGATATTCTGGGAAGAGTCAGTAAGGAGAATCAAAAGCTGCGTTTATATATATATGGGTTGGCTGGATTCGGACGAGAAGCCGGAGAGAGAGAAGCCGGAGAGGAATAGAAAAGAGGTCGGAGAAGGCAAGGAGAAGCCACTTACGGTAAAATCCGTTCGAAGCAATCTGGATCGTTTACTGTGAGATTCGACGGCCGACACAATTTAGGGCGACGTGGCAGCTGGTTCTGGTAAACTCGTTTGATAAGAGTAGATGCAAGTCTTCTCACCCCGCGCCCTCCATCCGACGCACACGGCCTTCAGACGCGCTCCACACACGTCGCGCGCCTCTGCAGACAGGGATCGAATCCCTGCCCCGCTCCGGTGCCACTTTTATTTTGTTCCGAAAAAAAAAAACGAAACAACGCTTCGTTCCTCTCCGACGCCCGCACGCCCGAGTGGCCCCTTCCGATGGCGACAACTAGGGCTTGCGGCGGCGGCCACGCCCTCGGCGGGCGCGGCTGGAAGGCAAGGAGCCGCTCGACCGCGACCGCGCCCGGGGGCGTCAGGCAGCGGCGCCGGGATGGGAGTGAGCCACGCCGCCGCTCCGCCGCTCCGCTCCCTTCGTGGTTCCGCCACTTCTTTCTGCATCGCCCCTTCTTCTTCATCCGTGGGCCAGCAAGGCCTCAGTCGTATGTTCCCCTCCCTCACCCTCCTCCTCTCCCTCTCCCTTACTGTTTTCCCCCTCCCAGATTTGCGGCGTCCTCCACGAAGCAGCATCTCAAGCCGTGCTAGATGTGGATGGATTTGAGGTGGTTTTGGAGGCCCAGGGGATGGATGCGGTGGGGCGGGCTGGACGTGGAGGGTGCCGACGGCGGGGGCGCCGGGGAGGCGATGCGGCAGGCGCAGTCGATGGTGCCGGCGCTCGACAACGACAACGCGCGCCTTGGAGGACCATGCGGAGCTGCTGCTTCTCGGTTACTCGCCATGGGGCAAGCGCATCACACATCTCATGACACGGATTGCCGAGGCCGCCACCGCGCTGCACGACATGGGCAGCACAGTCGCCTTCACAGCTGCCGCTGTCGGGCTCAAGGGCTTCTGCATCGTGCTCTTCGTCTATGGCACGGAGCACGCCTACCATGGTCTCCACACCAAGTGAGGACGCTGCTTTGCTTTATCTCTTGTTTCATTATATATTATTACAAATTTATCGTTTGCTGGAGTGAGGAGGACCTGGCCATGCCGCCATGGAGGAGAACGAGCTCCAGCCTCCAGCTGCTGCTGCTGCCCCCAAGGTTAGGCAGAGGAGGATGATCTTGCCGTGGCCGAGAGTACTCCGCCAGAACTAACCGCCAAGAGACTGCATGTTCCTCGAAGTGGACGAAGAGGATCCTACTCTGCATTTGCCAGTTGAGTCTTGGCCTGCTTTCTCTTCTCATTCGTATGTGCATCAGTGCATGTGCCTTTGTGGAAACAAATCGTGATCAATAGAGATTGGTATCTTTTTCATTTGTACGAATAATTAGAAGAGACACTCTTCAATATTTGCAGTGGTAATAACTGAATGGCAGAACGCAATATATTAACACAGTGAGTAATTATTAAATTGGAATGTGTCAAAAGCAAGCCCACATCGTTGCAGTTTTTGGGGCTGCAGGCAAGCTCACAGTTGAGCTCAGCTATGCTATATTATGCTTTAGGCCTTGTTTAAATCCAGGGTGTAAAGTTTTGGGTGTCACATGGGGGTGTTGCATGGGGTGTTTGGATACTAATAAAAAAGATTACAGAATCCGTCAGTAATCCGCGAGATGAATTTATTAAGCCTAATTAACTCGTCATTAGCACATGTGTTACTGTAGCACCACATTGTCAAATCATGGACTAATTAGGCTTAAAAGATTCGTCTCGCAAATTAGTCGCAAACTGTGCAATTAGTTATTTTTTTAGTCTATATTTAATACTCCATACATGTGTCCAAATATTCGATGGGATAGGGAGTAATCTTTAGGGGAAGAAACTAAACAAGGCCTTACACTCTCCCTCACTAACATACATGTTTTGGTTGGCATTAAAAAGTACTTAATCCATCCCAAATTATAAGACGTTTGACTATTTTGACACCAAGTTTGACCACTCGTCTTATTCAAAATTTTGTGCAAAATATCACTTCTTTTGTCATGGCTTGGTTTATTAATAAAAGTTCTTTAAGAATGATTTAAATTTGACTATATTTACACAAATTTTTTGAATAAGACGAGTGGTCAAACTTGAGTTCAAAAAAGTCAAACGTCTTATAATTTGGGATGGAGGGAGTAATTAATAAGCATCCATGTTACACTGCGTCACTGTGTGTGGACAATCTGTGGCCAATTTATTTGCATGCAACAAGGAGCTCCCAGCTGACTTGTGCTTTATGCTAAGGTTATAGGTAGTTTTTCATTCTCTAAGAATTCATACACAATTAGAAAAAAAACTAAATGCCTCAGCCTAGAAGTTTTCTGTGGATTTGTGTACATTGTTTCATTGACTGAGAGACCCCATGATAGTTTTGTTTGTGATCACACATGGGCACTCTCATATTTGCTTCTTTGCTTTGTTGCAAATACCAAATAATTATGCTCTATGGAAATTCTTACATGGATTCTATTACCTTTATGAATACATTGGCTTCCTCTGTTAAAGCATGGACTCTGTTGTTCAACACTTGACTCTTATTTTCAGGCTACACCGCTACAGCGAGGAACATTGTCTCAGCTGAAATGCAGAACCTCTAAGTTTTGAGGATGGATCTATGGATGGCTCACTGCTCATATCTGCGTAGTGAGGGTTAGAAAAATCTTGAATTGCTAGAATCCTGCAAATTATTTTTTTACTTGTGGATTAGTAAAATAAGTAGCAAGTAGGCTATCATGCTTTCAGAAATAGAAAGCAGAACTACTCCAGTTACTAAATGGATTCATAAAACAAAGGAAATTCGATCAAGTTAGCTGCAGCCTTGCATAATGTTGTCAGGTTTGTAAGAGCACAAGAAAGTAGCACATATCTAACATGAGATGACCTCTTATCATATTGTATCCTTGATTACTATTGTTATGTTTTTTTCCACAAATTTAGCCAGTTTGTTGCAAGAAAAGCCGTTCTTGACAGAATTTGTTTGGCCATTGATATTAATAGAAAGATGGTTCTGCACTCGGAAATAGCATGGTCAAATGTCAGAACATTCCTGTTGTGAAATGTTGGTTGGGTTTGAATTAAGAAAGAAAAGCAAGTTAAATATGATGGGCTTTCCGGATTTGAGTCAGCATTGGTAAGCTAGAAGCCTATATATACTGATGTGCCTATCTTATGGTCCGTCTTTGTAAGCTGGTATGATAGCAGCAGACTGCATAACTCAGTGCTGTCCTAAGTTTCGGTTATACTTAGATATCTTTTTATTGCTTTACAGGTAATATGCTTTGGCTCTCCTCTACATCATTTTGGGATCACAAGCTTCAAGGTAGTATTGATAAAGAGAAGATGTCTGAACCCAGTAAACATGGACACCTTAATTGAACTCCTTTTAATGTATTCTCTTTTTAGTGAACTGGGATGGCTGAAAGCTACACTCGCTGCACTAAATTTGTTTAAATAACCACATTGTGCTTGTAAATAATGTGTTCACATGAGCGCTTGTAAATAATGTGTTCACATGAGCTTTACAGCTTTATGTATGTTTATCCAGTATGGAGTTTTGCTATGAGGCAGAGGACCTTTCATTGAGTTGTAGCTCCAATATAAAAAGTTGGGAATTATGTGTGAAATTATGTTTGTTTGTCAGAAAAGTGTCTATATGAAAGTTGTCACATGAATTTGATCGTGTTTTGGGTTTTGGGTAGCACGGACATACTAGTACGTTTTAGTAGCAATTTAGCTCTCGTTTTCTACTCCTTGTCATCTTGTGGCAACCTGGCAGCCCAACAGAGCCAAACACCGGAATCAGCCACTGCTCTAGAGAAGTCAAAACATTTGATAATGTTCTGATTCGAACGTCTGACGTTCCGGATGGACGCGACAGACAATGATTCGTTACGGCGCCCGCGTGTCCTCCTCGACTAATCTCTCGACAGCCTTATCCGTTCGTCGCACCATCCGCTTATTCCCACGCCGCCTCGCTCCCTCCCGCGACGCGCGCCTGCTCGCGACGCAAGGCTCCGCTGCGCTGCGCACCCCATCCCACGCCATTGCTCCCCATCCGCTCGCTCGCGCACCTCTTGCCCCTCCCGTCGCGTGTGTCGCTGGCTCCCTCCTTGGCCGGTGGCGGCGCCCTCACCCACCCTGGCGTCCTCCTCACCCACCGCGGCATCCTCCTCCCCACCCCGCGGCTCCTTCCCCCACACCGACGGCTCCTTCACCCACCCTGGCATCCTCCTTTCCCCACCCCGGCGGCTCCTTCCCCCACCCCGTCGTGCTCCTCCCCACCCTGGCGGCACCCCTCCCCCCACACCAGCGTCCTCCCCCACAGGGAGCCCCCAATGCCCGCAAATCCGGCGGCCATGGCGCTCCCCGATCCAGGCTCTCTCTCTCTCTCCCTCTATGTTGTAATTGTATGTTTCAATTGTTTCAGATGTTTCAGAGGTATATTGCAGCTGAATCATATGGATGTTGCAAAAATAGATCGGGGATGTTGCACATGTTGCATATGATTCAATTATTTTTAGAGGCATGTTACAATAGTATGTTTCGAGTGTTTAATATGGTTTAGAGGTATGTTTCATCAATGTTGTCCGGATGCATGTTGCAATCGTGTTATCTGTATGTTGCATATGTTTCACACATATATTGCATGTGTTTTATTTGGATGTTGCGTATGGTTGCAATGGTTTTCAAGTGTGTTTGAGGTGTTTTTTTTTCTAGTGTTACAGAAGCATGTTTCAAGTGTATCAACTACCTTCAGACGTATGTTGCAACTGTTGTATTTGGATGTTTTAAAAGTAGATCGGGTGTTGCATCTCTCCTCCTCCCACCTTTTGCTGCATCGTCTCTCCCGAAGCCGGCAGGGCATCCATATGACACCGCGGCCGGGTCCTTCCGAATCGGAGCTGCCGCACGCCCTTCGACTCTTGTCGCTCGGGCGGCGGGGGGGGGGGGGGGGGGGGGGCGCGTGCAGCGTGAAATGGGCGCGGTGCTGCACTGCGCGGCAGGGCCTTGCAGATGGGGGCGCGACAGGGGGCTTGCAGAGGGAGCGCGCCTAAGATGGTAGCGCGGTGGCGGGATTGGGGTGTGGAGGAGATATGCCGTGGGGGGAGGGGGTGATGCGTGCATGCGTGTTGGCGCTGTTTTTCTGTACGCAAGTGCTGTTTTCTAAGGTGCGTCCGGACACGTCCTGGCACCGGGTGTCCGGGCACTAGGCATACTGCAAAACATTAGCTCGCCGTTTTCTTAATATAACGGTCCCACTTCATCAATGGACCATTATTGGGTTTAGAGGAAAAGGATGGGCTAACCTGAAGCCCAAAGGCTGAGATGAAAATTTCTCCATGGATTTGTTATAGGCCTTGTTATATCGAACCCATGACCGCCCAGCCCAATAGATTGCGTGCAACTAGTAGTAAAAAATAGCGTCAATCTAAGAAGCTTATAAACAGCACTAATCTCCTCGATCTGAGTTTATAAGTAATACCGATCATGCTAGAAATTAGAAGTCAAGCTCAGTCGGTCCTCATCACCAGTTCTCGCTGCCGCCGTTGTCTCGGTGCGAAAACCAGCCCTTAATTAGCCACAGCCTCCACAGGCGGGTTATTTACCCACCTGTAGACAGTTCTGTGCGTCTTAGCCCCTCTGCCGCAGATGCACTGTACAATTAAGTATGGTGGATGAGGTTGTGTTGCACGGTGGCCGCCGTGACTTATGGATCGTTACGTCGCCGTCGTGATGGAGACGTGGCCGTGGTGAGGGCATCGTTAGATGCCTGCTACAATATGCGGCAGCGGCGCCCGTAGTAGGGGACTGCCGGTCGTGACTTCGTTACGTCGTGATCTATGAGTCGTGGCCGACCATGCATATCGATGATTCATGAAATCAATAAGGCTAAAAACATTTAATTTAAAATTGATTTACAGTAACACTACTTGAAAGCGACATGGCTATATCGATCTACAACAAACATAAACTAACTTTAACTGATGATACATATAGGACACAAACTACTTGTTGCTTATATAGTTTAGAAGCCATGCTCATAGAATTTGGTTGAAGTGGCTTGGTGACACTAGCAAAAGGTGGTCAAGGACATTTTTTTGGTACGTGCGCGATGATCTAGTCTGTGGATTGATTTGATAATCACTATACTCCGCCTATGTAGTGTTTGTTTTATTCGAAACTATGTGTGTAATAATTGTTATAAAAAGGTACAAACACAAATACAAGTTTTGGAAGGTCCACAAAAAAATCTAACCAGCTCATCCATAGTAAACACGTCCGAATATAAAGTTGGAGGAAAATCTTAGATGTTGCAGGGCTCAAACTACACTGCCTGTATGCTATAGCAGAATAGAGAACGCCGTCCAAAAGTGTTTGAGGTTTGAACTCTATCCGAACCTAGGGGAATAATTAACTTCTAGGTTACCGATCACTTGTGGCATTCACACAAAACATATCCCAACATTATATCAGCAAAAGAGGAATTAATAAGAAAAGCAAGCACATGAAAGCAATTTTTGAGTGGCGAGGTGTAAAAGGAAAGCATCTTTTGGAGCAAGTAGCAGCGAAGCTACTCTAGGAATTGGTGAGCCTAGAAAAGCTTACTTCGTTCCTAAATCCTCTTTGTCCTCAGGCGTTGCTTTATTCGTCTGTCTCCAGGATGGTCAAATAGCTTTGTCGTATTTGGCTTATAAGCCATGACTTATTAGTCAACGAACAATATTTTTCTCTCACACCAAACCAACCAACAGTACTTTCAGCCATGGCTTATAAGCCAAACCAGCCCAAACGAACAGGGCGGTAGTTTTTGGCCAACAACCATTTTGCTTCTCATCTTAAAAGTTTTGTAGACACCATATCAGTAATACAATTCAAGTCCAAAGGAAGAAAACAACGTCCCAGTCGAACCCAATGCAAGTGGCTAATGTCGAATTCAAATACTCTTAAGTCCAAGTCTTCCAAAGATGATCCAATCTTATTAATATTAATTGAAGGCTCTAATGGAGCCTCCACCTTAATTCTCACGATACACACTAAAAAAAATATTTAGGCCCTGTTTGGATGCAAAATATTTTAAGTTTTCAAAAAATAATATCATAGTTTTATGAAATACTTTGATTTTAGAGTGACATGAAGTGTTTTGGATGCAACAAATTTTATACTTTTGAATACCATAGTATTGCTAAAATTGTAGTCTTTTGGAGTTTTAAAAGCTAAGCTCTATACCACTTTTTTCTAATGATAATGGTACCCTCTCGGCATCCGGATGGATGGACGGGATAGACCCATGTCGCACCGTGCACCCCTGCGCCTCGCATTGGACCCGCCTCGCGCTGCGCGCGCCCCGTGCCTCGTGCCTCGTGCCGTGCACCCCGCTCGTGCCTCACGCCGCACGCTGTCCACGCCTTGCGCCTCGCCCCCCCGCTCGTGCCTCGTGTCGTCGCCGTCCGCGCCTCGCACTGCGCTGTCCCGCACCGCGTCAACTAGCCTCCATTGGGCGGTAGCGAGTAGATGAGCCTATGTTGTAATCGTATGTTTCATGCATTTCACATGTATGTTGCATATGTTTTATCTGGATGTTGTAAAAGTAGATCTGGTGTTGCATATGTTGTAATGGCTATACATGTATGTTTTAAATATTTTAGCTGCTTCAAACGTATGTTACAAGTGTTTTATTTGGATGTTGTATATGTTGCAGTGGCCATACATGTATGTTGCAAGTGTATGTTTCAAATGTTTCATCTATTTCAGATGTATATGACAAGTGTTTTATCTAGATGTTCCATATGTTTCGGTGGATATACACATATGTTGCAAGCGTCTATTCAAAATATTTTATCTGTTTCAGACGTATGTTGTTTATCTGGATGTTGCACTTGCTATACACATATGTTGCAAACATATGTTTATAAATATTTCACCTGTTTCAGATGTATATTGTAGAAGTGCTTTATGTTGCAACTTTAGCTGGCGTAGGAAGCGGACGCATGCAGAGGCGGTCCCCATGGGCGTAGTGGTCCCCATGTGCGCGACAAGCGAAGTGGGCGTGGGTGGTCCCCATCTGCATGCACATCAACAGGTATGTGGCGCGCAACTGCGTGTGTATGCGCACGACGTGCAGGCGCTGCGGCATGTGGGGGCGGGCGTGCAGACGCAATAGTTGCATGCGGGGCACAGGCGCCATTCCATTTCTTCATGAGTGGAGCATATTAATTTCGCGTGGGAGCTATGCATGCAGAGAAAAAATTGCTACCACTCCTACAGATGCATGCAGTAGAGAGAGGGTGGTCCTAACGCATGCGAGATTGAGGGAGAGCAGGCCGTGTAGGTGGGTGCTCGGCGCTGGGATTGGTACACAGGAGGAGGTGAGGTGCAGCAATCAGGGCATGTGGCGGGCAGGCGCGTGCGTCCGGACAGGGGCTAGCGTCCTGACGTCTGGGCGCTAGCCATGCCCTTTTTTTAAACCATGGTTTTGCACATCAATGGGTTCTAACTTTATTTTCTTAACACTATGGTTTCTTAATAGTACGTACAACGTCCAAACAAGGCTTTATCTTAGAAATTCTCACAAAAATAATAAGGATCTGGCGATCAATTTTGATAGACTCCAATCAACATTATTTATAATAACTAGACCATCAATCTATCTCTAGTATGGTCAAGAATCTTATATTATAGATCATATGGGTATTAAAAGTAAAGTGGATAAATTTAATTAGAACATACAACTAAACAAAATCGATTATCTTTTAGTTCTTTACTATATCTTCCTATTCATATCCTAACACAATACACATTTAGATACTCTATAATCTCTATGCGGTTGTGATGAATCTATCAATTACTCTATATAGGATTTTATCCGTTGTATGGTACCTCTGCGAGATGTTAATTATTTAGTTGTAACCTTGGTTTAAGTTATGTTAGCTTTTGTTGTATCTATTCTTTTGACATTGTAAGGAAAATGGACCCTCGGCCTATTTACTTTGGATTTTGGTGTTTGATGACTAACACAACCAAATTGGACTAATGAATTTGCAAGTGTTTGTTTTGTAGTTCAATAGGGTGCAAGACGTAACTTGGACGAAGGCGATGTGATGATCCGATGATCAACACCTCAAGCAAGACCTTAGGAGCACAAGAGAAGACCCAAGAAATCAAGCAAAGTCCAAGCATAAAGATTAGAACCAAGCCGTATGCAAGATCGCGAAGAAATGAGCTCACTGTGGTGACCGAATGATGGACCGGACGCTGGACAAGCGACCGGACGCTACGACCGGACGCTGGGCAAGTGGCTCGACAGACAGGCGACCGGACGCTGGACCGGACACTGGCGGCAATCGACCGGACGCAGGACAGCAGCGTCCGATCAAGTACAGTAAGGTTCCAGAGCGGCAAATCTGCGACCGGACGCGTCCGGTGGCAGGCGACCGGACGCTGGCCAGCGTCCGATCAGCACATTGCCGGCTCAACAGTCGGGACGACCGAACGCGTCCGGTCAGGACGATTCAGCGTTCGGTCAGTAGCAGAATTGCGGGAGTTCGACCCCAACGGCTACTTACTCAGTGGGGCTTATAAATACAACCCTCAACCGACCATTTGAGTATTGTGGAGCTGAAGAAACATACCAAGGGTGTTGATACACCATTCTAGTGATCTCCACTTGCATAGTGCTTAGTGATTCATCAGGTGATTAGCGTAGGTACTTTGCGAAGTGCTTAGGTTGATTAGACCACCGCTTATGCGCTTGCTTTAGGTTTAGGCCTAGTGTTTAGTGAGATTTGCATACCTCCTGCTACCCCGTGCTTGCGAGCACAAGTGTTGTACATCGGAGGGGGCTTGAAGTCTTATGAGATCATACCAACCGAGTTTGTGGTGTGGCCGCCACCGTGTACCGGAGGGAACAAGGCCCGCGGCGTTTCGGCCGGAAACTTGATAGTGAAGACGGCGGGGAGCATCCGAGAGAGGCTTATCGGAAGGCACGTCGGAGACCCACTTGCGCGTGGGGAAGGCCCGATGCTATCCACGGAGTTACCCGACCGAGAGCTTGGCCCTTGTGAGGGATTTCTTGCGAGGGGCTCCAACGAGGACTAGGGGGAAGCTTGCGCGCTTCTCGATACCTCGGTAAAAATACCGGAGTCATCGACGGGAGTTTGCGTATCTCTACCTTGCTCTTTAGCTTCCGCACTTACATTGTTTACATTACTTGTTTCGCGGTAGAGATAGCAACTCACTAGCAAAATCGTAGTTGCATATTTAGATAATTCATCTATTGCATAGGTTTTGCTAGAGTTAGAAAAAGAGGCCATAGTTTTGGAGTTAGAATTTTAAGTTGCCTAATTCATCCCCCCTCTTAGGCGTCACGGTCCCTTCAGACATCATGAATTTATATTTTTGCTTTCAAGTTTGACATTAATTCGTTGTCGTGGAGTTCTTGTTGTATCATTTATTCAAAATTTCCTCTTATGTTTTATTAAAAATTGATTCTAGGTCCAAAACTCCACTTTTAGTTACAACAATAATGGTATAAACAATCATTTCATCTAGCACCATGACACTCAAGATGTTAAAATTCTTCTATCAAAAAATTATATGTGTAATATTATGGTTTCTTTGTCATAGAATTTCAATGTAATTTAAAATAAATTGCAGTGTCATTGAACCTAGTTTGTTAAGGGATCATTTTCTTTTCAATATTGATAAACTATAATAAATACTTGGTATATATGGTGACATACTGACATATAGTATTTATGTTTACTTTGAATTTAACAAGGGCAAGCCGAATTAGAACAATATAAAGTGTACTTTATAGCTATTCAATTATCAATTCGAGCTCTAGCGCTAATTTTGAGCATAGTGGTGAAGCTTAAATGATTGTTGATGTCATTATAGTGCAATCTACTATCTAAAATTCTTACTTTTAAAAAAGTACAAAAAGAAAGTTTTGAATAAATACAATAAGAATAAGTTTCAATGTTTGTAGCAACTAATAATATCAATTTTGAAAGTCAAAATCTGGATTCATGATATTATGAGACATGTCAGTTATTCAACAAGAGCCACCATAGCTTATGTTAAAGTTTGCCATACAAAGGGAGAAAACTGTGGATATGGATGGAAAAGACACACATATTTATTGATAATTAAGTTTATCACACCCAGAGATTATAGAGTATTTATATACCTATTGTGTCAGAAAATGAACATGGTGACACATAGCATTTATGTTGTGACAAACTAGCACAGGTAAAGATTTTCCATGTACAAATCTAGTTGATGAGAAAGATCTCCACTCCTTCAAATTCTTTCTTTCAGTGCGTGCTGTCAGTCCGAGCCTCCAAGGCCGCAAGGTTTGCATAACACTATGGCAGCATATACGAGGGACTCATCTACTCTCACTACTAAAAAAACGTTTGTAGCAACAGAACAATTTTTTTTGTAGGGGCAGCTGGTGATGGAGCCGCCCCTACAATGGGCGTGCTTGGGACCCACGAGATCAGCCGCCCCTACAAATGGAACAGTAGAGGCGGCTGGTGATACGAGCCACCTCTACAAATGGGTCGATTTGTAGGGGCGGCTCACTTACCAGCTACCCCCGGTGTTGCGATTTGTAGGAGCGGCTCAATCATCAGCCGCCCCCTACAAATGCCCCACGTATAAAAACCTGTAGCCCATTCTTCCTCCTCGGGTCAGTCACTCCAACCCTTGAAAAAAGGTAGGGAGGCCTTGGGCACCTTTCAAAAATTACTCTACTAAGGGAGGAAGATTTTGGTCTCAAATCCTTTGGTGGAAATGTTGTAGAAGGTAAGAAAATGTTATTTCACACTTTTTTTTGAAGTTTTAATGGTTGGTTAGTGAGTAATTAGAGTTTTGCTTTTCTCTCTTTTCTATGGTGCTTGAGCTACATATAAAGCAAATTAGACCCAAGTTTTGAATGGACTAGGGTAAATTAGATAGGGAAATAAGATCATGCTCTTATTTGGTCCATGTTTCTTGATTTTAGTGAACAATTAGTTAGTTTTATGGATGTTTTATGTGCATGTAGATCTAAATCTAGATCTAGGGTTTGTTTTTTTTATTAATTTTGTTTTTGTAAATTTATGTTTGATGAAATTAGAGTAGGGTTTGCATGAAAGATATTGGGTAAAATATAATTGTTGCTAATTGTTGTCTTTGAAATTATTTATTGCAATCAACAAATATGTATTTTAATTATTTATGGATAAATATGCCATTAATTAATTTTCCTCTACCATAGTGTGTTTGTATGTTTCATGTAATTATATTTGATTTATATTCATATATATATATATATATATATCTGAAGTATATACAATTATTTTCAAGTAATTATTAATTTGATTCATTTTTATATATATCTAAATAAGTAGTCCTTTAATGTTTGTTTTGTTGTTGTTATAAAAGATGGAGTACATGAACTCTTGGATGTATGGTTCGTTAAGGTTCAAGGCAGGTTTCTGTGATGAGGTGGATAAATTTATTGAAGCCGCAGAGAAGCATGCAACGATGTTGATAGAGAATAAGAATATAATTATTTGTCCCTATAAAGATTGCAAGAACCGTATGGCATGGATAGATGTGACTATCATCAGATCACATTTGATTATGAGAGGATTTGTTGAGGACTACACAGTGTGGATTCATCATGGTGAAACGGTTATTGTTAACGACGAGGATGATGAGGAATACGGTGACAAAACCCTAGAATCCCTGTCCTAATATTTAGCAGAGCTTGATGCACGAATGGATCCTGAGTTTGGCAATGAACAAGGTGGCGATGCTGGTGGTTGGGATGGTAACGACGAAGGTGGCGCCAATAATGATGGCGTAGCACGTATCGGGGATGAAGATAATTTGGAGGACATGATTTAAACCCTTGGACCAGAGATTTTACTAAAGAGCTCGAAAGATCTAGAAAATTTAGAAAGAGTGACAAAAGCATCGAAGGAGACTATGTATGGTGTTGAAAAGGGTTGTCCGACACATTGGTCATTGCTACATTTTATGCTTGAGCTACTCATCTTGAAGGCTAAGTACGGCTAGTCAGACTGTAGTTTCAATGATCTATTACGTCTCTTGTCATGGGTGCTGTAACAACCAAACTCAGTTCCCACCAACACATACCAAGCGAAGAAGGTCATAAGTCTATTGACAATGGGGGTTGAAAAAATCCATACATGCCCCAACCACTGTATCCTTTTTCGTGGCAAAATGTTCAAGTCACTGGATAAATATCCCTGGTGTGGGGCCAGCCGGTATAAGAATAATGACCTTTACGGTGGAGATAAAGCCTCCATGGGAAAAAAGAGGAATAAGAATGGTACGAAAAAGGTGGTACGAGAATCTCAACACCCAGAGGACACTCCATTAGGCAATGATGCAAAGCAGAGAAGAATTCCTACCTTGGTAATGTGGTACCTGCCAGTGATCGACCGCTTGAGACGTATCTTCCTAAACCCTAAAGAAGCTGCACTCATGACATGGTGTGATGATGAGCGCAAGGTGGATGATGATAAGATTGCACACCCGGCTGATTGTAGTCAGTGGCAAAGGATCGATGAGAAGCACAAAGAATTCAGCGATGACCCAAGGAATATACGGTTTGGCTTGAGCACCGATGAAATAAATCGCTTCAATGAGAGAATGAGCGACAACAGCACTTGGCCAGTGATCTTGACCATGTACAATATCCCGACGTGGTTGTGTTAGAAGAGAAAGTACCTTCTCCTCACTATTCTTATTTATGGCCCTAAACAACCAGGCATTGATATAGACATGTTCCTCAAGCCTTTGATGCAAGAAATGGAGAGGCTATGGAGACATGGGGAGCCGATGTACGATGCGTTCCGAAAGGAGGACTTTATATGTAGAGCAATAATATTTGTTACTACCAATGATTACCCTGTGCTGTTTGCTTTATCTGGACAGATCAAAGGGAAGACGAGAGGCTTAGTTTGCTTGGATGGTACTACATGGGTGTTCCTGGATGCATCTAAGAAGATAGTTTACCTAAGGAACCGACGCTTCTTAAAGACAAGTCACAAGTACCATAGCAAATTATTCTTTAGATTTTATGACAACACCCCAGAGATTGAACCCCCTTCGGAGAGACATCATAACAGAGAACACATGTACAAAATGGTGAAAAACATACACATCGTCTATGGAAAGAAGAATCCAGATGGGACGAACAGAGATAGAAGCACATCTTCTATCGAAGGCGTACCTTTCAAGAAATAATCGATCTTCTTTCAGTATCTGCCTTATTGGCCAGACTTGGAGGTCCTCCATGCCATTGACGCTATGCACGTGCAGAAAAATATCTTTGAGAGTCTCATTGCTACCTTGATTAATACAGGCAAGTCAAAGGATGGTCTGAAATCACGGGAAGACATGGTGCAGCTAAACGTGATGCCATAGCTTCATCCGGTACCTAAGGCTAATGGAAAATACACTCTGCTCGCGGCGTGCTTCAACCTAACACCAGAAGAGAAGAGAGCTATATGTACTTTCCTGAGAGGGTCAAAGTCTCGACTGAGTTTTCAACGAATGTGAAGAAGCTAGTGTCGATGGAGGACTTATAAATAACACACTGTAAGGCTCACGATTGTCATGTGATGCTGATAGTGTTTCTACCTATTACAATCAGGGCTATAAAGCCAGAGTTCTTGAAAATGGCCATCACAGTGTGTTTGTAAGACTTTATTTATGCATGTGTGTGAGACTATATATTTATATATGTGTGAGACTATATATTTATGTATGTGTGTGAGACTATATATTTATGTATGTGTGTGAGACTACATTTATGCATGTGTGTGAGACTACCCTTTGCAACATCCAGATGAACCTATTGCAACATCTACTCTATTACTACTAAAACAGCTGTAACACACACACTTGAAATAGACACTTATTACTACTGCAATATGTTCGGACTACTATTGAAACACTTAAAACAAGCACTTAACACTTTATGAAATGAAGAAATGACCAAAATAAAAGTTGGAGATCTTGACGAGTTATACAACTTTTATATTCATCACCTTTACAGATGAAATCATTTAATGGTTGAAAATCAGGTTTGAAGTTGTAATTTTTTAAAATTTAAAATTTCAATTGTCCAAAATTAGTGACAAAGATAGATGACTGGACTAAAATGATAGAGCATGATTTTAGAAAATTTTAGGAAAAAACCACATCATTTGGAGTTAGTATGAGGGAGAAAAACTAGTTACAAGTTTTAGCCACAGATTAAAAAGAGAAATCACACTTGTTCATCATTGATCATCATGAACAGTTGTGATTTTTCTTTTTAATCTCTGGGTAAAATTTGTAACTAGTCTTTCTCCCTGATACTAACTCCAAATGTGATGTTTTTTTCCTAAAATTTTCTAAAATCATGTCCTATCAAGTTACTATATTGATTTAATCATTCTTTTCATTTGACAAAGTTTGAGCAATTTAAATTTTTAAATTTTAAAAAATAACAAGTTCTAACAAGATTTTGAAACACCAAATGATTTCAACTGAACAAGTGATGAATACCAAAGTTGTATAACTCATCAAGATCTACAACTTTATTTTGATCATTTCTTCATCTGACAAAGTGATAGTATATATTGTTGACAAATCAACATGTCTCTCGTATAGTTCATGAAACTATAAGTGATATACGAATTTGTGAACAATGTTTACTAATACTTTGTTAAATAAAGAAGTGATCAAAATAAAAATTGTAGATAGTGATGAGTTCAACAACTTTTATGTTCACGACTTTTATAGTTAAAATCATTTAATGTTTCAAAATCTTGTTTGAAGTTGCCATTTATTGAAATTCAAAATTTCAACTGTTCAAATTTTATCAAATGAAAAGATGACAAAAATAAAAGTTGTAGATAGTGATGTGTTCAACAACTTTTATGTTCGTGACTTTCTTATTTGAAACCATTTAAGGTTTCAAAATCTTATTTGAAGTTGACATTTATTAAAATTCAAAATTTGAACTGTTCAAATTTGGTCAAATGAAAAGATGACCAGGATATAAGTTGTACATCTTGATGAGTTCTACAACTTTGATATTCATGAGTTTTTCAGCTGAAATCATTTACTCTTTCAAAATGTTGTTTCAAGTTGTAATTATTTGAATTTCAAATTTTGAATCATTCAAACAAAGTCAGATGACAAGATGACAAAAATAAAAGTTATATATGTTGATGAGTTATACAACTTTTATGTTTACAACATTTTCATTTTAGGTCATTTAATGTCCTAAAATTGTAGTCGAAGTTTGAAAATTTAAATTTTTAATTTTTGAATTTTTATTTGTTTTTATATTGTTTTGAATATCACCAAATTGTTTTTATATATATTTGTGCATATATAGAATACTAAAAAATATTATATACACTTACTCTGTGTTTTTGTGATATAAAAAATACAGAATTAATAATTTAATAAAACGGAAAATATTTGTAGGGGCGGCGAGATCAGGAACCGCCCCTACAAATGCATTTGTAGGCGCGGCTAGATCAGGAACCGCCCCTACAAATCGTCCAGGGTATATAAGCACGGGCGCTCGGGGACCGAAATTTCCTAAGTGTTGGGCGCTCTCTTCTTTCCCCCGACGCCGTCAGGCTACCCAATCTCCACGGCGGCTAGAGTTTTAGAGCCCCCGGCCGACCGACTCGCCGCCTCCTCCACGACCGGTCCACAGGTGCGACAACAAAGCCCGAGTGCCTCGCTCCGCCAGCCCCACTACCCTCCCCCACCTGGACTCCCTACGCGCCGCACGGAGGTCGCACTTAGCGCCGCTCGGGCGCCTCCTTCCGGCCGCCGCCCTCCGCGCCACTCAGGGCGTTGTCCGGCTGCCTCCATCCCGCCCAATCACTGCCACCCGAAGCGCCGTCCCGCAGCCGCGAGTCCGCCTCGCCGTCTGCATCTTGGACCTCCTGTACTCGATCCACGGCTCCCTCCCCCAATATGCTGCTACGACCTAGCCTCTGCAGTCCAAGTCCCATCCTAGGAGCCTAGAGGAGAGGGAGGTGGTCCGAGACGCTGCCGGGGCGCGGTAAAGGAGAGGGGAGGTGCACTGCTGCTCACCCCAAGTCGCAACTGACCTCCGCCGCTCGACGCCGGACGAGTGGCCAGGAGCGACTTGACTCCTGTGTGACTCCTGCAGTCCGGCTGCTGTGCATGATGCAAGTCGACTCCAACCTAGCACCAGGTATTGTCTTTGTCCTCAGACCTGAAGATTTGAGAAAAGTCAAGCTAATACAATGAAATTTGCTCTTGCTAACAGGTAATCAAATTTGCTCACTGTCCACTATGAATGCTTATTAATTTATTGTTGAGTATTTACAATCTTCTTTTGGCAGCGTGCATTGATATTAGAAGTCATATTCTTCATGTATTGACCATACAAATCTACAGAAATTAATCACCAACATAAATAAATTCGTAATTGTTGCCTTGCTTAAAGAAAATTCATATTAGAGTTCATTCAAATAAAATTCAGAAATAAGCTAATTTGACGAGTTTGATGGTGAACTCAGTGTCCAACTAGAGAAAAACGATGTCATGTTAATGCAACCTGCTTGCTCTGCTTGGTAAGGCATTTGAAACCATCTAAAGCAATGTGCTGATGCCGACAACAATGTGCAACCATTTAAAACAATGATCTTTTAGCTATTATATAATTTTGGCCCTGGTATATAGTTTCAGCAGCCCTTTTCTTCTCATATGCTTGCTAAATTGAGTGATTCAGTTATTGCATATGTTTCTTTACACTGCCACTCGACATAGGGCTCCTATTTGAACTTAACAGAAATGTGTTAACCTTGTAGCTGCAAACTTTCACTGTTTTTCTTAGGAGTTAACTATCAGCGCGTGGCACGGCCGGTGGTGGCACCGAGCCGGCGCTGGCTCTGTACAAGCGCCCAAGGTGTGCTCCTAGCTTGCTGCTGTGCACTCTCCCCTTCGTATACTCTGAGCTGTGAGTTTTCCTACTGGTAAGATGTGCCCTCTGTGATTTGCTATGAAATAGTGGAAGGGGAACCGATGCTAGAAGAATATTGGTGAACTTATACTGATGTGTAGAGGTCATGTGCTTATGAGTTAGTACTACTTGTCAATGGTGGCGTGCTTGCTTAAATGGGCAGGGTTAGGGTGGGAAAATAAATCACCTTCTTACAGTTGAGAGTTCGGCCGCAGTCACAAGTGGTGGCCGCTGCTGCATCAGCGTGCTTAGCCTTGCTCAGTCCACACTTCTAGCTTCCCATCAGCTTGCTCTTCTTCGCCCTCTTCTGGCTTCCCCCATCAGTGCTACATCCATGTTGCCTATTGATTGTTGGGGTGGCACCTGGTGTGTGGATTTTGCTTTTGGGAGTCATTTATACTACTACTACTCTTCATCCCTCCAAATAGATATTTACTTTATACTTCCCCTCTTTCACCCCACACCGGGCTTGCAGCCTTCTACATTGTTTCGTTCGCCCCAGCAGTATATGTTTCACCGTCGGATGACTGATGACGTGATGAGGTATGGCTAGAGAAAAAAAACGAACCTTTTCCTTCAGTACAACATGTCGTCCTCAGTGTGCGCCTAGATGTCTTTACCATTTTTGATGCGCTGCTGATCTGGTTTGCTGTCGCTGACGAATTCAGTATTGTTTTAGACAGGTTTAGATCTGATTAGTCTTATATGTTTCAAATGCACGGTGCTAATTTTTGTTTCGTTAATCTCACACTGCCTAGTAGCATAATGCTGCGGTTTTATTTAGTATCTTGAGCTCTCCACTAACTCCAGTACTCCAGTTCATAATTTGATATAGATTAATGAGAAGAAGCTGGTTCCATTTCAATGGACATCACGGAAGACATGATCCAGTAAGAAAGAAAATGCTAGCTATAAAAATACTATGTGCGATAAGTGTAACTTACTTTAGTACTCCATTATATGGCTGTCAAAAGCATTACTTAACATTTTCATATGCAAAATACACAGTGCCCCAAGCAGAAACCTGGAAGTGTACATTGTGGATACTATGTATGTTCTACGATGAGTAACACCCGTGCCTACAGGAGATACCCCTTAAGGGTAAGTTTGAACCTCTTCACCCGTAATATAAAAACTTCGCACATGATATGAAATACTAAACCGAAACTTGTTCTCTTATAGTGGAAAGAAGAGAAAGAAATGAAAAGAGACTCATACAAAGATGACCAACTTTTAGAGCTCGTCGGCGACCTTTGCAACTTCATATTGGACCAGATTGTACACGTTAAAGGCACCTACCATGACTGAGATTCCGACTTAGATAGAAATCCTCAGTACCAACACTTTCGTGAGACTGAAAGGCTAGCTTTAGGCCGTTGATAACAATGTGTACGGAATTTGACATTGGTCTTACCTTGTGGGACGGTTTGGACTTATGTAACGAATTAGACTTATGAATTATGTCTATTTAATGATAAATTGTATATATTATTATGAATTGGACTTGTAATGGTAGTTTATATAATGTTTTTGTGCTTGTGGTCATATTTGAATTATATATATATATATATATATATATATATATATATATATATATATATATATATATATATATATGTATATATATATGTGTGTGTTCTGGTCGAATTTAAATTATAAATTTGATTTTTTTGCGGAAAAATATACTATAGGGGCGGCTGGTACTAAAACCGCCCCTACAAATCGAATTTGTAGAAGCGGTCTAGGAACCGCCCCTACAAATGCATGATTTGTAGAGACGGTTTGGTAGGAGCGGCTTCCCAAACCGCCCCTACAAACCCTCTAAAACCACCCCTACAAACCCTGTGTGACGTAGTGTTAGTGCCTGATCTTTTATAATGACAGCCGGTGCATTTTATATACTCCCGGGAGTAGTTACTCCCATAATCAATAAATCACATTGTATATGTGTACGTACTCATTTATCAATTTGAGTATGTTGACATACTAATATTAAGATACTCCATATCTTTACTATGTGAATTTTTTTTCAAAAGAGCACATATATTTTAATATATTATATAATACTACGATAGTAGCATATAAAATAAGTATAACTATATACTCTAAGTATACATACACACTTGTCATACATAGTACCCTAGATGGTCTAGTATGATTGATATACTCTATCTACATACACTTCGTCGGGCCATATACGTCATAAATCTAGAGATATACATATGGGAGTAACTGCTCCCTGGAGTAGAAAATAATTTCCATATATATATATATATATATATATATATATATATATATATATATATATATATATATATATATATATATATATATATATATATATATATATATATAACACTATTGTAGACCTCCTGACGAATCAAGAGCTCACGATCACAGGATTCTTCTGCCCAAAAGTTGTCATCTTAAAGCATTGTGATTACAGCGTGCCCTGCATTACCATGCACTGGTTATACATTCATTCATTTAGGCGTGTAGGAGAGGAGCCAACGCAAGCCGTGCAAGTACTCTTTCTCAAAAGGTTGCAGCTAGGCAGACAGGGGTCGCAACTTGCACACTTTGCAAATGGGCCGGATTATTAGTGGCAGCTTTTGGGAAGTTTTGTTCTTCTTTTGACTGGTCCTACCAAACTATTGTACGTACACATGATGATCGTCTTAATTCTTATTTTACTTGCATTGACCTAAATGTATATATAGCTTGTTGCTGTGGGATACATGTGCGATAATTATGCAAGCTAAAGGTAAGAAGCTAGAACAAGAAGAATTTGCTGCGGCTATATATACCGGCCCTATATGGTAAGGAATAAGAGAAAGAGAGTTAAGTGAATGATGTTCTCTGTCTCTTTGAGGCAACAAGTTTGCTCATTACAATCTGTACTCCACAATCTGAGGCAGGTAGCCTAAGCTGTGAAGGAAAGTCGTGCATATCTATTTATACTTGTACTCATCCCTTTACACAAAAAGTCGATCGACAAGATCACAAACGAACAGTGGTTTGGGTACAACAATAATTAGGGTACCAAAGTAAACCAAGTCTGCCAATGCAAATCAAGCCTCTACCGTCCAACTTGTACTGTCGATTAATTGACATGAGGTAGTGAATAGTGATCACCACAAGTAGCTAGACCAAATCTCTTGATGAACAACGTACATCAATTAATTATAAAAAATGACCCTGAAATGACCGCACGTATTAGTGACTCTGAGAGATGCCGGCTTATCGCCATAAACTTTTAAATTGCTATCTGAGCAATCTAGCTAGCTATCCCTTATCTCAATTACATGATGTCAGAAAAGGTTAAAAAATTGCTCTATATCGTACCTTAAACCCAGGACTAGCTAGCTAGCTTAGCTAGCTTCAGGTGATCGTGTGAATATATCGAATTGAAGCCCAAATACTATTTGCCTTCCATTATTACCATAATATATTCATGACATCTCAAATCCAATTACGCCATCAGCAGCACTACACTTCATTGTTCGCAGAGCAACTACCTGTTCAGACCTTGCAGTGTTCACAGCAACGGCTAAGCTATAGCTGGAGAAGTCTGAAGAAGAAAGAATCTGCAGTCAGGTCACACCGTGTGCTACATACGGTGCACCCAAGCTTGACCGTCAGAAGAGCAGTCTATTCGTCGTCTCGTCTCGTCCCGACGTGCACAACACGTAGCCCGCTCGATGAGCCGATCGATCCCGGCCGTCGGACGCCGCCGCAGAGGTGATTCCGGGCATCCTGGCCTCCCGCTGTGCGCCCACCTTCCGCTATAAATTGGGGGAGGACCCGGCTGCCCCAGCACATAAGCAAGCAGCAGCAGTTTCCTAGTGAGCTTACTGCTAGCTAGTGCCTGACAACTGTCGTCTGTGCTCTGAGAAGCTTAGCGTCTACAGCCGTCAGGCAAGAAGAAGAAGAAGCTTCGGGTGATCGATCGCCGGAATGGGAGCCAGCCTGTGTTGCTTCGGGTCAGGAGGCGGGTACTGCGCCGACGACGAGCCGGGGCACGAGCAGCCGCGGCGGTCGTCCAGGAAGGTGCGGCCGAGCGACGAGGACGGGCTGTGGTACGTCAGCGAGCGCGACGTCGACATGAAGGCGTCGGAGTTCATCGCCAGGTTCCATGCCACCGCCTCGACCTAGGTTCGTGGAGGCCTGGTGTTCCATGCACGCCGATCACCATGCATGTGAAAGCTTTGGTCTATATCTGGGTCTCTATCGGGCTGATGTCTCCTATTCTAGCTAATATAATCTCTAGTCTCTAGCTAGTGCTTCTCTGCTTCCCCGGTTGATGATGGCTAGTTGGTGTTGGTTACTACTCTACTTGGTTCATTCTCCATTAATTAGTACGTGCTTGATATAATTAAGCCCCATGCATGTCAATAGATCGATCTACGCTCAAATATCCGTAACTATGTATGTAAGGATGTGTACATCTGTTCCTCCTAAATAAGGGCAATGTTGGATGAGCTTATGGATGTATATATAAGGAGTTGGTTTTCAAAATGAAATGCTTAGCTAGTTTTTTCTTTCTTTTTTTGCGAATTGGAGAGAGCTTTATTTGTTGAAAATTAAGGAACGTCGTCATTATATACGAGACTGCTCACCCAGTCCCAGACTGAATAAAAGAAGTACACTTTGACTCTCACAACGCTAACTCGTGCGCAAATTTATTCTGCTCTCTCCCAACTTTGCCGAAGGAAATGCTTCCCTAGTTTTCTGCTTTATTTTATTTTTGTCATTTTTTTCTCCTAAATAAGGGGATACTTAATTATACAGTGATGGCCTGTGAGTGTTATTACGATCTGAGAGAAACAAGGGATGATATGGCCTGAACAAGAAATTGGCAATCTTATATGAAGAGATGGACTGTTGATTGGTATACCAGGCTAGCTACCAGCTTCCACCTGTATCTGTTTTTTGTCCTCATCAGGAATGCTAGCTTATAGCTACTTGTTCTGATTAACAAAAAACTACAGTCTCCTAGTCTTCAACAGTTTAACTTGTATATATGATGGATAAATCAATTAACTATATTCAGTTTTAATTTGCAGATAGCATCATCTATAACTTCATCATTAAAACCTAGATCGATCACAACATGACGTTTGTTTTTAACTGAACTAATTTTTAATTTGCAGAGCCACTAAAACCAAGATCGATCACAACATGATGTTTGTTTAACTGAACTAATAAAAATTTTTGATTCCATAATAGAATCTAAGGCCACCAATTACCATCAGTGAACAAAATAAAACGGTTTCTTAATTGGCTATCCAATAACTCGAGATGAAAAAATAAAATATGTTTGCAGGGAAACTAGAAATCAACTTGTGTGCAAACATATGTCTATGAGTTTCAATCCAGTGGTGTATTCATCTTCCAGCCTTCCACATAATATTTAGGATACAGTGGAAGGACAAAAATTGGAATTTAATTAGACAGGAATCTTAGTTTAACATAGTGACCAAAAACAACATCTAGTTGATCAGTAATAACTTATTTAACAATTTTTATATTATTCTTCCAAGTGAGACTCGCAAAGATGTTCTGCTTCTCATTATTTCTAGAGATTCGTCGCTTTGGATCATTAATTTCCTTTCCTACTATTAAATTTGGTTTGCAATTAATTTTGCAAAATATTTATGCAACTTTTCTGTTTCCGTTCATTGAAATATTTTATTTATATCTGAATAGCTTCTGAAGAAAACGGACCAAAAGTGATCATTTCTCAAAGCTCAGATAATATATATCACATGACTAAACTATTTTCTAATTACGATTGGCTTGATATTTCCACAAAAATGAAATGAAAATGCTTGTCCATTGACTGTTCTTTTCATAGTAATTTTGAAATTAATATCTGTGCTGCATTACAGAAAACAATTTCGCCCACAAATGAAGTGGCATTTTGGTTGTCGATAGTATAGTCTTTTCAATCGAGTGAACATATTCTACAGCTATATACCTCCACGCCGTTTAAAACTCTTATAGCCGCAAAATCGGCCATTGAAGAATTTATAAATGTGAAGATATGGCTATTTTCTCCGACAAAAGTTTGATAAGGAACACATTTGTCCCGTGAACTTGTCCCTGTTTCATGCATTGATGCATAGTGGTATCTCATAGCCCAGAACCGTGTTCCAGCCTAGCAATGTAACCTAACCATGTCCGGATGTCCTTGGCTCCCTGCCGATCACGGTGTCACGTTAGATGACCAATCAATCTTTGCATTAGTCACCTCTCGTGCACGCTGCCATGACATTTCCTCCATGCCATCACAATGCAAGTTGGCAATCAGATTCTGAATTCTGATGAGCACAATTTTTTTGATGTGTAGTTTGATGTGTTGCCTCAATTTATCTCATTCTGCATGCATATGTTAGACTGCTATCTAAATTCATCACAATATATACAAATCAGACTTGACATATTTTAATTAATTTCACTTAAACTGCAATTTTTTTACACCTGAACCAACACACATAATAATATAACATGGTCGACAAGGATCACCAGCATCCAAACTCTTAAGAACATGTGATGCGAGTTCCCGGCAAAAGGTTCGATCCAACTTAGGGATCACAAGAATTTGTCTTTGAGCTCTCATCCTTTCTTTCCGTTAACGTTCGAAATTCCCCCTCTATATAGCCATCATCACTTTAGGGGTATCAAGCTTCTCGAGAGAAAAACTTTAGGGGTATCAAATCCTCACAGGGCAAATGTCCTCCTGTTAGATAAGAACGAGCCAATGATTTGTGACAATTCATTGGACCTCTTGTTGGAAAATGATCCCAAAAAGATCATCACTGTGCCGAATCAACTGTCCTGGGGATCACTTTATTCTCCAGTGCGGTGCAATTACACATTACTGTGTCTTTGACGGTCAATCCACAGATTATATGAACAGAATCTGAATATGCCCAAGAGATGGTGGAGATGTCGTTCTGAGAAAGTAAAAAATTCCCAAGGCATACACCCAAACACTTTCACTTTGTGTGCTCCCCACTGCCTGACTCTTCTACTCCCCAGCTACAGTTGCCAAGGGCGACAAAGAGATGACGAGCGTTGCCGGCGGCGATTCCGCTAGTCTCCTCCCCCTTCGGCGGCCGGAGAGGCATCGGAGTGGGAGGAGGACCGGGGAACCGCCGTGTGGATGCATATAGTATAGGTAGGTGTTTGTCTAGATCTAGGGTTCGCTTGCCGGCGGTGGTCGTTGGTGGAGCAAGGGTTAGTCGGGGGGAGCGTTCCTTTGCGGCTTGTCTTTCGAGGCGAAGGTGGCGGCGTCGCGGGGAATAATACTCCAACTTCTCCTCGCCCCGATGGTGCTTTACTCTGGTGACACTGGCGAGTTCGGGAGCCTTTGTACAGGAGTCCGGCCCGGAGCTTTGTCGTCTTGCAGGTGATGTTGATCCTGTCCTTTTTCTTCAAGGATGCGGGGTGTGCTGCGGGTGTTGCGGATGGTGTCTGGCTGGATCTGGCTCGTTCTTCCCTCGGCGGCGGTGGTTGTCGATGGAGAGCTCAGATCCAGGAGTTGGAGGGCTTGGGGCGTGGCCCCGGTCGATGGGCGACCGCCGACGGCTTCTTCAACTTCGACTCCTACCAAAGCCTTTGTGCGATGGGGTTTCTCCAGCTCACGGTGAGGCTCGTCTTCTTCTTCTTCGACGGTGATGGCCGGCGACGAGGAGGTCGACTGTGGCTGGTTCACGAAGGATCCAGGGGCATCGGTGTAAATTTTCTCGTTGTTAGGGTCTTTTGTGAAGTTTGGCTGGCACAGCTGCCTTTGTATCCTCTACGTACGTTTCTGTATTCGTACAACTTGGTGTATGTTTTCCTTACCTAATACAGATGCGTATTATAAAAAAAAACACTTTCACTTTCAACTGTACAAATTGTGAGACATCTACAAGATTTCGTGTATACGATTGTATGCAGATACTATAATGTATATATGCAGATATACCATATATAATTCATGATCAGATCAAGCGAAATTTGTGCAAAACAGTTATGAATCACTGAATCCATTTTTTTTTTGTAGTTCTGAAAAGCAAAAATATATTAAGCAGATGTCTAGAGTACACTTCAAGGAGAATATCACAATATATGTCTCCATAGTTCATATTTAAAATGGACACTTTATGAAAGTCTAAGCTTCAAACAGCTTCGGCGACTTCTTTTTTGTTTTTCTATTGTTGAAGGAACAAATGGTGATAGAGAATTAGGTCACCACTTTAGACAACATTGGATGGAGGAGAACCATCTTCAGACTGTGTTGTACAGCTAAGAGAGTTGCTGCAAGAGCCTTTTCTGTACTTGGGGAGTACCAGTTTCCTCTGAAAAAGTACACCAGGTTTCTGGAGGATTAACCATTGTTAATGCTATAGTCTTGCTGGAACAATCCTTAATTTTTACTAACTTAGTTGTTCTGGTAGTTATCAAGTACGATTTAACAAACCTTTTCACCTAATAAAGGTTCTGTTTTTGAATAATTATTTAAGCACCCTGAAGCTAATAAACTATCCTTCTTGATTTTGACATCATAGGCATTATCTTATTGTTCAGTGAACCAAACTTAAGAACCTAATTCTCACCTAGTTCAGATAGCTCCTCGGTGGCACAATCTTTACTCCAAATCTTCAACTTAATGCTGCCATATGGCAAGTGACAGGAACTTCACTGTTGGTTCTAAACAAGATTTATGCAGATCTTACCAAGCTGCAAACCAAAGAATCTGAAGAAAGTAGAAGGAAAAGAAAAGGCGAGCTGTTCTGTGAGGCAACTATCAGAACTAGTAGGTTTCATCAGACCTGCGCAGCCGCGCTCATCTGAAAAGAGTGTAATTCCATCACCTTAGTGAAAAAAATAGAGGACAAAGCTTGCATTGGGTCAAGAACCACTTCCATATTGAAGCCACACGAGAGATTTTGCTTTGAACCAGCAAAAAAGCTGTGCTAAGCATCGATTCCCTGCACAAAACTAGCTCTCAAGTACCATGTGCTCTTATCCTCAGAACATCTGGGTCTTATTTTCCATTCTGCTTCTTAAACAGAATTCAGCATGTATGTACAACTGATAAGTAACCAACTTAACATTAGCAGGTGCAGAATGTGGACATGGCAAGAAATGAGATTAAAAATCTACCGGTGTGCATCAAGTAATCTGCCAACATTATAAATAAATATACTGATGCTTCAAACTTTCAGTGGCCCAATATTCCTTAGACTACCATACTTTGAGTTCTATATTCTCAGACTAATAGAGACTAACATCCACATGAAAATAACTAACCAAGAACTGACCTGTCACAAGTGGAGTTGGCAAGCAAAATATTGAGACTAACTCCTAGCCTCCTACTAGCTGGACACAATTGTGACATGCCAGACAGTTGTTTCGATGACTCTGAAGGTGCAGCAGTCGCCTTCTTTTAGGTTGTTTTCGCTGCAAAACCTTTTCAAGCCTGGTCCACTTAAGTAGCCATAGTTGATGGCGTTTTTGAAGCATACAGACCAAGATCTTGTGTTGCCCACCGATGTTTTCAGTGTGATTTCACATGCTTCCAAAACACCAACCGAAGAGCAAAAGGACCCTTTCAAACTCTGCATTATTACCACAGTTTGCATAAATGCTTCAGATAGGGGGATGGCAACTTTTGCGAATAACAGAGTTTGCAAGTACCACTAATCGAATATGATGAAGAGTAGGAGTTATGATGTAGAGCATGGACTTTTGGTGTTTTTGTGTATTGTAAAAACACATTTTCCTAGCTTGAAACAAGTGTAAGATGGTAGTGGTTTTGTTGCCTTTTCTGAAAACAATAATTCTTAGTCCGAATTCAAGGGTTTCAATGAACTACCTGAACCAGTCCGTTTTGGCTAAGGTCAAGAACTATGTATTTTAAGTGTGTTTTTCATTTTTAGATCAGAATGAGGTAAATATATTGCAATGGGTCCAAACTATTAATTCAGGTCACTATAATCATTTATGCCAAGGTATTGCACAAACACTTTCCTGAATAAGGTATTCTAAAAAATCAGAATGAACTAAATTACTGTGTGTCGATGTGGCATGCGGTTTAAAACAGAAATTGAAATTTGCATGTTTATTTGTTAAACTGAGAAAATCCTCAGTACAAAGACCTGAATTGCAAAATTCAGTGGAGCAAGGAGGCTGATTTGCACTGGTTTAATTTCTCATTCGTTGACAAGTATGTTTATCAGAAAATTAAACTAAACACAGTTGCAGGAATCATAAGTGATCACAAATAGGCGCGTAAGATCAAAGCCAGTAACCCGCTTTGTGAGTGAATGACAAGGCATGGTGCAGACAAGTTTCTTCTGCGATACAGCCTTCTTAGCAGAAATTGGGGAAAGCTTTGGTTTTCCGTGATATACATCCACACGGGTACTCTCATTCCTGGTCTTCTTTTTCTTCTTGACAGGTGAAACACCAAGCTCTTTATCACCTGCACAATCAATATAATGTCACATTACCATAAGTGACAGTTCATAACTAAAGCCACTCAAGACTTGTACACTGTGCTGACTCACCTTGTTGGGGCACGGTGCTTGGACCTATCTGTTATGACCGGCGCCCATTATACAAGGCGTAGGCCCATTACTGGCCAGGGGCAGCTGGCCAGGGGGCCTAAAAGCTCATAATTATTTTATTTATTCCTATTATTATTAGAGAGATTATTATTAAAGAGAAGTATAAATACTTGTAAAGACTTTGAGATTGAATTAAGCAAAAACAGAGTTGTTTCCGGCTTCCTGAAGGGAGCCGGGATTTCCTAACCCTAGCTGCCTCCTGCTGTTGTCGCGCATGAACAGTACCGTCGCTACTGTAGCACCGCGAGAGTTCTAGGGCTGCAGTAGCAGCCGCCGCGCTCTCGCCGCCACAGCGCCCCGTCGGCGTTGAGAGTACAGACCACGTCCTCTCATCTTCCACCCCTATAACCTACGCAGTAATGCCGGTAGGGCATCAAGTCCTATCAACCTGGTATCAGAGACCTTGCCGATCATGGCCTTCTCCGCTGCCTCCACTCCGCTGCCTCCACGTCCACGCCTTCACCGGCGATCTCCGCCGCGCCGCTCTCCACCACAGCGCCTCCCGCAATTTCAGGTGTGGTGGTGACCCCGTCGCTGCCGCTGGGATCGGTGGCTGCCCCGGCCCTGGTATTCTCGCCGGAGCAGACGACGGCGGCAATCGTGGACCTCAGCCACTGCATGCGGGAGGTCTAGGAAACGCTGCGGGCGCTCCTCCAGGGACAGCTGACCGTCACGCCGCCGCTGCCCACACAGCCACCACCACCCCCTCCGCCGCCGTCATCAGCCGCATCCTACCCGGCCATCTCGTACCCCTACGGGATGCCCAGCGCGGCACTGCCCTCGCCGCCGGCCACCGTATCGCTGCCGTCGATATATGTTCCGATTCAACAGATTCGTTTTCCACCGTCGCCGTCGCAGATTCCGGCCTGGGCGCTCAGTTCCACGACAGAGCCAATCTACTCCACGACAACACCGCGGGCGTCCATACCGCCGGCGCTGACGACGGGCGCTGTCGTCGCTCACGGTGGGCCGTTCGCAGCAGGCACCCTCTATGGAGGTGTCGATGGCACGCTCCTCCATGGCAGCAACCTCCTACCGCACTCCATTGCCTCTCCAACCATCGACAGCTTCCCTGCATGTGCTAATCAAGGCGGCGAGCAGGGGGCTGATCATGGGCGCCACCCCCCGAAGTTCTACAAGCTGGAGTTCTCGACGTACGATGGCTCCGAGGACCCCCTGAACTGGCTCAATCACTGTGAGCAGTTTTTCAGGGGCCAGCGCACACCGGCCTCCGACCGCACCTGGCTGGCTTCCTACCATCTCAAGAGGACAGCGCAGACATGGTACTACGCCCTCGAGCAAGACGAGGGCATGCCTCCTTGGGATCGCTTTGTGGAGTTGTGCTGTCTCCGCTTCGGGCCGCCTGTCCGTGGTACCAGATTGGCCGAGCTGGGGCGGCTACCTTTCCACTCCACCGTCCAGGAGTTCTCTGACCGCTTCCAGGAGGTGTTGTGCCATGCGCGTGACATCTCCACAAAGCAGAAGGCCGAACTCTACGTTGGCGGCCTCCCGGAGCACATTCGGGTAGATGTGGAGATGCGGGATCCACCCAACCTTCAGACCGCCATGTATTTGGCCCGGGCATTCGAGCGTCGCGCGGTGGACATGCCTCCAGCGCCTCTCTAGCAGGGCGCCCGACCTCCTCAGCGGCCTGCTTTTCCCCCGCGCGTGCCAGGAGTGGGTGCTCCTCCACCTGGAGCCCCTGTCCCCCTAGTGGGCGGACCAGCAGCGGCGAACGGGGCACCCCCGGTGCGTTAGTTCTGCCGCCTCACGCCGGCCGAGCAACTGGAGCGGCGTCGATAAGGGCTTTGCTTCAACTGTGATGAGCCCTACGTCCACGACCATGTGTGCCCACGACTCTTCTACCTCAAGTCGGACGACTACATCGACGACAGGCTGGGGGATGCCGCGGCGATGGATAACGTTGCCAACCTCGAGGCTTTGGGCGTCGAGGAGCCTGCAGCCGCTAATGCTCTCGTGGTCTCTCTACACGCACTTGCAGGGATCCGCACAGACAATACGATGCTACTTCCGGTGATGGTTAAAGGGGAGCGGCTGTTGGCGCTCCTCGACACCGGCTCCACGCACAACTTCCTCCATAGCGCGATGATGCGCCGCCTAGGGCTCGCCCTGACGGGCGGTGAGCAGCTCCGTGTCACCGTGGCCAACGGCGACCGGCTACCTTGCAAGGGCATTGCTCGCCACGTGCCCATCCACATCGGCTCGAAGTCTTTTTCCATCACGTGCGTCGGATTGGACTTGGGCTGCTTCGACTTCATCCTCGGCGTCGACTACCTACGGACCTTGGGTCCCATCTTGTGGGATTTCGAGGCCATGACACTGTCCTTCTGGCGCGAGGGTAGACGCGTCCTTTGGCAGGGCGTGCGCAGCCACGACGCGATGGTCCCACAGCAGCACCTCGCTGCACTCTCCGTCGACGCCCAGCAGCCGCTGATGGACTTGCTGCTGCTGCAGTAGAGCGCCGTCGTTGACGAGCCCATAGGGCTCCCACCGGTGCGCCCGTACGACCACCGCATCCACCTGCTGCCCGACACCGCTCCGGTCGCGGTGCGCCTGTACCGCTACCCCTAGCTACAGAAGGACGAGCTGGAATGACAGTGTGCAGCCAGGCTCGTCCAGGGCATCATCTGGCCGAGCACCTCTCCGTTCTCTGCACCCGTCTTGCTGGTACGAAAGGCAGACAAGTCTTGGCACTTTTGCATCGACTACCGCGCCCTCAATGCCAAGACTTCCAAGGACAAGTTCCCAATTCCGGTGGTGGATGAGCTGCTTGACGAGCTCCATGGCGCTCGCTTCTTCACCAAGCTCGATCTGCGCTCCGGGTATCATTAGGTGCGGATGCATCCCGACGACGTCGACAAGACTGCCTTCCGCACGCATCACGGCCACTACGAGTTCCTGGTGATGCCGTTTGGGCTCTCCAACGCCCCAGCAACTTTCCAGGCCTTGATGAACAATGTGCTCCGACCCTACCTACGGAGGTTCGTGCTGGTATTTTTCGACGATATTTTGATATACAGCTCTTCGTGGGCTGAGCACCTGCAACACGTCAACATCGTCCTCAATGCGCTGCGTGCACATCATCTTCACCTGAAGCGCTCCAAGTGCTCATTTGGGGCGACATCGGTGGCCTATCTAGGCCATGTGATCTCCGAGGGTGGCGTCACCATGGACGCCGACAAGGTCGTCGCTGTTGTGGCATGGCCGACGCCACGCTCCGCCCGGGGCCTCCACGGTTTCTTGGGCCTCGCGGGCTACTACCGGAAGTTCATTCGGGACTTCGGCCTCATCGCAGCACCGCTCACGCGTCTCTTACGGCGAGACGCATTTGCATGGGACGACGACACAGCAGCAGCATTCGAAGGCGCTCAAGAGCGCCTTGACCACAGGGCCCGTTCTCCAGATGCCAAACTTCGCCACGACCTTTGTCATCGACTATGACGCGTCGGGTGTGGGGTTCGGCGCTGTCCTACATCAGGGCGCGGGACCCGTCGCCTACTTCAGCAAGCCCTTTGTGGCCCGGCACTTGAAGCTGGCAGCGTATGAGAGGGAGCTGATCGGCCTAGTGCAGGCAGTGCGCCATTGGCGTCCATACTTGTGGGGGTGCCATTTTATGGTTCGTACTGACCACTACAGTCTCAAATTTTTGCTTGATCAGCGCCTATCCACCGTTCCGCAGCACCAATGGATCAGCAAGCTCTTCAGCTTCGACTTCTCTGTGGAGTACCGCCCGGGGCGTCTCAACACCGTGGAGGACGCTCTGTCTCGCCGGGATGCAGAGGAGGGGGCCACGACCACCATGGAGGGGGCGACTGTGGCTGTTCATGCCCTATTCGGGCCAACCTTCGCCCTCCTGGATGACATCAGGCGGGCAACAGCGACCGCGCCCAATGGCCAGCAGCTCCGGGCCGGCGAGCTCTCGGAGCCGTGGCACCTCGACGACAGGCTCCTTCTCCATGGGTCCCGCATCTTTGTACCGGACCATGGGGACCTGCGCCACCAGGTGCTCCTCCTGGCGCACTCGGCTGGCCACGAGGGAGTCCAGAAGACCCTCCATCGCCTCCGCGCTGATTTCTACATTCCACGGGATCGCGTGTTGGTTCAAGATTGGGTGCGTTCTTGCACCACCTGCCAGAAGAACAAGACGGAGACGTTGCAACCGGCGGGGATGCTGTAGCCCCTCGAGGTGTCGTCCCAAGTGTGGGTCGACATCTCGATGGACTTCATCGAAGGGCTGCCCAAGGTCAGTGGCAAGTCCGTCATTCTCACCGTGGTGGATCGCTTCTCCAAGTACGCACACTTCATCGCGCTCGGCCACCCCTACACCGCCACGACCGTCGCCCGGTTCTTCTTCGACGGCATTGTCTGCCTTCATGGGTTCCCGCTGTCCATTGTCAGTGACCGGGATCCCGTGTTTATCGGGCACGTGTGGCGGGATCTCTTCTGGATGGCCGGCGTTAAACTCCGCATGAGTACGGCATTCCACCCGCAGACGGATGGCCAATCTGAGGTGGTCAACAAGGTCATCGCCATGTACTTGCGCTGTGTGACGTGCGATCGCCCGCGTGGATGGGTGGACTGGCTCTCGTGGGCGGAGTATTGCTATAATACCTCCTTCCACACCGCCCTGCGCGCCACTCCCTTCGAGGTCGTCTACGGTCGGCCTCCTCCGCCAATGTTGCCCTACACACCAGGGACGACGCGCACGGAAGCTACTGATGCTCTTCTACGATCCCGGGATGAGGTCCTGGCAGAGGTTCGCCAACGTCTTTTGCAGGCCCAGCAGCTGTCCAAGAGGTATTATGATGCAGGACATCACGATGTGGAGTTCCAAGTGGGTGATTGGGTCTAGCTGCGGTTGCTGCACCGCACGGCGCAGTCCCTCGAGCCGGGCGCCAAAGGCAAGCTCGGTCCCCGCTACGCAGGGCCCTTCCGTGTCCTGGAACGCATCGGCCGGGTGGCGTACCGTCTGCAGCTGCCGGAGGGTGCTCGTTTACATGATGTCTTCCATGTGGGCTTGCTCAAGCGCCACAAAGGGGACTCGCCAGCAGCGCTGGGCGTCCTTGAGCCGACCCTGGACGGTCGGCTGCTGCCAGCTCCTGCCAAGGCGCTCTGGGCTCAGCAACGCCGGGGTGCCTGGCACGTACTCATTCAGTGGCGCGGCTTCTCCGAGGAGGATGCAACATGGGAGTCTGTCGACGAGTTCCGCATCCTCTACCCCGACTTCCAGCTCGAGGACGAGCTGTTTACGCAAGCGGGGAGAGATGTTATGACCGGCGCCCATTATACAAGGCGTAGGCCCATTACTGGCTAGGGGCAGCCGGCCAGGGGGGGGCCTAGGGGCTTAAAAGCCCATAGTTATTTTATTTATTCCTATTATTATTAGAGAGATTATTATTAGAGAGAAGTATAAATACTTATAAAGACTTTGAGATTGGATTAAGCAGAAACATAGTTGTTTCCGGCTTCCTGAAGGGAGACGGGATTTCCTAACCCTAGCCGCCTCCGGCTGTTGTCGCGTGTGAACAGTGCCGTCGCTACTGTTGCACCGCGAGAGTTCTAGGGCTGCAGCAGCAGCCGCCGCGCTCTCGCCGCCACGGCCCCTCGCCGGCGTCGAGAGTACAGACTACGTCCTCCCCTCTTCCATCCCTATAACCTACGCAGTAACGCCGGTAGGGCATCAAGTCCTATCACTATCAAGTCATCAGTCATGTCTGCAGCTGCTGCTCCATACTCCTTTGAGTACCCGTTCTGCAGGAACGCCTCAACTGTGAACACCATGTTATCTTCATACCGGAACAGAAGGATGTTCCTTTCAGAGAGATTGTGAGTGGTTAGAAACTGCGCCCAGCCATCTCCAAGTAGCACCCCCGACTGACCGCGGTCTAGTTCAACATGCCAGAGCTTGCCGAGAGGGCTGAAAACCATGGCCTTCTGCGTGCTTGAACAACTTCCAGTCAGGTGTTCTTGCACGAATTTGTCATGAATTTTCTGAAAGAATGGGCAAACAAAAGAAACAGTGGCCAATGTGGCACAAATAGCTACTCCCTCCGTTCCTTAATATAAGCCATATAGTTTTTAGCACCAATATTAACGCACGGTTTGGGGAAGGATGTGAGACCGAGGAAAAAAAGGAAAATCAGGCCATCTTCTCTCTCCCAATCAGATTGCTTCCTAAATCTAAGGGATTGGTTGGGGCATGTGCTATGTACGGTGGAAATGTTTCCAAACTAATCGGCGTGGGAGCTGATACATACCTATATTTTGGATTTTTTTAGAAATCTATATGGCTTATATTAAGGAACGGAGGGAGTACATTAGAACGGTGAATGTTGTTTTTATCTTTAATGGCATATGCCCCCATGTGTATCAACATTAGATACGTACACATGGAGATGCATGTGGTCTCAATGGCAAATTTTCCAGGTTCCATTAGAACATTATAAACTACACATGTGGTAGCATGCTAGTTGGTGTATGTATTTAGTGAATAGAGATTAGAGAGGTGCGTGAGAGCTTGGTCACCATCTTTTCCAGGTCTTCCGTGTGAAGCACTCTCATGAACCGGGGCCTGTTCTTGCCTGCTGTCACACCTGTGCAGCCATGCGAAAGAATCGTTGAAACAATCAGCAAGAGTTTGCCGATTTGAATATATATAAGCATGTCCGGTGATGTTCACCAGCGTGAGGCGTGCAGAACCGCGCGAGGCAGCCGGCCGCGTCGAACGCCCTAACCGTGGCCACCCCGCGCCGCTCCAAGCCTGAACACCACGCTCCACCCGGCGCCGATCCCGTGCGCGGCTGCGAACTCGGCCCAGGCACCGCCGAGCTGCCACGACGACCCCCCGCCACCTCCATCCGCACGGCGCAGCTCCGCGCGCCAGACCTTACCGAGCGGGCTCACCAGCAGCACCACCACCGCCCTGCCATCCCCCATGGCCATGCCCTCCTCGCCGCCGAGCTGCGCCGCGAACTGGCCCAGGATGCGCTGCATGGATCAGGCACGCAGCAACTTAGTAGCGGCAATGTAGCACGATGCGTGTGAAAGAAACGAGGAGCCACCTCGTGAAGGTGTAGCGGCTCATTACCAGGTGATGGAGGGAGGACGGCGACAGCAGCGCCGCCGCGTACTTGCGCCGCGCGCGGTGGACGGAGGACGACATGCTCGCTCGGACGGCTCGGTGGACCGTGGAGGCGTGGACCGTGGACGGATACGATGCGGCGTGAGTGCGCGCAGGCTGCAGGAAGAAAAGGAGACGGGCGGCGACGCTTGGAGTCCCCGAGGCGGCGAGGCCCCGACGAGGGCACCGAGGCTACAGATTCATTCATAAAACAACCCGAATCTCATATCGGAATGCCGGAGCAAGAGGACGCGGAGAGCTGCTAGCACAGTGGCACAACACAGGTAACCTCTTTTCTCTGCTCCTTGTTGATCGGATAAATATACAATAGTTTTTCTTCCGTTGCAACGCACGGACATGTTTTACTAATATATTAAAAATATTAATATTTATGTTACATAATTAGTATCATTGGAAAGATATTTGAATCTAGTTTTTTAATAAATTTATTTAGAGATACAAATATTACACGTATTTTCTATAAATCGAGTTAAATTTATGGCACGCACACCAACGATGACAGTTATTTAGGGACTGAGGGAGTACTCGCCAAATTATCTAAACACTTCATATATTTCCTAATGCATAGTTTCTTGAAAATAATTTTTTGTCTAATCGTGTCTTCTCTATATGATTTACCTATCACATCTCTTTGTATCAGTTCCAAGCAAATAAGAATATGTTTTTTATGCGGCTCAGATATGCTAAAACAACACAAACATTAACGGGCTAAAATGCCAATGCGAATGCACAATAGCTCACCATCTTGGATTGTACGCTCTATGTTATAATGCTTTTTCAGCCCTGTTTATTTCCTTTGGCAAAACTTTTGCCCAACACTTTTAACCCATGTTTTGGAAAAATAGATCTAAACAGGTGGAGCAAAAAAGAGCAAATCCAGAAATGCTAAACATTTGCCATTTGCTACCCAAGAGGTCCAAAACTGGGCTAAAACGCTCGGCACGAGCTGGAAGCCCACTACCCCCGCACCCACCCACCCCGCTCGGTACCCTTATCCATTCTCCCGCACCCACCCCCCGCCGCTCTCGCTCTCTCCCTCCACGCAAACCCTAGCTCCGCTCGCCCGTCGCAGCCCAGATCCAGCTTCTCCTCCCCGACGCCCAGATCTAGCTTCTCCTCCCCGACGCCCAGATCTAGCTTCTTCTCTCCGTCGCCAGATCTAGATCCACGCGGCGCAGATGGACGAATACAATGGCGACGGCGACAGCGACCGCACCATGGACTTCTTATCGCAGCCTGATCCGTATTCCCCCACCGACGGCTACGAAATCTTCCCTGACGCGGCGAATCCTTTTCTTGGCTCAAGCAGCATCTATGCTCCTTGGTTGGGCATGGAGCAACTCGACCTCAACTCTCAGGGGCGAAGGGTGGCCTGTAATGGCGGCCTATTAGGGCATCCTCGCTCTGGCTCTGAAGATGGAGGCATTGGTAGCAGCATGGGCCCTCCTCTCGTTCGCGTCCGCAGCGGCAGTCATAGCCTCGGCTTACGCGCGGCTCACAGTGGCGGTGGAGGAGGTGCCATGTGAAAGGTCCTAATAGCTAGAGGGAGTGAATAGCCTATAAAAATTTCTACAACAACACTAAACAAAATGGTTAGACAATTATGAGGCAAAGCAAATGTTACGCTAGCCTACTAAAATGCAAGCCACCTACCACAATTTTAGTCTCTATGATCTCTAGGCACACAAAGGCTATGTCACTACACTAAGTTAGTGAACTCTCAATGACTAACTAAAAAAACTCACTAACCACTAGATACGAAACAAGCTAGCTCTCAAAACTAATTACACTAAAGAACTTAGCTACACTATGAATGTAAATACACAAGTGGTTGAGATGTTTATACCGCCGTGTAGAGAGGTGTGCCAATCACAAGATAAAGCTAATCAATTACAATAGAGTCTCGGTGACAAGAGGTGACTGAAAGGTCCTATTGGCTAGAGGGGGGATAGCCTATTAAAAATTTCTACAACAACACTAAGACAACTAATTAGTCAATAAGATAGCGAAGCGAATTTTGTGCTAGCACTATACTTGAGGTTGCAAGCAACCAAACCAATTCTATTTTGTATAGTCTCTATCCACACAATGGCTATGTCACTACACTAAGTTAGTGTGCTCTCAAAAGCTAACTAAAGAGCCACACTAACCAAACTAACAAGCTCTCACGACTAGCTACACTAAGGAGATTGACAACTAGTTTACGGTAATATAAAGAGATAGAGCAAGATGGTTATACCGCCGAGTCGAGGAATGAACCAATCAATCACAAGAATGAATACCAATGAAGACCAATCATCTTGGAATCAAATGATGACACAAAGATTTTTTATCGAGGTTCACTTGCTTGACGGCATGTTAGTCCTCGTTGTGGCGATTCAATCACTTGGAGGTTCACGCGCTAATTGGCATCACACGCCAAACCCTTAATAGGGTGCCGCACAACCAACACAAGGTGAGGATCACACAAGCCATGAGCAATCCACTAGAATACCTTTTGGCTCTCCGTTGGGGAAAGGTCAAGAACCCCTCACAATCACCACAATCGGAGCCGGAGACAAGCACCTTCCTCCGCTCGACGATCCTCGCTGCACTAAGCCATCTAGGTGATGGCAACCACCAAGAGTAACAAGCGAAATCCACAGGGAAACACGAACACCAAGTGCCTCTAGATGCAAACACTCAAGCAATGCACTTGGATTCACTCCCAATCTCACAAAGATGATGAATCAATGATGGAGATGAGTGGGAGGGCTTTGGCTAAGCTCACATGGTTGCTATGTCAATGCAAATGGCCAAGAGCTTGAGCTAGAGCCAGTCAAATGATATTTATAGACATTCCCAAACAATAGAGTCGTTGGCTCACACCGGACAGAACACTCCCAGTGTTCGATCAATTATTGCGCTGAAAACCCGAGATTTACTAGTTCACATCGGACGCGTCCGGTGTGGCGACCGGACGCGTTCAGTCGGTCTCTGCAATCCTATATCGGGCTATATCACTTTGACCTGAGGCTAAACAGTAACTCGTTAGCATTCGGTCACTCCACTGAGCCAGAGTCCAATCACTTTCACTTAATCGCTCACCTCGGGTCTAAATATCTGACGCGTCCGGTAGCCACACCGGACGCGTCCGGTCACTCTGTGACCAGCGCGACTAACTCCTTTTCAACTATATCTTCTTTACCCTTGCTCAAATGTGCCAACCACCAAGTGTATCACCTTGTGCACATGTGTTAGCATATTTTCACAAATGTTTTCAAGGATGTTAGCACTCCACTAGATCCTAAATGCATATGCAATGAGTTAGAGCATCTAGTGGCACTTTGATAACCGCATTTCAATACGAGTTTCACCCCTCTTAATAGTACGGCTATCGATACTAAATGTGATCACACTCACTAAGTGTCTCGATCACCAAAACAAAAAAGCTCCTATCAAGTTTCACCTTTGCCTTGAGCTTTTTGTTTTTGTTTTACCTTTTCCAAGTCCAAGCATTTGATCATCACCATGCCATCACCATCATCATGTCATGACCTTCATTTGCTTAATGACTTGGAGTAGTGCTACCTATCTCATAATCACATTGATAAACTAGGTTAGCACTTAGGATTTCATCAATTCACCAAAACCAAACTCAGGCTTTCAATCTTCCCCTATTTGGTAATTGATGACAACCCTTACCAAAGATATGAATTGAAATTTAATTGAAGCTATGTTGCTTGCCCAAGCATATTTACCATGTGGAAAAGGATATGGACAAGTTTCATGAACCCCAAATGGTAGCAATTGCTGCCCCTACATATGTGCTAAGAGTTTGGATTGTAGCTTGCACATATGCTTAGATAGGAAATATGGAAGACAATGTCTACCAAATGATGCTAAGGTATAAGAGATGGACCTTTGAAGCGTGATACCAATCGGAGTGCACCAATATTTCATCCTTAGCACCATTAGTAACTAGACATACACAAAAACTAGAATACCCCGTGAGATCAACATTAGAAGTGAGGGTCTAGTTTTCATAATGTGAGCATGAATCTAGTTACTTAACCTATGCATGCTAGTTTTTCATTTTATCATTCAAACCTACAACTAGCATACACCACACAAGTATGGATATTGACATTTAAAACTTGTGCCATGCAAGCAAACATATAAAATGCCCATTCAAATGCATCCACCAAGTTTATGATCTTGCTCCCCCTACTTGTGTGCTCAAAATTTTAATTAATCCCTTTCTTTGTCATATGTCTCCTCCTATGTCAATTTTCACTATTTCTCCCCCTATCACTTATATCTTTGTTTTTCTCCCCCTTGTTGTCTTTTCACTATCTTTGTACACTATTTCTCCCCCTTTGTCATCAATGACCACAAAGGATTAAATGATAGATAGGTTAGGATTATCAATGTCAATCAATGGGGTGAGGATCATTTTCCCAAATTTGGTTCAATCTAGAATACTTGTCAAAGATATTTAACTCGGTTTGATCCAAGTGAAAGCATCTAGGCCCCTTTGTTGGGTTTCGGTGATTAATGACAATACAAGATTACTATGACTAACGTGTGTTTTGCAGAGGCAATTAAGTTAGGTCATGGTAATGGAGATCATTGGGCAATCAAGGTGGTCATGCCCCTACGATGGAAATCGTTTTGGTTTTCAAAGGATAGACGATAAGGTTAAGGATGACTAGTTCTAAGTGTCGATTGGAGTTGGAGTGACACTTAGAGCAGTTTAGGACTTTGTTTTTTCCTTTGGCCGTACTATTAAGGGGGGTATGGACGGGTAGCTTGACCTAGATGAGTCTAGTGAGTTAGGTGTGGTGCACACTTGTTAAAACTAGCACTAGGTAGCTCCACAACAGCCCTATGATCCTATGGAGCAAACTTCATTCACATATGTTCGAGAGTTGGAAGTGAATGGAGGATCAAATGCTGACCGGACGCTGGCTCCGGTGCGACCAGACGCTAGCCGTAGGGTCCAGTCAGTATATTTGATCAAGGAGATTATGTTCGGTGCGACCGGACGCTAGAGTGGTCAAGTGACCGGACACTGAGAGACAACGTCCGATCGACTCCAGTAAGGTTCCAGAGAAGGAAATCTGCGATCGGACGCGTCCGGTCAGTACTGACCGGACCCTAGGGGTTCAGCGTCCGGTCGAGTACAGTAAGCATCCAGTGATGGTTTAATGCGACTAGACGTGTCCGGTCAGTGGTGATCGGACGCTGCCAGTGTTCGGTCAACACTTAATCACTGGTGTGCGGGTTGAACTGACCGGAGCGTCCGGTCAACATGACCGGAGTGTCCGGTCACCCCGCAGTGGCTCATAACGGTTCGTTTTTTAGGCTGCCTTATAAATAGAAGCTCCACTCATGTGTGGAGTGACTTTGCTCATTCCAACAGCTGAGAAACACGTTTGTGAGTGCCAAGAAGAGCAAGGTCCTAGTGAGGTGATTGAGATTTGAGAATCCAAGAGAGTAGCCTCATTAGTGAATCAAGAGTAGCAAAGTGTGCATCCACCGTTCTCATTAGGCTTCGCGTGGTCAAGTGAGAGTTCGTGCTTGTTAGTCTTGGTGATCGCCATCACCTAGACGGCTTGGTGGTGATTGGGAGCTTGGTGATCACCCGGCGGAGCTTGTGGGTGACCCAACTCAAGTTATGAGCGGTTTTGGGTGATTCGCCGTGATGGAGTGTCGAAGAATCAACCCGTAGAGAGCACTTGATCCTTGCGCGGATCAAGGGGGAGCTACACCCTTGCGCGGGTGCTCCAACGAGGACTAGTGGGGAGTGGCGACTCTTCGATACCTCGGCAAAACATCGCCGCGTTCCTATCTCCATTTACTTTGAGCAATTACTTTGAGCATTTACTTTGAGCAATTCAATACTTGTTTTTACATTCATAGAATTGCCATGCTAGAGTAAGTTTGGTACATAGGTTGCAAGTCCATTGTGCGTTAGATTGATAGAAACACTTTTCTAGGCACAAAGGGGTTAATTGGGCTAACCGTAGGATTTAATTATTGCAAGAAAATTTAGAATTAGCCCAATTTACCCCCTCCCTCTTGGGCATCTTGATCCTTTCACCAAGGACAAGCTTCTCCACACCTCCAAATAAGGGTTATCTTGTACCATGTTGAGTTAAACACTTAGAGCTCATTTTCTAGATCAAACACTAGGTTTACAAGCCCACAAACGTGTCATATGCTATCACTAGATCAAGTTAAGCATAGAAGCAATAGTGGTACCATACAATCATCAAATTCATTTGATTTTCATTAATGAGTCTATTAATTGTGAATGATGTCTAGATGCACTAAACATGTCCTTAGCAAGGATGTATGCCATGCCAATCAACTTTTACCTTGGATTGCTCGAAGGGGAGGCATGTTATATAAGTGGGGGTGCATCAACACATATTTGAGAAATCCAATATGTTCAACTTATTTCTTAGCTTGCAAAACCTTTTCTCATCCAATAGCTTGGTGAATATATCGGCAAGTTGATCTTCGGTGCCTACACTCTCAATGCAAATGCCCCCTTTTTGTTGGTGATCTCTTATGAAATGGTGGCGGACATTAATGTTCTTTATTCTTGTATGTTGAACCAGATTGTTGGTTAACTTGATTGCACTCTCATTGTCGCATAGCAATGGCACTCTCTTAAACTTGATTCCAAAGTCACTCAAAATGGACTTCATCCAAAGTATTTGTGCACAACAACTACCGGCAGATATGTATTCGGCTTCGGCGGTTGATAATGCAACACTATTTTGCTTCTTTGATGACCTTGAGACAAGTGATCTTTCCAACAATTGACATGTGCCCAAGGTGCTCTTCCTTTCAACCTTACATCCCGCATAATCCGAGTCGAAGTATCCAACTAGCTCAAATTTTGCTCCTTTGGGATACCACAAACCAACATTTTGTGTATGCTTCAAATACCTCAATATTCTCTTTGTAGCTTTCAAATGACTTTCTCTTGGCGAGGCTTGAAATCTTGCACACATGCATACACTAAACATGACATCCAGCCTTGATGCGGTCACATAGAGTAGGCTTCCAATCATAGACCGATACAATTTTTGATCCACCATGTTGCCACTTGTATCACTATCCAAGTTGTCATTTATTCCCATTGGTGTACTAATGGCTTTGCTATCACTCATGCCAAACTTCTTGATCATGTCCTTGATATACTTGCCTTGACTCACAAATGTACCATTCTTCAATTGCTTGATTTGAAGACCAAGGAAGTAACTTAACTCTCTAATCATGGACATCTCAAACTCATTAGCCATCATCTTTTCAAATTCTTCACAAAAGTCTTGATTGGTTGATCCAAATATGATGTCATCAACATAGATTTACAACACAAATAAATCTTTTCCAATCTTCTTGATGAAAAGAGTGGTGTCAACCTTACCCATCATGAACCCTTTAGAGAGTAGGAAGTCCCTCAATCTCTCATACCATGCTCTAGGTGCTTGCTTCAAGCCATACAATGCCTTCTTCAACTTGTACACAAGGTCGGGCTTCTCGTCATCTTCAAAACTAGGAGGTTGCTCAACATATACTTCTTTATTTATGTAACCATTGAGAAATGCACTCTTGACATCCATTTGATAGAGTTTGATGTTGTGGGCATAAGCATAGGCTAGCAAGATTCTAATTGCTTCCAATCTAACAACCGGGACATATGTTTCTCCAAAGTCAAGACCTTCAATTTGTGTATAGCCTTGTGCTGCCAATCTTGCTTTGTTCCTTACTACTATCCTATCTTGATCTTGCTTGTTTCTAAAGACCCATTTGGTTCCAATCACATTGTGTCCCTTTGGTCTCTCTACTAATTCTCATACTTGATTTCTTGTGAAGTTATTCAATTCTTCATGCATAACATTCACCCAATCAACATCCTTCAATGCTTCGTCTATCTTCTTTGGTTCAATGGATGACATAAATGAGAAATGCTCACAAAATGAAGCCAATCTTGATCTAGTTTGCACACCTCTTGAAATATCAATAATGATAGTGTCCAATGGATGATCCCTTACAATATTGGTTGGTTGGAGTATAGGAACTTGATTGCTTGCACTTGCTTGATCATTGGGTTGAGATGATGCACTAGTCACTTGATCTTGTTCATTATCATGAGAGCCACTTGTACTAGCTTACTTTATATCATCTTCCAAATTTATGTGAGTGAGCACTTGCACTTGACCATCTTCATCATCATTCACTTGCCTAGGCCTCAATTCACCAACATCCATGTTCTTCATGGCATTTGAAAGTTGAATGCCTCTATCATCTTCCAAGTTCTCATTTTTTTCTTGTGAACCCTTAGTTTTATCAAATTCAACATCATGAACTTCCTCAAGAGTACCACTATCTAAATTCCAAACTCTATATGCTTTGCTAGTAGTTGAGTATCCAAGTAGGAATCCTTTATCACATTTCTTGTCAAACTTGTCCAATCTAGTGCCTTTCTTCAAGATATAGCATTTGCAACCAAAGACCCGAAAATATGCAATGTTGGGCTTTCTACCATTCAAGAGCTCATATGGTGTCTTCTCTTTCAATGGGTGACAATAGAGGCGGTTGCTACAATAGCAAGCCGTGTTGATAGCTTCGGCCTTAAAAGATTGACTCACATTGTACTCACTAAGCATAGACCTTGCCATATCAATGAGTGTTCTATTCTTCCTCTCAACAAGGCCATTTGATTATGGGGTGTACTTGGCCGAGAATTGATGTCTAATTCCAAATTCATCACACAACTCATCAATTCTAGTGTTCTTGAACTCACTACCATTATCACTTCTAACTCTCTTGATGGTTGTTTCAAACTCATTGTGAATGCCTTTGACAAATGATTTGAATGTTGCAAACACATCACTTTTGTCCACTAGAAAGAATACCCAAGTGTATCTAGTATAATCATCTACTATCACAAAGCCATATTTGTTACCACTGATACTAGTGTATTGTGTTGGCCCAAATAAATCCATGTGCAATAGCTCAAATGCTTTACTAGTGCTCATCATGCTTTTCTTAGGATGGGTGTTTCCAACATGTTTGCCGGCTTGACAAGAGCTACCAAACTTATCCTTTTCAAACACAATATCTTTCAAACCTCTAACCAAGTCATGCTTAACCAATCTATTCAATGGTTTCATTCTAACATGACCAAACCATCTATGCCATAACCAACCCATGCTAGACTTAGTGAACAAACATGTAGATAGTTGAGCTTCACTAGCATTAAAATCAACCAAGTATAGTTTCTCATATCTAAAGCCTTTGAAGATTAAGTTAGATCCATCTACACTTATGATCTCTACATCATCTACCCCAAATATGCATTTGAATCCAAGATCACACAATTGAGCCATGGATAGCAAATTGAAGTTCAAGCTCTCTACAAGCAACAGATTGGAAATGCTCATATCATTGGATATTGCAATCTTACCAAGCTCTTTGACCTTGCCTTTGTCATTTTCACCAAATGTGATACTATCATAACCATCATTGCAATTGGTGTTGATTGAGTTGAACATTCTTGCATCACCGGTCATATGTTGAGTGCACCCACTATCAAGAATCCAATGCCTTCCTCCGGCTTTATAATTGACCTACAAAAGAAGATCAATTGTTTTTAGGTACCCAAACTTGTTTGGGTCCTTGAAGGTTAGTCACTAAGCTCTTTGGTACCCATCCATGGTGTACCAATAAACTTAGCCTTCACACCATTTGTACCCTTAGTAAGCACATAGAAAGAATTAATCTTAATTGAGGACACATTAGCATTTTTGCTCTTGTTCTTGCACTCATGCTCTTTATGACCAACTTGCTTGCAACTAGTGCAAAACCGATCGTTGTTCTTCACAAAACTAGTCTTGGGAGGAGCAAAGGCCGCCTTGCCTTTCTTGGGGGTATAGCCCAATCCCTCTTTGTAGAGAGAAGCTCTTTGGCTACCTAAGCACATAAGCAAGCGGTCCTCACCACCATAGGCCTTAGCCAAGGTGCGAGTGAGCTCATTGACCTCCTTCTTGAGGGTCTCATTCTCAACCATTAGTGAGGCATAATAAGTGAAACCATCACTACTAGATGAGGTAGAAGTAGAAGTGCTACAAGAAGGGTTAGTGGGAGCAACATTGATAGGCATATATAATGATTCATCAATTAAATCACAAGTTAAGCCTACATTACATGTCTCAACATGCTTCTTCTCATTTCGTTCATTAAGCAAAGAGGAATGAGCTTTTTCAAGCTTCTTGTCAGCCTTGCCAAGCTTCTCATGGGCTTCCTCTAGCCTCTCATGAGACGCATTGAGCTCATAAAATACTTGCTTAAGGGGTTTTATTTCCTTATGCAAGCTTTTGCATTCCCTTCTCTTAATGTCAAAGTGTTCTTTAACATTATCTAGCATGTCAAGTAGTTCATCCTTAGTTGGTTCATCATCGTCACTATCACTTTCATTTTCATTTTTATTATCATGTTCCTCATTACTTTCATCATCATAAGTTTGTACCTTAGTGGCCTTAGTCATGAAGCATGATGGAGTGTTGAAGAGAGAAGGCTTCTCATTGATAGCAATACTTGCAAGTGCCTTCTTCTTGGTGGTCTTGTCATCATCACTATCATCATCATCACTTGAGGAAGCATCACTATCCCAAGTGACCACATATGAACCACCCTTTTTCTTCTTCTTGAAAATCATCTTGTTCTTCTTCTCTTTCTTTTCCTTCTTGTCCTTCTTCTTGTTCTTCTTGTCATCATCATTGTCACTATTGTATGGGCATTGAGCAACAAGATGATCTTTGCTTCCGCAATTGAAGCACCTTCATGACTCTTCCTTGTACTTGGATGAAGACTTCCTTCCTCTAGCATGGTAGCCCTTCTTCATCATGAACTTGCCAAATCTCTTAACAAAGAGAGCCATCTTCTCATCATCCATCTCATCAAAGCTCAAGTCTTCATCTTCACTTGATGATTCTTGCTTTGCCTTGCCCTTGGATGATGTGGTCTTGAATGCCACACTCTTCTTCTTGTCATTCTTCTTGTCATCTTTCTTCTCCCTCTTTTCTTCCTTTTCATCATCATCTCTATAAGCATCATCGGTCATGATATCTCCCAAGATTTAGTTTGGTGTCATTGTGTCGAAACCGGTCCTCACTAACAAGGTGACCAACATGCCAAATCTTGCGGGTAAGCATTTCAAGAACTTATAAGAGAAGTCCACTATACTTGGGGTTGCAAGCCACCTACCAAATTCTATTTTGTATAGTCTCTATCCACACAATGGCTATGTCACTACACTAAGTTAGTGGGCTCTCAAAAGCTAACTAAAGAGCCACACTAACCAAACTAACAAGCTCTCACAACTAGCTACACTAAAGAGCTTGATAACTAGTTTGTGGTAATGTAAAGAGATAGAGCAAGATGGTTATACCGCCGAGTCGAGGAATGAACCAATCAATCACAAGAATGAATACCAATGAAGACCAATTATCTTGGAATCAAATGATGACACAAAGATTTTTAACCGAGGTTCACTTGCTTGCCGGCAAGCTAGTCCTCGTTGTGGTGATTCACTCACTTGGAGGTTCATGCGCTAATTGGCATCACACGCCAAACCCTCAATAGGGTGCCACACAACCAACACAAGATGAGGATCACACAAGCCACGAGCAATTTACTAGAGTACCTTTTGGCTCTCCGCCGGGGAAAGGTCAAGAACCCCTCACAATCACCACGATCGGAGCCGGAGATAATCACCAACCTCCGCTCGACGATCCTCGCTGCTCCAAGCCGTCTAGGTGGTGGCAACCACCAAGAGTAACAAGTGAATCCCGCAGCAAAACACGAACACCAAGTGCCTCTGGATGCAAACACTCAAGCAATGCACTTGGATTCACTCCTAATCTCACAAAGATGATGAATCAATGATGGAGATGAGTGGGAAGGCTTTGGCTAAGCTCACAAGGTTGCTATGTCAATGCAAATGGCCAAGAGCATGAGCAAGAGCCAGCCAAACGATATTTATAGATATCCCCAAACAATAGAGAAGTTGGCTCAATTATTGGGCTGACTGTAGGACGACCGGACGCGCACGTCATGTGCACCGGACGCGTTCGGTGTGGCGACTGGACGCGTTTGGTCACTGTGTCCGGTCACTGCTTGGCAGCCACGTGTCCCTTTCAAACAAAGTAGCCGTTGCTGCCCAACTGCGATCGGACGTGTCTGGTGTGGCGACCGGACGCAGAAGGGGCAGCATCCGGTCGAGTCCAGAGAGCTCCTAGAGCCGCTCAACTGTGACTGGACGCATCTGGTCACACTAGGCCGGACATAGGAGACGCAGCGTCTGGTCGAGCCAGAGAGCTCCCAGAGCCGCTCTAGGCCGACCGGACGCGTCCGATCAATTGTTGTGCTGAAAACCTGAGACTTGCTATTTCACACCAGATGCGTCCGGTGTGGCGACTAGACGTGTCCGGTCGGTCTCTGCAATCCTGTATTGGGCTATATCACTTTGACCTGACGCTGAACAGTAACTCGTCAGCATCCGGTCACTCCACTAAGCCAGAGTCCGATCACTTTTACTTAGTCGCTCACCTCGGGTCCAAATATCGGACGCATCCGGTAGCCACACCGGACGCGTCCGATCACTCTGTGACCAGTGCGACTAACTCCTTTTCAACTCTATCTTCTTTACCCTTGCTCAAATGTGCCAACCACCAAGTGTATCACCTTGTGCACATGTGTTAGCAAATTTTCACAAATGTTTTCAAGGGTGTTAGCACTCCACTAGATCCTAAATGCATATGCAATGAGTTAGAGCATCTAGCGGCACTTTGATAACCGCATTTCGATATGAGTTTCACCCTCTTAATAGTATGGCTATCGATCCTAAATGTGATCACACTCACTAAGTGTCTCGATCATCAAAACGAAAAAGCTCCTAAGGTTTATACCTTTGCCTTGAGCCTTTTGTTTTTCTTTCTCCTTTTTCCAAGTCCAAGCATTTGATCATCACCATTGCATCACCATCATCATGTCATGACCTTCATTTGCTTAATCACTTGGAGTAGTGCTACCTATCAAATAATCACTTTGATATACTAGGTTAGCACTTAGGGTTTCATCAATTCACCAAAACCAAACTAGAGCTTTCAGTGACACAATGATTTTTCACTGAGGTTCACTTGCTTGTCGGCAAGCTACTCCCCGTTGTGGTGATACACTCACTTAGAGGTTCACGCGCTAATTGGCATCACACGCCAAACCCTCAATAGGGTGCCGCACAACCAACACAAGGTGAGGATCACATAAGGCACGAGCAATCCACTAGAGTACCTTTTGGCTCTCCACTGGGGAAAGGTCAAGAACCCCTCACAATCACCACGATCGAAGACAGAGACAAGCACCTTCCTCCGCTTGATGATCCTCGCTGCACTAAGCCATCTAGGTGGCGGCAACCACCAAGAGTAACAAGTGAAATCTGTAGCAAAACACGAATACCAAGTGCCTCTAGATGCAATCACTCAAGCAATGCACTTGGATTCACTCCCAATCTCACAAAGATGATAAATCTATGATGGAGATGAGTGGGAGGGCTTTGGCTAAGCTCACAAGGTTGCTATGTCAATGCAAATGACCAAGAGAGTGAGCTTGAGCCGGCCATGGGGCTTACATAGAAGTCCTCACGAAATAGGGCCATTGGGCTCTCACTGTAGCCCAACTCGGGGCGACCAGACACACCACTTTCAGCGTCTGGTCGTAGATCCGCTGCCACGTGTTCTTGCCTTTGAAAGATGACCGCCCGATCCCATCGGTCACAAATTCCTGCGCGATTGAGTTAGTGATGACCAGACTCACCAGCGAATGACCTGACTCGCCCACGCTGCGTCAGATCAGTTCAACACCGCGCGCCTCTAACTAATGACCGGACACACGGGTGCTCACGACTACACGACATCAGTTCATTTCCAAAGAGGTTCCAGAGCACCCAAACAGTGATCAGACGCGTTCGATGCACCTCGATCGGACATAGGTCAACATCCGGTGCAACACCCTAAGCTACTACGTCCGGTCACTTTGTGGCCTGAGTCCGGTCACTATAAAACAGTGAAAACTAACTCCTCCACTTCACCTACTTCTCCACCCTTGCTCAAATGTGCCAACCACCAAGTGTATCACCTTGTGCACGTGTGTTAGCATATTTTCATAAGCATTTTCAAAGGTGTTAGCAATCCACTAGATCTAAATACATATGCAATGAGTTAGAACATCTAGTGGCACTTTGATAACCGCATTTCGATACGAGTTTCACCCCTCTTAATAGTACGGCTATCGATCCTAAATGTGATCACACTCGCTAAGTGTCTAGATCACCAAACTAAAAAGCTCCTATCAAATTTCACCTTTGCCTTGAGCTTTTTGTTTTTCTCTTTCTTCTTTTTCATGTCCAAGCACTTGATCATCACCATGGTCACACCATTATCATGATATTCATCATTGCTCCACCACTTCAAATAGTGCCACCTATCTCATGGTCACTTAGATAAATTAGGTTAGCACTTAGGGTTTCATCAATTCACCAAAACCAAACTAGAGCTTTCACCATGGCCGGTTGTGCCATGTCGTCATCCTCCGGTGGTGGCCGTGGCCCTCCCTTGCCTCCTATCAACGCCGACGTTCGTGGCATGCGTGGATCTATCTCCTTAGTGCCTGCCGGATCGAGGAGCCATGGTGGACGTCGAGGAGCCGCGACGAGTGCTGTTGCAGAAGACAACTTCAATATCAACCCCCAGGATGCCGCTGTAGACAATGAGATCAAAGAGATCTATCCACCAAACGCTCAAGGCCCGGTACATTCTCAAACCCTAAAAAATATGTTTGTTGTTTGATTTTGTCATGTTCATACTGTATGTACGTATTCTTGTTATGCATGGATTAGGCTAGAACAAACAAGGTAAATTGGTCAGAACCAAATAACAAATTATTATGTAATTTATGGGTTGACCTAATTAACAAGGGTAACTGCATCAAAGGAACCATGACGAAGATAGGGTATAGGGAGGTTCACTAAGGTATCATGCAGCAACCGGTTTGGTCCATGACATTAAGCAGTTCTCCAACAGGATTAGGCAACTAAAGGGACTATGGCAATTCATAAGAAGATTGCAGAATGACACTGGCTTAGGCCATAGAGATGATGGCACTATTGATGCCACTGATGAATGGTGGGAAGCCAACACTAAGGTACTTGCCAAACTGCTTGTTTGTTGTTTGATAACTAGTTAGTTGATCACTTGCTCACTATGATAAGTTGTGCAGGGCCACTCAGAATGGAAGAAATGCAAGTGCGGGTGTCCAGAGTACTTGGATGAATTGTGACAAATGTTCCATGGTGTAGTTGTTGATGGCTCAACCTCATTTGTTGCCGGAGAAAGTGTCACTATGGATGAGGAAGAGGAGGATGCACCTGACGACCTTGATGTGCAGACTCCAGTTAGCAACAGTAGCCACAAGAGAGCAAGCAGCACAAGCACTACTGGCTCTAGTCCACGCAAGAAGAGCCTAGCAATTAGGGCCATAAACAAGTACATGACCGACAACGCTAAGATTCAAGCTGAGAGGAATGAGTACTTGAAGCAACATTTGAGTGTGAAGCAACAGAAGAAGGAAGCCAACCGTGAAAAGATTAGGCTAGTGCAGCAGTTGGCTAAAGAGTGCAGGGTATCTGAGACAAACCCAGCGTGGTTTGCTGTACAAAGGATCTGCAATGAAGTAAATAGTATGGAGTTCTTCATTGGAATGTCTTCAGCAGAAGGAAGGCTGGCTTTCATTCAGCACTATGCCAGGGTCAACAACCTGATCTAGATCCTGTTATCTTAATTTCAGTCTGTCATTTGAACTTAGCCTGTCATTTGAACTATGTCTGTCATTGCACTAAGTATGTCATTTGAACTATGTCATTTGAACTGTCTGTCATTGCACTAAGTGTGTTATTTGAACTATGTTTTTTCTGTTATGAATGTGATGGTGTACTGTGTGATGACTTTTGAATTATGATTGTGATGTGAGCCTGTTTGTCATTTCAATTGGAATATATAATTGAGTTTGTGATGCATTTATGTGCCAGGATGGTAGTTCAGTAAGGATGGGGACAATTCAGATGAGTCAAGTGATGAGAAAATCTTCATACTTCTTGTTGAGGATGATGACAAAGAATTTTTGGATGGCATGCTTTTGTTTGCTGATCACTATGACAAATATTGCAATAGGGCTAAGAGAAGGAAACCACTTGTAACTGAATTGCAATGGGTAGAGAGGACTCTAGGAGATAGAAACAGATGCTACAACATGTTTAGAATGAGCCCAACTATGTTTCATCGACTTCATGATATGTTTGTAGTCATAAGGCCTCAAATCAAGTACAAAGAGTACCTTTGTGGAGGCTTTAGGCATGTTTCTCTGGATGCTGGGAGCACCACAGTTAGTTAGGCAAGTGGAGGATACATTTGAGAGGTCACTAGGCACAGTTCACAACAACTTTGAGAAAGTTTTGCAATGTGTGGTTAAGCTAGCTGTAGACACAATTAAGCCAGTTGACCCAGAATTTAGAACAATTTATCCTAGATTGAGGAATCCTAGGTTCCATCCCTTCTTCAACAATTGTATAGGAGCACTAGATGGCACTCATATACCATGTGTGGTGCCAACTGATAAGGTGGTTCAGTACATGTGCCGCAAGGGCATGACAACACAGAATGTGCTGGCTGTTTATGACTTCGACATGAGGTTTACATTTGTTCTTGTTGGATGGCCTGGTTCTGTACATGACATGAGAGTGTTCACTGATGCTATGACCAAGTACGGCGACATGTTTCCACATCCACCAACAGGTAAACAACTTCCAATGTTTCAATTGCAGCTTCTAGTCAAACTAGTTGAAACTTACAAAAATGTTCCGTTGTGTAGGAAAATATTACCTGGTGGACTCTGGCTACCCAAACCGTTCAAGTTATCTTGCACCATACAAGGGAACCAAGTACCATCTGCCGGAGTATCGAGAAGGCCCGGAGCCACAAGGTAAAAAATAGTTCTTCAACTTCGCTCATTCGTCTCTTAGAAATGTCATCGAGAGGTTATTTGAAGTTCTGAAAATAAAGTGGATGATTCTGTTGCATATGCCAAGTTATGCACCTCATAAGCAAAGCCAAATAATCGTAGCATGCAGGGCACTCCATAACTTCATTCGAACGAGTGGAATAGTGGATAGGGACTTTGATCGTTGTGATCGTGATGAGAATTATGTTCCACCTGAGGCATCGACCTCTCAACCACGTGCTCGTCAGCAGCCGGCAAGGGATGATTCTGCGTACATGAATGGTTTCCATGACCAAATGCCATTAGTTTGTTAAATAGATCATGACAATTTGTATTGTGTACTTGAATTGTAACGCGTGTGATTGATTTCTATGATTGAGGACAATTGAATTGTGTACTTAAACTATTGAATAATTGTGTAATAAAGTGTAATATTTGATTGTTTGGAAACGGCATGGCAAGAATGGCGCGCCTTAGCCCGGCGAGCAGCAGCATCGGCGTTCAGCAGCTCGGCGAGCAGCACCACCGGCGTGCAACAGCTAGGCGTCCAGCAGCAACAAGCTCAGCACGCATGGCTGTGCATGACTGACAATTAATGAAGCAAATCAGTCATTAAATAAGGGCAAATCAGTCTTCTTTTGATATAGTGCTAAACATTTGCAATGAATCTAAACACCTCAGGCTAAAGTCTGAATGGCTAAAGATTAACAGCAAATGATTAGTGGCAAATCTTTTGCCATGGCAAATGCATCTAAACAGTTCCTCAGTATGACAAGCATAGCGCAGCAAACATGCCAACAAAGCAGAATGTACAATGCCAAAAGAACAGGGGTCAGTGTTCAGTGCTCTGGCAATAAGAAACTATATCCTGAAAGAACCAGTGGAATGTCTGGACGTTGATGAATAGCAAACAAAATAAGTAGCACTCCAAGGAATGAGAATAGCTAATTTTAGTCTTGCTGAGATGGTGAGGAAGCCAAACAGCAGCCACAACGGAAAAGAAAGTGAGCAAATTGGATCGCAACATGAGTATACGACACAGACCCTCCAAGGCTTTCCCAAGTGTTAGCTACAGTGTTTTACTCACAAACTGAATACAGTTAGTCTAAGCAATGGTGAAAATACAGATTAATTCAGAGCTAAGATCAACCCTAGCATGTATCACAGACTATCCAACGAAACATCAGAACTAGCATCTTAGAGAATAACACGAACAACTCTCCGCCTTAATGTACATTGCAGAACTGATCCGATGAGTAAATACTAGGAACTTTGCAGAACTGATCCGATGAGTAAATACTAGGAACTTTGAAGGTTGCCTTGTTGTGGCCATAACCCTTGCACCTGCTGCAGCACACTGCCCCCTTGATTGCAATGTGAGGATCAGTGGGCTTCTCTTTTGGCCAGCCAAGCTAAGATCAACCCTAGCATGTATCACACACTATCAAAAGAAACATCAGCACTAACATTGCAGAGAATAACATGAACAACCCTCCACCTTAATGTACATTGCACAACTGATTCGATGAGTAAATACTATGTGCTGATAGGAACTTTGCAGGTTGCCTTGTTGTGGCCATACCCCTTGCACCTGCTGCAGCGCACTGCCCTCTTGATTGCAATGCGAGGATCAGCAGGCTTCTCTTTTGGCCGGCCAACCCGACGCCGGGTTCGCAGTGGGCATGGGTATGTTACTGGGCTCTGAGCTGGGTCAATTAATGTAGGCGGCACAACAACATCAGGTATGGGATTTATTGACAAGGAATAGGTCAAGCGGTAGCATCCTGTTGTGAAGTACTTCACACAGTAGTCATATGCATATTGCCCGGTGCGGTCCAATACGGCAATCGCATGCATGCACGGCAGCCCAGAAATATGCCACCTTTGGCAGGTGCATTCCCATGTGTCAAGGTTGACAACATTAACTGAGTCATCACAGACCTTAAACACGTTGCCATTTTCATCGTTTTCTGCTGGAAGGACATTGAGGGTGTGGGCTTTGTTCACCTCTTCCTGAAGTTTCTGATTGGCTGCCGGTGTTAATACCTCAGTCCATGCATTGGAAGATTCCCTGCGTGTGTACATCATCTCCATCAGCTTGCACCTTATCATGTCAACCAATTGCACAACTGAAAGCTCATATCTCGTGGGAATCCACTCAGACACAGTGCCAAAAATATTACAAGAATACTGCCCATGACGTGATCCCTTAAAAAAAGCATCTGACCACTGCTCAGGTTTGATCTCCAAGAGCCAATCAGCAAGCTTGTCAGATTCACTTTTGATGAACTCAATATACTGATTGAACTCATCAGCTGTGCATGAATATATGGCCTTCTTAAGATGCTCAACCATGGAATCTTTTAGTTCCTCAGTCCATGCATCATCCAGTTGCGTCTTAAATTCTTCAATAAGAGACTCCACACAGTAGCCATGATGACTCTCTTGGAAAACCGAAGATACTACATCCCAAAGTCCATGTTCTCCATTCGATATGAATGTGATGGTCCGAGATGTCCCAAGTGAAGATTTTAGTTGCTCGAGAAACCAATGCCAATTTTCACGCGACTCATCATCCACAACACCAAAAGCAACTGGGAACACATCACCTTCACCATCAACTGAAGCAGCAGCCAGTAGCTTCCAATGCTTATTGGGCTTTGCAGTTATCGCTTCAAGAAAAAGTAGCGGCCTGCACCCATGCTCAAAACCATGGAGCGACGCATGGAATGCAACAAAGAAACGAAACTTTGAATCTTCCAAGGCCACTACAGTTGCAACACTTCCAGGGTTTGTCTCTACAATCCTTTCACAAAACCAAGGCAGCTGACTGCATGCCTCTTCGTGTGTACTATAAAGTTCCTTCTGAGCAATTGATCTTCCACGCCAAGCCTGTGAATAGTTCAGGCATAGTCCATACTCTCGTTGAAGATCATTTGCAATCTCTCTTGGTCTGTAGTTTGGACTATCACGCAACTTTTCTTTTATGACACTAGCAACCCATCGTTGAGAAGCCAACCGATTACTTTTGACTGTTTCTGATTCACAGGTGTGGCTTTCAGATATTTTCTTGATCATAAATTCTTTCTTTGCAGGGGACTTAGAAGCATGTATTCGCCATGGGCAACCTTCACCAGTACACTCAGCAGTCACACGAGATGAATCGTTCTTGATAAATCTATAATGGAACCTATGTGCAATGGCATACTTATGCAAGGCATCACGGAAATCCTTAGGTCCTTCAAACACTTGGCCAACTCCTGTTATCACATTCTTCCAACTTGCACAAACCTTTTGTCTCTTAGACCCATCCTGAGTTGTTGGGGCAATGGCAAAGGCATCTGTGGGAGTGGCCGAGACAGCAAGAATGCTCTTTGACCTGAAAAAATTGCCTCATGTCATTCTGCAATTTACTAATGCGGCCACAAGAAATTAGGACAGTAGACAAGTACCTGTTGTCAGCTTTCTTCATGACATAAATGTATGTTGAATCTGACTCTGCATGGAATTCAACCATGCGTCGTAGGTCCTTGTCATTGGAAATAGAGATCAAAGTTTTATCATTCTTTGGAAGGAAATACTTGAATGCAAACTGGTCAAGCTTCAGATTGTTAAGTGTCGACGATATCTCTTGCTTAAATGCGCTAAAAGTCCAGTCACTTTGGACATGCATAGCATGTGCCTCTCCACCAGAATATGACATGTGTCCATCTTCATCGGTGGTGAATTCTCCACCTATTTGAAGAACAGCTAATATTTGTCCCTTCGCCATAAGTGTCTCCTTCCTACAAAGAGAGAACAAGTTCAAGAATTACGCTACTAGCTGATTTCTTTTAGACACTCCATGTGCGTAGGTAACAAACATCTCCAATGATTAAACGCAATGTTTAATAACAACCTAAACATCAGGAGTTCAGCTTCGCAAATAGTTGTAGAAATATAGGATTTAATGCGCAAACAGAAGGTACTGCTCCTATGTAAATGACTAGATGTCTAGGGCATGATTGGTTTCCTGCACAGTGGTCCGACCAGGCTGGTTGGATGCAGCATGCAGGAGGTAGATGTTTGGTTGGCCGGACGTCCATGTGGGCCAGGATTTGTGGGTGCAAATCGGCCCGAGAAATGAAATCGGATTTTGTTTCTGGCGAGCCTAGCTCACGCAGTGCACGTCACGCGTCCACTGCTCTCTTGGCGCATGCACGGAGCGAGTAGGGAGAGACCACCCAATCAAGTTCTGCGATGAGATGGTATGGACGGTAACGTAAGCCAAACAAGGTGCTCCTACATGCAGAGACCCACCAATCAAGTGCGATGAGTTGGTATGGATGGTAACGTAAGCCAAACAAGGTGCTCCTACATGCTGAGATCGGCGAGAGCCTAGCTGCTACATGCCAGCCTGGTTACCTATAAACCAGAACCAATCACGCCCTAGTGAGCGGAACGAATGGCAAAACTACTAATTGGTTACCTCTTCCACAATCAAACTTGAAATTAACTGGTGTGGGAATACTAGCAATATTCTGATTCATGTGCATTTTAAACATATCAATCCAGGATGAAATACTAAAAACACATACAATGTCCATGTGAAGAAGTGAACTTGCTGCTCCTTTTCTCAATCACAGAGAGGAGGCGTTCAGTGTACCATGATACATTACTTTGAGAAAGCAAGCAGCCTATAAGCGAGCACAGAAAAACCTAATCCTTCGTTCTGGTTTTCAGCAGAGTACGGATCCGTGTGGCCGACTCGGATTAATCAAGCCGAATTCAAGGAGAGAAGCCATGAACCAACCCCAGTAAGCACTTGACTCCCAAAGAGCAGGCGCTTCGATTACCTGGGCCGCGGCCGGATCTGCGGGTCGAGGGCGCGTGGATCCTACCCGCCGGTGTCGGCGGCGCGAGGGGAGGACTCCCGGCAGCGGAAGCGGAGGTGGGCGCCAAGCGGAGGCTCAACGACGACGAGACGGCGCTCGACGCGCGCGAGCAGTGGGGCGTGGCCGGCGACGGGGCTCCCGGTTTCGGCCGCCGCTGGTCTGGCTCGGGGATAAGGCGGTCGCATGCCCGAGACCCGAGTGCGGCTTCCGATCTAGGGCTCGGGTGCTGGGCCCCGCACGTCAGAAGCAGTCCGCAGTTCCGCACTCCGCAGGGCTGGCTGCACGCAACGTAATCGGAATTCCCCATAATCGTGCCTTATACAGGGCCGGTCGGTTTCGTGCGTCCGTGGAGGTCGTACGCACGGCCCACCGCATGTGATGGGTCGGCCTCCGTGCTGCTCGCGTGGAGAGGTCCGTAGGCAGCCGAAGCACTCACCCAACCCACGGAAATTTCCGGTCTGACCGGCAGGGTGTCTTCCGCCGACCATCGATTGGGCTGAGAACGTGGAGCGTCGGCCCATACGGGAGCCAGCGGCCCACACGGGACAGCAGACATTAGCATCAATCTCCGTCCAGGTAGGTCGGTGAGCGCGGCGGTATATCTATCCCCAATAATAAAAAGCTATATTTTTTTTTCTGTCCGTATTTTTCTGTCTGCTTCGTATTCGTATCTATTCAGTGTCCGGCAGGCAGCAGTCTGTGTTTTTTTTTCTGGTTGGGCTACGCTACGCTATGGGCTGGGCTGAAGCCCGTGACCTAGCCGCACAGCAGCCCTTTTCTTTCTTTTTTGTTTTCTTTTATTTTATTAAACTATATGAGAATTCTAAAATCATAGAAAATCACAGAATACTCACAAAAATAACAAACCAGTTTTGTTACACTCCTATTAACTAGGATATACAGTAAACATATAATATCATATGTTTTAGTATAGGTTTTTTGTCGTATCTATATATCTATGCTTTTATGTTTTTGTTTTTCACGTGGTTCTGTTTTTTATTTCCATCCATCTTTTTTTGTTTTTCTATTTTTGTGTTCATATTTTTCCTTTTTTTTTGGTCCCGTCAACTGTTTTTTCGTGCTTTTTGTTTCTTTTTTTCACCCAAAGTTTTCGCCCGCTCCAAGTTTTTTCTTGGTTTTTGTGTTTTCTTTCTAAGTGCCTCTCATTTTGATTTCTTACTTACGCTTCTATATCTAAAACTAAACCACTAGGTCGTATTTATTGTTTTAAACGATTATCTCCTATTTTAAAATAAGATTTTCCCCCACTAATTTGTTGCATCCATTATATCCTTTGCTCTCCTTTGCTCGAGTTATATTCATGTGTCCGCTTCCTAATCCATGTGTTTGTCACCGGTTTCGTCTTCGTGTCGGTCGCAGAGGTAGCTTTGTTCTACTCCCTCTCCCAGGTCCTAACCCATTGCACCTCTAGAATCTCATTAGCACGTGCACAATGGATTGTCGTAGAACTATGGCCCTATAAGAATTGGAGCCCCTTAGAGGGTGCAGAAGAACGATAACGATGAGGCAAGGCAGATGACACCTTGAAATTATGAGGACCTGTTGTTGGGAAGACCGATAGTGGAGCTGTCGACTGACCATCCAACTACTGCTAGCTAAGGCTGACCTCCACCAACTATTGTGTCGTCGGGTGCACCGATGGCACAATTAGGTCTCTCATGCACGTCGCTCTTCTCGGTCGTTCAAGGCACTGTAAGGATTGTGTGCTCGCTCAATCGCGACCGTTAGGCCATGCCTGTGCCGCCCCACGTCCGCTTAACCACCACCAGAGCCATGCCCACAAGCCACCATCGTGTGGTTACGCAATGCTAGCCCATGTCTTCTCGATGGCCGGTGCACCGCTGTCATAGGTTGCCTAGCCGTGCGCGGTGACACTAGGCACGCATGCTACCGTGGCTACTGTGCCGACACACAGCTCCACCATGCAGCCACGCTCATGCCACCGACAATGCAATAAATTGTTCTCCCGTTGCAATGCATAGGCATTTTGCTAATATAGAAAAAAATGTTGGAAATAATATTTCCTAGTGCTTAATTAGCAGGTTAATAACATCACTAGCAGTTGCCATTGCTAGAGGGGCATGTCCCTTGGAAGATCCTTTATATATATATATATATATATATATATATATATATATATATATATATATATATGTCCATATGCTGCAACAGGAAAAAATAATACCATGGTAATTTAGTTTTGAATGTGTGGTGTACCGTGACTCTGAGCAAGAAATTTGCAACATTCTATTTGTACCTAGATCTATCTTCACAGTGCATGAACATTAAATATATTTCAAGTGTTGACATGAAATCAAAACAACATGCTCATTACAACTATCGGTTCAAGCAAATCTTTGATGCATTCAAGACATAACTAATATACAAAACAAATGGATCGTGTATGTGTTGTACAGGTGAAGAGATGAATGAGTACTGCAGATTGAATTTTGCGCATGGCTGTCCACTTAGAGAAAACATTTCTATACTAAGTGTAGCATGTAATGAATCTATTGTCATGGTTTCTTAGGGCATGTTTGGTACAGAGCTGCCTGGCACACGCAGCACTCCCAGTCTTTGGATCTTAGATGCCTAGGCCAAGTGTGCTGCCTGGCGTGAGTTGCCTGGCCTAGGCTCTCATCCAACGAGCCCCTTGGTATCATCATAAAGACATTGCCGACCCAACAAGCACCATCAGTAAAATAGTCATTTGTATCTCTGTGCTGGGAGTACCATACTGCATATAAGCTATTGTTGGTATTTCTTATGCTCAAGTAGAGAATGATAATTAATGAAAGATCTTAATGTTCACCGCAACTTAGCCCCAAATAAATAGTGTACATGGGTAATCAAATATTGAATAGGAAGGGTGATGAAGCAAGTGCAAGTAACTCAAGGATAACTTAGTAAGGTATAGCTAGGTGGGAGAACAATGAGAGAGTACAAGGTTCCTATGATTCACCTTCGCTAATACATCTCTCAAATGGCTTTTGGGCTTTCATCAGCTGTTTATCTTCGTTGAACAGACGGTCTTCTCAGATAATGGTATAATGGCATTCGGATTTCAGAAATATTGGCTTTCGCATTGGGGTTCTGTCAAATGCGAAGTCACTAAAAATTATTAGAGTATGTCAGTCATTGCTCTTCGGTCCAGCAATCACCAGTGACCTTCACCAACCATCAGACTTCATCAGCCATCAGACCTCATCAACAATCAGACTCCATCAACCATCGACCTTCGGCAGCCACCAAACCTTTGAACCCTCTAACGCTAACATTTTTTTATCTTTTTTGCGGGTTGTATTGTTTAATTTTTCTTTTTTAGTTTTTTATAATATGCATCAACCAAATTTTATTTGAGCTAACCTTCGTAGGAAACTAATCCTCTTAATAGTGAATATTTATACCTACGTAGATTCTTGAATTGTAGCCCTTGCTAGCCACCACAAGTTATAACAACCCTCTCAACTGAGAGCATTACTACCTATGTGCGGAGTTTTATCTTTTGCACAAGCACAACTATCACTTTTTGCAGGGTGCATGATATGTTACCCTTTTTAAATATCCTCATGCAAATGCATACATTTGCATCATCACATACATACATTATGTAAATGCATTGCACTGCGTGGCCCAAGCCACCTAGAAAAAGTCCCACAAATGGGCACCAGGTCACGAAGCTAAGCTTTGGCGTTACCCTCGCATATTATAAAAATGATTAACCATCTTATGCAAAAGTAGAAAGACAGTGCATTTTTGAGTGTCGAAAAACTTGCCAGCAAGTTGATATTTGACGAAGCTACAATGCTCAACCTAAGTCCCTAGAAAATGCACCCTATCAACTCAGGTGCATTTTCATGTGACTTCTCCATCCTTAGCAAAAGGAACTCGACCGAAACATTTGGCGTCTACACCAACACCGCCTTCATCAAGCCCTTCGGCGCGAGGGGCTTCGTCGACACTTTCGACAACTACACCAACATCGCCTTAGCCAAATACTTTTGCAGGACAACCTTTGCCAAAACCTTTGGCAAACCAAAATCAGTCGCCTCCGCCAACACATCAGCACGAGGGGGCTTCGTCAATAGCCACAACAAACCACAACGACACGCCTCTACCAACACTTCTGTTGGAGGGGCTTCACCAACATCTTCATCAAACCTCTACGACTCGCCTCCACCAACACTATGGCAAGAGAGACTTCTCCATCATCTTTAGCCACTACAACAGCTCGAGAGCATTTGTCGACACCTTCGACATCAATGCCTACATTGACTTGCCACCATCGCCAAGCTCGAGGGCTACATCAACTCCATTGGCTCCAATGTCTACTACACCTTTGAAAGGTCCTAAATGGCTAGAGGGGGTGAATATTAATAGCCTATAAAAATTCACTATAAAATCACTAGAGCAAATGGTTAGAACACTAAATTACAAAAAGCAATTTTGCTCTAACTCTAAAAGGGTTGCAAGCAACCTACACCGACAATTCTAGTTGCTATGACCACTAATTACACAATTTGCTATGTCACTACTTGGCAACACTAATGAGCTAGCTAACCAACTAGTTTACCAACTAAGCTAAGCTACACTAGCTACTCAACTATCTCTACACTAGATATATCTAGGAATGTAAATACAAGAGGTAGAGAGGGATATACCACACATGGCAAGAGAAGATCAATCACAATATGAATATCAAATGAACATCGAGAGATATCCAACGAGACAAGAGAGACACGATTTTTCTCCCGAGGTTCACGTGCTTGCCGGCACGCTAGTCTCCGTTATGTCGACCACACACTTGTTGGTTCGTGAGCTAATTGGCACCACGCCAAGCCCTTCACTAGGGCTCCACAAGAACCTACCCGAAGTGAGGGTAACTCAATGACACGAGCAATTTACTAGAGTACCTTTTGGCTCTCCATCGAGGAAAGGTCAAGAACCCCTTACAACCATGATTGGGATGGCCACGAACAATCTCCACCTCGTGCCAATCACCAACAGCTGCTCCAAGCCGTCTAGGTGGTGGCAACCACCAAGATTAATAAGAAAAATGTAGCCCCAATGATCCCCAAGTGCCACTAGATGCAATCACTCAAGCAAATGCACATTTTGGATCACTCCCAATCTCACTATGATGATGAATCAGTGGAGGAGATGAGTGGGAGAGGTTTGGCTTAGCTCACAAGCAAGTATGGATGATCAAAATGTCCAAGAGGGTGAGTTAGAGCCGGCCAATAAGTATTTATAGAGCCCCCAAACAAATAGGGTTGTTATACCCCTTCACTGGGCTCACTCCGTGATGACTGGACGCGCCTCTTAGTGGTGACCGGATTGCTGCCAATGGAGTTGATGTAGCCCTCACATTCGAAGAGGGCTACTTGATCCATTGACCGGACGCGCCTGAAGACTGACCGGACTCGGTGCCACACAGGGTCTAGTCGAGGCCAAATTTACAAAGAGAGCATCCAGAGCACAAAAATCATGACTAGACGTGTCCGATCGGCCCTGACCAGACTTGCCTCAGAGTCTGGTCCTCTCTGCTCATTTGCCTCACGCCATGTCACACTAACCAGACCCGTGAACAGTTCCACGGTCTAGTCTAGCCATTCTCCTTCACCAGAGTCTGATCAAAGACTTCGAGCTGCACCCTCTCTAGATTGAGTGACCGGATGCCGTAGTCAGCAACCGGACACACCCCCACGCAGAGTCTAGTCCTACTACAGCTAAGCCCAAGGGCTAGGGTTTAGCACCGAACTCACCATGCCTGAGTCCGATCAACCCGAAGTAAGAGTCTAGTCACTGCTATCTTATCCTTTTCATCTCTAAACACTTCACCCTTGTGCATGTGTGCGAACTCCAAGTATTCCAACACATGTGTACGTGAGTTAGCAACAATCCAAGTCAATTCCCAAGGGCATTAGGCTAGCACACTAGGTCCTAATGAAAATACATGAACAACAACACCTAGTGGCACTTTGCTTAGCTACGATTTTCCCCTCTTCATAGTATGGTTATTTATCTTAAATGCACTCACACCCTCTATGGTGTCTTAAGTGCCAAAACAAAAACCTATTTAATATCTTTGCCTTGATCTCCATAGGATTTTTGTTTTTTCTCTTTCTTCTTTTTCAAGTTGAAGCTTGATCACCATTATCTCATATCCATCTAAACCTCCATGGACTTCATCACCATGCTCCATCACTTGGTATGTACCAACCTATCTTGCATAACACTTATGACAAAGGTTAGTACATAGGTTTCATCAATTAGCCAGAACCAAACTAGGGCTTTCAACCTTCGCTGACCACTTTGACTCTAGGGGCTCATCGACAACTTTGGTCTAAACTCCTACTTCCACTTCTGCGTCTACATTGACTACACCAAGCGCAACTGAGGATTCGGTCATGAGCACCGAACAAGAGGGGCTAGGGGAACATACCGGAGGGCCAGCTGCTCCGGAGGGAAAGCTTTTTGCCGATGCTGGTTTTAAAATACATCAAAAGCGAAGGTCTTGGAGATGAAGACATATGAAGGTCCTAGAGGCGAAGGCCTATGCGTCAAGAAGATACCAGAGGTGAAGGCCTCAGAGATAAAGACCTATGCATCGACGAGGTCATGGAGATGAAGACATGCACGCCGAGCGAAGGCGATGAACTATGTCACAGAAGCGGTAGAAGGAACCAAAGCACAAAGATGAAGTCATTAGGAAGAACAACACCAAGCCCCTTAGAGCTAGAAGCTCTGAAGACAACACTTGTATAGGCTAGAGTCGTGTGTGTGCTCTTTTCTCTATGCCCTTTTTCCAAAAAGGTTTTTTGGATGGAGTTTTTAGTGAGTCATGCATGTGTAGGTTGCAAAGGGCGATCCTCGCAATCAAGGTTCAAGTTGTATTGTGTCTCTTCTTATATGAGCATCTACTAGGTCATGTAGTTGAGAGGCTACTGTTAGGGGAGGCCCATATGATGTATGGGCCAACTCCCCCTTGAAGAGGCCTAATAGGGGCTAGTGAAGTGGCTTGTGAGATCCGCCCCACTGAAAGGCCGCTTGTAAATTGTCGTTGCTTTATATATAGTGCCAATAGCATAAGGGCAAGGGGGCCTCTCCCTTCCCACTCTCATTTGCAAACCCTAATGTGCCCTAGCTTTCATCGAGCTCTCCTCTCTCTACCTACCCCTAACTCATTCGGAACCCAAAGTTCTAACATAGGTGGAATAGATATCCTTAAATTTTTATAAAGATGGAGACTTCACTAAGCCTACTGCTACAACCTCAATATTTTTCATAGAATAGTAACTACTCTTGTTAATAATTTCCCTGCTATTATTTAATGTTGAGATTGGCTAATATATAGGGATCTAGAGTGTGCTTAATAAAATATAGGAGTTACCTAATAGTCTTAACCATACTACCACGTAAGGCTTCTTTCAAAACATATCCCCACATCCTATAAGGACATTTTTGTTTCTTCTCAATGTATAAGGAGATGTTATTCTCCTTAGTTTCTATATAAGGACAATGTCTTGCTAACTTGGTCAATTCGTATGAACAAAGGATTGTGGTGAAGTATAACTTTTCTCGAACAGTGGTGAAGTAACCTCTAATGCTTTTCGATGATGTCTTTTTTCACTTTATGTAGCATTAGCATATTTCCTCTACTTGATAGGGCACATATATATTTCACTAAATGCATTCTCATCTCCTAATAGATTAGGATATATGAAGTTCATTAAAGAATAAATATCCTATCATAGACAAGAATGAAGAAAAATGTGGCATGGACAAAAATGAAGAAAAATCTGCCATTAACAAAAAATGGGGGAGCCCAAGAGTAGTAAATCACGCATGCTTGAGGGAAAGTAGTACCATGAGATCTTTCTATAATGGAGTTCCACTTATCATGATTTTTTAAGCTCTGGATTGTATTCATTGATACTATGATCTTGGATTAGGATTTTCTTTTTATCTTACGAGACTCATCTAGTATTACATATTCCCACTTCTTTGAGAAGGATCTCATAAGTAACCAATGGTTCTAGAAGTACATATCACAAGTTAAAAATAGAATTCCATCATCCTTGATGAAGAATAAAAGATACAAGTTAGTGGTAGTAGACAACACAAATAACAAGCACAGAGAGTTTCCCCTAAAATCTTAAAAGAATAAAACAAGCACAGGAAGAAGATGAAATAAACCTTCAATAGATCAATGTCATTACTATCAAGATTATAGAATATCTACACATTTTTTCAAGCCCAACTTTCTCTCGTTCCTCTGAACACTGTTTGAAAAGCCCTACTTTAACAATAATCATGACACTTTTAATGATATCAGAATGAAGAAGGGCTGCTAGGATTATCATAGTTGAAAAGGGGAAAAAGGAACATGTGTCAAATAGACCAGCTAAATCAGTTAAAATAGTAAACTCAAAATTGCTAATAAAGAAGTTGGCAAGCAGCAATTAGCAATTACATAGCATCATCATAAAAGAGAAGCTATTTTAAATTCTTTAGAGTAACCATGGGTTTACCCCTCTCATTGCGAAGATTAACAAAAGAACACTGGGATGGAAAGCGGATTTGTTGACACAAGCTAGGAAGCGGGTTCATGTGCAATTTGTTCTTACTATGATGCTCATCTATTTTGCGATGGCCACTAATTTGCCTCAATGTGCCAATAAGCGATTAACAAATTCAAAGAAGCTATCTATGGAGAGGGCGCAAGGAAGCACGTGGAGGTCATTGTCTTATGGCATGGGAGCACAGTTTTTTGCCCAACTAAACTTGGTAGTTTGGGCATTTCCAATCTCAGAAACCTTGGTTGGGTGTTACATGTAAGATGGCTCTGGTTACATAAAACGGAGCCACACCATCCTTGGTCTGCACTACCTATACAGGTACTGGTTCAAGTTTAGAAGCTTTTTCAATGGCAATTATATCATATGTTGGCAATGGAGAAAATACTTTGTTCTAGACCAATCGGTAGCAACATGGCATTGCATTAAGGATCACGTGCCTCGCCTCTTTGCTGTGATACTACAGAGAAAAAAGAAAGCTGCGTACTGTGTAGCAGGCTCTAACCAACCGGAGTTGGGTCTCGATATCCAATGCGCTCTCACAGTGGGGGGTCATTGTGGAGTACTTTCAGATTTGGGACCTTCTCTATGATTTTGAGCTACAGCCTGAGATGGAGGACTCTCACGTTTGGAGATTATTAGCTAGTGGACAATACTCTGCCAAGTCCGCATATGACAACTTATTCATGGGGAAAATTCATTTTAGGCCGTGGAAAAGAATTTGGAAAACTTGGGCGCTAGCTAAATGCCTCTTCTTCCTATGTATTGTAGCACATAAGCGTTGATATACCTCAGATCGTCTTGCATGACGTCAGCTGCCTCATCCTGAGAAGTGTCCACTTTGTGATCAAGGTGACGAAAGCATTGATCATCTTCTAATTGCATGTGTATTCTCAAGGCAATTATGGTACTATATCTTGAGATAGGTCGGTCTCCACTCTCTAGCTCCACACCAACTAACACTTTGTTTAATTTGATGACTGGTGGAAAAAAACAAGTGTTGCAACTACTGGTTTAACACAAAAAGGCCTTAAGTGTTTTTTGGATCCTCACCATTACAATTTTCCAACTTTTGAAAAACGCCATTATAATTCACCTTATTGGAGATTTGCCATTATAATTGTTCTCCTCCTACACCAATGCCCTATTCTACGTATGCCGCGTTGCTGGACCCACTTGCAGGTCTTGTATTAGTGTACTACCCCGTATTGCCCCTTGTTATGTGGATAAGGCAAGTGAATCCGCCTCCCCTGTTCTTCTCTCTCCCTCCCCGTGTTCTCCATCATTCTCCCATGACGAACCCTAACAGTGTGACTGTAGTCCGACGGGCGGCGATTGGTGTTGGGCAGCGGCGATTGGAGGCTGGCGTTGGTGATTATGGACCCTAGCCACTGGTGCATGTTCTCTGGAGTTGATGGAGGTGCCCTAGTGGCGACGTCAGGGTCATTTGCGCCTCCTCGTTGTACTGGTGCGGCGGCGATGGAGGACGGAGGAAGGAGGTACCCTTTCCTCCTGATTTGTCTCTGTTTGGTCATCACAGTTGGGGATTAGGGTTGATTTGCTTGGTAATTTCGATGTATTATGCATGTATACACTTTGATTTGGGGTTCGATTTACTGCATGGTAAGGATGAGATGTTTACGCTAGAGGTTAAAGTTGAAGGTTTTGCTTCGAAAGACTCGTCTGATAGGAGGTCATACACGAAAGGCCATGTCATTAAGTGGGATGTGGAGTATGGGTCCATGATACTTGACTTGCTGTTGAAAAGTCTGGCAACTGAATTGAATCTGAGCACTGACTAGACACCCACTGTTTGGTTCTATGACAAAATATTGAAGGACTTTGCCAGATTGGTTGATGAGATATAGATGGTTGATTTGTTTCAAATGTATAAGGAGGAGATGAATTGCCAAATTGTAGTAGGTGTATTTGATAGGGCAGTTTGTGTGGAACCTGAGTTTGATGCATGGGTGCCTCTGTGTGGGGTTCCTCCTACTGGTGTAGATGTTCAATTAGAGCTAGTTGTTAACATGCCTAAACAACCCACTAGTGCTGCTCCTGAAAATCTAGAGGCAGTGCATGAATTAGAGTTAGATAGGGAGCCTGATATGTTTGATAATGCCAAAGAATATGTGGGAGTTGATTATGAGGGCATGTATGATACAGTGCCACCTGCTCCTCAGTTTGCATAGCCAACTGACAATGCTAACACTTATGCTTCTACTACACCATCTAATGATTTTATCCATGTTGAGGCAGAGGTGGATGACGCTGACCCGTTGGAGGTCCATGTACCGCATGATCCAAAGAATCCCAAGTGAAGGGGAGTTGTTTCCTAATATCATTGCATTCAGGAAAGCAATAAGGCACTATGTAGTGAAGATTGGATTTGAGTTTGCTGTTGGTTACAAGACAGACAAGACAAGATTTATAGCAAAGTGTGCTGCAAAGGGCTGCCATCTTGGAGAATTCATGCTTCCACCATTTTTGACAAGAAAATAGTACAGGTACATATTGTATTTATTTTTCTGTGTTATGTTTAATTATTGTAGCATTCACATATTTGGAAATAAATGACATGTCTATCTGTCTTTTTGTAGATCAAAGCACTTCCTATAAAGCACAATTGTGCTACTACCAAGCTTAGAGAAGGGAAAATGGCTACTCAGGGCTGGTGTGCTAATAGGCTTAGAGATTGGGTTAAGAGGAACCCAACAAAGGGATCAAAGGATGCAAAAAACAAATTGGAGGGTGACTTTGGTATAAAGTTGAAGTACTCAAAAGCTTGGTTTGGTTTGAAGGTAGCCTTGGATCAAATTCATGGTAAGTATGAGGAAAGCTTCCAACTTGTTTTTAATTGGGCTACTCAACTTGAAGTCTTGTAGAAATAGAGTTAGAGAAGATTGGTAATAAGAATAGGTTCAAGAGGGTTTTTATTGCTTTGAAGCCATGCATAGATGGATTCCCAGCTGCTTGTAGACCCTTCATAGGAGTAGATGCATCTTTTTGGAATGGAAAGTACACTAGACAGTTAGCTTCAACAACAAGTGTTGATGGGCATAACTGGTTGTACCATATAGCATATGCTGTATTTGACTTAGAGACTGAGGATAAATGGAAGTAGTTCCTTGAGAATTTGCACAAAGTCATAGGAGACCCACTAGGACTAGTCTTATGTTCAGATGCTTGTAAAGGATTAGAGAAAGCAGCAGGGGCTTTGTGCATGAGTATTACTTAGTTGCACGATTTAGAGCTGCATAAGAAGGCAGAGTTGAACCAATGACAGACAGGTCCTAGTGGCCAGAGGTTAATCTTGGGTTCAAGGTTTACCCACCTTTGTTGGGAAGAGCACCAGGTCAGCCAAAGGTGCAAAGGCAAAGGGGTTGTCTAGAGAAAAATGCCAACAAAAAGAAAGTGAGATGCAAACGGTAAAAAGGTTTTGGACACTTCTCCAAGACATGCAAGCTTGAGATGCTTGGAGAGGTGGTGAAAGTGCTACAACAAAGAAAAGGTTAGCTTTACTTGAATTATTTACTATTATGAGCATTTTAGTTGAATTATGGTTACCTTTACTTTGAATTATTTACTATTATTTACTGGAAAATGCATGTATAGGAAGAGGACAGATTGCATAGTTGATGATGTTGGACCATCCAAGGGGAAGAAAAAGAAGGCAGCAAAGAAGAAAACTCCTATGAAGAAAAAACACCCCCGGTCGAAGAAGAAGCTGAAGAAGGATGCAACTGCTTGTTGGCGGTCCTTAAATCCTTTTATTAACCACCAACTATCACATAAAATGAACCAATATGCACACCAAACTTAGAGATAGGGCTTTAGAACTAACAATTTCTACAAGTTTTAGTGTGTGACCAATTGCAGGAGGACATATCGAAATAGCACAAGAAATGTACCTAAAGTAGACAAGAAATATAGCAAAACAACCACCGGTGGCTAAGCAATTTTAAACACACAAATGCATTTACCATTGACCAAGTTCCACATGCATTTGGAGATTATTATTTTGTAGGACATAAACACAAATACAAGGAAAATACACCAAGGAGGCGCTTTTCGACGAAGCGTAAAGTAGACATGCGCAAAGAATAAATGGAAAGGCCCATCAACTCAAGTTATCTGGGCGAAAGACCACCCAAGGAGTAGCCCACAACCACTCAATAGTCCACCACACGAAGGCAGTGGCGAGAGGGTTTGGTCAAGGGTCGGCCGACCCCAAGGGGTGACCAACCCCCCACAGGCGCTGCTCTGCCGCCCCTTCTACTAGTGATGGCATGAAGCCATGCAGAGGCGGTGGAGACCGGGATTTCATGCCAAAGATAGCCTCCTCACCGCCTTACTCCCTGTACAAATAGAGGGGTAGAGTCCCCTCTAAAAAACAACACTACAAGTAAGAAGAGCACACCACACTTGAGTTAGAGCAACACTCCAAAGGGCTTAGGCCCTAGTAGCTAGCTAGAGTTGTAAGGAAGAGATGTGAGAGAGAGCTCGGGGAAGCACCAGACTTGTCAGTGTCTCCCCAACTTATACCTCGATGAGCTCTTTATTTCATGGGTTTTCTCACTAAGTGAGTGTTCGTGGTTGTTATAGTATAAAGTCTTTTGTTTAGTTAAGCTTTACTCTTACTTGTTTGTGGGTTTGTCGTCCATCCCCATGCTGGATGCTCTAGTAGAAGGGCCTTGATAAAAACGGATAACCCTTGCTAGCACGCTAGAGCAGTAGTCGAAAGCATAGACGTGGTGTCTAGGCTAGAGGCTACCTTCGTTTGCCTCGTACTCCACGGTTGAGGGGTAGGTGGCAGGTGGTGATAGCCTGTCTGTCCCTTATAATCCCGCATGTTCAAGTTTGACATAGAGCTACAGGCCAGCAATTCTTGGCAGACCAGGTATTCACCGGTGCCCAAAGATAGTGAGTAATAGTAGAGTTTATCTATCCTTGGACTCTGAACCATAGGAATCCATCTCAACCTCTACCAACTCTACCCTTGTGTTGTTCTTGGATGAATTCGCTAGAAGAGTACCTCCGTTCCCTCTGGAAAATATGATACCCTGAATACTTCCGGGTGAAGTGCTACAACCGTAATTCCGTACGCTTGTGAATTATTTCTGTTGCGTTAAGAAATACCAACAAGTATTTCTGGCGCCGTTGTCGGGGAACAGTTGCTATTTTCTTCGAACCTAGTTCGTCCTCGTATCTTTTATCTTTTCTTTTTTATATAAAAACAAAAATATTCTTTATATTTTTATCATGAAGCCAACTCAAATTCCAAATCCTTCTGCTTCAAAGGTGGAGTTCCTTGAGCCATCACTAGTTTTAAAACCACTATCATCTAGCTGTGAACTCCACCCTAGTTTAAAAGCCATGGTTTTGGCACAACCCTTCTTAGGGCACGATAATGATAACCCTTGCCATCACCTGCATGAGTTTGAGGAGATGTGTTCGTGCCTGACATCTCAGGCATGACACAAGAAACTTTAAGGTGAAAATTGTTTCCCTTCTCTCTCACAGGAAAGGTGGAGCAATGGTACACACACACCGTAGAAAGTATGAATGGGGACTGGGATGAACTTAAAGACAAATTTTGTCTTGCATTCTTTCCTATGTCCCATATCGACTCTCTACCAAGGGCGGGTCCTCGATTTCGAGCAGTACGAGAAGGAGTCTATAGGTGCAGCCTGGACCATGTTTTTAGCATTAATACATGCTAGCCTAGACTTGTCTTTACCCGATAGCATATTGCTGCGACTCTTTTGCTTGGGTATTGAAATGGATGCTAACCTATGCCTAGACGCGATTGCCGAAGGTCGTTTTACACACAAAACTATGTCGGAACAAGTAGAATTCCTTGAGCACTTCATAGACAAATACTCTTCTTCCATCATAAGAACTAAATCCATCTAGACAAAAGTTACATCGAGTATTGAGGAGTCCTCACCAGTCACATCCAAACCTTTAGCATCCTTAGATTCGACTCATGAACTCTCACCTGAACCACGAACACCGAAGGAAAGATTAATTCACCCTTTGGAATTCCCTATCGAATTCGAGGATTATGGCAACACCTCGAAATACGTTAGGCACGAAAAGCTTATACATCCTTTTGAGAAAGTTTCTCCTAAAGTAGAACCATCAAAGGAATGGTTGATAGAAGTGAAACATTCTTCCAAAGCAATTATAATTCTTTCACCTTCCATGACCATGCCTTGCTTGTTAAGGGGAACAAACTTAGAAGCTCTGCACAACCCCACAGTCAGGACTAGTATCATGTCAGAATTCCTAGCGAAAAACCTCTTGAGTAACATGCCAGTAGTTCCGACCAATAGACTTTTTAAAAATCCAATAGGCTACCCTCTAGAAAAACTTTTCCAAGAAAAACCTTCCCAAATGAGCCTTAACAAAAAGTTAGTGTCGACACAGAATTTCATCCCGTGCCGAGGACACACACAGCAAGCCGAAAGGGTCCACTCGAGGGAGCAGATCCACCTAGCTTCAGCGCAAGGGTGGTCGATCCTATGCAATCCTCCCAAGATGTGCCAGTCAATCTGACCCTGCAATTGACAAGGAGAGAAAGTTTATCAGTAATTAAGGGCAGAATATGCCAGTGTTGCCAGACAGTCCCGAGTGTGCGGCTCTGAGAGCTGATATGAGAGGAGATCGACTAAATAGTCGATTCTAGCATATTCGTAAGAATAAATCAGTTAAAGCTTATGGGGTTGTGTAAGAAGAATCGATTATCATTTAGAATAAATATCATTTAAGCAAACATTAATCAATGGCAATAAGATATCAATGATGGTCGGTTTATACTGAGCCAATGATTACAAGTAACCGATCTCCTGTTTATGTAAAGGAATAATTCAACACCACTCAACCATCTAATAAAGATAAATCTAATGAACATGTTAGATCTCATCTATCGCTATGACTAGTGGGGCATGAGGCAGAATCATACAGGCCATAGAAACAACAATAGACTCGATGACCCTAACTCATTACTAATATCAGTGGGGCATGAGGCAGAATCATGCAGGCCGTAATACAATAACAAGATCATGGGGCTAACATATCTTTCAACTTATCTCTACTTCAATGGTCTCATAATGTGATCTGTTCATGAGAGCGCTCGATATCGGCTAAACAGCCGATTCAGGCATAGCGCACAGTTAAGGTCATGCCTTCTCAGGAACGGATCTATCAACTAACGATCCCCACTCCACGGTGCTAATAGTGGGGTGAGAGACAAAATCCCACAGGCCGTGATAACAGGCCATGGAACGGTTCTCGCTAACCAATAGATCTACTCAAGATCGAACATGCCTTAACCGCACACTATGCACAATTAAGATTGATATAAAATAGCCGATAAAAACATAGCTCATCGTTTAAGATGTAGATTAGATCAGTTTTAGATTAGCAAACGATGGGTTAAATAAGATATAAGGCCGATCCAGATCAATCTCAATCGGGCAGAGTGATATTGCTGTAATTAGATAAACAATAAAAGCAATAAGCAATATCAATAACTTAATGAATCTACCAAAGACTGCCATTCAAAGGTAGAGCCGATAACTTGACCTCGATCTAGTTCAAGCAGTGGGGTGTGAGGCAGAATCACATAGGCTATACTTGAACTAGGCAAGAGTCGATAACTAGCCTATACCAGAGTCGCAGTGGATGTCGACCAGATCGATGCAGCAATACAAACAGAGGTATAAACCATGATGGTACTTACAGACAAGCAGTAGAGGTCGACCGGATCGATGCAGCCATACTCGCTGAAGAACTCACCGAGATCTACTCTACTCCTACTCCTAAGGGGTGGCCGGAGCCAAAAAAAAGTAAATTGACTTGTATTTGATTGATTGATTCCTTTTTACAATAGCCGGGGTTTGATATTTATACCCGGAGCCTAAACATGAATCCTACTCGAGCACGATTTGTTACAAACTTTGGCATAAAAATAAAAACATTCCTAATTTAAGATAACTTGGACTCTAATCTTTCCCTTTTTGTAGAGTCCAACACGTTTCCGTCCTGGCGTCGAGCGTAGCTTTTGTCGTTATCTGCTGGCGCTGTCCGAAGAAAGCCGATTCCTAGATTTTGCATCTGAATCAACTGTTTCTAATCCACCCACAACTGATCCCTTGATGATACGATCCTGGGATCTTCTAGGTCCCTGTGACTCTCCTTCCAAATTCTGGTGTAAACACATGCCCCCCAATTTTGGGACAAGAGAAATTTTGTTCCAAAATTATCATGTCCGTGCTCCCGATAGGCCCGTAGCCACGGGCAAGGAATCTTGATCTAGGGTCTACTATTCATCACCGTTCATATCAACTCATGAGCCCATGCTTCAAAACTTTTTCAGAGCATTATTGCTTCACGAGCGTTTTGGATTCATCCTTCCAAGCCGGCTATAAAAATGGCTATCCGACCTTGGTGAGAGCAAACTCAACGATTTAGCCATGTTCCACTTCTATCTGCCTCCTCGGGTGTTTTCGATCCTGCTGGATCCTCCGTGGTTTATCCTTTTGCTATGTAGATCTTGAGCGGTTAGGAGAATTCTTGTGCATAGGGTGATTGTGTCGCTCATTCTAGCGTCCTGTCGAGCAAGAGGATCAGCTATTGCAGTTAGGAGAGTTCTTATGATATCACCTGAGTCTTCTCTCCATGCTCGCAAAGCTACCCTAGTGTTTGTAAGGACTAAAATGTGTGGACACCTTCCCCCTTGTTTACTCCACTGAATGCCCACTGGGAAAGCCACAGGCTTCTTCCCATAGTTTTCCGATTTATCAAAAAATCGGTTGAATTTATGTTTAGGCGGGCGATTTCCTCTCTCCTTGGGCATAATGTTAGCAACGGGCCAATGTCAACTCGCCTCGTGACGGACTTTGACCTTGTTGGGGCCTGGACTCCCTTCAATCCAAAATAAACTGGATAGGCTGATCTCTGGTAAAATCTCCGAATCTTTTTCAGATCTTTTGTAATTTGAGGAAGCAATCAGTCCGAATCTGTTATTTCTTCGTTATCTATCTCCTGAACTTCCGGAGTGCCGTTCTGCTTCCGTTTCTGATTCCAAACTTACACCCCTGGTGAAATCTATCTTCTTGCCTTCCTGGGCTATATAAATGGGCCATGGCAGTGGATCCAAGATAACTCACTTTGCCTCAAACCCTCTGCACCCTTAGCATAGTTCCTGCTTTTCCATAGGTCAGAGATCATGGAGAACAGCAAGAGGCCTCCTAAGAAGATCTTCATCGGATCTACATCATCGCGCCAGTGCCTTCATCGTCAGGAAGGTGTATCCCGTGATGCCTCCGCTGCCTTGGGGAACAGGGCCGATTCCATTCGGCCTTCAGGGCCTTCCTCATCGACGGCTTGCCGCCAGCCCCCTTGCCATCAGATGAGGCGGATTTATAATGACGATCTACTTGCCTCCATTGATCAACATGGCTAGAGTCTCGCTGAGTGTCTATCCCTCGCAGAATCGGCCCTGGCCATGGTTCGATGCCGGTCACCTCCTGCGGTTGATTCGGTGGAGGGTAGGTTGGCCAAGGCCGAGGCTAGAATTATGGGTGAGATTCCTGTCATATACCCTCTACTTATTTTCAATTTTGTCTCCAAGACTCTGATCACCTCCCCTTTGAACCTTTTAGATCTATCTGCCCAACTGGAGAGCCTTCGATCAGCGGCGGATCATGCGGCAGGATTTGTCAATGCTAGGGGCACCGTTCCGGTGGTTTGTTTGCATGACATTCTGAATCGTGTCAGGGAGGTTGCCCTCCATGGTGTTTGTCATGGTGCTGCCATGGCATTGGCTACCACCCAAGCCCGTTCGGGCCAAAACCTTCAGCTTCTTCCTCATGGTTTCCCAGATGCAGCATACCCTGGGGAGCAGGAGCGCTTGGTTGAGGATTTCATGAGTATTGCCAATTCTGTAGCTTTTAATACCTTGGCCGATGACATAGTAGGCAAGGTTTTCCTCGGCCCGTAGTTTATAATAGGCGACATTTAGCAGATATTTTTCCTGTCTTGGCACTATGCGTATTACTTTGTTTATGCTTGCTTTGTCTCCACGGATGATTCGCATTGTACCAGCTTTTACCCTTTTGGGTCTATTTTCGCACCAGCAGTGATACCTTTCTAGTATCGGCTATTAGAGCTGTCAGTCGAGCAAATTGGTCATTGAGTATCAATCCAAACGTTAGGGTAATATTCCTTCAAATATTTCCCATTGATCTGCTAAATCCTTCTTCTCCTCCCAACATCTCCAAAATGTACCAAGCGCGCAATGCCTGAGCCGATAAGGTTTCCCTTGATTAGGCGACCATATTGGTCGTCTCGCCTTTTGGTCGTCATAAGTGTGTCTTCGAGAGCATTTCTAGATCAGCTGGAGAAGTCAACAGCCTGCGGGAGCTGATGCTATTTGACTAGAAATACCGAGAGCGACCCATGGTGTCCCAAACTTGAAATCTACATGTCATCACAGATCTTGTGTAGAACCGATCATATTCTCTGTTGTTTACTCATGCTTCCTTCTTCGGCTAAAGAGCCGATTTGATACGGCCGATCTAGGTCCTTAGTTTAATCAAGTCTAAAAACAAGGCTTTTATTAAGAGAACCCTTCGATTTTTGGCCTTTTAGTTGCTCAGCGCCGTATTCCCATCGGCATTAGTGAAGCGGTGCTTCGCCTTCCATTAAATGCTGTAGCCTTTTACATGTCCCGAGACGTCCGTTCCTTCGCTTTAGGTCTTCAAATACCGGCTGGTGGTTTCGGCCTCGAATACACCCCTATTCACAACTGTTTCTCCGTTCTTCTCTGCCTGTCGAAACCCTGTAGCGGTTCTCTTTCTCCCTTTAGTAGATCCAATCATTCTTCATGGCCAGCGAAGATAACCAAGGCAAGCGCGTGGCGGAGGAAATCCCAGAAGAGATTATGCCGATGAATCAGCGTCTCCGGCGCATGAGGTGAGATCGACATTTCTTGTTTATGATGATGAACTATTCTGATTCGCATATAGGTTTGTTGTGAATGACAGTCTCTGTCCCCTTCCTAGGGTTGGTGGGCCTTCTGACGCCGCATCTTCTGTGCTGGCCTTGTCGTCAGATTCTTCTGATTCCAACAACGGCGACGATGCCCGTCGCTATCTTCATGAGTGGAGGATGGCTCAAAACCGTTACTCCAAGGCTACTTGGAAGAACGGCCAACTGGAGATTCATCTCGGGGTTTCCTAGGCCGCCCTTCATGCGGCTGAGGAGGAGGCCAGCGCCGTCCGAGCGCGGCTGGCCGAATCCAACGCCATGGTGGCGGGTAAGATGAATCCCATGAAGGCTTTTGTTCTAACTTCCATTATCTTCATCTTGACCATCTTTTTGTTCTCGTGATTGTCAGCCTTGACAGCACAGTTGGAATCTTTCCAACTGGCAGCGAACGCGGCCATAGATGCCATCAATGCCCAGGGTTCCTCCATCGATGCTCATCTCTAGGACATCCCGATCCGTGTTCGGGAGATCGCCCTCCATGGCGTTCGTCATGGTGCGGTGGTGGCGCTAACCGTGGCACAAGTCCAAATGGGGTACGAGCTTCACGCCATGGAAACAGGTTTCCCAATGGGTGACGACCCTAAGGAGCACGAGGACCTACTTGAAGAATTCACTATTGCAGTGGAGGCCGTAGTAGACATCACATCTGCTCAGGATGTGGTGAACAAGATCTTTGATTAGTCTGTACTTAGGGCAATCTGATAAACAGAGACTCATGTTCTTTCATGAATATGCCTTAGTGCAATGCTCTTGTGTATGACTGTGAATGTTTCTTATTCTTTTGTCTTTCGCTCTGTAGGTGATACATACCGTATCGGCTATTACCATCTTTGAAGATGTTTACTTTTTGAACTAGAGGCGATACCCTCCTGGTACCGGCTATTAGAACCGAGAATGAATCGGCTACCAAGTGTTGATCAGACGCTAGGATAACGTCCTATAGAACTTTCAATATAAAAGGTCAGACAAGTAATCAACCTAGGTCAAGCGTCCTATTAAGTGAAACAGAACTTCTCTTAAGAGATCCATCAACTCTGAATCGCACTTACACTTTAACTCAGCCTTCACATACGTCAGCCTAAACCCATCTCCAAGACTTAATACTCATTTTCCTTTGATCCAATGGCCGACGTGAAGCTGTGACTTTTCTACTAAAACAAACTCTCAAAGCCGATCGCTTGCATCGACTGTTGGCTTTCATTACTAATTTTAATGAGGCCTCCTTCCCATGTCTTGTCGGAGAAACATTCGAAATCTCCTAGTTCTCAAAAGACTGGATCGGCTGTTGCGATGCTTACGGACTCATCAGCATGAACCAGTTCGACATCATCTCCATGCCATTGAATCAAACACTGATGCATGATCGACGGTATGCAGCAATTCGCATGTATTCAATCACGACCGAGGAGTAAATTGTATGATCCTTTCCCATCAATGACAAAGAACGTGGTGGGTAGAGTCTTGCTTCCAATTGTTAGTTCAACGTTTATTGCCCCCTGGGTCTTAGACGTGTTACCTCCGAAGTCTCTAAGCATCATGTCGGTTTCCAACAGATCTTCTGGTCCTTTGCCAACAGATCTTCATGTCGGTTTCCAATAGATCTTCTGGGCAACATAACATGATTGCCCGGCAATTTGATCTGGCCCTTCTCAAGTAAGAAGTCAAAGAGCTTGTTCGATTTTGTGACATCAAAGTCATAGCTCTCCTCGATTCCTCTTCCCCAAGGATTTGGCACCATCACTGTCTTCTTGCCCCAATTCCATTTAGCTGCAGCAACCTCTTCTTCTTCTTCATCTTCATAGCCGTCATCGACTGAATATGGATCATAAGCTTCGGCCACTGAGGTACTCTTCTGGAATCGGGTATCTCTGCGTATGCTCTGGAATTGGCTATTAAGTGCTGCCACTCGTTGAGCCAATTGACCCAAGTTGTCAAATTCCTGTCCCAGCAGTTTCTCTTTCCACATCAACAACATTCCTTGGACAGCTAAAACAGCTAACTGATCATCGGCCAAGCTCAACGAGAAACATAGATTCTTAGTCTCTTAGAATCTCTGTAGAAACTCAGTGCCCGATTCATTAGTCCTCTATCTCATGGTTGTCAAATCGGTTATTTTCTTCTCTCCAGTCCCAGTGTAGAAATATGTATGAAACTTCTTCTCCAGGTCAGCCTAATTGGCAATAGAGTTGACTGGTAGTGATGAGAACCAAGTGAAGGCTGGCCCTGACAGAGACAAGGAGAAGAAACGAACTTGATGGGTATCCTCAACTGATGCTTCACGCAATTGTGTAAGATACCGACTGACATGTTCTATTATGCTTGTACCGTCTTGACTAGTGAACTTGGTGAATTCTGGGAGCCTGTAATTTGTAGGAAGAGCGACCAAATTATACCATTCTGGATATGGGCGTTTGTACAAAAAGGTCAGCCCTTTTGACTTTAGGCCGAACTAATTCTTCATCATCTCGGTCACCTTCAGCAGCAACTCGTCAGCTTGCGGATTTGGATTTCTCAGTACTTGCTGACCCATCTGTGGATTGAAATCCCACGTGCCTTGATATCCTGGATTTGGTATCATGTGGAGGGTGTTATAATCCATGCCATAATGATAGCCTTGTGGAATCTCAATCTGTTGGGTCCTCTGCTGGCTTGCTGCTTGAAGTCTCTGATTATAGACATAAGGATCTATATCTCTACGGATCCTTTGAATCAATGGTGCTATTTTTTGAGCCGACGATGGTATGTGGCCTGATGTGCCGAAATTGATCATCTGGTTCTGACTTTGCCCCGTCAGCTATTGCACATGCTGTATTGGTGGTCCAGAACTATACTGTGTCTGATTCGCAGCAGTTCCTTGAGTTTGTTCAGGTGATTCCTGAACTGCCTGAACGTCACCATTACTAGCTGGTGCTGCTTCTTGATGGCTGGTGCCAACTTGATTAGTCCCTTGGGTCAACAGATCTGGAATGTTGTAACAAGTTGATCCAACCTGACTAACTGGAATTCCATGAATCGCCTCTTTCATGGCGTTGTGAAATGCGTCAACGAAAGCTTCATTGCGGCTTGATAGGGAATCACGAACAGACTTGTCTATGGCTTCCACAAAGAAACATCTATCTTCAACTTCAACTGTATTTGTCTATCCATATAGTAGAACTCTTGGTAGTGAAAATTTCCGAATAACTATGTTGTCACGTGTTTTGGTGTAGGACAACAAACACTTCTTTCTAAAATTCTTTCGTAGCTTTGTTGATGGTATCCCTATCTTCATCAGGTAGGTCTTCATAATGTACCATAATGATGTCGTTGTTGTTGTGAACCATCATGACGATTGTGGGGTCCCACCAGGCGTGCCAGAAACATGTGTCGACACAGAATTTCATCCCGTGTCGAGGACACACGCAGCAAGCCGGAAGGGTCCGCTCGAGGGAGCAGATCCGCCTAGCTTCAGCACAAGGGTGGTCGATCCTATGGAATCCTCTCGAGACATGCCAGTCAATTTGACCCTGCAATTGACAAGGAGAGAGTTTATCAGTAATTAAGGGCGGAACATGCCGGTATTGCCAGACAGTCCCGAATGTGCGGCTCTGAGAGCCGATATGAGAGGAGATCGACTAAATAGTCAATTCCAGCATATTCGTAAGAATAAATCAGTTAAAGCTTATGGGGTTGTGTAAGAAGAATAGGTTATCATTCAGAATAAATATCATTTAAGCAAACATTAATCAATGGCAATAAGATATCAATGATGGTCAGTTTATACTGAGCCAATGATTACAAGTAACCGATCTCCTATTTATGTAAAGAAACAATTCAACACCACTCAACCATCTAATAAAGATAAATCTAATGAATACGTTAGATCTCATCTATCGCTATGACCAATGGGACATGAGGCAGAATCATGCAGGCCATAGAAACAACAATAGACTCGACGACCCTAACTCGTTACTAATATCAGTGGGGCATGAGGCAGAATCATACAGGCCATAATACAATAAAAAGATCATGGGGCTAACATATCTTTCAATTTATCTCTACTTCAATGGTCTCGTAATGTGATCTGTTCGTGAGAGCACTCGATATCGGCTAAACAGCCGATTCAGGCATAGCGCACAGTTGAGGTCATGCCTTCTCAGAACGGATCTATCAACTAACGATCCCCACTCCATGGTGCTAATAGTAGGGTGAGAGGTAGAATCCCACAGGCCATGATAACGGGCCATGGAACGGTTCTCGCTAACCAATAGATCTACTCAAGATCGAACATGCCTTAACCGCACACTATGCACGATTAAGATTGATATAAAACAGTCGATAAAAAGATAACTCATCATTTAAGATGTAGATTAGATCAGTTTTAGATTAGAAAACGATGGGTTAAATAAGATATAAGGCCGATCCAGATCAATCTCAAATGGGCAGAGTGATATTGCTGTAATTAGATAAACAATGAAAGCAATAAGCAATATTGGTAACTTAATGAATCTACCAAAGACTGCCATTCAAAGGTAGAGCCGATAACTTGACCTCGATCTAGTTCAAGCAGTGGAGTGTGAGGCAGAATCACACAGGCCATACTTGAACTAGGCAAGAGTCGATAACTAGCCTATACCAGAGTCGCAGTGGGGGTCGACCAGATCGATGCAGCCATACGAACAGAGATATAAACCATGACGGTACTTACAGACAAGCAGTGGAGGTCGACCGGATCAATGCAGCCGTACTCGTTGAAGAACTCACCGAGATCTACTCTACTCCTACTCCTAAGGGGTGGCTAGAGCTGAAAAAAGTAAATTGACTTGTATTTGATTGATTGGTTCCTTTTTACAATAGCCGGGGTTTGGTATTTATACCCGGAGCCTAAACATGAATCCTACTCGAGCACGATTTGTTACAAACTTTGGCATAAAAATGAAAATATTCCTAATTTAAGATAACTTGGACTCTAATCTTTCCCTTTTTTAAGAGTCCAACACATTTCTGTCCTAGCATCGAGCGTAGCTTCTGTCGTTATCTGCTGGCGTTGTCCAAAGAAAGCCGATTCCTAGATTTTGCATCTGAATCAGTTGTTTCTAATCTGCCCGCAACTGATCCCTTGATGATACGATCCTGGGAGCTTCTGGGTCCCTGTGACTCTCCTTCCAAATTCTGGTGTAAACAGTTAGGAACAACTGCTTCCACCACTCCTATCCCTCACCTAGAAATCCCAATGGTGAAGCAACTTCCCAATCATAACCCATTCGAGGAGATGAAATTTGTAACCCCGTTCGCTTCTCCATCACCCTCGCTCGAACTTAAGACATTTCCCTTTGGCCATCCAAACATTATTTTCAATAGTGGACTAGATTCAATCGATGCATCCCTTGAGAACAAAAACTCTCGTGCCATGGACATTCGTGAAACACTGACTCTGGAGTCCAAAAGGAGGGATTCCATAAATGAGCATGAGAGTTTTACTTTTGAGACCCCTCACATTTCATGCTTAATTTCAAAGTATCCAAAGTTTGTTTCACTTAGCATCACGTATTTCTACGAGGGTCACAACCACCTCTGGATCCTCGCCTACAAACTTTTTAAGAGGATTGTTGTGGATGCATATGTTTATTACAAATATTGCAAATCTCATTGATGCACTGTGGTACTAACCTTGCAGCTTGAACGAAAACACTAAATGCTTGGTGGTAAAGCTAGGAACTACACCACCATTGTTAGCTGCAAGATGAAGTTCCCGCGGTCAAGCTTGTGACCATAAACAAAGCACTACCGGGAGATACCCCGGATTATCGAAAAAATATATATACATAATAATAATGATTAAAAAAACTTTTTTGTCAATAAAAGCAAGAACATGTTATCAAGTTAGTATACACCTTCGGGTATTCTTGTTACTAACCATTTCAGGTTAAGACTAAGAAGAACAAGGGGCATACGATCTAGAAAACATGAGAGCTGCAACAACTAAACGCTGTGATGCCCTTTGGTGATGGAACACACTCAAGAGAAGGGTCTGACTCTACACACTTGACTTTTACACAAAAGTCCAAGTGTGGGGGAGGATGGTGAGAGTCCCAAGTTCCATACACACCAAAGACCATCCTGCTTTAAAAAATGAATGATGTTAGCTCTACCTTGCTGAAAAATAGAGCTAAAAATATTAAGAAGGAAAAAGAGAGATAAAAAGAAAAAAAATGATATATAAATAAAAAGAGAAGGATGATTCCTCTCTTATAGACCTTCTTTACCACTAAGGCCCCTGGTCCATACACACTAGTTGTGTGTGTGATATAGCCTTGTGGCCTGTCTGAGTTGGGCCATATGTAACCGCTACAGTAGTCCCATAGCTTTCATCCACATATGCGGCCGATAAATATACTCAGGTATGCAAAGGTAAATAAAAGTTCACGAACTCCTTTACTCATATTTGTCTCCATAAGAATTAACTTGCTCATATAAATTCATGCTTCCTTTATTTATGTAGTATGCTCTGGTTTGGGTGTATTCATGAGTACATCCATAGGCTTTTTAAATTAAGCATGATGCTTAGGTGAAAATAGCCTTCTTTAATCAAAATTAGACATGGTGTTTATTCTTGATTAATGAACCTTGAGTTACCATTTTCATAAACAAATGGAAAGTAATCTAATATGGAGATAAATCAAGGCTATATTTTGTTTTGCAAACTTACTTTTAGCCTTGCTTGAGTTAAAAGATAAAAAGTTTGGTGAACACAAAAAAGTATATAAAATAATAACAATAATAATAATAATAATAATAATAATAATAATAATAATAATAATAAATAATTTAGACTCACCGGTATTCAAACCGACAGAGCCCTTGTAATACCCTAAAATTTGCTTCTCTTTAAATAGAGCTAAAATGATTTAATTTTGTATTTTTATGCTCATGAAAACTTGGGGAAATAATAAATTTTCATTAGATTAAAATTTATCTTAAGGTAGAAACGTGTTTGTTGCATTCATGCTGGTCGTACCTTATGTTTCTATGTGCAAAATGTGTTTTAAAAAAATATGTTTAGGAGAAGAATATCTATCTCTAGGAATTTTCCACCTTCTTTATAGAATTTAATTCCTACCTCCTTCACCTTAATCTTTATGTTCTAAGTTGCCAACAATCTTTTTATGAGCTTTAAATACTTTATTTGGGTTCATCATGTTCCAAAGTGTCTCTGGGAATTTTCCCCAAATTTTCGGAGGTCTCAAAGTATTTTTCGTGGCTTAAATATCAATTCTGGACTTATCTAGAATTATTTTATTCGTGAAATTAATTCATTCTAAAAATAAATAATATACCTCATTTTCCAACCAACTCTCAATGCCCATGTGCAATAATCCTAATAAATCCTAAAGGCCCATGCATTTATTTACTAATGGGCTTTAATAACTATTTGGGCCCATTAGTAAATGTGGAGGGTGCAACATCAATTAGTACCATATTGCTAGTTGATGTAGATATGGGGAGTTTTTCTCCCTATAAATATGTACCAACCCCTTGGGCAAAGCGCACCAAAACTACCGTAAGGGGGCCCTAGTTTGGGAAATCCCTCGTGTAGTAAATTAGAATTTTCTCCTCCTCTCGTCGTCGTCGTCGTCGCCGCGCTGCCCGACACCGTAGATCCGCTGTTGACCCCAAGAAGGCCCTAGGTGAGTTCGTTGTATTCTCCTCTTATTCCCTATGCTCTTGGCTCGTCAAATCATGGCCTCTAGGGCCCGGGGAGCTTTTCGCCGCCAGTAATAGAGCTCCGCCGCGCTGGTTTTCTTCTTCGGCTGGTGACTCTCTCTCCCCCTCCTTTCTAATCTAGGCCATCCAGATTCAATCCAACGATCTAAGATCGACCGTACCCCTTTGTCGGGTTTCTTTGCAAAAGAGCCCCTGCAGTTTAGCGTAATATAACCCGTAGTCCATGGCGCACTTCCAGAATACGTTTTTCTATTCCAAAAGCGTAGTTTCTTTCCAGTAGATTCAGAATACGTTTTCTCTTTTAGAAAGCATAAAATCCCTCTGTTAGATTCAAAATACGTTTTCTTCTTTTGAAAACGCAGTTTCTTCAGTTAGATTCAAAATACGCTTTCATCTATTTACAGTTTTGCCACTAGTCTTATTTAGGCCATAAAATCTTCGTTTTAACTCTGTTTTGATCCATTCAAGTTGCGTTAGATTCATAAATGAGTAATCTACATGTTCATCCTATTATTAAATATATTTTCAACTTTTGAAATTCGAGGTTAGATTTAATCTATTATTTTATTAAAGGAAATCTTGTTTAATTCATAACTTTTTTGTTATAGCTCCAATTAGAGTGCTTTTCGCGTCTATGTGTTCGTAGCGGGACGTAGATTCATTTTACTAACTTTTCATCTTGATTTTATGTTTGATGTACTATTCTAATTTAGATCTATTGTTTGCTTCGTGTATGATTGCATGGATGCTTGTGTGGTGCTTTATGATCATGTCCAGTCGGTGAGAAGTACGTTGATGAAATTTAAGAAGTTGGTGATCCAGAAGAAGTCTTTTGGAGGTTCCAATTCAGTAGAAGAAGGATCTAAGTTTTAAGGCAAGTATAGCACGGGATCATCCTTGTTTCCTATCAACTTTAATACATTTAATTTATACTACATGTGTCTACCTTGGCAACCGTAGTAATTTTCCTAGCTATTTAATATCCTAGATTCCTTGTCACCTATGGGGTATTGCATTGGTTAGTATGATGCTAGTGCTCAACTGAAACTATGATCTTGTAACTTGACTAATGTTATATGCAATAAACACTAAAAGATGCTTTTTAGCAACATGGAACCAGGGGGCTAGAGCATTGGGTTGTTTTTATGGTGCTCTAGATTTCTCTCCCTAAGGACTTATCTGTAAGTGATCATCTAGGACTTACAGTATAACTGTGAGGGCTACATAGCTCTGGCTTTAGCTCAGTATGAGGACCTTTTCTAGCTTGTTAGTGGTTACCTTTATTAGCGTAAGAATGGCTTGATGAATCGGGTATAGTGCGGCCTCTGTCCCCTTGTGTATAGGTTGCACGTCATTGTGCCATCAGGAAGGGGGGCTCTACATCTGTTTGTCGAGTGAATCTAATGGCCCTAACTTGTTAGATGAACCTTTGAAAGGCTTCATAGTGAACCCTGTCAACCTTCCTTGGAAGTGGGTTAAGAGATTAGCTACCTCGGGCGAAAGGGTAAATCACGACTCAGAGTGAAAGTGTACAACCTCTGCAGAGTGTAAAACTAGTATATCAGCCTTGCTCACGGTCACGAGCGGCCTTAGAACATTTACGGAATAGATGATCATTAATGGATAATGATGATGAACACTGATGATACTAATGATAAAGATGCTCATTAATGGTTAATTGTTTATGCTATTCATTATTCATGTTTACCTGATCATGTGTTTATGGGCTTATGATAACTTTGTTGCCACCCTATTGCTAAAATCATGACTCAATAAAAGCTAATCACGGTTAAACCAGTGTCAGTCTTTTGAGCCTCATGAACCCCATGTTATATTTGTTGAGTATGACATGTACTTACGCTTGCTTTATTTCTCACATATTTGGAAAAAAAATTATAGATGGGTACCAGATTGCTAGAGTTTGGAGGAATTAGGCTTGTGATCAACCAGTCAGTTGTCCCTGTGGATTGGAGTCTTCACCCGAAGATCGAAGTTGTCTTTCCGCTGTTTGCTGTCTAAGGTTATATCCTTTATACTAAGTACGTTATATATTGAGCATTGTCTTTTGATATTACTCTTATTTGTAGCTATATGTGAGATTTGACTTCCTGGGCTCACATATAGTGCGTATCTGGTTTTGTTCTTAAAACCGGGTGCTACAACCCTTGTTTGTTTCTACCTTTGTTTCTTTTTATTTAAATAAATAGGTACAAGAATAAGTGTAGGGGAGATCTCTCAAGCACGACATTGTCACACCCAGTTTTAAAGACAAAACCAGGTTCACCATATGTGTGCCTAGGAAGTCCACATATACAACAACATAATGAATAGTATCAGAAACAATATTATTAAATAACATATACATAACTATATTAACACTTACATCAGAGTATTGTAGAACGGTAACTAATCTTCAGACTCCATTCTTCATAGGGACGGCTGACTGGGGGTAACATAAGCCTAGCACTCCTATCAATCTTCTAGGAACTCCTTTGTGTCCTCATCAATCTTCTGAGCAACTTTACTACAGACTGAGGTGTGGGGGAAATAGCAAGGGTGAGCACATGTCATACTCAGCAAATATAACATGGGGATCATGAGGCTCAAAAGGTTGACATTGGTTTACTACGATTAGCTTTTAATGAGTCATAATTTTAAACAATTGAATAGTATCAAATTTAAAATAATCCCATATAAACACATGATCAGGTAAACATGAATAATGAATAGCGTAAACAATTATCCATTAATGATCATCTATTCCGTAAGAGTTCCAAGGCCGCTCGTGACCGTGAGCACAACTGTTATAATAGTTTTACACTCTACAGAGGTTGTACACTTTTACCATGAGCCATGATTTACCCTTTCGCCCGAGGCAGCCAACCTCTTGACCTACTACCAAGGAAGGTCGGTAGGGTTCACTATGAAGTCTTTTAAAGGTTCATCTAACAAGAAACATGGGCTATGAAAAAGGACTTAAAATATGGACACATGAAGGTCCAAGTACAAAAGAAAAAAATGATGAGCACATGAAGGCTCATGTATTGAAAAAAAGAAGGAAGAAGGATAGCCATGTTTCAAAATAACAGGGTTATAGAGAGAGATCATATCTACAAAAGGAGTATAGCTCACTATTTTTTCACACATATGCACATCTTGATCTAAGAGTATGACACTTCTCTCCTTGGATCCTCGATTTGACTTCACAACATATACAATACAAGTATGATATATTGTTTATCCCAACCTAAAGCTCCACCAAAACCTTTTTAGAAGTAGGAGAAGGCAAAACATTGCTATGCCTTGGTAAGGATTTATACACAATTGAGTGATTTGAGAGTGCCATTTGAGGAGTATAAAGTGAACTATGCTTTTTCTTGAGAAAACCCTCCAAAACTCTAAGTCGCTAAGATGTGAAATTAGGAAGATGACTTTGTTTTGAGAACTATTCTACTTTTCAACAACCCAAGAAAACATGTTAGCTAACGCCACAAATCTCACTTGTATAAAGAATGTGTTGGAATAACTTTCATGTAAGCCATATATCTTAGGATGCTATGCTCATGATTACCTTTATCTCTAAGCTTTGCTCGAGGACGAGCAAAGGGCTAAGTGTGGGCGAGCTTGTTGGCGGTCCTTAAATCCTTTTATTAACCATCAACTATCACATAAAATGAACCAATATGGACACCAAACTTAGACATAGGGCTTTGGAACTAACAATTTCCACAAGTTTTGGTGTTTGACCAATTGTAGGAGGACATATCGGAATAGCACAAGAAATATACCTAAAGTAGACAAGAAATACAACAAAACAAACACCGGTGGCTAAGCAATCTTAAAACATATATGCATTTTACCATTGACCAAGTTCCACATGTATTTGGAGATTATTATTTTGGAGGGCATAAACACAAATACATGGAAAATACACCAAAGAGGTGCTTTTTGATGAAGCGTAAAGCAAACATGCGCAAAGAATAAATGGAAAGGCCCATCAACTCAAGTTATCTGGTGAAAGACCACCCAAGGAGCAGCCCACATCCATTCAGCAGTCCACCATGCGAAGGCGGTGGCGAGAGGGTTCGGTCAAGGGTCGGCCAACCCTAGGGGGTGGCCGACCCCCCACAGGCACCTCTCTGCCGCCCCTTCTTCTGGCTATGGCATGAAGCCATGCAGAGGCGGTGGAGACTGGGATTTCATACCAAAGATAGCCTCCTCACTGCCTTACTCCCTGTATAAATAGAGGGGTAGAGTCGCCTCTAAAAAACAACAACACTACAAGGAAGAAAAGCACACCTCACTTGAGTTAGAGCAACATTCCAAAGGGCTTAGGACCTAGTAGCTAGCTAGAGTTGTAAGGGAGAGATGTGAGGGAGAGCTCAGGGAAGCACCGGACTTGTCGGTGTCTCCCCAACTTGTACCTCAACAAGCATCTTTACTTCAATGGGTTTTCCCACTAAGTGAGTGTTCGTGGTTCTTATAGTATAAAGTCTTTTGTTTAGTTAAGCTTTACTCTTACTTGTTTACGGGTTCACCGTCCATCCCCGTGGTGGATGCTCTAGTAGAAGGGTCCTGATAAAGACGGACAACCCTTGCTAGCACGCTAGAGTAGTAGTCGAAAGCATAGACGTGGTGTCTAGGCCAGAGGCTACCTTCGTTTGCCTCATACTCCACGGTTGAGGGATAGGCAGCAGATGGTGACAGCCATGTCCGTCCCTTGTAATCCTCCACATTTGGGTTCGACGTAGAGCGACAGGCCGGCAATTCTTGGCAGACCAGGTATTCACCGGTGCCCGAAGCAAGTGAGTAATAGTAGAGTTTATCTATCCTTGGACTCTAAACCATAGGAATCCATCTCAACCCCTACCAACTCTACCCTTGTGTTGTCCTTGGATGAATTAGCTAGAAGAGTACCTTTGTTCCCTGTGGAAAATACGATACTCTAAATACTTCCGGGTGAAGTGCTACAACGGTAATTCCGTGCGCTTGCAGATTATTTCTATTTGCGTTAAGAAATACCAACACTGCTCCTCCAGCAAAGGTTGTCAGAAGCCTCAAGGACCTATTTGCTGAGGGACAGTGAAGTTAATGCTGCATTTCAATGTATTTTGTAAACTTTTGTAATATAATGGAGTTTCTGGATGTGGAATTTGGGTGCCTGCGATGGCTCATGCACTGTGAACTTGATGTAGGGCCTCTAAGCTTCTTTTGTAATGGTTCTGGATGTGGAGTTTAGGTGGCTGTGAGGACCTGTGAACTATATGGCCTGTAACGATCTATTTTCTAGATGCCTGTAATGCTTGTAAACTTGAACAAGCTGAAACCATTCTGTGAAGTAATGCTGTTCTCATAAATTGCTATTGTCAGTTTCAATGATGCTATTGTCAATATTTTAATCATGTATAGTTTCAGTCTTTTAATATTCAAGTACAATTGCTATTGTTAGTAATATACATGTACAATATTAATGTATAGTTTTTGAACCAATGCTATTGTCACTAATATACATGTACAATTTTAGTTTCAGTGTTACAATATTCTTAAACAAACTGATTTTTCAAACTGAATTCCATTAACATAACTGAATTCCATTTGCATACAGTAGCCATGACAACATACATTTTAGTTTGTTGCTTCCAAATGGCACAAAAGGACTACTTCACAAGGACTGAATTCCATTACAAACGCCGATGCCATACAACAGCTAAGACCAACGAAAGCTCGACATGGAATGCTTCTAAATGGTACACCTATAGACCAACTAAATTTTACTACTTCCAAATGTTGGTCATAAGACAACCAAGAGCTACACCTACACATACTGCTGCTATGACAACATATTTCTTCTTCACCTTCTGTACTTCCACCTTCAGCTCCCAAAGAGAAGTCATAGCACTCTCAACTTTCAGCTTCATTTCATCCAATTCTTGCTACAAGACCAAAATCTGGTCGACAGAGCCATGTCCACCATCTCCTGAACTGAAATGGATCGCCTTCCTCGACCGATTTGGGTGCTGCTCTGGGTTGCGTATGTATGCATCATACTGCGCCTCAGACATGATGATGCCACATATTGTTGGGTCACCCCACATCCATGAAACCCTAGCCACATGAAATCCATCCAAGAAATCAAAATTGAACACAAATTGACTTACTTTGATGTTGTCCGGGCACTTGACGAAGGTTTGGCCATAGGTATCCCGCTGTTTGCTTGTGATCCGAACCAGTTGGACGTGGCAATTTGGCAAGTCCAAGAGCTGAGATAAGGGCAGGCTCTAGATGGCCACGCACGTCGAGCTGGAGCCAGCAGCCGCCGCACCCTTAAACTGGTTGCCACTCATAGTCCCACTGATAGGCGAGCGTCGGTGGCCTGCACCGTGTCACAGCAAGGGCTGACGGGGGAGAGCGGTAAGGGCAGACGTGCGATGGTGCCAATGGCGTGCGCCTGTGTGAACGCATCGGACAGAATGGGGAAAGGGAGAGAAGAACGGGGGAGGCAGCTTCACTTGCCTTATCAACATAACCAGGGGCAATACAGAGCAATACACAAATATAGGACCTACAAGTGGGCCCAGTGACGCGGCATACGTAGAACAGGGCATGGGTGTGGGAGGAGAAGAATTATAATGGCAAATCTCTAATAAGGTGAATTGTAATGGCATTTTTCAAAAGTTGGAAAAATTGTAAAGCGTGGGCAATTTGGAATCATCGCAACATCTGCATTTTTATGGAGCAAATCCTAACATAGCTGAAACCTTGAAGTTGACTAGCGATGAGCGTTGGCGGTGGATAATGGCAGGGGCCCGTGGGCTATCCCACTTGACTGCCCCCACCCAGGATGTTAGTTGATTTGTTGTAGGTGCAGGGTCACTTTTCTTTCTTTATCAACGCGATTGTGTCTTAAGAGTTAAGGGTGTATGGGTGTGTGTTGTACCAGGGTTCTTTACCCCCTCTTTCTTCTTAATATAATGAAGCACAACTCTCCTGCATTTTGAAGAAAACAAAGAATTAGAGTGCCAGAAAAAAGGGTTCTACAGTAAAAGTAGCATGCTGGTGTTCCTTAATCCCCATGATCCAAACTTAAGCTCAGAAAAGGTAAAATGACATTTATAACATAGGTCAGAGAAATATATGGTTAATATGCCCAAACGACGGTGATGTTAGCCTCAACATAGGCGGATCATTGACCAATGCAATGGTGTTTATGTTTTTCATAGTCAGTTGTTATTAGCTGACCATGATGACTTCGACTATCACTGTCGACCCTTTACTGTCGAGGCCGAAAATCGGCTATGATGGGGGGTTGCAAGCTGAAAACTGGCATGATGTAGTAGTGTCTGTCAGTTGTATTGCTTTAAAACTTGTAGGAAGAGGGGGAAACATGGACCAGAGGCAAGGTAGGCTCCCATGGAAGAAAGTCCTGTTACGCATGCATCAAGAACGTCTATTGACTTCCGGGGATAGCCCATTTTTATGCCATTTGTTGGCCTTGATTTTAATTTTATTAAAGACACCAAAGATTTGTACAACCTCTATTCATGGGAGATTGGGTTCGGAAGTAGGAGAGGAAGAAGCAGAACCAACAACAACAAGTACAGGACATGCCAGGGAGAGAAGGCTCCTCCTTAATCTCCATCACTTATGGTCTCCTTTTTCACTTGATCTCCATTATCTCTTTTGCTGGTGACAAGCTCCAATCCTTTTCCCCCTTTTCTTCTTGCTCTTAGTGGTGGCTAGAGAGATGAAGTGATGAACTAGAGAGAGAATAGGAGTTGGAAGAGTGTGAGAGAGTGAGAGAGCAAGTGTGTGCCACTGCTGGTGACCTTTTCCATGAAGTGAAGACACCTGTGCTGACAGGTTGGGCCAGGGAAGCTCTAGTCAGGAAAGCTCACCTCTGTGCATGAAGTGATGTGGCAAACGGTCCGAGAGTGCATAGGATGGTCTGCGGGGACACTTGGTCAAAATTGCTAAGTCTGCGTACATGTTGTGGTGGACGGTCTAGGAGTGCACTGACGGTCCACCAGAATACAACTGAGCCTAGAAAGTATAGTTTTATGCATATGCAGTTTTCCAAACTGAGATTAAAATGCTTATGATGGTTATGAAAATGACCATGTCATGATCGGGTCATGACACTCTTGATCTTCATGTGCCAAATGTGAGCTGCACACGGTCCATTCTATGGTCTCTGGTCCCTCAGTCAAAGTCTTCTCGTCTGCCCTTCACCTCTCTCGGTCCATCGCACACGGACTCCTCACTTGACCTTCTCGATCACCGTTGTGTATTGGTGCACCCAACACCTACACATTCACAAGACAAGAGACATTTTGCATGACACACTCAACACCATACAACATGACACGACACCTCCGGTTAGCCATTAGCATAATCAAGCACATTTGAATATGAACTCAACTGAGAAAGCCTCAAACCTCTAAACTAATGCATCAATCATTCATCACGAATGGATGAAACTAAGGCACTTCTCAACTTGGTCTCTTAGACCCCACCAATAACACTAGCCATCACAACCTACAATGCGTGATGGAACAATTGTACTAGAACTTGGAACAAGCCATCAAAGTATGGCTTCATAGAGGTAATATGAAGGTACTGATCAAATGGAAGGACCAATTGGTGGCAGAATCATCTGGGAGGAGGTAGACCTTATCAGACAACTGTTTTCATCTCTCATCTTGAGGATGAGCTGATTCTCTAGGTAGGGAGAGATATCATGGTTGGTAATAAGTGTAGTGGGAGAATATGCTATGACATAGTTGCAGGTTAATTTAATAAAGAGGGCCTAGATCTGGCTATTATAGAATTAGATTAGAAGCAACTGTAAGGGAAGAGAACTCTAGTTAAAAAGGTACAAACCCATTAGGACTCATCATGAAGACCCCTGTATATAGGGAGATGATATGCTAATGAAAGTATTAAAAGGTTAGGGATTAATTCCCTTCTCTCTCTCTCTCTCTCCCTGAGGATCACTGCTGCTACTACCCTACCACCGCCTGAAAGGCGCACTACACTAAGGTTTGTTAATTGAGATAAAAATTTGGTGCCCCAATTTAAACACCCCCCCACATCTTGGGGCCGCTAAGTCCTTACACCCTCTCTTGCACCATTTGGTTCGTACAAAGAATGAATCGATTCGCTGCTGGTGTGTTTGGCACCGATTCTGCCATTTCGTATGCATGGGAAACAGAAATGATTCACACATCCAAACCCACCCTTAGATTACAAACTTTAAATGGTAGGTACCAATGTTTTTGAGGCGCTGCAGCGACGCGCGGCGCCCTACCCCCTTCACAACGCCTAGGCGTTTATGGCGGACGCCTAGGCGACGCCATATGATCATCTTAATATATAATGCTACTAAAATTCAGAAGCAAATCATACCTTAATATTGCCAAGTCTTAGCATGTAATACCATAATAAAATGCTACCAGAGTGCTAGTGCACAACGTAAAGTTGCAAAATAGCAAATCTGAAATCTCTCATCACTTAATAGCAACAAATTAGTCTCTAATAACATAATATAACTTAATGACTAGTGCTGCTAAGGCAAAACAAATATAAGTAGCATAAGTGCAGATCTGAAATCTCTAGTCAGTATCATCTAGGGATGATTATTCAAGCAGTTTTCCATCTCCACTCTAATTGCAGTGGTAGTTTCCATGCACTTCCTTGTATCTCCAAAGCCACCCCCCAGATGTTTCTTCAGCCTTTTTATCCCTCCGGTAAGTGAGGCATCACATAGGGTGCATGCTACCATATCTTTGTCTTGAAGGTTTGGCCAATACCCATACTTCCATCCTAGATCCGTAGAGTTTCCCTTCCGAGTTAAATCAGTCCTGGGATCATAATTGCTAATGATGGAAGATGGACTTGCCATTGTGCTATCAGCTGTAAAAACAAAGAACTCGAGCACTTCCGGTCACCTCTATATAACAAAGCATGAGAGACAGGGAAAGAAATAGAGGAAGAGGGAAAGAAACAGAGGAAACAGAGGAAAAGGGAAAGAAACAGAGGAAGAGGAGGGAAGCATGGCTGCAGAGGAGACTAGAGAGGAGGCAGGGAGCATACGAGGCAGATGGGTAGACAGTCGACGGAGGCGGGCGAGCAGGTGTTGATGGGCAGGAGCTGCAGGTGCAGTGCGGACGGACCCTGGTGGACTTGAGTAGCCAGGCGGAGATGCAGGGGCGGACTCGCGGGAGGTGCACGCGGCTGGTGGACTCGAGCAAGGAGCAGCAAACCTCCACCTCTGCCTCCGCCGCCAAGAAGCAGGGCTGCCGCCGCCGCCTCTTTTCCTCTCCTCTCTCCATGAAGCTGCAGCGGCCCGCCCCCACGATAAAAGCCCCTGAGCGGGAGATTTGCCGCGCAACAGCATATATGCAGTCGATTCCCGCCCTTTTCCTTCTAGCGCTGACACGACGCGATCGATTTCCCGCCCAGCTTTCATCGCGCGCGGTCGATTCCCGCCAGTTTCATCGCGTCCTATCGATTCCCCGCCCGATTCCGCCTTCCTCTGCTCCGGTGTCCGCCACAGGCCTCTAGGCGCTCGCCCGACGCCTTTCCACGCCTAATCTCATATGGCGGACGCCATACGCACGCATGCCGTGGCAACCCTGATGCCCAGCACCCTGGGCACGCCTTGTCACCTAGGCGACGCCTCAAAAACAATGGTAGGTACATATGTAAATATAATGCTGCTTTTTTTAATTGGGTTGGGGTTAATTTAGTCAGAGACCCTTATAATTTCAGAGAAATTTTGAATGTTTAGAACCTTAATTATATTTCAGGACAGATAGTATTCATTAACATAAAAAATAAAAAATACCATATGTCTCCGCATAAATAGGCGGATTCTAAAAGTCACACAACCAATACGTTACATAAAAACTCGCTTTGTGGACCTGGTGATTTTAGAATTTCATTGGTACCTGCCAGCAGTGGTTGAATATATTTTTAAAAGTTGCAAAATCATTTATATGGCTGGGCACATAAAACTATTTTTATGTTTTGCTAACACCAATGAGTGGATATATGAAAGTTAAAAATACAGGTACGAAGAAAATCTTCCGTGGGTAACTGGGTATCGTGCTGTGCGTGTACAATGGCACTGGGCGCACCATGTCATGTGTCTGGAAGGCACTCCGATGATCCTCCGGTAGATATAGCAGCGTGTAACACGAAGTGCGAAAAGGATGTATCACCTATAAACATAAACATATGCTACATAGTACTCCCTTTCGTCTAAGAAATAATACAATTCTAGCGCAGTATCGTATTTTAATCTACCAAGTTTGACCAATTATAGATAAAATAACATCAAAAAATTATAGATAAAATACTATAAATATTTACAATACCAAATAGATATCATTAGATTAATTATGAGATGTATTTTTATAATAAATTAATTTAGAGCTATAAATATAAATATTATTCACTAAAAGCTCGGTGAAATGTAAACTATTTTGTTTTGGCACATAACTCACAGTTTCATGCTTTCGTGAGTACAACGAACAAATCCAAGGATGATCCAGATGCCCGCTAGATCTCACACAGGCGCAGCTTGAGGCTAGGATGTTGCCAGTTGCTACTCTTTCGGCCTTCTTCCTTTTTCGCCGAGAGCTACAAGCACGATGCAACCGCTGCCGGGCATGCACACACACCATGACATGACACACATCATGTCACCAACCGAGGCCACTAATCGCCGCAGCATTCGCCGGTGCTCCTGAGACATGATGAGCATCAAAAACATTTATCACGTCAAATTAAAATTGCGCCTCACGATCAAGCTAGCAAAAGCTGAAAGCTAGCCGTGCTCATTGGAGTGCTCCATGTTAATGTGTTGACCTCGTCTATCATCATTCGGGTCTTGCGTAGCAAAAACTGCCGAGACGCCAGCCAAACACGAGGCCGACAGGAGTTCGTGGCCTGATGGCTCCACTGGTGTGTACAGTATGCATGTTTGGTAGTGCCCGGTCGATTCACCGCATCGCAACGACCCCGCGGACTCGATCGGCAATTAAAGCGACGGCTCCTCCATTTGTCAAAGGTTTGGGGCAGTGGCACCAACACTCGTATGAGTGGTAGATTTGGGTTTTCTTATCAGTACTAGGTTTGGGCCTGTGCGTTGTTAGAGGACAACTAAATTTTTATACTAAAAACATAGGAATCGTACAATAAGATAATAATATTGTGAAATTAAATACCGACGTTAAAGTGACATTTAATCCAAAAGGCAAAGCTCATGATATTAACAGTCACAGGGAGCGAGGCGTCGCATGCTCACAAGCTCTACTGTATAGTCTTTTCCGTGATGCGGCTAAGGTAACATTTTATATCAGCAAAAAGAAATCTCCGATATCAATTTCTTTCATGCGCCAATAAATCCACAAATAAGTTTCGCCGCATCTACATTGCCCATGCTAACGCTATGGGATGTTTCGTAGTGCAAATCAAACAAGCAAAAGACAATACATATCTTGGTATTCAAGCTGAGATATATTAAGGTACATCTAGAGAGAGAGAGAGCTATTATATTTAAGTCCCCCCGCGCCCAAAAAAAAAGCACCGAAGTCCCTTCAAATATCATGAAAGATAGCGGGCCATTGATCTGACCAATTTCATGAGCAATCACTGATGGGAGACAAACTTGTTGTCGGCTTCAGATTTCATGGAATGTATGTTACTCTAATGCTCTGTAGTATTTTTCAAAAGTAAAATAGTGCTAAACACAGAAGAAACCAGCAAATAGGTTGAGGTATTCCATCGTAGAATCTATTTTCTTTACTCCAAGTCCAGCGCCACGCTGTCCACCGCCAGTCTCATCCTCTCAAAGGTGCCATGTTGGTAGCATCCCCTTCCATAAATTCAAATTTGGATTTAGCACAATACAAGAATGGAAGTACTATTATAAAAATTGAATCCGCAGTATCATGATTTTTTTGAAGACATGGCAAACAATCACGAAGGAACCTAAGCCAGCAAACAAAGGAAATTAGCGCATGTGACGAGGGGTTATCACAGACGCGGATTGTCTAAACGCGTCTGTGATGATGAACTAAAAAATTAAAAAAATATCAATGCCAGGTCGCACATGATACTATACAATTTATTTCATCATCATCATACAGACAAAATGCCAGGAATGTACCTTGCGCTAGAGACTCCATAAATGTATATTAACAGACATTGGCACAGTGCAAACGTTATTGAGTTGTAAACGGTCCTAGACTCCTAGTGACGTTTCCTTCACACTCGATTGCAGAATGAGTGAAATGGGATTTGCCGTAGCAGTGGCTAGTGAAAGTCTGAAAGATACATTTGCTTCCACAAGTTTCTATCAGACAGTTTCGCTCATGACATCATTCATATCAGCTTAGGATGAACATTTGATTTCTTAAACTAAATTCTTCCGGGGCAAGCTAAGCAATTGTGGTATACTAAAACTACAATAAACAAAATGTAAACCAGCGCAAACCTTGTCTAACTCTAGGAATACCTAGTTGTGATGCTGCCATGAATGGAAGCTCGCTCCCTGAGCAAATGCACTCTTGACGATAAGCCACTGGTGGCCTGGCCAGGATTCAGACTTGGTAAGATCATTGGATTATATTGCTTATTTCTATTAGTTAAAATATTGTAAAAAAGGAAAGGTGAGGGTGGTTGGTTGGTTGGTTAGGGGAATGGCACAACCTTAGTGGCCTGCAGACCTACGTTTCTCTTCTCCTCTCCTGTCGATTGTTTCATCGGGTAGGACTTCTTGCTAGCTGAATAGTATGTGATTTGACTATTTGAGCATTACCAAAATAATCATGGAATATTAGCTCTGGTGTGAAAACTATTTGAAAATGATGACAGCCGCCAGCACACATTATCAACAAGCATTATGAAAATACACATGGCTACAATTTGTATTGTTTGATTGTTTAAATTTTATTTATGCAAGACCACTCTTTCAGTGGTATGACAAGGTGTCACTATTGTCACTTTGTCAGGTTGAGTAAATCACCCTCTCCATCCCACAAACAAACATAGAGTTATTTAGAGTTAGAATGAACTGATTGAGCCTATAGCATGTGAATTTTTACATGATCTCCAGGAACAGGAACATGACTTTGGTCTGTGTAGAAAGTAAATGAACCTGCATGAAGATCAAGGTATTGGGAGCTTGAGATGAGATGCGTTGGGCCTGCTACTGCAGAGCTCTCATCGATGCGTTGGGCCTACTACTGTAGTTCTAGTCGGCTTGGAACAGAGATCACCAGCAGGTATTTTAGCAAAGAGATCAAAGAAGCAGAAAAAGAAAAATAGAACACTCTTTACATTTATGGATGGTTGATAATTCAAGTGCTAGCAATATATTTTTGAAAAAAAAGACACATTAAAGCACACCATTCGAACTAAACTATTGAGGAGGCTAACCCACGTTCTAACTTGTGAAATCAATATCCCAATTATAATAACTCTAATTCATTGATTGTTCATCATAAAATCATCTTAAATCAAACCCTATCTATCCATACTAGTTCCATAATCTTTTGGGCTCATTTGAATATACCAAAATACAACCAGACCATGAGCATTGTAAGGTATCATACCAAAATACACCCAGACCAGGAAGCATTGTAAGGCATCATACCTTGGATGGAATTCATTTTGGCATAGTAGAACTCTGGTCAACTTTCTTCTCTAGTGTTTCGAATAAAGCCTCTACATCTATTTCCCCTGCCTCAGAAGCATCTGAATGTGTTTTTTTCCAAAAATGGGAAAAATATATCATTGGATCCTCTGCCGATACAATACATAATCCACTGTATGTGTACCCATGTCTTATCTCAAGTACTTAGCTAACATTAACATAAAGATCTATAGTAAACGAACCTGTCATGCTTCTCCCAAACATTAAGCAACCTTTCTCCCCCAGGGTTACAATAACAAATTCAATGTTTGGTAACCTTGAAAGCATGGATACTAAAGCAAAAGGTATTGATGAGGCTCCTGTCCAAGCCTACAAATATAGATCGTGTGGAAAGAATGTAATCACTAATCAACAAGATACCAAAGAACTGAAAGTGCTAAACATATGCCAAATGCCAAAGGCTTTAGTGTACCAAAAGTTCAAAATAGCACAAGGAAATTTTGTTGGCAACCACCTGATTTGATTATGCTAATCCAACTACAGTTACCACTCTAAGCTAGATTACAGTAAAACAAAGGTAGCACACTTAAGCGGTTTACATTGCTACAAGGAGAAGCTGGTACTGGGGGTGTCTTGGGCAGGATTATGCAGTTATGCTCTTTTGCAATCCAAACAGGTTACCTAAGAAAACTTTACAGAGCATACAATGTAAGATGCAAAATTAAGAATCTCGTCTAGCCCCTCCCTCTTCTTTCAGCATCTATCAAAATAGGGACTTTTCTTTGACTTGCCCGCACTGGATTGTTCCATAAACACAGGTCAGTCTTAGTAGCAGTGCAGAAAGGTGAAAAATAACCATAAAAAGGCTTATGTGTCACATTAATGCAACATAAGTTGTAGGATGCTGACAACATGAACAAAATTAAAATAACTTTCCTATTGGGAGCCATATCTGGAAGAAATTACTCCGTCTGCAATAAACAAAGCAGTGTCGTGCCATCACACATCAAAGTAGAAGATGTCCGCACCATCTAAAGCGGACGACAAGTTTGCCTTTGTGAGCTCTTCTCGTACCATGGGCGGAGAACCAGGAGTATGTATACATGTACGAGATTTCCTGAAAGTGAAAAGGGGATGTCGAATCTAATTCAGTAAGACAATTGGGCTAAACAATCCTTTAACAAGAATGCCTACTTATAGACAGCATGTATTTATGCCGCCCACTCTATTATGCGGTCCATTGCAGCCTAGATCACCACTACCTCAATCTTAATTTTGTGCAGGTTTTATCACTAAAACAAGATATAGATCCTAACCATGTATTTATGCAGCAAATTGACTGTCCATCGAGCTATATGCAAATTATGCATGCCGAGAGTAGTAGGCTGTCATATTCAAGGAGCACAAAAATCTTTTAAGTTGTATTAAGTTTATTTGCAAATTAATACGCAAATTACTTGCATCCTCCTATTAATAATTAGCAGAACACAAGTATGGACTGTCATGAAAAAAAAAACTCGAAAAGGAGGCTGCAAACTATAACGCATCAATTCTCCAACAAAACGTTATGCATTCTTGACTTCTTGTGTGATCTTACCTAGCACTGAAAATTTGCCTCCTTGCTAGGCAGGTCTTTCCCTGGATCCCCGACAGGAGGACGAGCTGTGCCCGCTAGGAGAAGGATCCACGCAGCCGAGCCCCAACGCCATCGTCAATCAGAGTGGAAGGTGGCGTTGACGAGGGAAAGGAAGCGGCTGCAAGGCAGGGCAGGGCGTAAAAGGACAAATTGCCCACTGAGCATATCATGTACCTTTGCACAACATCGGACGGGACATCCAATCTTTGGCCGGAGTGCCTAAGATCCCGCCGCCCTTGGCCACCACGGCCACCTCGCCCAGAGCGTGCCCGTACGGAGGAGCATGGCCGCACGAAGGACGACGACCAGGCCAAGAAACATATAAGAATCCCTATCTAGGTATATCAAATCACATTCATCCAACCATAAATCCACAAGATAGAGAGGTTGTAGTCACTGAGAGAAGAGGTATACATGAAGATCTAGGCCAAGAAACAAGAACAGAGAGAGATCGGGCCAAGAAACAAGAATAGAGAGGAGAGGAATACCTGGATTGGAGGAAGGGGGTGCGACGTCCAGTGAGGCCGGCAGGCGCGGGCGAGGGAGACGTCGGAGGAAGGCTAAATCCACCGCGTGAGGAGCGAGTGCAGGTGTGACCGATCAGGCGAGGGCGAGGTAGGATTGTAGGAAAGCAAAATTCGTTGCAGGTGATTGTGTTGGCTTTCCGTTTTCCCCTCGCACAGTCAGTGGTCGTGGGCGAGAGGCGGGCGCAGATCGCAGGGGAGGCAGACCAAAGACGATCCGATAGATTGTCGCACGAAAAGTTGTCCACTTTTTAGTCTTTTTAGTTGAGAGATAAAGGCATGCATGCAGCCAATTGAGCTTGATCTTGGGCATTCCTTCGGGTTTGACATTCTTCATGCATGCATTTGGTTTATTGTTAATTTGCTATTGTATATTAACTGACAACTCTATGAGGAATAATTGGATCCATTTGTAGCACTTGATGCTTTAACACAAACACCACAATCTGCCAAGGGTCTATATTTATGCGTGCAAGCTGAAGTACACATATGGTTGCTTTATTTTCCCAGTTTCCCATCGAGGGGACAAGTTGAGATATTATTATGAACTCAAATGTCTTCTAGGAGAAGATGCACGTATACAGTTGTCCTGACGAGGATTATGGGTGCTACACAACTTCTCTCGACAAATTTAAAACAAGCTGAAGCGTGATTTCCTAGCATGCGTTTTGCCAAAAAATTAACGAACATGATTCTGCGAAAGCTTGTTTCTTTGATGAGGTAGCAACATTCATTAGTACTACACTTTGGGGGTTGAACTGAACTCAGGCGGCTAGCTCTCTGCCGCTTGCTTGCGTGTTTCTGGTGCGACTAAAGATGGCAACGGGGAATTTCCCGTCGGGGAATAAGCCACCATCCCCGTCCCCGCGTGGGTGGGGGGGGGGGGGGATTTTCCCCGTCCCCGTCCCCGCGAACAACCACGGGGAGCCTTCCTCCACCATCCCCGATCCCCGGCGGGGACTTCGTCCCCGCGGAGATCCCCGTCCCCGCATACAGCAACACACATGCATAAATCTTGCAAGGTTCACAGATTCACACTTGCATAAATCTAGCAGCAAGGTTCATAGATTCATAAAAGATCACATATTCATAAATCCTAGAATACTCATTGGTCTAATCAATCTAGCAACATAGTTCCAGCAACACACACGCCAACACAGGTGTCCAGCACATAAGCATACACACAGGCACACACACAACAACATAGGTATTCAAGTGTCCAGCACATAAGATAAGCATAGGCTACACAGCAGCACAAAGAGAACATAGTAGTCTAGCTCCAGTTGGCCGTCATGAAGTTTAGCCTTGCCAAAAGAACAGCTCCAGCTCCAAACTCACAGGAGTGCAAGTCCCTGCATATAGCAACCAACAATAGTCAATAGATATATAAATCCTCAATTTTGTGGCAAGAAAGAGAGTTACAATGCATTGTCAATTAACAATTTTCAAATAATACCTCCATGCCATCTTGTATCTCTTGAAGACAAGTCCAAAAGGTGGCTGTTTCTTCATTGTCACCTAAAAAACAATTGCAAAACATGAATTAGCAATCATGATAATAGAAAAATGTGTTGATAATGATTTATAATTAGAACAACTTATAAACCTTTGTATTTGTTTCGAAGCCAATCTTGTGAACACATTAAGGCCTCCAATATCTCTGGAGTGAGCTGGCTGCGATACTCACTAAGGACCTTTCCACTTGTGCTAAAAGTTGAATAGCATAAATATCTCTTGCAATCTTCCTCAATGTAGGATAACGTGTCCCAGCCACCTTCCATCAATCAAGAATCTTGAAGTTTTCAGTGTTGATTGGGACCAACTCATCATGCAAGTACCTATCTAGCTCAGATTTGAATCTTACTGCTGTTGGTCCCCTACTAGCAACTCGTGCACTAATTGTAGATAGAACACCTGAATTTACAAGTGAAGGAGTTGTTGATTCTGTGTTATCTTCATCCTCTTCCACTTCATAATCCTTCATCAAATCATATAGAGAGATTTTCACCTCACTAACTTTCTCTAAACACTCTAAATGTGACTGACTAGTAAGGGTCTCAAGAAACCCAACCAAGAAATCAGTCTTAAACCAAGGATCAAGAAAAGTGGCCAAGCCCATTGGTCCTTGAATCTCCTTCCAGTACTTATCAAATTTTTCTATCATTTCAAATGACATTTGCTCTATAATAGGATTGCCACAAACAGCCTACTGTCTAATATGCTCTTTAGCCTCACAAATTTTTAGGAGTTGAATATTTGCAGTCATATAATTTGTTCCAGAAAATACTTCAGTAATGTCATTAAACAACTTGAGCCTACCAGCCACTTCCCTAGCAAATTCCCATTCTTCTTCACTAGGAGCACAATCAAATAGCTTCTCAACACGTGTTGCATGGTTAAAATAGCCTTGTAAGGTAAAGCAATACTAAGCATCTTGTAGGTAGAATTCCACTTAGTTTTCCAGTCAAGACCTAATTTGTGTTCAGTTTTGACCTTGACATGCTTAGCAATCTCTTCAAATTTGCGAACACAAGGTTGACAAGTACCCTTGTGTGTTCGTTTTGTGATGAGTGATTGTCAATGTGATCCACGAAGTGGGTTGAGTGGTGACTAACCCTACCATGGCGAAAGCTATGTGTGCGACATGTCTTTTGGCTTGTGTTGTGTAGGTGTGGAGCTCGGATGCGGTGGTCGACGGTGAGGTGAAGGTCAAGGAGGACATGCCGTGCCGACAGACCGGGAGTGGTGAAGGACGGACGTGAGGCTTGGACCGAGGGACCCAGAGGCCGGGTGACTAGCCGCGGTGGCTGACACTTGGGACATCGACAAGTGCAAGAAGACATGGAGTGACGGTGTTGACCGGGTCAAGATGGCGGACGCGCGAGTCGAGTGAGGCTCAGGAGGACTTGGCGGGCCGGCCGGTCGAGGACGGCGGTGACACGCGTCGGATGGCGGGGGACGCGTATGGAGTATGCTACCCGCGGACGGTTTGATGGTTTGGGTCTCAAAACCATCGGATGGACGGTTTACAGGTTTGGGCCTCAAAACCCGGGTGGAGGTTCCGAGGAGGGACGGACGGCACGTGGCGGCATCGGGGAGTTCGCGTTGAAGCGAAGCTACCGTTGAGATGGCGCGGTGGTCGTCGGATCAAGATTACACCGGGTTGGACAACAACGCCCTTGGGCTTAGCGGTTCAACTAATTTGTATCCAGGGGCAAAACTGGGAATGTGTAATTGCCCTGTTAAATAGGATGAGGGAGCCCCCATCTCCCTCACCTCCTCTAGTTTTCATTTTCTCCTTTAGGGTTTCTTCCTCTAGTTTGCTTCCTTGTATGAGAGAGGTCCACAACTCAAATTGTGACTTGGTTTTGAAGGAATCGGTGGCCGTAACCATCGTATGCCCTCCGGGATTCATGATTTAGTTGTGTTCTTGATGTGATTTTGGTGTTCTTCACGAGCTCCTTTTGTCCCCTCTTGTTTCCCCTCTCGATTCTTCGTTTTGGGATTGTTTTGGTTCGTTCTTGTTGCCTTGGATCGATCAATTACATGAGTGGAAGCTTTCCACTGAAGGAAATCCACTAATTCCTCACGAGATCGCAGATCCGGGCAATTTTAGTTCTTGACCTGTTTTTTTGGGGGATTCTTCAATTCCTTCGATTCACGGAGTTAGAGTTTGTCTCAGGCCATGATCCTTTAGAGGTTGCCTTTTTACTCCATTGTGAACCCTTGTGCAAAGTTTTAAGTCATTTGGAGTTGATTTGATCAAGTTATGGCTTGATTTGATTTTTCCCGAGAAACTGCTCGCTCATACCGGATGCGTCCGATATGATCTAGGACATGTCTGATATTTCTAACTTTGGAGTTTTGAGCTAAAATTTAGTGGAGACCTTCCCTTGGTGTCTAAGAGCTATGGTTAAAAATTTCATGTTTTTTGGACACCGTTTGACAGGGTTTTGGATTTTTCTCCCTTGGTCAGCTTGCTGCTGAAAATACCGGACGTGTCCGAAAATACCGGACGTGTCCGACATAATACCGGACGTGTCCGATATTTGCAGGGGCAGTGCTGTTTTCTTTTGGGAGTTTGCTCGTTTGGGCTCCGATCTATGTTCCGTTTGCTTTGTGGTGACCCGCTGTGTTCTGAGGGAGCATCCACCCTTCTCTAGGGTCGTGGTCATCAAGTCTATCGTGTATGCTTTTTGGGGATTGATATTGGGATAGTGGTCGAAGATTTCGAAAGAAATTTGAGGCTCCCATTCACCCCCCCCCCCTCTGGTCGCCGTTTCCGGTCCTTCAATTGGTATCGGAGCCGGTTAAGGATCATTCTACCTTAATCGGTCCGTGATCCACGAAGGCGACATGGAGCGTGGTTCTGGCAAACCACCGCACTTTGATGGGTCCAACTATCCTTATTGGAAGATCCGCATGTCTGCGCATCTCCAGGGGATTGATTGGCTCGTCTGGGAAATTTGCGAGGATGCTACTTACGTTGTGCTCCCTATTGCGGCCCGTACCACCCAGGATCACAAGGATCGGCACAACGCAAATAGCAAAGCTCGCAGTGTGCTTTTCTCGAGTCTTTCGCTTTCTGAGTTCGAGCGTGTCTCCGATTGTACTACAGCTCAAGAGATCTGGGTGAGGCTTCAGAGCTATCACGAGGGGACCGCACAGGTCAAGACCAGACTCTACGAGACGTATAAGCGCGAGTACGAGAACTTCTCTCAGCTTGATGGCGAGTCCATCGATGCCATGTTTTCCCGCTTTCAGACTATCGTTAACAAAATGAAAGCGAACAAGGCCAACCTACCTTATAGTGATCATGAGAGGGCGCTCAAGCTTCTCTATGCCCTTGATCGAAAGGTATGGGATGTGAAGGTGTCGACGATCATCGAGTCGGCCAACTACGACACCCTCACCGTCGATGAGCTTTTCAGCAAGCTCAAGTCCACAGAGATCGACTACCAAACCCAAGCCAAGCTCAAGAATCCTTCTGCACCAACCATGGCTTTGGTCTCAGGTAGTGGTTCAAGTTCATTGACTAACCCTTCACAAGCTTCCTTCTCTTTTTCGTGCTTGATGTCAGTCACAGAGGAGCAGCTGGAGTCTCTTGGGGATGATGAGTTGGCACTCATCATCAGTTGGTTCTCTCGGTTTCACAACAACCGTTTGAACCGCCGACGTAGTGGTGGCCCGAAGGAGGGATGCTATGGATGTGGAGATCCGGACCACTTTGTCGTGCACTGCCCCAAGAAGAAGCCCTTCACCAACAAGTACGACTCTAGCAAGCGCAAGGATAAGCGTGACTACACCTCCGGCAAGCAAAAGGCCAAGGGCGGCTTTGACAAGGAGGCGATCAAGAAGGCGTACCGCAGGAAGGCCAAAGCTCAAGAACATGCCTTCCTCGCCTCCCTCAGCGACCTCGACGACGACTCCGACGATGATCACTCTTCTTCTCCCTCGACCGACGATGAGTCTGAGAAGAAGCGTGAGGACAAGCTCAACGGTCTCTTCTTTGTCGCCGATGCAAACCGTGGTGGGTTTTGCACTATGGCGGTTGACGGTGGAGCAAAGCTCAAAAAGGACGTCGACGTCGACGACGACGAAAATGAGGTACCGCCCACACTTGACTCACTTATGCTTGAGCTTGATACTATGAATGATACATTGATGAGTCAAGATAAGTTGCTTAAGCGTGCTGCCCGTGAGAGAAAAGAGTTTAAGGACCAGCTAGAGGTTGCTTTGAAGGAGTTGGAGCTTGCCAAGAGTGGTGTAGTGGTGTCAGAGGAGGAGGAGTGCGATGAGTGCGCTATACACATGTCTAACCTCTCTGACTTGCAATCTGTGGGGGTATTAACCCCTATACCCTTACGGCTAAGCTTGGGCTGGCCCGGATCGATGGGTTCAGTCCACCCGAAAGATGACGTGCGGCCCAGTTAACCTGATCGGAGTCCCGCATAAGGAATCAAGACGGATTTGGCGACTAAGCAGGATCCTGGTCGGTTAGAATAGGAATCCTTATCCGGCCAGATATGGCAATTGTAACTGACTAGGATTAGTTTCCAAATCTGTAACCCTGCCCCCCGGACTATATAAGGCGGGCAGGGGACCCCTCTAAAAAATATCTCTCATTGACATACAGCAATACAAATCAGACGCAGGACGTAGGTATTACGCCTTCTTGGCGGCCGAACCTGGATAAAACCTCGTGTCTGTCTTGCGTCACCGTCTTGTTTGGGGCTTGCGCATCTGTCTGCCGATAATCTACTACCTTGGGCATACCCCTAGGTAGACTGCCGACCATATTTCGTCGACACAATCCAAGTATGCTGTTTTGCTTGATGAATGTGATGAGCTGAAGGCTCGTTCTGGGTTGCTCGGTGCATGCAAGTCCTGCTCAGGCTTGCAATCTGAGTTGGCAGAGAAGGTTGCCAAACTTGCTGAGTTTGAGAAGGCCAACTCAGATAGCACCACCACTACATGTGTTCGATGTGAAGCTTTGGTGTTGGAGCTTGAGTCCTGCAGGCACGACAAGATGGGAACCGAGGAAGAAAACACACAACTTCGGTCCATCTTGAGCTAGGTGTCGTGCAGTGAGCCCCAATTGGGCATGATGGTGAGCCAGTTCAGGCGGGGAACTAACTCATCGGGAGTAGGCTTTGCTATAGGTGGGGAGGGTGAGCATGTCTATGGCAAGGTTGGTGAACATAGTGGTTTGAACCCAAGTGAGAAACCCACCAACACTCCTAAATTGATCAAGATCAATCCACCTAAGCCTACCGAACCCACTGTAAAAGATGGAGTGTTAGAAGAACCTCCAAGAGCTCCACCCAAGAAACAAGTTTGGGTTCCAAAACCGAACTATCTCAGGAACCCACTTGACACTCTACCGAACATCTCTGAGGATCCCCTTCCTAAAGTCAAAAAGCTACCAAGAGTGACACATACCCACAAGAAAGTGAGCCAACACCCACCCAAGAGAGAGGTGAGGTATCACTGTGACTATTGCCATAGGGATGGTCACCTTGTTGAGTTTTGCTTTAGGAGGAAGAGAGATGAGCGGCGGGAGTGTGAGTTGAACAACCGGAACATGTACCGCCCACCCCGTGGTGTACATATACCGCCTATTCAGAGGCGTAGTGTTAGGCCTAGAGGTGCAATGCCTCAAAGTGCTAGGCCTCAGGTGGTGAGACCATGTGGTGGTCATGCCCGGCGTGGCCCAAGTCATGATCTATATGACTCTGGACCTCGCGACGGTGGCTTTCAGTCTCACACTCCTAGCGGACCACGTTTTCCCCCACGTGGTGATCGCTTCTCTCCAATGGGACATGGCATGTATGGTGTTTTCTGAACACTTTTCCAGGGCAAATGACTCAACACTGGTATTCTCCTCATTTCACTAACCCCAGTGTTGTGCCATTTGCTCACCCCCTATCTTTCTATTGATGCAGAGCGAAGGCCTGGAGAACACGTGGCTTGTTGATTCCGGCTGTTCGCGCCACATGACCGGAAGTTCCAAATGGTTCTCCAGCCTCGACCCCATGCAATACAAGGAGTACATCACATTTGGGGACAATAGCAAAGGTAAGGTGCTGTCTCGTGGGACCATTCGGGTCAATGAGTCTTTTATCTTGAAGGACGTTGCTTTGGTTTCAAGCCTGCATTTCAATTTGCTCTCTGTTTCGCAACTCCTTCAAGATGGGTTTGAGGTGCGCTTTAAGACTAGACTTTCTCGTGTGCTCGATTCTTAGGGACATCTAGTTTGTCAGATCGTTCCTTTCGGCCGAGTTTTCAGAGCTGATTTCTCTCAGTCTTTCGGTTCTTCTCGCTGTTTGGTTGCCGGATCTTCTTCTGATTTGTGGAAGTGGCATAGGAGACTTGGTCACTTGAGCTTCGATCTCCTAGTGAGGTTGAGTTCTCTTGACATGATCCGAGGATTGCCCAAACTTAAGTTTGAGAAGGATCTAGTATGCCATCCCTATCGCCACGGGAAGATGGTGGCTGCTTCCCATCCTCCAGTGACTCAGGTCATGACCACGAGACCTGGTGAGCTACTCCATATGGACACTGTTGGTCCGGCTCGAGTTCGGTCAGAGGGAGGGAAGTGGTACGTTCTTGTGATTGTGGATGATTTTTCTCGCTATTCTTGGGTGTTTTTCATGGAGGGCAAGGACGAAGCGTTTTCTCATGCTCGTGACTTGATCTTGAGGTTGCAAACTGAGTTACCAAAGAATGCCATATGAGCTATCCGCAGTGACAATGGCACTGAGTTCAAAAACTCTCAGTTTGACACCTTCTGTGCTTCCTTGGGTCTTGGACATCAGTTTTCTTCGCCCTATGTCCCTCAGCAGAATGGTGTTGTTGAGTGCAAAAATCGGACTTTGGTTGAAATGGCCAGGACGATGCTCGATGAGCATAGGACTCCTAGGCGTTACTGGGCCGAAGCCATCAACACCGCCTGCCATGTTTCAAACCGCATTTTTCTTCGTGCTTTCTTAAAGAAGACATCCTACGAGTTGCGGTTTGGGCGTCCACCCAAGGTGAGTCATTTTCAAGTCTTTGGTTGCAGGTGCTTCATTCTTAAGCAAGGTAATCTTGACAAGTTTGAATCTAGATCTTCGGACGGTATATTTCTCGGTTACGCTTCTCATTCACATGCGTACCGTGTGCTTAATCTTGAGACTAACCGTGTCGTGGAGACTTGTGAAGTCACCTTCGACGAAACCATGCCCTCTTCTATTTCTATCTTTGAACGTGCAGGTGATGAAGAGATGGGTGATAGCATTTTCGTTGAGGATGACGATGACGTAGATTGGGATGATCCCAAGCCATCTCAACCGGCTGCCCCGATCGAGCCAGCTTCGACCACTTCGGCTCACGGCCCCGAGCCCTCCACCTCTACTTCATGGGGTCCGTGCGAGCCGCTTCCCCAATTGACTGAGTAGGCCCTAGCTGTGGATGAGGGGGAGGCGACTTCGTCTTTGGGTGCACCTCGACATATCCAACGATGCCATCCTCCTCAGACCATGATCGGCGACATCGACGAAAGGGTAACGCGTTCCAAGTCTTATCATATTTCCCATTTCGCTCATTCTGCTTTCGTAGCTTCTTTTGAGCCTCGAGATATTGGACACGCACTATCTAATGCCGATTGGGTTAATGCTATGCACGAGGAGTTAGAGAACTTTGAGCGGAACCAAGTGTGGGTTTTAATTCGACCTCCATCAGAGTGCCACCCCATAGGTACAAAGTGGGTTTACAAGAACAAGTAGAGTGAGGATGGGGTGGTGGTGAGAAACAAGGCGAGATTAGTGGCTCAGGGTTTTTGCCAAAAAGAGGGAATAGACTATGAAGAAACCTTTGCTCCTGTTGCCCGTCTAGAAGCCATTAGGATTCTTTTAGCATTTGCAGCTTCGAAAGGGTTCAAGCTATATTAGATGGATGTGAAGAGTGCCTTCTTGAATGGGTACATAGAGGAAGAGGTTTATGTGAGGCAACCCCCTGGCTTTGAAAATCCAAAGTACCCCAACCATGTTTTTAAACTCCACAAAGCCTTGTATGGTTTGAAACAAGCCCCGAGAGCCTGGTATGAGCATTTGAAAGCTTTCTTGCTTGATAAGGGTTTTAGGATGGGTTCCGTAGATAAGACTTTGTTCCTCCTCAAGCAAGGCACAGACATCCTTTTGGTTCAGATATACGTGGATGATATAATCTTTGGTGGCTCTTCTCATGCTCTTGTTGCCAAGTTTTCAGATACTATGAGCAGGGAATTTGAGATGAGCATGATAGGCGAATTGACTTTCTTCCTCAGGCTGCAAATCAAGCAAACTCGTGAGGGGACGTTCGTGCACCAAGGCAAGTACACCAAGGACGTGCTCAAGAAATTTGATATGGGTGAGGCCAAGCCTCTTTCGACGCCTATGTCAACCACGACGGCCCTAGATGAGGACAAGGAGGGAGAAGCCATGGACCAGAAGGAATACCGAAGCATGATCGGGTCCCTGCTGTATCTAACGGCAACAAGACCGGACATCCAGTTCGCAGTCTGCTTGTGCGCGCGCTTTCAGTCTTCGCCGCGCACGTCTCATCGTCAAGCCATCAAGCGGATCCTCAGGTACCTTCATTTCACACCTGAGTTTGGTCTTTGGTTTTTAGCCTCCTCCTCTCTTTCTCTTTGCGGGTATTCTGATGCGGATTATGCTGGTTGTCGTGTTGAGAGGAAGTCCACTTCGGGGACTTGTCAGTTTCTTTGATCTTCTCTTGTGTCTTGGTCTTCTCGCAAGCAGTCTAGCGTCGTCCAATCCACCACAGAAGCTGAGTATGTTGCTGCTGCTGCTTGTTGTTCCTAGTTGCTTTGGATGATAGCTACTCTGAGAGACTTTGGGTTAGAGTTTAGGCAAGTGCCTTTGTTTTGTGACAGCACCAGTGCCATAAGTGTAGCTAAAAACCCAGTCCTTCACTCAAAGACAAAGCACATAGAAGTTTGCTTTCACTTCTTGCGTGACCACTATGAGAAAGGTGATATCGATCTGCACCACATTGATACCCAAAACCAGCTCGCAGATATCTTCACCAAACCACTTGACCAAGCCCAGTTTGCTCGCTTGCGAGGGGAGCTTGGAGTTTGTTTCCCTTTTTAGAGGAGGGAAACTTTGGTTGTTGTATTCTAGTTTTGCTTTTCTTTGAAGTTTAGCCTTTGTTTTTATATCATACTTGCATATCATATCATCATGTATCATATTGCATCCTGAGCTTCATCCTTATAGTAGCTAGATTGACACTATGCTCTTGTTGGGGATGTTATGGATATACATGATGTGCTTTTGGCTTAGGCTCCTTTTGATTAATTGATGCATGTTATGAGCTAAGCTTGTTTTCCAAACTGTGAACTTGATTAAAACTTGTTGAAACATGAAATGTGTTCACCACTACTTGTGGCACTAGCATGTGTAGAATGTGTCGAGATCTTTTTCTTGCTTCATGTATATGCTTAGTTGCTACGGCTCATACTTTGAGTTACACACTTGCTTGAGAAACTTGAATTTGTGCTAAAACTTGAAAATCAAACTCAGTGATTTGAAAAGATCAGGATGGGTCTGTACTATCCTATGTCAGAGTATCGAGACAGCTCCAAATTGCACTTATTGGTGAACTTGAGCTCTGTAATGGATACCGAGATCATTGTCTTAAGCTTCTGATTGCCATTGGCATAGGCTTGACATGGTCGCTAAGTCAGGTTTTGATGGCACAGATAACCTCCCGCACACACTTGTCTGACAAACTTTGGTAATAAGCTGCATAACTCCGATAAATTTCAATTGGTGTCTAAAATTTGATCAAACCACCAGTTTGTCTCTTGACATGATGTGTGAACTTTGTTTGGGGTAGTTCACTTTGCATACATGTGTAGCACAAGGTCGATCTCCTGTCTATTTTTGCTATGTGCTCCTTTGGTAGTGAACCCTCTTTTAAAATTGCTCAAACTTGATCAAACTTGCTTAAATGCCATATTTCGTCTCATTTGGTCACCTTGAGCATTTGCTAGCACTTGTATGTGTTGCTATATATACATGACAGCATCCGCTAGAGCATTCTTTCAATCTACTTGCTATAATCTTGAAGCTTCTGCATTCGTGCATTTCTGCATTCATAGCTTGTTTTAAGGGGGAGTTGCAATTCTTGGGCTCTAGCTTGATAAGTGCATGTGTCAACAAGGGGGAGAAGTTTCCACACTCACAATGTCACAAGGGGACACAAGGGGAGAAAACTTCCAATTTCACCTAAAGTTGAGAGATATGCATTCATTTGAGAGAGATTGCACTTGTTCAGGGGGAGTTGCATTTAAGGTGTTTTGCTAGATGTGTTGAGCCTTTGCCTCTCTTCTGGAGGGTCTAGCAGGTTTTCGGCTTTTCGAGCTTTGCTAGTGGTGTTGAGCCCGTTGCCTCTTCTTGAGGGCTAGCTTTGTTTTACTTGGTTGCGTCGAGCCGTTGCCCATGTCTTTGGGGACCAAGTTTTGCTCATTTTCAAATGACCCGGTTCTTGGCTTTTGGTCGCTTGGGTGAGTTCTTTCTTTTCTCTTCTTCTTCTTTTTCTTTTGCTCAAGCTGTTCGTGTATTGGTGTTGACAATGCACTCATCAAGGGGGAGATTGCGAACACAAGGTTGACAAGTACCCTTGTGTGTTCGTTTTGTGATGAGTGATTGTCAATGTGATCCACAAAGTGGGTTGAGTGGTGACTAACCCTACCATGGCGAAAGCTATGTGTGCGACATGTCTTTTGGCTTGTGTTGTGCAGGTGTGGAGCTCAGATGCGGTGGTCGACAGCGAGGTGAAGGTCAAGGAGGACGTGCCGTGCCGACAGACCGGGAGCGGTGAAGGATGGACATGAGGCTTGGACCGAGGGACCCAGAGGCCGGGTGACTAGCTGCGGTGGCTAACACTTGGGACATCGACAAGTGCAAGAAGACATAGAGTGACGGTGTTGACCGGGTCAAGACGGCGGACGCGCGAGTTGAGTGAGGCTCAGGAGGACTTGGTGGGCCGGCCGGTCGAGGATGGCGGTGACACGCGTCGGATGGCGGGGGACACGTATGGAGTATGCTACCCGCGGATGGTTTGATGGTTTGGGTCTCAAAACCATCGGATGGACGGTTTACGGGTTTGGGCCTCAAAACTCGGGCGGAGGTTCTGAGGAGGGACGGACGGCACGTGGCGGCATCGGGGAGTTCGTGTTGAAGCGAAGCTACCGGTGAGAAGGCGCAGTGGTCGTCAGATCAAGATTACACCGGGTTGGACAACAACGCCCTTGGGCTTAGCGGTTCAACTCATTTGTATCCAGGGGCAAAACTGGGAATGTGTAATAGCCCTGTTAAATAGGATGAGGGAGCCCCCATCTCCCTCACCTCCTCTAGTTTTCATTTTCTCCTTTAGGGTTTCTTCCTCTAGTTTGCTTCCATGTATGAGAGAGGTCCACAACTCAAATTGTGACTTGGTTTTGAAGGAATCGGTGGCCGTAACCACCGTATGCCCTCCGGGATTCATGATTTAGTTGTGTTCTTGATGTGATTTTGGTGTTCTTCACGAGCTCCTTTTGTCCCCTCTTGTTTCCCCTCTCGATTCTTCGTTTTGGGATTGTTTTGGTTCGTTCTTGTTGCCTTGGATCGATCAATTACATGAGTGGAAGCTTTCCACCGAAGGAAATCCACTAATTCCTCACGAGATCGCAGATCCGGGCAATTTTAGTTCTTGACCTATTTTTTTGGGGGATTCTTCAATTCCTTTGATTCACGGAGTTAGAGTTTTTCTCAGGCCATGATCCTTTAGAGGTTGCCTTTTTACTCCATTGTGAACCCTTGTGCAAAGTTTCAAGTCATTTGGAGTTGATTTGATCAAGTTATGGCTTGATTTGATTTTTCCCGAGAAACTGCTCGCTCATACCGGACGCGTCCGATATGATCTAGGACGTGTCCGATATTTCTAACTTTGGAGTTTTGAGCTGAAATTTGGTGGAGACCTTCCCTTGGTGTCTAAGAGCTATGGTTAAAAATTTCATGTTTTTTGGACACCGTTTGACGGGGTTTTGGATTTTTCTCCCTTGGTCAGCTTGCTGCTGAAAATACCGGACGTGTCCGAAAATACCGGACATGTTCGATATTTGCAGGGGCAGTGCTGTTTTCTTTTGGGAGTTTGCTTGTTTGAGCTCTGATCTGTGTTTCGTTTGCTTTGTGGTGACCCGCTGTGTTCTGAGGGAGCATCCACCCTTCTCTAGGGTCGTGGTCATCAAGTCTATCGTGTATGCTTTTTGGGGATTGATATTGGGATAGTGGTCGAAGATTTCGAAAGAAATTTGAGGCTCCCATTCACCCCCCCCTCTGGTCGCCGTTTCCGGTCCTTCAAAATTTCTCTACTCTTTTAGGTGTGGCTATCCAAAAGGCAACACTTTCACGAATTTTTGCAATTGAATTCTTTATAACCTCTAAACCATCCTTGACAATCAAATTGAGAATACGGGCAGCACAACGCATATGCAATAGTTTCCCCTCCAACATCAGCTTTGACTTGCCTATCTTCTTGACAAGTTCAGGAATTACCTTATCATTTAAGCTGTAATTATCCAAAGTCAAAGTTGAGGTCTTTTCATCCAAATTCCACTCCACCAATGCTTCATAGAGTCCTTCACATATAACTTCAGCCGTGTGTGTGGAGTGGGCACATATATGAACCTACATAGCAGCAACAATAATCAAATTTAAATGACAGCAGCAAGGTCTAAATACACATAACAACAGCATGATGTAAATATAAATGACATCAGCAATAATCAAATTTAAATGATAGCAGCAAGGTACCTCATGATTATGTTTCGAAGTGTCCATGAATCATCAATGAAATGTGCTGTGATTGCCATGTACCCCCTCCTTTGGTTGTCAGATGTCCACATATCTGTAGTAATAGCCACCCTTGACTTAGATGCAGCCATGTATTCTATGCCCTTCTTCCTTTCTTCCTTATATGCATCCATTATGTCCTTCCTAAAACCATTTAAACGTTAGTCGGCTGAAATATTACCATGTAAAACCACAAAAAACAGATATAAAACCAGTATTACCTAATAGTGTTTCATGTCACCATCTTGAATAATGGCTGAAGTGCACTCACAAACCTTCAAAAACCAGTATGATCAACCATAGACAAGGGATACTCATGTAGTATAATCATGGCAGCAAGCTCTCTCCTAGCTACTTCTGGATCAAATGTGTAATTTCCCAAAGATACTTTCCCTCCCTCCTCAGAACTGAACCTCAAAGTAGATTGTGCAAGACTCTTGTTCTGTCCCATCATCTTGATTTTCTTCAGTGTGCAGATTTTTAAATGGTCATGGAGATGGGTTGTATCATTTTTGCTATCCCCCCTAGCTGCTTGTGGCAGTGAAGGCATTGAGCCCTCACAACACCTAGGACCTTGAATTTCTTGAAATCCTTCCAGACAGCTGAAGTCAATTTCCTTTTTGTGCCAAAGTCAGTATCTTCAGGTTCAGGATCATCTTCATCACTTTGTATTGGCTAAGAATCATTGACAGACTCAGGTTGAGCTTGTGATTCTTGAGGGTTGCTACTCCCAGCACCAGGATTTGAATTTGTTGTGAACCTAAAAGACAATTGGCATATCAGTAATCAGTACATATATAAATTTGTACTGTGGGGGATATACCCCTCGGTATCCATAAGACAAGACATGGGCCGCACCATCAGAGGTGGCCCAGCCCATAAGATCAAGGCATGCGGCGCACGACACTGGTCGGCGTGCACCGTAAGGCTACAATAAGATATTGTATAATGCCAAATATGATACTTTTATTGTAACCCTACCCCTCCAGAGCATATAAGGAGGGGCAGGGGTCCCCTAGTCGATATCCCCATATGAACCCTACCCCTCTAGAGCATATAAGGAGGGGCAGCGGACCTGTCTCTGGCTTCTCCCTACACGTGCAAGAGCGCCTGCCCTCTGCGTTTGGGGTGGTCGGCAGCGCCTCCTTAGCGACGCCCTGCTCTTCCTACACGCACAGGGGCTCCACGCTCCACGTTATGGTTAACAGGCTAGTTAGGGCTGGAGACTCAGCTACACACTAACTGGTCAGACGGTTTATATTAAATATAAACACATCTTTAGAATAACACTAAGTGTTCACACCAACTGATCGCCGAGCTGCATATGCTATTTCATCACCATTGAGTTCATATATTTTATTTTTACATCATGTACTACCCATTCTACACATTTATTTCACAGGGGCACGGTTCGATCAATGAGCTTATGCTCAGGGACTGGACAAGATGATCATCATCAGGGTGGTTGGACCACCTATTGGATGGACTTCACCACCAACCAACTGGTCAGACTGCTCTGCACTCACTCCTGCTCGGCGTTCACTTCGCTGTCGACCAGTTGGTTGGACTACTCATTGCATGGGCTTCATTATCAGCTACGCTGAGGGCTCATCAGCTACGCTAGGGACTCCTTGGTGTTTGGATTCTTTATGTAAGCGTCGCTAGCTAAGCTGGGGACTCCCTTGGTGGTTGGATCTTGCTACGTCTCATCGGTGTGCTATCAAGTTGCTCCATGCTGTTCAGATCAAGGTGTTGATCTTGGGCAGCATGTCCGGGGTCTTGTGAAGTACATGGCAGATGACATTGGCAAGCTTTCATTAAAAATTCTTTGACCCTGCCAAGAGATATCTTCGCATTCTTCTAGTAGGCTCGGGGACTACGTGTACACACCTAAGGTCAATGCCTCCGGCAAGCTCCACCGATCAACTGGTCGGATTGCTAGGTTTATGGACTTTGTCGCCGACCAGTTGATCTGACTGTTCGTTGGTCACTTCTACTCAATGCTCACTTCACCGCCGACCAATTGGTTGGGCCGCTTGGTGCTCGATTCTTCGCCAACCAACTGGTCGGATTGTCCATCGCTTCATCGTCAGCTACGCTGGGGGCTTGCCAGCTAAGCTGGGGACTCCACGATGTTCGGATTGTTTGTCGCTTCATCATCCGCTACGCTAGGGGCTCATCAGCTAAGCTAGGGACTCCTTGGCATTTGGATTGTTCGTCGCTTCATTGCCAGCTAAGCTGGGGGCTCAATGTTCAGATTCTTCATGCAAGAGTCGCCAGCTAAGCTGGGGACTCCCATGGCGGTTGAATCTTGCTACGTCTCATCGGTGTACTATCAGCTTGCTCCATGCTGTTCGGATTAGGGTACTGATCTTGGGCAGCACGTCTGGGTCTTGATACGCACATGTCAGATGATGTCAACAAGCTTTTAGATTTATTTTCTTTGACCCTGCTACAAGATTTATTCTTCATCTTCCAACAGCCTCGGGGACTAAGTGGCTACACTTCACCTGGCGGTGAATGTAGTGCTTATTTCTTGATTTACCCTCCTTATTGACGGAGTCTAAGTGGCTACACTTCTCCTAAGGGGAAAATTTTCAAATTTTATCTTGAGCCGCTTACATCCTTCTAGCAAGCCTTACTTGGCTAAGTTCAAGGTCTTCTAACCAGTTAAACTGGTCAGCATTGACTTTCACTACCCAGGTCACCAGTTAAACTGGTCAGCATTGACTTTCACCGCCCAGGTCACCAGTTAAACTAGTCGGCTTTGACTTTCACCACCCAGGCCACCAGTTAAACTGGTCGGCTTCGACTTTCACCGCCTAGGTCACCAGCTAAACTCTAGGCCACCAGTTAAACTGGTCAGCTTTGACTTTCACTACTTGGATCACCGGTTAAACTGATCAGCTTCGCATCAAAGTGCTCGGACTTGTTCAAGACAGTGTTGCTCAAAAGATACAAGGCGCTCGGGGACTAGCTGTGAGGGATATACCCCCCGGTATCCATAAGACAAGACATGGGCCGCACCATCAGAGGTGGCCCAACCCACAAGATCAAGGCAAGCGATGCACGGCACTGGTCGGCGTGCACCGCAAGGCTACAATAAGATATTGTATAACACCAAATATGATATTTTTCTTGTAACCCTACCCCTCCAGAGCATATAAGAGGGGTAGGGGTCCCCTAGTCGATATCCCCATATGAATCCTAGGCTTAGCCTAAGGCATCTGATCACACGCAATATCATACGATAGCCAATACAAACCAATAGACCACAGGAGTAGGGTATTATGTCGTGCAGATGACCTAAACCTGTCTAACTCTTGTGTCTCTGTTGCCTTCTTGTTCTTGATTACGCACACCACTGCCGATCAATCTACTTTCGTGGGATACCCCTCGGAGGACTGCCGATGATATTCTGTCGACAATACATATATAAAATCTGTAAACAATGACTGTTAGTAGACTGCGTACATATTTAAATTAGTACATATATAAATCACTTAAATATACAGGCATAGCTACAGAGAGCAACTTGTAATATAAATCAAAACAGTACATGTTCACAGTTGGAAAATATGAAATAAAAAGCATAAAAGGGGTAGCATGCTTGTCGGGGACCTAATACCGGGATACCCAATGAGGTGGGACTGATAACCATTGAACATTGACGCTTCTAGTCAGACAAGAACGCTTCTTGCCCGAACGACAAAAGATTGGTTCTGCCTCGCCCGACCCCCGAGGGCTGGCTCCACCTCGCCCGACCCCTGAGGGCTAGACTTCACCTCGCCTGACCCTCGAGGGCTGGCTCCGCCTCGCCCAACCCTTGAGGGCTAGACTCTGTCTTGACTGACGGCTAACGACTGACTCTGCCTCGCCCGACATCCGAGGGCTAGGGGCTGGCTCCGCCTCGCCCGATGTCCGAGGGCGGGCTCCACCTCACCCGACATCCGAGGGCCTAAGGGCTGGCTCCGCCTCACCCAATGTCCGAGGGTGGGCTCCGCCTCGCCCGACGTTCGAGGGTGGTCTCCACCTCGCCCGACGGTTGCACCCTGCTCCTTCATGAAGACGAGCATAGGGTACGATAGGACATTCAAGTCAACCATGATATCGAGGGCTATGCCCTGTGCGCCTGTAGGAAGGTACCGTCAGAATACGATGGGACGGGCGCTTTAAGCCCTTTCCATCATAACAGTGCCTGGATAGTGTTGTGGGTGCCAACTTTTGTCCCACAGTGTAGTAGGCGCCGCCTTTAGCCCTCGGGCACGGATACTAACACAGGCATACGATAGCCACTACGGTCCAAGATAGAACCCACATCATCTACAGTGATGGACGTATGGTCACTTCCCCAATTACTTCCCGAGGGGTCACAACTCGGCTCTCCGGCACGCCGCACCGTCCACCGACATAGGATGGGACGCACCCACTTGCTAAAAGGGGCCAGGGCATGGCCTATGAGGATCACTGAACATGTCACCTCTGACACGGTCTACCATGTTAAGCAGGGCAGGCACAGGGAAAAAGGAAGACCCAGCTCCCTCGAAGGACCTTCTATACCTTTGGTATTTTCCTCTTTCTCCCATCTATAACCCCTGCTCCCCCTTGGTCTATAAAAGGGAGGGCAGGGGCCCCCACTAAGGGGATCAACTTTTGATGGATAAGTTCAACACACACGACACTTCACACACAGCTGAGCAGCGACCAAGCTCTCGACGACCTTTTCGACCATTCCATCAGAGACTTGGGACCCATCCCTCTCTCGACCATTTGTACCCCCTACTATGAACCTTTTTCGGTACTAATAACATGAGCAGCAATAGACTAGACGTAGGGACATTCTCCTCGATCCAGTATAAACCTCGTGTTCTTTAGTGCACCATCCGGGCCTAACGCGCAACAATTACAAATTTACTAGTTGGTGTATGTTCGAAACACCGATAGTTGGGGCACCAGGTAGGGGCCTCTACGTGATCCAAATCAAGCCTTGGATGGCTAACCACACAATCAGCTGGGTCCCGGGCGCACATGTGCGTTTCGGTGGACCTGGACTTCATCGTCACGGTGGGAGGAGAGTTGGCGTTGGCCCATCTCGCCATCCAATCTCTCCCCTCCATCGGCTTCGGCTACCGGAGGCTCGAGCGCCAGCCCGGCGTCTCCCTCGGACCCCAGCCATCTAGGGAGGACCCGCGCCGCCTCACCCTCTCTCCGGAACACTCCACACGGAGCGCCCCGACGGTGTTTTCGTTCAGTCTCCGCAACGCCGCGGCGACCGTAAGCCAACTCGTGGCCCAGCGCACGATCCCGTCCCCCACAAACAACGAGTTCATGGGGATGATCGAAAGTGTCACAGAATCCCTCCACGGTCTCCTCGCGGAAGGTCCGGGGTCAGACTCTGGCTCTGATTCTGGCAAGGGGAGCCATCATCCCTCCTGGGAATGCTTCATGGTGGAAACCTCAGAGGGACACGTCGAAAGCGCCTTCGAGAAGGAGGTTACCCGGTAGGCAACCTCGGCGACGGAACTAAAGGAAGAACAGTGGCTGCACCTCACATAGGGGTGTTGTAGCTGAGAGCCTGAAAGCGGGAAATAGACGAAGCTGGACAACAGCTTGTTCGAGAGTACGTGGAGGTCGACGAGGAGATCAAGTGCCGCGGAGATGGTGGGCACGCACGCATCATGGCCCGCGATGTAAATTGAAGGATCATCGCTGATGGTGAAACCCTTCCTCACTTCATTCGGGCAAGCCAAAACATCGCTGCCACAACGGCCCTACTTCATGGCCTTCTAGAGGCCACGACGCTCGAGGATCGTCGGGTCCACCACGAAATTCGCACGCTACTTGAGCATGCGGCAGCGCAGTAGGCGGAGAGCTCACTATCTCGGCGATGCGAGCCTGACACCAGCCAGCGTACCCCCTCGGTGCACCCCGCCAGGGACACATCGGTCCACCAAGCGCCGCACGGCGGCAGGTAGCGCGCTGCAATCCTAGTACATCAACGTCTTGGCCACAACCGCGACGCACGCAACACCCTCGATGCCTGTAGACGCACCTACAGGCTGACCCGAAGGGAAGGAGCCTACCGTAGATATCATCCTCGACGCGGCAGGACGCTACGATAGCGGTGAGGACCGGAGCTCGAGCCCCTGAGCTTGCCAGGCCCTCAGGCCTTCGGTCCGGCACATCCTCAACGCTACATTCCCTGCCAAGGTGTCGACCACCTACCTAATATCCCTAAGTACTCTGGGGAGACAAACCTCGGGACTTTGGCTTGAAGACTATCAGCTTGCCTAGTCAAGCGGTGGTGCTGGATAATGATGACTTCATTATCCGCAACCTTCCATTGTTCTTGGCTGATTCGGCCTGGGCAGTGGTTGGAACACCTGCCATCCAACGCAATTCAGAGTTGGGCGGATCTGAAGGAGATCTTTGTGGGAAACTTCCAGGGCACGTACAAACACCCTAGGAACCCATGGGACCTCAAGAACTACCGTCAAAAGGCCGGTGAGACCCTCCTTGCGGTACATCTAGTGCTTCTCCCAGGCAGTGCAACGAGCTCCCTAACGTCGCTGATGCCGACGTGATAGGAGCCTTTCTATCTGGGACGACCTGCGAGTCCTTGGTTCATAAGCTAGGACGCAAGGGCCTGCGAACCACCAATGAGCTCCTGGACATCGCCACCAGCCACGCCTCAGGAGAAGAGGCAGTCGGAGCGATCTTCGATCGCCTTGAGGGCAAGGCAAGGTGGGACGAGGGTACCGGCGAAGGCACCTCCAATCGCTCTGCCAAGAAGAAGAACAAAAAGCAACGGCGCAAGGACTCACTCGTGGCTGCTGCTGACCGCAAGGGTGGTCAGAAGCCCGTGGAGGGCACTCCGAACCACTTTGAAAAAATGCTCGAAGGGCTATGCCTGAACCACGCCTTTCCCATAAAGCATCCGCTCAAGGACTGCAGTCTCATGTGGAAATTCTTGTTCGGAAGCCCCAACAAAGGGGAGCAGGGGAAGGAGCCCGCCCCCACCACGGATGATGCCGAGGAGAAGGACGACAGCTTTCCAACACCAAATGGCTGCCTTATGATCTTCAGAGGATCGGCGGCCTATGACTCCAAACGTCGTTAGAAGGTCGCACGCTGTGAGGTCTACACAGCCCAACCAGCCACACCTCCCTACCTCCAGTGGTCGGAGTCCGCTATAACCTTCGACCGGACCGACCATCCGGATACCGTCCCACACCTAGGGATGTATCTGCTTGTTGTCGACCCGATCGTTGGCCCAAAGCGGCTCACCAAAGTGCTAATGGATGGAGGCAGTGGCCTCAACATCATGTATGCCAAGACGCTCGACGAGATGGGCGTCGATCGGATGAACCTCCACCCAACCCGAGCGTCTTTTCACGGCATTGTGCTCAGGAAACAGGCCATGCCACTTGGACAGATCGATCTACCCATCACCTTCAGGGATCAGTTCAATTACAGGACTGAGACCCTCACCTTCGAGGTGGTTGGGTTCCCTGGAACCTTCCATGCCATCTTGGGCCAACCATGCAACGTGAAGTTCATGGCCATCCCCAACTACACATTTACCTCAAGCTAAGATGCCAGGCCCCCATGGGATCATCACCATCGTCACCTCCTTTCCGAGCGGGCCTAAGAGTGTGAGGTCGAAGTGCTATGGCCACTGCCACTAGCAACTTGTGCACCTCCGACGAACTCACCGCCCTCAAGGAGGAGGTCGCCGAAGGAAGCACGATGCAAAGAAGTTGAACTGAGTCATTCAATCGGCAGATGGCTCCAAGGAGGTCCTCATAGATCCTCAGCAGCTCCGAGGGTAAAATGGTACACATTGGTACCATGTCTCTCCTCCAAATAGGAAAGCATGCTCATCGACTTCCTCCGTGACAACAAAGACATCTTTGCATGGAAACCCCGGATATGCCAGGCCGTCCGAAGGGAGGTCGCTGAGCATACCTTGAAAATCCATCTAGGCTCCAAGCTGGTGAAAGCAATGCCTATGCGCTTCGATGAGGAAAAGCGCAGCGGCCATCGGTGAGGAGATAGCAAAACTTGTCAGCCACCGGATTCATCAGGGAAGTACACCACCCAGAGTGGTTAGCCAATCCCATCCTTGTACGAAAGAAGAGCGGGAAATGCAGGATGTGTGTTGATTATACGGGCCTCAATAAGGCATGCCCAAAGGATCCGTTTCCTTTGCCACGCATAGACCAAATAGTCAACTCTACCTCAGGGTGCGAAACCCTCTGCGTCCTTGATGCGTACTCCCGCTACCATCAAATCACGATGAAAAAGTCCGACCAACTCGCGACGTCTTTCATCACCCCCTTCGAATCGTTCTGCTACATTTCGATGCCATTCGGTCTGAAGAACGCTGGGGCAACATACTAGCGATGTCTGCTCAGATGCTTAGGGGACCTCATCGGGCGGACCGTTGAGGCCTACATTGATGACATCGTAGTTAAGTCCAAACGGGCTGACCACCTCGTTGCCGATTTTGAGCAAACCTTCATGAAACTCCGGGCGAATGGCATCAAACTCAATCCCGAGAAATATGTTTTCGGGGTCTCGAGGAGTATGCTGTTCGGCTTCATCATCTCTAAGCGTGGCATCAAAGCCAACCCAGAGAAAATCTCAGCAATCACAAGGATGGGCCCGATTCAAAACATAAAGGGGGTTCAGCGAATCACAGGGTGCCTCGCCGCCCTCAGCCGATTCATCTCATGCCTCGACGAATGAGGACTCCCCCTTTATCGGCTTCTGAAGAAAGCCAACCGCTTTGAGTGGACATCCAAAGCCTAGGAGGCGCTTGACATGGTCAAACTACTCCTGACAAGGCCCCCAATCCTAGTTCCTCCAAACGACGGACAATCCCTCCTGCTATACATAGCAGCCACCACGCAAGTGGTCAGCACCGCCTAGGTAGTAGAGCAGGAGGAAGAGGGGCATGCCCTCAAGGTCCAGCACCCTGTGTACTTCATCAGCGAGGTACTATCCGACTCCAAAACCCGCTACTCCCAAATTCAGAAGCTCCATTACACCGTCCTCATCACCAAGAGGAAGCTGCGCCAATACTTCGAGTCACATCCTGTGACGATTGTGATGTCATTCCCCCTCGGCGAGGTCGTCTAGAGCCAGGATGCCATGGGAAGAACTGCAAAGTGGGCACTCGAGCTGATGGATCAAGGCATCACATATGTCTCCCGAACAGCGATCAAATCCCATGTATTGGTTGACTTCATCGCCGAATGGATCGAGGTCCAGACACCACCAGCAGTCGTCGATCAAGAGTACTGGACGATGTACTTCGATGGATCGCTGATGAAAAAGGGCGCCGATGCGGGGCTGGTCTTCGTATCACCCCTCAGGGTCCGCATGAGGTACATGGTTCAGCTCCATTTCCCCTCATCAAATAATGTGGCTGAATACGAAGCACTCGTCAATGGCCTACGCATCGCCATCGAGTTGGGCATCCGACGCCTCGACATTCGAGGTGACTCTCAGCTGGTCATTAACCAAGTCATGAAGGAGTCAAGCTACCATGACGACAAGATGGCTACGTACTACCAAGAAGTCCGACGGCTGGAGGATAAGTTCGACGGCCTCGAACTCAATCACATCCCAAGGCACCTCAACGAGGTAGCTGACGCACTTGCTAAGGCGGTGTTCGATCGAGAACCGATACCAACGGGCGTCTTCGCCAGCGACCAACACAAACCCTCGGTGCGCTATGAACGGTCAGAGCGAGCCGACGATGGCCCATCCAATCCAGCCCCGGGGGCTGACCAGCCGACGACTCCGCCCGGTCCTGGTGTCATGGAGCTCAAAGAGGACCCAGCGATAGAGCCTAACCCTCTGGATGACTGGAGAACACTCTACCTCGACTACCTCCTCTGCGACACACTGCCGACGGACAAGATGGAGGCTCAACGGCTCGCACGTCGCACCAAATCCTTCGTTCTTGTAGAGAGTGAACTCTACAAATGGAGCCACACCGGGATCCTATAGCTCTGTATCCCCATCGAACAGGGAAAATTTCTGCTGAGCGACATCCACGGTGGGGTCTACGGTCACCATGCCACGACAAGAACCATGGTTGGGAACGTATTCCGACAGGGCTTCTACTAGCCCACTACAGTAGCCGACGGTGAGCAAATCGTATGCACCTACGAAGGGTGTCAGTACTATGCTCGGCAGACTCACCTCCCGGCCTAGGCACTCTAGATGATCCCCATCACGTGGCCCTTCATGGTCTGGGGGCTCGACCTGGTTGGGCCTCTCAAAAAGGCACCCAGGGGCTACACCCACTTGCTTGTCACCGTGGACAAGTTCACAAAATAGATCGAAGCTCGGCCGATCTCCACGATCAAGTCCGAGCAAGCTGTGATGTTCTTCCTCGACATCATCCGTCGCTTCGGAGTACCGAACTCCTAGCCGGGCCACCGGCTACACACCTTTCTTCATGGTCCACGGTTCCGAGGCCGTCCTCCTGATGGACCTCGACTACGGAGCACCAAGAATCAGAGCATACGACGAACAGGGAGCCAAGGCATCCCACCAAGACACCATAGACCAGCTAGACAAAGCCCGCGACATCGCCCTCCTCTGTTCATCCAAATACCAGTAGGCGCTGCGCCGGTACCACAGCCGAAGGTGCGAGACCGAGCCTTCAACGTCGGGGACCTGGTTCTCCACCTTGTGCAGAGCAACAAGGACCGCCACAAGCTCTCCCCACCCTAGGAGGGGTCATACGTCGTCGTAGAAGTTCTCTGGCCAAGCGCCTACAAGTTGAAAACCATCGGCGGCGAGGTCTTCACCAACGCCTGGAACATTGAGCAGCTACGCCTTAATAAACACATACTTTCCCTTATTAGTTTTTGTCTTTAGAAATCTCCGATCTTTAGTGACATCCGACCCCTGCAAATTGTGAGGGGTCGGACCTCACTCGGGGGCCGATATAAGTGATATAAGCACGTTTATCTTACAAACACTTCCTGTGTTACCTTTGCAAACATTCTCTAAGTTTTCCATTCTTCTCATAACAAGTCCTAAGGGCTAAGATTTCGGGAACAAATTCTGAGTACAACTGGTAGGACTGCGGGAAACCCACGCCCCAGCGGCTACGACCTCCTTGCTCACCAGCATGATCAGAATTGATTCACCCGCACTCCTAGTTTTTATGACCTGAACCATGGGAAGGGTCGGAAGGCACCGAAACCTCTTCTACAAAAAAAGAGGAAGCTGAAAAACTATTTGCCGTAACAAAAGATGAAAATTTGTTCATGTTTGCACAAATTCACCGCTTACAAAGTGATTTCATCACAAAAGGACTAATGTACACATAAATACAAAAAACTGTTCACTCGGGGGCTCCCCCACGACTTATTCGATTACAGCTTCTGCCCAGCTCTACTGTGAGCTCTACTACGAGTCGCCGCGCCACGCTCTCCATTGGCAACGTCCTACCGCTCCGCAAGGTCCTCGAAGGCGCCGTCATCTGCAACGTCGAGCACCATGTCGACGACTGTGGCACCTCCGCCGGGGCATCCAGGGACTACGCCATCGTGATCAGCCGCAACCCCGACAACGGCGCCTCCTCCGGGGTGTCCAGGGACTGCGCCATCGTCATCAGCTACCACCCCAACAACGACGCCTCTACCAGGGCACCCCAGGACTACGCCATCATCATCAGCCGCAACCTTGACGATGGCATCTGGATGAGAGGCGCCTCCCACCAAAGAAAGGCCGCAACGAACGATGGCAAAGTTGTCGACGCTTGGCACCCTCCAGTGCTCCTCCTCCTTCGGCAGCAGTGGCCCCTTCTCAATAAAGGCAGCCCACACCATCTCATCTATGTTGGATGACATTCAACTCGACATCATGCTCCGGATTCACAAACGGATCTATGAGTTTTTCTCTCCCTGGCATTACCTTGTCTCAATTAGGAACCGCTGCGATGCACGAACGCATTCGGTGGAAAGGAAGCAGAAGAGGTAGCGGCTCAGAGGCTGACAAAGGAGTGGGACAAGAACTCCCCTCCCCCTCCCTATTTAAGGAAGAGGTGCAGCAGCTGAGGAAAGGCGAAAGGTTGGGACGAAAAACTCTTTGCCTTCTCCTATTCAATGCAGATGGGAAATCAATGCTGACGGGAATCCAAGGGGATGCGCCGGAACTGACGGGACGCGCTCTGGTCGACGAGATGTCGCCTGGTCAAATAGGACGCTACCTGAGTGTGGCCCACCACTAATGCACGCCGGGCGTGAGAACCAGGGCACACCCGCATGCAGGCGACTCTCTGCTTCCCCAGGCAGGACCATGGAATGACCCGACAATGGAACCCCCATCTAGGGTGGCCCAACGGGCCTCCTGGGTCGACCGGACGGCCCAGGTGAAATGACAAATGAACGGCCCGCTGAAAGATAAGCACCTCTGTTTTCTTACTTTGTGCGTTAACTTCATTACCGAGTTTCCGACCCTAGCAACGACTGGGGCACGGACACCGCTAGGGGGCTACCGAGAGTGTCTACCTATTTAGACATCCTCTTCACCTGACCCCTCCTTATGGCTAAAACTGGAAGCACGGTGTGTGGATATGAAACTTCGAAAACAACTGGACGAACCGCCAGACCCTACGCCCCGATGGCTACGGTGTTTTTGTTCACCAGCATAATCAAATTCACAGTTCCCCGCACCGCAAGATTTAGCTCCCACCTTCTCGAGAAGGGTTCAGAGGGGTCCTCCTATAGAATCTCCTTCAAGGAGAAGCTGTCAGGTTGCCTAAATCAATCGAATGGCTCAGATCGCCGCCGAGAGATAGAAACGAAAAATGGCCATACTTGTGTAGGTTACACTGACCTCATCGCAAATGTCGGATCCAAAGCCCGCATGGACATTTCTGGTAAAAGCTTCTCATCGCTCATACCACCGAGGTAGCGTTACCAACCCCCGCTTTCGCTTCAATTAAATCGCACATTAATCCCGTCATCCAAACGTCGCATATGCAAATTGCTGCATCTCAACGCTTCATGTCGCGTCACGAAGTGGTAGCCGCCTCATTCAATATCAGCGGCAACTGACCGAGGTTCGAAGGCCGGCCTGCAAAGGGCTTGAGGCCACCTCGCATCAAACAGAGCCAGGGGAGAAAAATCAAGATGAGGCCCAACGGCCTTGCTCGACCCCGCTCAGAGGCGAACAGGGACATCTCGACCTTCCTCGTTCGATTCTAGCCCCGAGCCAAACCCACAGAATCTTCGTCAAAGAGAGGCCAATGGGCCACCTGAGCCTATCGAACGGCTCGGGCATCTGCCAGGAGGCGGGTTAAGAAGTAGTGAAATGCCACAAGAGGGCTCTGTCGACCCCGTCAGCGAATGATGGACCTAGATTTCACACGAACATACCCGTTAGCGAGCTCATGGAGCACGACACTCGCGCCGTCGAGGCAAGTGTCGTCAACTCAGCCCCTCCGGTTGTGGAAACCGAGGATGGGGTAACGCGCAAAACACGGCCAACCCCTATCAGACCCTAGGGGGCTCGAGAGCTCAAGCCGCTTGATCCATGATCGAGAGACCGAGGTTCGAAGGCTGACCCACGAAGGGTCTAAGGCCGCCTCACATCCAAAAAGAGCCAGGGGAGAAAAACACAGATGAGCCTCAGCGGCCTTTGCCCAACCCGCATTAAGGCGGGAAGGGTCATCTCAACCTTCTAGTTCAATCCAGCCTCTAGCTGAGCCCATAGAATCCCCATTGAGGGTGAATCTGTTGGAAGGCGGGTCAAGGAGCAACGGAACGCCACCCGAGGGCTTTGCCGACCTTGTCGCAAAACAAATGGGATCGGATTCCATCCGAACATCCCCGTTAGCGAGCTCATAAAGCGCGTCACTCGAGCCGTCGAGGCAAGTGACGTCGCCTTAACCCCTCTAGTTACGAAAACCGCAGACAGGGCGACAGTCACAAAACGAGCTAGCCCTTGACCGAATCCCCACCACGCGCAGGGGCACGGGGAAGGTCGGGCCAGCGATAAGACCAAAACACACGGTCACGCAACGAACGCCAAATCCTAAGCAAGGGGTACGTGCGAATGCAAGACTAAGTTTGCTACCCTCGCTCTGGTCTCTAGTAACATTCGACCCCAATGACCGCAAGGGGTCGGATCTCACTCGGGGGATGACAAAGGTACGAGCACCTCCTTTCTTTATTTGAAACAATCATTACATCATACCTTTTTCTCGCGTCGAGACTAGCGGCAAGGTTCAGGGGAACAGATAGGTAAGACTGCAAAAAGCCCACGCCCAAATAGCTAAGGCAATTTTGCTCACTAGCACAATCAAAATTTCTCCTAAACACCTCGGGCCCTACAGTCTTAACGAGCGGAAGGGTTGGATCGCATAAATCTTTTTCATTACAAAAAGGGAAGAAGGTAAGATCAAACAAATGAAACGAAATTGCGAAACAAAGCCACGAATCTGTTTTTGGACACAAAAGTACCGACACTTGTCCACATATTATAGATAAATATTTATTAGACTCAACTAACTAACTACCCCTCCGAGGGAGAACCATGTCTTCAATTTTGTTCGCTAGGCTTTCCGTGAGAGGAGTCACCGCCGCTTCTATTTCATCCAGCTCGAAGAGCTCATAGCTAGGCGCAAAACCTAGGCTCATTGCCCACAGGTTGATGTTATCATCATAATGCAAGCGGGCGATGGCAAAGGCTTGGATAATCCCAAGGTGAAAAGCTTCCTTCTCCAGCTGGCGCACCCGCGCTGTGATATCTATGGCACGGGCCACGAGCGAGCTAGTCCCTTCCGCCTGCACCACCCGTAGGTCATCGCAGACAACGCTCAGGCCAACCTTCAGGAGTTCGAGCTCATCACACTCTACCTAAAGAACATTCCTCACCTCGGCGAGATCCCTGGCAAGTTCGGTAGCGGCGCCCTCGGCCTCAAGCTTCTAAGCCTTCATGGTATCAAGCTCGGCCTAGAGGGAGCTGATCCTCTGCTGCGCCTCATCACGCTCCTGCATGGCCTGGTCATGCTCCCCGCAGATTGTACCGCGCTCCAAGCGAAGCCTCTCCGAGGTCTGGCGTTGCTCGTCTTGCTCCCCGCATAGCCGAGCGACCGCCTCAGCATCTAGCTTCGCCCTCTGTTCTAGGGCCGCAGACCTCTCCTCGGCTCATAGCCTGAGCTCTCGCTCCTTCCCCACCTCATCCAGGAGGTCGACGATCCGCTGGCGGGCCTCGGCATCCCGCTGGAGCAGCTCGTTCCGCTGCTTCTGCACCTTGGCGGCCTCCTCCATGTCACGCCGTGCCCTCGCCGCTAGATCCTGGAGCATCCCCGTGGCATCCTCCGCGTGTTGGCGGGACTCAGCTTCCCACCATCGAAGATCATTCGCCTCCGCTGTGAGGGGAGTCAGCTCGACCACCCTCTGGTGGAGCTGGGCGGTCACGTCCCTGTGCAGTCGTGCCTCATCGATGAGGCAGTCCCACTCTTCCTTGTGTTCACGTAGGAATTAGGATTTCTCCCGGCTACGAGCAGCAAGAGACTAGAAAAAAGACAGGTGATCAGAAAATAAAAATAGATGAAGAAAGAAAAAATCAAGAGGCAAGATGAAGCAAATACCTGGCCGGCGGGAATGATGATGTTTCGAAGGGCGCCCTGGGCATGGTTCAGAGCATCCAACATGGCCATGATCCCATAGCCAAGGCTCTCCCTATCCATGTCCTCGGCGCCATCGTCGAGGGTGAAGATCGCCGACGACGAATCCTATGGACTCCCCCACCGTAGCTAGTGCTCGTCCCGCATGGGAAGGCGCCTGCCCCCCGATGTTAGGAACAGGGACAACTCCTTGCCGGCCTCCTCGGTGACCACTGCGGCGTCCGAGGGTCCCTCGCCAGTGACCCGCTCCGTCCTGCCTAGCACGGGCGTCGCCTCGGAGGCCGCCGGTGGCGCGGGACGCGCCGCTGCCTCGGGCGCCGCCACCATAGTTTCTAGCTATGGTTCGTCCATCGCAGCCACTGTCACCTCCGCCCCATCGGTGGGACCTCATTCGGCTATGCCTCGACCACCATAGCCGACGCAACAGCTGCGGCCAACAGCTCCACCTGCTCTGATGCCGAAGGCAGGATCACTTCCGTCTCCAGTCACACGGCAACATCTGAGGGTGATCCCTCGGCTGCGCCGATTGCTCGACCCACCGAGGGTGCGGGCACCATCACGGATGGCGCCAGACCCACCAGCGAGGCTGTGGCACCGGCTTCACTCTCGCTCGGAACGGGAGCAATGTCAGACGGTGGCCCCCGCCTTGCGTAAAGGGTTAGGGTTTTCTTGGGCGCCAGCGCTATAGGAATGCCCCGTCTGACTAGCCGCCCGGCACTGCAGAGGAAACAAAAGTCATGAGTCGCCATAAAAATAGAGAAAAAAAGAGATAACAGAGGAGTCGGCAAACTACATTGGCGCTATTCGACGATGTTTGGGGGATGAACCCCTTGCTTCCTACTCCACCTCATCAGGGCGGGCCCACTTCGAGCCTGCCCCTTGGTCCCGGGCAAAGAGGCTCACCTCCCTTGTCTCCAAGGGCACGGCGACGGAGCCGCCCCTCTATGCCGTTACCTCGGGCGTGGTGGAAGATCCACCCACCCCTGTCGGCTCATGGGGAGCGGCGTCGGAGCCGTCCCCCTCCGCCGACACCCTAGGCACGGCAGCAGGCCTGCCCACTTCCATTGGTCTTGAGGATGGGCCAACGGTTAGGCCCATCTCCGCCGGTCTCGAGAGCTCGCTTCCCCCTACGTGGAACGGGAAGGGTCCCTACGTGGATGGGTGGGCACCTGTCAGCGAATCCTCACCCTCCAAGACACCCCAATCCACGCTGGTGGCTGCCTCATCAACCTCATCATCGTCATCATCGTCATCGTCGTCCTCACTGCCTGTCTCCTCTCCTCGGTCTCGTGCTTGCTGCTTCCGTAGCAGCTTCTTCTTCCTGAGCTCCCTCGTCCTTTTGTCCCACTTGGCCGCAATACGGTTCACTTTCGCCAGGGTCTGATCCATCAGCAATGGAGCCGGGCTTTCCTTGAAGAATAGTGCCATTGGCTAGTCTTGCCATCCCAAGGTTAGCTTCAAGGGGTCGAAAATTCAAGTAAAAAGGAGTACGGAGAAAGAAAACTTATGAAGTCAACGAACCACGGTTCTGGCCGCATTGGGGGATGCCCCGGCACTGGAAACACAAAATCGAGGATGACTCTAGCGGTGTCCTTTGAAGGCTCCACCGCCTCTTTGATGCGCTGCGCCACTTCGGAGGGAGGGAGCGCCTCATCGACAAGCACCGTCCCTTCAAGCGACGCTCCAGGCACCATCTGGTGCAGGGGGAGCATGCGCGCCATGAGCGGCGCCACCTTCCTCGTGTGGTAGGCGTCGATGATCCCCGGTCCCTTCATGCCCCTATCCTTTAGAGTTCGGATGGCGGCAAGAAGGTCATTGATGTTCGTCTTTTCCTTGGCCAGGACACCCCACTTCCATGACCCCAGGGCCTCCACGATGATGCACCCAGAGAAAACTAGCAAGGGGGCGGCGGCGTCATCCTTAACGTAGAACCACTATGAATGCCACCCCTTGTTAGAGGTCGACAGATGCATTAACGGGTACGCTTCTACCCGGTTGTTGCGGAGGTGGATGCTAGCGCATCCCACCGGTGCGTGCAGCTCTTGCTTCTCGATCCGCTTCTTCAGAGGATTGACGACGAAGAGATACCACCACAGGTCAAAGTGGGGACTAATCCCCAAGAACCCCTCGCACAGGGTGATGAACGCCGCAATGTGCTGGATCCCATTGGGGGTAAGGTGTTACAGCTCCACCTGGAAGTAATCCAATAGCCCCCGACAGAACTGATGAGCGAGTATGGCGAATCCCCGCTCGTGGAAGTGAGCGAAGGATAGACATACCCTTCGGGCGGCGACGGCTCGTCTTCATTACCGGGTAGCCGCCACTCCTCGACGGCAGTCAGCGGGCGAAGGAGGCCACGATGAATGAGGCCCTCTAGGCACTGAGGGGCGATGTTGGACCTGCACCATGGCTCCATTGACACAAATTGGGAGGGGGTGTCTGCGGGTTCGGCGGTGGATGCGAGCTTGACAGCGGCCGCGATGCGAATGCGGGAGGCTCTGGCGATTAGCGGTGGAGGTTGACGATGTGAAGGCAAAAAGGCGAAGTACGGAACCCTGGGGGCGAACCCCGTGGTTTTATAGGGGCGACGGATGCGAGAAGGGCAACCATCCGCCTCGATCTCCAAGCCTGCCACGACACACCACCATGTCACGTCGTGGGATACACGCTCGCGATCCCTATCCTTTCCCACCAAAATTGAGCCGAATAGTTCGCCTTCCCTAGGAAGACCGGGACTCTTTTCCCACCGAGGGAATATGGGTCAAAGGACCCTTCTCCGGCCCACCTAGGCCCAGAAGTTCAAGGGCCGACCCAACAGTCTCAATGGCCGTCCTAATGAGGGATGGGCCCCCAAGCGACCCGGACTCAGGGACACGAGCATCAGTAGGGCCTCGACCCGTAGTCGAGCCCCAGCTAGGCTGACCCTCGATGAGATCCCCGCGAACGGGATACTAGGGTTCCCCTAAAAAACTACCCAGTTGACAAAAACTGAATCTCACAGCCTTACCCACGAAGGGTCCGAAATTACCCCTGGGCGATTCTATCCGAATCACCCGGGGGCTCGGGGGCTACACCCGACGGGTGCGCTCACGCGCACCCTTTGGCGAATCGAAATACCCCCCGGGCGATTCTATCCGAATCACCCGGGGGCTCAGGGGCTACACCCGACAGGTGCACTCGCGCGCACCCTCTAGCGAATCGAAATACCCCCCGGGCGATTCTATCCGAATCACCCGGGGACTTGGGGGCTACACTCAACGGGTGCGCTCGCGCGTGCCCTCTGGCAAATCAAAATACCCCCCAGGCGGTTCTATCCGAATCACCCGGGGGCTCGGGGGCTACACCCGCCGGGTGTGCTCGCGCGCACCCTCTGGCGAATTGAAATACCCTCCGGGCGATTCTATCCGAATCACCCGGGGGCTCGGGGGCAACTGTAGCACCCGGTTTTAAGAACAAAACCAGATACACACCATATGTGAGCCCAGGAAGTCAAATCTCACATATAGCTACAAATAAGGGTAATATCAATAGACAATGCTTAAATACATAACGTATTAGTATAAAGAATATAACCTCAGAGTATAGACAGCATAAAGACAACTCCAATCTTCAGGCGAAGACTTCAAATCCACAGGGACAACTGACTGGTTGATCACAAGCCTAATTCCTCCAAACTCTAGCAATATGGTACCCATCCGAGATTTTTATCCAAATAATTGAAAATAAAGCAAGCGTAAGTACATGTCGTGCTCAACAAATATAACATGGGGTTCATGAGGCTCAAAAGGCTGACACTGGTTTAACTGCGATAAGCTTTTAATGAATCATCTTTTAGCCATTGGGTGGCAACAAGTTTTTTTTCACGAGCCCATAAACACATGATCAGGTAAACATGAATAATGAATAGCATAAACAGTAATAATTAATGAGCATCTTCATCATCCATATCATTAGTGTCCATCATCTATTCCGTAAGGGTTCCAAGGCTGCTCGTGACCATGAGCGCGGCTGATATACCAGTTTTACACTCTGCAGAGGTTGTACACTTTCACTGTGAGTCGTGATTTACCCTTTCGCCCGAGGTGATCAGCCTCTTGACCCACTACCAAGGAAGGTCGGCAGGGTTCACTATGAAGCCTTTCAAAGGTTCGTCTAACAAGTTAGGGCCATTAGATTCACTCGGCAAACATATATAGGAACCCCCGTGTCGAATGGCACAATGATACGCAGCCTATACACATAAGAGTAGAGGTTGTCCTATACCCGATTCGTCAAGCCATTCTTATGCCAATAAAGGTAACCTCTAACAAGCTAGAAAAGGTCCTCATACTGAGCTAAAGCCAGAGCCATGTAGCCCTTACAGCTGTACTGTAAGTCCCGGATGATCACTTATAGATAAGTCCTTAGGGAGAGGAATCTAGAGCACCATAAAAACAGCCCAATGCTCTAGTCCCCTTATTCCATGTTGCTAAAAACATCTTTTAGTGTTTATTGCATATACCATTAGTCAAGTTACAAGATCATGGTTGTAGTTGAGCACTAGCATCATACTACCCAATGCAATACCCCATAGGTATCAAGGTATAGGGTAACAAAGTACTAGAAAATCCTTAGTGGCAGTCAAGGTAGACACATGCAATATGAATTAAATGATTAAAGGTGAATAGGTAACAAGGATGGTCCCATGCTATACTTGCCTTATAACCCCGACCCTTCGGTAAGCTTTAATCTTCAATGCTCTTCTTCTTCTTGATCACCACGTATATCTCACCGTCTGGACAAGATCATAAAGCACCACACAAGCATCCATGCAATCATACACAAAGCAAACAATAGAACTAAATTAGAATAGTACACCAATCATAAAATCAAGATGAAAAGTTTGTAAAATGAATCTACGTCTTGCTACGAACACACAGACACGAAAAGCACACTAAACGGAGCTACGGTTGAAAAGATACAACTACCGAGAGATCTACTCATAAAACTATTAACTTCATGTGTTTTAATTATATAAAAACATATATAAGATATTTTATAGATAATATAAATTAAGTCAATTTTAGATTTGAATTATAAAACTAAAGTAAAACAAATCATATTTTATTTACAAAATCCAGTTGCATAATCATTAATCAAGATATGATCTAAACCATGAAATTCAAGAAAAAGTAATATGGTAAGCATTGTTACTAACGCGTAGATCTCGTTGCTACAAATCTAACGCAACTTGAACAGGTCAAATCAGAGCTAAAATGTAGAAGATATGAAATAAACAAGATTTCCTTTATTAAAATAATAGATTAAATCTAACCTCAAATTTTAAAAGTTGAAAACATACTTAACAGTAGTATGAACATGTAGATTATGAAATTATGAACCTAACGCAAGTTGAACGGGTCAAATCGGAGTTAAAACTGAGAAGTTATGGCTAAAACAAAATCAGTGGCAATATGTAAATAAGTGGAAGCGTATTTTTGAAATCAATCGAGCAAAATACGCTTTTTAAAAGAGCAAGGCGTAATCTGTGGCTTGCGCAATGGACCGCGGGTTGGAAAATAGAGAATTTAAAGGGCTCTTTTGCAATGTTGACCGGCGAAGATGTATCCCGTATTCTGGACCGTTGGATCTCTACTAACCGGCTCAGATTGGATCGGCGGGAGGGGAAAAGAGAGAGAGCTAGCCAGAATAGTGACAACGGCGAGGTGCCTACGGTGGCGCCATGGATGAGCTCACCGGAGAAGTCGGTTTTGGTGATTCCGACCACTATCCTTTACGGGAAAAAGACGGGGAGCAAGAGGGAGACTCGGAGAACTCCATGGAGGCATCAGTTGAGGTAGTGGAGGGACGGCGACAGCGGCACGCGCTAGCTTGCGGCTCGGCTTCAACGGTGAAGTCACGCGAGGTACTGAGAGCAGATGAACAAGGGGAAAACGACTTCAAAAGGTTTCTTACCTCCACACGTAGCTCGGTAGTGGCTTAGGTCGGAGTTGAAGCTGCGGAGGCGATTCGGCGGTGTCAAGCTCCACGCGGTGGGATTCGGGCAGCGGCGCTAGGCTAGCTCGAGGCAAAGAGGTGCGAGATAGGGTGTCAGGTTGGTAGCGGCGGGCACGACATCCGATATTTAAGGGCTGGCGTGGCTTGGGGCTCACGTCATTGGCCGGGTCGTGGACGGGGCAGTCATGGACTCACGGGAGGTGGAGCAGAGTCCGGCTCTGGTGCAAGCTCGTGGAGGAGATGGAGCTGATAGGGAGACCCCACCTGTCGGCGCAGGAGAGAGGGAGGGGATGCACAGCGCGGCGCTTCGGGCTGGGCTGCGCGCTGGCGTGGGCCAAAGCGGGAGTGGGCCTGCGGGAGGAAGGCCGAAGGAGATGGACCGGCGGAGGAACTGGGCCTACGCGCGCTGCTGGGCTGCGGAAGGAGAGAGCAGCCGAGCTGGGCTGGCGGGAATGGGAGCCGGGCCTAAAAAGAGGGAGAGATAGTTTTCTTCATTTTTTTCAAATCCCTTTTTTTCTTATTTCAAATCCAATTCAAACATGACCAAAGTCAAATTCAAATAGGATTTCAAATACACTTTTCAATTCAAACATAAATGAGAAATTTTGATAAGTTTTCAAAAATAAATTTGACAACTTTTTAAATTCTTTTATTTTTCTAATTCTCTTTTCTTTTCTTTTCTTTTCTTTTCTTTTACTTCAAAGCCATTTTCAATTTCATTTGCAAAAGCATTTTAAACCACTCAATCAAATACATCAAATGCAAGGGCATGTATGCACAATCATGTTGCTAAACCTTATGATGAGTTTTAATTCAATGAAAATTTTATTTTCCTATATTTCATGAGCACAAAATTCCAAATTAACTCATTTTAGCTCTATTTCCAAAAATTCAAAATTTAGGGTGTTACAGCTACTGTCGGGGACCTAATATCGGGATACCCAATGAGGTGGGACTGATAACCATCGAACGTTGACGCTTCCAGTCAGACAAGAACGCTTCTTGCCCGAACGACGGAAGATTGGTTCCGCCTCGCCCGACCCCCGAGGGCTGGCTCTGCCTCGCTCAACCCCCGAGGGCTGGACTCTGCCTCACCCGACCCCCCAGGGCTGGCTCCACCTCGCCTGACCCTCGAGGGCCGGACTCTGTCTCGACTGACGGCTAAGGGCTGACTCCGCCTCGCCCGACGTCCGAAGGCGGGCTCCGTCTCACCCGACGTCCGAGGGCCTAAGGGCTGGCTCTGCCTCGCCCGACATCCGAGGGTGGGCTTCGCCTCGCCCGACGGTTGCACCCTGCTCCTTCATGAAGACGAGCATAGTGTACGACAGGACATTTGAGTCAACCATGATATCGAGGGTGCCCGAATAGTGTTGTGGGCGCCGACTTTTGTCCCACAGTGTAGTTGGCGCCGCCTTCAGCCCTCGGGCGCGGATACTAACACAGGCATACGACAGCCACTACGGTCCAAGACAGAACCCACATCATCTACAGTGACGGACGTATGGTCACTTCCCCGATTACTCCCCGAGGGGTCACAGCTTGGCTCTCCGGCACGCCGCACCGTCCGCCGGCGTAGGATGGGACGCACCCACTTGCTAAAAGGGGCCAGGGCATGGCCTACAAGGATCAGCAAACATGCCACCTCTGACACGGTTTGTCATGTTAAGCAGGGCAGGCACAGGGAAAAAGGAAGACCCGGCTCCCTCGAAGGACCTTCTATACCTTTGGTATTTTCCTCTTTCTCCCATTTGTAACCCCTGCTCCCCCCTTGGTCTATGAAAGGGAGAGCAGGGCCCCCCACTAAGGGGATCGACTTTTGACGGATAAGTTCAACACACACGACACTTCACACACAGCTGAGCAGCGACCAAGCTCTCGGCGACCTTTCCGACCATTCCATCAGAGACTTGGGACCCGTCCCTCTCTCAACCGTTTGTACCCCTTACTACGAACCTTTTTCGGTACTAATAACACGAGCAGCAGCAGACTGGACGTAGGGACATTCAGTCCGAACCAGTATAAACCTCATGACCTTTAGTTCACCATCCGGGCCTAACGCGCAACAATTATAAATTTACTAGCCGGTGTTTGTTCGAAACACCGACAATGCTTGAAACCAAACCCTAGTGATTTCAACAGTTGGAGACCGCTGCCGGAGGATGAAGCTTCTGGAGTAGGCGGAGCTGGCAGCGCACCTTCAACCGCAAGACGACTTTTAGTGAACGTCCTTTTCGGCCTTGGCATTGGGGCCTGGCAGAGTGCCTTTCTGTTTGCGGCACCAGATTCCGGCACAAGCGCAACGCACGGCATGATAGCGGATGCATTTGCGGGTGCGGCTGTAGTAGCAGGAGCAACACCGCCAGCGCTCATAGCGTTCGGTGGCCGGTCCAAGACCGAGGCGGCGTCCCTTTGAGGACCACCGAACGTGGGTTAGTCAATATTCGAAAACACAGCCACAAACAAAAGTAAACAATGAACTAAACTAGCAATACTGCGGTGACGAATGTACATGTATCACGTATGAACAAAACTAGCAATACATGTATCACGGAACCTGAAATAGCAATAGCAATACATGTACGAACAAAACTACGAATGTAGATTGTTCTGAGATTTGACTTCTGAGTTTCTGACCTTCCTTCTCCATCGGAGCTCATGCGCAATTCAGATCCAGGTGTATCCATGTCACCTGCGAGCTGCGGTGGCGAGAATCCAAGGCTCCGACGAGGCCGACCTGCGACGGCCGCGTGGACGGCAGAATCTCCTAGGCCGACGGAGACGGACGATGGAGGCTGGAGGGTGGAACGTCGACGCCTGGAGACCTGGACAGAGGCCGGAGGGTGGATCCACCGAGGCACCGAGCTGTAGGCCTGCAGCTACTGGCAGCCGTGCGCAGTCACGCTCGCACGGTCGTGTCGCCGCTCGTGCCGCTAGGGGCTGGGGCTGGATGCATAGGGGTGGAGACATGGAGTGGTCGGGTGGGAGTGAGTTAGGGTTAGCGCGTATATATACTTCGGGGCTAATGGGCCTTCTTACATGGGCCTTGCGTTCACGGGGCGGGGACAGGGAACCATCCTCGTCCCTGCCATCCCCAATGGGGACAGCAATCCTAGCAATTCTATCTCTGTGAGGATTAATTCTCCTTCATCCCCATCCTCTAGTGGAAGAATTTTCCGCGGGAAATCAAGGATCAGTCCCCGTTGCCATCTTTACGTGCGACAACGACGGCGGGTGCGTCGCTCAGCTCATAGCTAGCTATCTGTGTCACCAGATCGAAAAAGAGATACTACACGGCACCGAACGACGAACGTGTTTATTTATGATTTGAAGCCATCCATCGGGTCCGGCTGCTGGGAAAAAAACGAAGAAGGAATCGGCCGGCAACCAGCTAGATCGTTTTGGTGTGCATCAGAATATCAAGATCGGCTCTCACAGCCTGGAACTAACGGGCTGGCCGGGGAGGAAATTGCTGCTGCTGTATCAATTCCAGCCACTCTCGGCGACGGGTCCCCGCGTCGCTGACTCATCACCACACCAGTGCTCGATCGCTCAGGCGTCAGGCGCGGACGCGTTTGCAGACGTATTGAATGCGGGATGCGCGCCGCGACTCGGAAACGCACGCCACCACCAGCTGGGGGCATCTGCACGCCGCGCGCTGCCTGCCGGCCAGTGCCATGTTCTCCGACCCACGTCCATCTCGTCCGTCCGATGATCAAGGGGTCCCACTAGGTGACTACTAGGACCCGGCGTGAACAGAGCTGGGCTGGACTGGACACCCGGACCCGGCCGGCTAGGTTCAACGAATGTGCTCTTGCCATGCACACACTGCTCATTTATTTCTCCATCCCTACACGCGTCCACAAGTTAAACCATCATTATGTACCCGTTGGCAGCGTAGTCGAATATCCGCATCTATCTCACCGCGCAAAACAAATCTGCAGCATGGCATCGGTCCAAAGTCCAAAGTCTAAACCCATAGACCATCTGTATAAAAATAGCTACACCGATACTGTTATCGCCCCACAGATCGATCGAGCACCAGTAGATCGATCGACTTTTGTTTCAACCTTTGTTCATCGTGACTAATATGTAGAAATTCATATATATAGACTGGTAATATAATTTCTTTTTTCGTACGTACGTCGTTGTTACAGATACTTTTAACAACGAAGGATTTTTGTATTTGAATTTTAGAAATAAATGAAATGAACAAATTACACGTGATCCGCGCCCTACAAAGAATGCAACTACGAATAAGTACTTTTGTTCGGTGCATACTCAGAACTTGCAATATATATATAGTCAAGCAGACATCCGTACCAGAGTACTCATTCCGTTCCAAATTATAAGTTGTTTTGACTTTTTTTTTGTTCCTGCATTTTGCTATGTATCTAAACATATTATTACATCTAGATACATAATAAAATGGATGTAAAAAAAGTTAAAACGGCTTATAATTTGGAACGGAGTAAGAACCATCCTACTAACATAGTATAATAGTATGATCATAGTCAGAGTATACTTGTACTACACTCTCACGCGTACACCCTCTGGCGCAAAATAAGTGCAATTTCGAATATGCACAAATATAGACAAGCGAAAGAAGTGCATTTCTGAGAATTTCTCCATGGAACGGAGGCAGTACGTATACAACGATGCTACTGTACCATCCATTCTCTAGAGTCTAGAATAATTGCCCTGTTCGTTTGGTTGATAAGCCATGACTGAAAATACTGTTAGCTGATTTATTATGAGAGAAAAATATTATTTATTAACTGAAAAAGTATGATTTATATACAAACAAACGGGGCGAATATCCGGACGTACGTTTTCAGTTTTTCACATCACTGCACACAGCTGGTGCGTGGACGCGCATACAGCACCCAGCTTTCTCCCCCTGGTACTGGTGGCCGGTGTCCCCACCACCAGAGTCGAGAGGCAAAACCAGCTGGCGCCTAGCGGTTTCACTTTCACCTTCTTCCGTCCAAACCCGGCCGGTGGCGGCTAAACCTCCTGCTAATGATGACCCACCCGCAGGCCGCAGCGCCATCACCACAGTCCACAGCACCTGACGATCTGACCTGGCCTGGCCTGGGGCTACTCGGCAAAGCAAGCAGGCCCCAGCCGCTATATATACCACCCCTCTCTCCACCAGTCGCCATTATTCCATTCCACCCAAGATCTCAGAAGCAAGCCGATAGCTACAGGTAGGTTTCTTCCTTGTTCTCTGCTAGACATAAAAACAAGAAGAAGAAAAAAAAGAGAGAGAGAAGATGAGGCCGGAGAGAGGTGGGGGTATTTCGGTGAAGCTAATGGGCGGCGGCGGCGGCGGCGGCGGACCACCGAGCCTATGGAAGACGCCGACCCCGTACGTCTTCCTGGGCATCGCCTTCATGATGGGCGTCATCGCGGTGGCGCTGCTCGTGCTCATCTGCACGCGCAAGAAGGCGTCGTCCTCGTCGTCCGACGAGAAGGCGGCGGCGGCGGCGGCGCGAGCGCTCGTGCCGCTGGACCGGGTGCCCAAGGTCGTCGTGTTCATGCCCGGCGACGACCGCGCGCCGTCCTTCCTCGCCAGCGTCAAGCCGCTCGGCGGTGACGGCGCGGCGGCAGTAGTGTAGGCAGGGGAAGGGACGACAAGAGGGAGGCTACCCCGCGTGGCGAACTGATCGAGCGGCGCCGAGCCGGCTACCTCTACGCGGGGGCAATTTTGTGGATATTTTTTGTTTTGGTTTGTTTGAGAGGCAGCTGCTTTTGAAGTGAAATCAGTGAAACGAAGTTTGGTTTGGTTCGGCAACCATCTTCAATAAACGCGTACGGCGTTTTATTTTTTTGTTTGGCTGCGTGTCCAGTTGGATCCAATCGATTTTTGGCTTACAATTCTGTAAAATTATTTTGTGTTGCATCGACCATGCTTTGTTCGTCCATTAACGGTACCCTCACATCACGCCGTCACAGCGACGAGAAGCCTCAGCGGTCGGCGGTCGCCGGTAGGTGTTTTCCTCCGATCCGAGTCAGACTGACAGCAGGGCCCTTCAGTAGTGATTCATCTGATAAATCTAGCAGTCTATTAGCGCAATGAAATCGACTTGTAGTAGCTTGCTTGGTGCGAAAATTTCTCCAAATGAAAAAGGGCGCCCGGCCTGACTGAGCGGCGCCAGAAACATGGCGTCATATGAACCGAGGCCGCCATCGCCGTATCTCAAGGGACCAAGCTTTTCGTTAATAAACCAATGACACAATTGAACAAATTTGAATAACTAAATATCGATTTTTAAGTTTAGGAACGGGATAAAACAACCAATCAAGTTGAGAATCTAAACGATAGTTTTCTAAATAATCGATTTGTAAGCATTTTTTTGTCACTCTTTGTTCATTCATTTTTTTTCGTAAGGTGCGCTTTTCTACAACCTTCAAAACCGATAGTGAATGAACAAAGAGTGACAAAAAAGGGTCATTTTTTAGGAAGAGGCATCACAATGAATGCTTGCTTTCCTCATAATATAACTTGGGACACAGCAGTTAGTTTCACTTTTTTGACAAGAATTTTATGCAAATTTTTTTACTCTTGCTTTAGATAGTTTCTAAAACTAGGGTTATTATCAAGCTTTCTCTGCTCTAAATATTCTCATCATCATTGTAATTTTCATTCAAATTACCTTCTTGTAAAGGCATCTTTTATTCATTTCCCCACCCAAATTTACCCAATTTTTCTAATGGCCTAAATATTTGGCTGGCCAAAAGAGAAACAAAAAACATGCCAAGAGATAAAAAGATTAGAATGCCAAAACTGAATAAAAAACAGTTCATGGACAAAGAGCGAGCTTAGGTCCACTTGTCTTACTGTGACATTAATTAATGTAGCTAATGACCGCGGACAAAAGAGAAATAGAAAAGCGTAAACAACGAAAACTGGAAACTGCGGAGGTAGAGCAAGTGCAATAACGGGAGTATCAACTGTTAGATTAATTCGGGCTAGGCCCATTATTTATTCTAATTAATCAAATAAACTTCAAAGGCCCACAATTATTATTAAGTGGAAAAGTGATTAGTACCATATGGGAAATTCACTAAAAAGGTTCTCAACTTAAATAGTGAGTCTTAGGACTCTCACATAGACAAGTTGAGAGGGAGAACCGGGAGGCCACACGCGCACGCCGCCGCCACCGCCGAGCCGCCCGCGCGACACGCCGGGCCGTGGGCTGGCTTGGTTTGGTTTGGTCAGGTTTTGTCGCTTGGCCCAACCGAAACCCTAGCCGCTGCAGCCAACTCCCAACACCCAACCACCCTGTCCAGGTTCATTCCCCCCGACAGGGCCTAACGGATAGATGGGGAACTGCGCGGCTATAAAGGGGGGGGGGGGGGGGCGCCCCTGTCCAGAAGGGCGAGACCCGACTCTTCCTCTTCCTCCTCTCCGCAACATCTGAGTGCTGAGCTGTTCGTCTGCATCTCCGATCGGAGTTCCCTGCGCGCACAGGGAGCTTCGGTAGCAGGCCTCGGGGAGCGCCGGCTTCCCGGTGCGACTGCTGCCCCGTCTGCAGTTTCCTGTTCGGGGGCTTCTGCTTCCTGACGGGAGAGTCTCGTTCTACTGCTCCGACACCGCACCTGCAGGAGCTTCCCGTGCCAACATGGTGGACACGAGGAGGACTGGTGGCCGCACCAACACCAACGACGGAGAAGATGGTGGCTCACTGTCCGCGGGTACCGGTAGTCCCACCCTAGGGTATAAATCTAATCCCACTGTACGCTATTGTTCATATGCTATTCTGTTAGCGTACTTGGTTGCTGCACTGTTGAATACTATCTGCAGTAGTGGTGGTGTTACAGTATGGTTAGTGGTACTGTTACTATTGTTTAAGTCGTTTTTATGGATTAATATAAGTCGTAAATTGACCAAATGTTCAACAATCCAAAAACTTGATAGGTCTTTTTCGACTGCTAGTTTTGCTGCGTCACTAAAACCACCACCATTGAAAGATGATGGATCCAACTATAAAGTGTGGCGTGTCCGTTCCAAGCTGTGGTTCACTAGTATGCGTTGTGAGCACGTGATCAAGGGAAAGCGCATTGAACCTCCTTTCTCTCACGAGGAGGAGATTAAGTTCAATGAGGCAGATAACTTGTTCAAGGGGGCTCTCATCAGCATATTAACTGAAAGTATGGTGCAAGTGTACATGGATGTGAACACTGGCAAGGACATGTGGGATGCACTTGAGGCCAAGTTCGGTGTTGCCGATACTAGCACCGAGCTGTACATCATGGAGAAGTTCTATGACTACAAGATGGTCGATGACCGATCTGTAGTAGAGCAGGCTCATGAGATACAGATGCTGGCAAAGGAACTCCAGAACAATGAGTGTGAGTTGCCTGACAAGTTTGTGGCCGGCGGTATCATCGCTAAGCTGCCACCTACTTGGTCGAGCTTTGCCACTACTCTAAAGCACAGGAGGCAAGTGTTCAGTGTGACTGATCTCATTGCTACTCTTGGTGTGGAGGAGAATGCTAGGGCAAAGGACACTCATGGCAAGAAAGCGCATGAGGAAGGTTCTAGCACCAATCTGGTGCAAAAGAAGAACTTTCATGCCGCACAGAGGAAGAAGAAAAACAAGCCTGCAGTCAAGCCTAAAGCTGCAACTTTTAAAAAGAAGGGCAAGGAAAAAGAAAAGGGCCTTTGCTTTGTCTGCGGTGCATCTGACCATTGGGCAAAAGAGTGCCCTGACCGCAAGGACAAGCAGAAGAAGTCCGCAAACATGGTTGTTAGCGAATCTGGAGGATCTGGGTACGGTAATCATCTACCTACAGTTTTTTCAGTTTGTCTCTCGCCTGAGTGGTGGGTTGACACGGGTGCTAACATTCATGTTTGTTCTGATGTTTCTTTATTTTCTTCTTATCAGGAACAAAGAGGTTGCTCCTTGCTGATGGGAAACGGTACGCATGCTGCTGTACTTGGTGTTGGTACGATCAATCTGAAGTTTACTTCGGGAAAGATCGTGCAGCTAAAGAACATGCAGCATGTCCCCTCCATCAAGAAGAATCTCGTTAGTGGATCTCTATTGTGTAGAGATGGCTTTAGACTTGTATTTGAGTCCAATAAATGTGTTGTATCCAAGTATGGAACCTTTGTTGGAAAAGGCTATGAAAGCGGAGGCTTGTTCCGCTTCTCTTTGATGGATTCTTGTGATAAAATTGTGAACCATGTGAGAAATGATGATAAGTCTAATGTTTGGCATTCCCAACTCTGTCACATCAATGTTGGTTGTATGACGCGCTTAGCTAGTTTAAAATTAATCCCTAAAATCGATCTGGTCAAAGGGTCTAAGTGCCATGCTTGTGTTCAAGCGAAGCAACCTCGCAAGCCTCACAAGGCTGTGAAAAAGTCGAGAAATTTGGCACCGCTAGATCTCATTCATTCTGATTTGTGCGAGATGAATGGTGTATTGACCAAAGGAGGAAAGAAATATTTCATGACTCTTATTGATGATAGCACTAGATTTTGCTATGTGTACTTGCTAAAAACAAAGGATGAAGCAATGCATTATTTTAAAATCTATAAAGCTGAAGTAGAGAACCAATTGGAAAGAAAAATCAAACGGTTGAGGTCTGATCGTGGGGGAGAATACTTTTCACATGAGTTTGATCCATTCTACGAGGAACATGGAATTATTCATGAGAGGACGCCTCCATACTCCCCCCAATCCAATGGGATTACCGAACGAAAGAATCGCACTCTAACTGATTTGGTTAACGCCATGTTAGACACTACGGGACTTTCCAACGAATGGTGGGGTGAGGCTATATTGACGGCATGTCATGTCCTGAATAGAGTTCCTACAAAGAATAAAGAAGTAACACCATTCGAGGAATGGGAAAAGAAAAGGTTGACTCTCTCATACCTACGCACTTGGGGATGCTTGGCCAAGGTGAATGTGCCAATCATCAAAAAGCGCAAACTTGGACCAAAAACTGTAGATTGTGTGTTCCTCGGTTACGCTTTACACAGCGTCGGCTATAGATTCCTAGTTGTAAGCTCTGGAGTACCTGACATGCGTGTTGGTGCAGTGATTGAGTCTAGAGATGCTACATTCTTTGAGAATGAATTTCCTATGAGAGGAAATGAACCTAGCACATCTAGTCAAAAACCTATTGATTCTCCCATGGCGCCAACAGAACATCTTGAACAAACATGTGTTGAGAATCCTGAGGAGGATAATAGTGGAGCTACTCGAAAGAGTAAGAGACAGAGGACTATAAAGTCTTTTGGTGATGATTTCACTATATACCTCGTGGATGACACTCCAAGCACCATTGTTGAGGCATATTCCTCTCCCGACGCTGACTACTGGAAGGAAGCAGTGCGAAGTGAGATGGATTCAATTATGACCAATGGAACTTGGGAGATTGTTGATCGTCCTTATGGGTGCAAGCCTGTAGGATGTAAATGGGTGTTTAAGAAAAAGCTCAGGCCTGATGGTACGATTGAAAAGTACAAGGCAAGGCTTATGGCTAAGGGTTATACCCAGAAAGAAGGCGAGGACTTCTTTGATACTTATTCACCAGTGGCCCGATTGACCACAATCCGAGTACTGCTTGCCCTGGCTGCGTCTCATGGTCTTTTTGTTCATCAGATGGATGTTAAGACGGCTTTCCTAAATGGAGAGCTAGATGAGGAGATCTACATGGATCAGCCCGATGGTTTCGTAGTAGAAGGTCAAGAAGGAAAGGTGTGTAAATTATTGAAGTCTTTGTATGGCCTAAAACAAGCACCTAAGCAATGGCATGAAAAGTTTGATAAAACTATGACATCTGCTAGTTTTGTTGCGAATGAAGCCGACAAATGTGTGTACTACCGCTATGGTGGGGGAGAAGGAGTAATCCTGTGCTTGTATGTGGATGACATACTAATCTTTGGGACAAGCCTCAATGTGATTGAGGAAGTCAAGGACTTTCTGTCAAAGAGCTTTGACATGAAGGTTTTGGGAGTGGCTGATGTGATACTAAACATCAAACTACTAAGGGGAGAAAATGGTGGGGTAACATTTGTACAAACTCACTATGTGGAAAAGGTACTGAGTCGCTTTGGTTATAGTGACTGCAAGCCTGTGTCCACTCCCTATGATCCAAGCGTGATCCTGAGAAAGAACCGAAGAATAATGAGGGATCAGTTGAGATACTCCCAAATCATCGGCTCGCTAATGTACTTGGCTAGTGCAACGAGGCCTGACATCTCATTTGCTGTGAGCAAATTAAGCTGGTTTGTTTCAAATCCGGGAGATGATCACTGGCGTGCTCTTGAAAGAGTATTGCGCTATCTAAAGGGAACGTCGAGCTTTGGCATTCACTATACTGGGTACCCGAAGGTACTCGAGGGCTATTGTGATGCAAATTGGATATCTGATGCTGATGAGTTAAAAGCCACAAGTGGATATACATTCACACTTGGAGGTGGCGCTGTTTCCTGGAAGTCTTGCAAGCAGACCATCTTAACAAGGTCAACAATGGAAGCAGAACTTGCAGCACTTGATACCGCTACTGTTGAGGCTGAATGGCTCCGTGAGCTCCTTATGGATTTGCCGGTGGTTGAAAAACATATGCCCGCAATTTCTATGAACTGTGATAACCAAACAGTAATTATCAAGATAAACAGTTCAAAGGACAACATGAAGACCACTAGGCATGTAAAGCGGCGGTTAAAATCTGTCAGAAAATTGAGAAACTCCAGAGTAATAGCATTGGACTATGTCCATACGTCTAAAAATCTGGCAGATCAATTTACTAAGGGACTATCGCGTAATGTGATAGATAGTGCATCGAGTGAGATGGGACTGAGACCCACATGAAGTTCTATCGTGGTGGCAACCTGTCCTATGTGATCGGAGATCCCATGAATTAGGATGGTGAAACAAGCTATGGGTAGACTGAGGGAAGAGACCCTTTTTAATGAAGGTCAATCTCTTGAGTAATGCACTTCTCTTCCTATCTGTATGGCAGGTTGGTAAATACCTCAATGTGATCCGAGTGGCTTAATGAGAAGCAAAGATGTCGGCCTACAGGGCATCTTAAAGGAACACACCTATGTGAGTTCGATTGCTAGTCGCAATCTATGAGATTTGGGTGATCTCTAGATACTCATGAATAGGCCAGGAGTATGACTTATATGCTCCAACCAGAGGGGATGCTACAGGCAGCCTAGTATCAGTAAAGGAATCGAGTGAGCCTCACTTTGCACAAAACTGTCAATTCAAGGCATAGTCCATTGGTCAGTTGTAAATGAGTGTAAACTCCTTTTCTAGATGGATGTTCAACTTAACAGTCTCCATCGAAACATTGGTATATCAAATAAGCTCAGAACTGAAGACATTAACTGTGGACTTCTGAAGTTTGGTGGGGATTGTTAGATTAATTCGGGCTAGGCCCATTATTTATTCTAATTAATCAAATAAACTTCAAAGGCCCACAATTATTGTTAAGTGGAAAAGTGATTAGTACCATATGGGAAATTCACTAAAAAGGTTCTCAACTTAAATAGTGAGTCTTAGGACTCTCACATAGACAAGTTGAGAGGGAGAACCGGGAGGCCACACGCGCGCGCCGCCGCCGCCGCCGAGCCGAGCCGCGCCGCCCGCCCTCCCGCGGGCGCGCGCGCACGACGCGCCGTGGGCCGTGGGCCATGGCCTAGCTTGGTCAGGTTTTGTCGCTTGGCCCAACCGAAACCCTAGCCGCCGCAGCCAACTCCCAACGCCCAACCACCCTGTCCAGGTTCATTCCCCCGACAGGGCCTAACGGATAGATGGGAAACTACGCGGCTATAAGGGGGGGGCCTGTCCGGAAGGGCAAGACCCGGCTCTTCCTCTTCCTCCTCTCCGCAACATCTGAGCGCTGAGCTGTTCGTCTGCATCTCCGAGAGCTTCGGTAGCAGGCCTCCGGAACTTCCCCCCGTCAAGCGTACCTGCACGGGTAGGCGGGGAATCAAGTTTTTGGGGAGCGCCGGCTTCCCGGTGCGACTGCTGCCCCGTCTGCAGTTTCCTGTTCGGGGGCTTCTGCTTTCTGACGGGAGAGTCTTGTTCTACTGCTCCGACACCGCACCTGCAGGAGCTTCCCGTGCCAACATGGTGGACACGAGGAGGACTGGTGGCCGCACCAACACCAACGACGGAGAAGATGGTGGCTCACTGTCCGCGGGTACCGGCAGTCCCACCCTAGGGTATAAATCTAATCCCACTGTGCGCTATTGTTCATATGGTATTCTGTTAGCGTACTTGGTTGCTGCACTGTTGAATACTATCTGCAGTAGTGGTGGTGTTACAGTATGGTTAGTGGTACTGTTACTATTGTTTAAGTCGTTTTTATGGATTAATATAAGTCGTAAATTGACCAAATGTTCAACATCAACTACCATATCAGCTTATTGGTTGAGCTGGATTAGAGAGATGAGCAAACTTGTCGCTCTTCCCGCCTACCAATTGTACAAGCACTCTAAGGCTCACATTTTTTTTAGATAAAGAAATAAAAATATTCCGGTCTCCCTCATCCACGTGTGAATGAGTAACCGTACGATACATAAAAGCTGGTTCTTAGACCAAGTTCCACTAAGCAAAAAACAAGGTTAAACATGACTACCAAACATGACCGGTCCAATCTAAACCTAATCAACTGAAACCAAACAAATAAGAGGCACAACCCTCAATCCTTCTCTGATGACGTCAACCAAGTTCCCTAAACACTTATAACATCAGTATTTCCAAGGGCTTGCACCCATCCTTCAATGCTCTTCTCGCTTCCCCTTTAGACAACACTGACCAATGCTGATCCAGTAAGTACCTCTGAAGATTACCTGCAGGCAAGAATTAGAACTTTTTTTTTGTTGTTGAACACTACATCATTTCTATTCAGCCACAAAACCCAGCAAAATTGCTGCTAGCCCCACTATGATCAGATCCCTCAAACTTGGAGCAAAGCTCCTAATCCAAGCACCAAACGTATGAGCCGTCCCATTAGTTGGTTGGAGATTGAAAGCGATTAGCAAGAAATGCCACACAGATTAAAAGACCGAGAATACTTTCATTTTCCATAAAAAATAATGTCCGGCAACATCGTATATATAGCTTTGGCAAAAATTACTCCCTCTATTCTCAATTATAATCCATTTTGACTTGTTTAAGTATATAGCTTTTGTTATGAACTTAAATATATGTTATCGAGATACATATATAGCAAACGCAGAGTACCAAGAAAAACCAAATAAACTTGTAATTAATTTGGAACCGAGGAATAGAAAAACCGGTCACTGCGATGCAGTGAATCGACCGGCCGGGCGGGCGGCACTGTATATGCTACAATGGCAGGTTGTACTGGGGCTTGATCGGTTATTATTCGGCTTTGCGTACACAGAAGGCGACGTACGCGGATCAGATGTTGATCAGCCTGACTGTCCCCGCTCGTCGTCGTCAGATCGAGTTCATGACGCCAAGTTTGTGCCGGTCAGTCAGGCCGGGCGCCCCTTTTCATTTGGAACAGAGTTCGTCAGTAGTCTGACTCGAGCAACAGCAAACACCTCCTCGTCGCTATGACGGCGTGTGTCGTATGATCTCGTAGCGTTAATGGGCGAACAAAGCATGGTCGATGCACCACAAAAGATCGTACAGAATTGGAAGCCAAATCGATCGATTATTGGATCCCAACTGAAGTACTACTGAACACGCAGCCACACCAAAAGGACGGACGCGTTTATGGAAAGCTGGGAGCTGTTCGCCGAAACAAACCAAACCAATCCAAACTTCTTTTTCCCTGATTTCATTTCAAAAGCCGCCGCCTTTCTAAGTCTCAAAGTCTCAAGCAAATGGGGAAAAAAAATCTATTCACAAAATTGGCCCACGCGGGTGGTTGGGTGGACTCGATCTCGTCGTCTCCCCTGTCTACACTGCCGCCGCGCCGTCACCGTGGAGCGGCTTGGCGCTGGCGAGGAAGGACGGCGCGTGGTCGCCGGGCATGAAGACGACGACCTTTGGCTCCCGGTCCAGCGGCGCGAGCGCGAGCGCCGCCTTCTCGTCGGCCCCCTGCCGCGAGGAAGACGATGACGCCTTCTTGCGCGTGCAGATGAGCACGAGCAGCGCCACCGCGATGACGCCCATTATGATGGTAATGCCCAGGAAGATGTACGGTGTCGGCGTCCTCCATGGGCTCGGCCTCATCTCTTCTCTCTCTCTCTCTCTCTCTCTCTCTCTCTCTCTCTTCTTTTTATGTTTAGCAGGAGCACAAAGACGACGGAAACCTCTAGCTATCGGCTTGCTTCTGAGATCTTGGGTGGAATGGAATAATGGCGACTGATGGAATAACCGCTTCCTGCTTCCTGCTTCCTGCTTCCTGCTTGCTTTGCCGAGTTACCTGCTGCCTGCCTCGAGGCTAGGTGAGATCGTCAGGTCAGGTGTGCCGTGACTGTGGACTGTGGTGGTAGCCAGCTGCCGCGTGCGCAAGGGAGAGGAAGGGGGCAGGAGGGTTAGCCGCCACCGGGTTTGGAGTTTGGACGGGAGGTGACCGGTGAAACCGCTAGCTGGTTTTGCCTCTCAAAGACTGGGTGCTGTATGCGCCTCCACGCGCACCAGTGTGATGTAAAAAAAAACGAAAACGTAGATATTCTATAAAATGGATGGTTTATACTCTGGTATATTCCATTCGTTTCAAATAAATACATTTCTACTAATTCATCTGGATGACTGGATGGTGCATACTATTTTTTTTTGTTATGGCTCTCTAGATATACATATAAAAAAATGCACTTATTTTGTAACGGAGGATGTTGTAGTACAAGTATAATTAGACTCCACTATGATAATACAATATTAGTATTATGGTACTATGGCACGGCCGTACGTGTACCCGTTTGACTAAGAATACATAGAGAGATACTATCTCTATCCTAAGAATATTGCAATTTTGACTATGGACCAAACAAAACTACTTATTCATAGCTGTATATTCTTTAGGAGGAGCGTGGGATACGTAGAATTTATTTATTGGCCAAATATAAGAATCCTTTGTGGTTGAAGTATTTGTAATGATGGTACAACAGAAAATTTGTATTATCAGCCTACATATATATGAACTTTTACATATTAATAACGATCAACAAAGGTTGAAAGGAAACTCTACTAGTGCTCGATCTGTGGGTCGATCACAGTACAAGTCTAGCTATACAGATGGTCTATGACTATGCTGCCAACGGGTACATATACATCGTGGATGCATATGGATGGAAAATAAGTAGTGCGTGCTTGGCAAGAGTGCATTCATTGAACCTACCCGGCCGGGTGTCCACTCCAGCCCAGCTACGGGTAGTACTTTGTACACAGCGCTCCTACTCCTAGTGGGACTCTCGATCGGACGGACGAGATCGACGTGGGTCGATCGGAGACGTACTATGCAGATACCAACTCCTGACTCCTGTATAGAGCGGCGAGGTAGGTCTCGCTCCGTCGATCGGCACTGGCCGGTAGGCAGCAGAGCGGCGGCGGTGGCATGCAGATGCAGCGGCAGGACTGGTGTGGCGTGCGTTTCCGAGTCGCTGCGCGCATCCCGCATTCGATACGACCGCAGACGCGGGGACCGTAGACGCCTGTTGGCGTGTTGGTTTCAGCCGGACTTTATCGGCCAGTCAATAATGTGTTGGTTTCCACAAGAGTTTATCAGTCAGCCAATGGTGTTTTCTTTTCCTAATAAATCAGCACCGCAGACGCGGGGACCCGTAGACGCCTGTTCGCATGTTGGTTTCAGCCGGACTTTATCGGTCAGCCAACAATGTGTTGGTTTCCGCCAGAGTTTATCAGCCAGCCAACGGTGTTTTCTTCTCCCAATAAATCAGCATCGACCCATAAACCTACCGGCCAACAGACCGAATACGGCAGCGAGTCCTCGTGGAATTTTTGTATTTTAACCCCTTTTGAAAATATTTTTTACAAAAAGACCTAGGGCAAAACGTTTGCTGAAAATAGACCATTTTTAGGCGTCTTAGGACATGACGCCGAGGTATGTGGGTCGGCGTCGACTGACACGACGCCGAGGTCTTGCCACGTCACGGACGACCCCGGTCGACGAAGACACGGTGACGCGTGGGGTCGGACACGTCGGCGTCGTGTCAGCCAACGCCACCGGCCTACACTCGGCGCGTAGTCACGCCGCGCGCGAGCTACTGGCACCACCCCGCGCGCGGCCCAGGCGGCCCAACAACCCTTCGTGGCCCAATAGCTCGGCGCGTGGTCACTTAACGCCGAGCCACCAGGCTCGGCGCGGCCCGACTCAACGCCGATGTCTGGTCCCTTGAAGCCGCGCCGCGGCCCCCTTCTTCTTCCTCCCTCCATTCTGAAACCGCCGGCTCTCCTCTCAACTCTTCTCCCCCACGCCGCCACGAAACCCTAGCCCCCAAAATCGACCCTAGGTGCCAGGATCTCGTCTTCCGAAGCTTCCTCGAGGTAATGGTCCCTCCTCTTCTCCAATCTATCCGTGTAGATGTGCTTGCATTGTCTCTAATCATGTGGAATCATGGGTGTATGGTGTTTTTATATATGTGTGTTTGCATTTGCAAAATGTATGGCTTAGGATGATTGAGTGTATTGTTGTTTAACTGTTTTATGTGCTGAACATGTTAGGTTAGTTTGGTTTCTAGGTATTTTGGTCATTAGGGTTCTTTGTTTATTGTAGGTGTCATTAGGGTTAGTTATTTGTTGGTCATTAGGGTTAGTATGTATTTTAGTTATTTCTTGGTCATTAGATTTCAATTTTTTATGACTAGAAATGATTATGTTGTTGGGGTTGAAAAAGATTAAATGATATATTTTAGTTTCTACTTATTGGATTGAAACTCGCATGATATATTGATATGTGACACTACTTGTTGTGTGATGGCTGTAGATGGATAAATTAGTGAGGTTGCACCATGGAGGCCATATTGTTAGGACAAGAGATGATAGTTTGGAATTTCTGGACATGTGTGAGGAGTTGTTGATTTTTTCTGAAACACCATCTTTGACCTAGTTAGTGGAGCGAGTGAAGGTTAAGTTAGGCTGGAATGAAGGAGACGTGCATGTTCAGTTTGAAGGTGTCATAGATGTTGGGTCGTCGAAGGGTCCTCGGATCAAGCGGTTGCTCAAAATTACAAGCGAGTCTGAATGGAATAATTACAAGGCAGTTGTATTGGCCTCAGAAGTGCGATCTTTGGATTTAGTAGTAAGTAAGGAGTCCGGCTTAGGAAATGATAGCTTCGAAGCGGTTGCCGATGGTGAGGGCAATCATGATAGTTATGAAGAGGATGATGATTATGTATTTGGTGATGCAGAAGAAGGTTTGGACGACGCTAGCGGAGACTTTTCTATTGAGGATGAGCTTAGCAACGAAGATGATCTTAGTGGTGAAGAAGACTTTGGTGATGCTAGGGCTACGAACCGTTTTGACATGGAGATAGCTGGAGATGATGAATTCTTCGTAGAGGAGATAGCCGAAGACTTTGATGACGATCGCCCTGTTGGTCGTCTCAATTTTAGGGAAATAGAGATATTGTCTAGGGTCTTGCCTTGGAGAGATCCACTAGTTGGTGTTTTTGAGGACCTTAGCCATGGTCACAGGGCAGTAGCTGATGGTGGGCCAAGTGATACAACAGTGCCTGATGTTAGCGGTTGCCTCAACATACGGAAGGACATATTGTTTGCTACCATGGATGAGTTGAAAACATGGTTGCAAGAGTACTCCATTGTACACAACCGACCTTTTAGGGTCATCAATTCATTCAAGGAGAAGAGGTACACTGTTGCTTGTGAAGAACAACAGTGTAGTTGGAGAGTATGTGCTAGGAAGACGAAGGCAGGCAAATGGAAGATTACCTCAGTGAAGCAACCACATGTTTGTGCCACTGCTGAGGCAGAAGAGAACCATCTACAGCTCAATTCTAGGTTCATTGCAAGGCAGTTATGCCCCGTGGTGAAGCATATGCCAATCATTACGGTGTCCGCGTTGGTTGAGATCATCTTCCAACGGTATAATTACTATGTCAAGTATGGAAAAGCATGGAGGGCAAAGCAGCGTGCACTGGAAATAATATTTGGAAATTGGAAAGAATCTTATGAGCGCCTCCCTGTAATGTTGAACGCAATGAGGGCTGTAAATCCTGGGATGCACTTCGAGTATTTACCTAAGGAGGGTGAAACAAGGAATGGTAGCCATGTATTTGGAAGGGCCTTTTGGGCGTTCGGGCAGAGCATCGAAGCATTCAAGCATTGCAGGCCCGTCGTCTCAATTGATAGGACCTTTCTTACAGGAAAATTTGAAGGCACAATGCTTATTTGTATTAGGACAGATGCAGAAGACCAGCTTGTGCCATTGGCCTTTGCGATTGTTCGGAAGAAGGACACGGATAGTTGGTGTTGGTTTCTCAGGCTAGTAAGACAAGTGGTAATTGGTCTGGGACGTGATGTTTGTGTGATATCCGATAGGCATGCTGACATTCTGAATGCCGTAGAACAAGAGATTCCTGGTTACGGCCAAATACATCACCGATGGTGCACCAGACACCTTGCTCAGAATCTTATAAGGCGTGATTACACAAAGGATAACTTCAAATTATTTGAGGAGGTTTGCAGGCAGCAAGAGGTTCAATTATTCAAAGATAAGCTAGATGCCCTGAAGTTAGCCACAAATGTTGATGGCAGGCAATTCTTGAGCGAGTTGATGGCATCGAAGGATAAGTGGTCACTTGCATATGACACCGGAGGTTGGAGATGGGGCTTCATGACTAGTAACATGGCAGAGATATTCAATAGCCTTCTAAGAGGTTGTCGTGGTCTGCCTATGACTGCTATTGCCTCATTCACCTTCTACAAGTTGAATGCTTGGTTCGTTTCGAGGAAGAAGCATGCGAGGTCTCTATGGACAGCAGGCAAAGCTTGGCCACTTTTAGCATCTCAGGAACTAGCTTTCTCAAAGAAAAAGTCTAAACGACAGAAGGGTTCATGTTTCGATCCGATCAACCATGGATATGAGATTCTAGAGGGTGGTGGAACTAACATTGGTGGTGAAGATCGGGGTGCTCAAAAACATAAAGTAGTGATCAATGAGAAGAAGTGTACGTGTGGAAAACCGACCATATACCATAGGCCTTGCTCCCACATGATTATAGCTTGTTGCCTTAGACGTGTTGACGTTGAGGTCCCTCCCTGTATGGCCGCTGAGTTCTCTTTGAGGAACCTAATGAGCACCTGAAATCCTCAGTTCGAGCCATTTCTTGACGAGAGTCAATGGCCTACTTATGATGGCCCCAAGTATGTGGCTGATCATGGTTTACTCTGGAAGAGTAGAGGACCTAGGTGGCGGAAGCGGTTCAGGATGGACATGGACCGAGCCACGAAAGGTAGATCGACCACGAGTAAGGTTGGGAGGCATTTTGTAGAGGACATCCAAAAGAGCCGTTGCTCTGGTTACCATAAGACGGGCCACAATAAGAGAAAATGTCCTGAACTTCTTAGACAACAGGTATCCACCAAGCTAGCTACTTGAATTGCTTTGTGTAATAGTGCATTGGTTTACTGTTGTTTTTTTATTGTTATGTCACTTCGTACCACATATACATGCTTTAACTTATACTAATGCTTTGGCATTCCTTATGTTGCAGGATGGATCGGTTCCCCCTTCTTGATCCAAGGTTCGATGAGCACCACCGGGCTCGGAGGATCGAGAACGGAGAGGTATATTCAATAATTCGTATGAAGCAGTGCATTGTTCATCTTTTGCTCTATATTCCATGCTCTTTATAAAGTGACATGAACTAATACTATTTCATGCTTGTCTTTTTTTTGCAGGTTTTGAATGTGCTGAGGCCAATGACACATGAGGCCTCTACGACCATGGTCTACGACGAGAGGTACACGCCCCTCCTGAAGCTGGCAAACCTTGCTACCGTTGCTCGTGTTTGTCGTCGAGGCATGCCACCTTTCAACCCAGCGGCGCTGACGGCGTTGATAGATCAGTGGCGTCTGGAGACACACTGCTTTCACCTACCGTGCGGGGAGATGACGGTCACTCTCGAGGACGTTGCCATGATCCTTGGAGTCAAAATCCGAGGATTCCCAGTGACAGGAGACACGGAGTCTGAAGGATGGCAGCAGCGGGTTGAGCACTTCTTGGGATGTCCCCTAGCGGCAGTTGAGGCTGGCAAGAAATGGCGCAGCAGTGGGGTGTCCCTAAGGTGGCTTCGTTAGTAGTTTCGGGAGTGCCCACCCAACGTAGACGCCCAGACCATGACATACTACTGTCAGGCCTACATCTTGCACATGTTTGGTACGGTTCTCTTCCCTGACGGCACTGGAGACACGGCGTCCTGGATGTACATCCCGTGCCTTTGGAACTGGGAGGATGCCGGCAATAGGAGTTGGGGCTCGGCTATACTTGCTTTCTTGTACCGTCAGCTTTGCGAGGATTGCCGCCATCCTAGAGGCGCGCACGCTACAATGTCAGGGTGCATCACACTGTTGCAGGTAATAAAGCAAAGTTGTACAAGTTTCCACTACAATTCAATGTTTTTTTCTTAACAAAAGTGATTAACATTCAAGTTTCCACTCTTTTTTGCAGATTTGGATGTGGGAGAGGCTTCCAGTTGGGAGACCGCATCAGCTTGATCCCCCACAGCCTTGGTTTCCTCAAGGAGACGCAGTTGTCGCCCCTACCGTGGCACACCTCTACGAGCGAGCCCACGGAACTTACCACGTGTCACGCCACGCGTACATCAGCTTCACCAACGAGCTGGACACCCTTTTGCCATAGCATGTAAGTTTCCCACCCTTTTGGCCTAATCGAGGATATGTGCACAAATTGAGCGTCGACTAGTTGATGACGACGTTGTGTACAGGTTCAATGGCGCCCATATCGGCGGAGGCAAGTCACGGATCTCAACTTGAGCTCCTTGTGCATGGCAGACGAGGACGTCTGGACGATGAGGACCCCCCTTATTTATTTCTATGCAGTGGAGTACCATCTCCCTCACCGTGTAGCACGGCAGTTTGGTAGGCTGCAGACTTCTCTGCCCGAGGATTTCTCCACCGGTTGGCAGCTCCACAAGTACGTAACATGCAATATTTTGTTCGTTTCACATGAATGAATCATTGAGTAGGCCTTCATATTGCCGCTATGGTGTAAAATTTGTAGGTTCAGCAGACAAAAAAATAAGAAGATCACCAACTGGCAGCTGGAGCACCAGCGCTACATTGATGAGTGGATGTTGATGGAGCAGAACAACATGGGCATCTACGCCATCCATCATGACAAGGCATTCGATGATTACCTTGTTTGGCTTGGTCAACGAACAAGGCTTCAATTGAGGCTCGCTTGGACGGAGCAAGACATTGCTGACATTGCGAGCGAGGATGAGGGCAACAACCCATATGACCAAGCTACCCGAGAAGGCAGGCAAGTTGAGATCGCCCCTGCGTTAGCCAGAGCTGTAAGTGATACAACTATTTCCATCTCTGAGGTCTTTACTGTGATGGAGACTTAAATTCTTGTTTTTGTTGCATAGAGCACGGAGATAATGAGGACAGTGGCCGAGCAAGGAAGGGCATTGATGATTCCTGTGGGCGATCCTGATGAGGCCTCCATGTTACGACAGCCTCCATCTAAAGAAACCAAATGCAAATCTAAAAAAGGAGAGAGTTCAAAGGAAATACAAATCCTCGCGGGCATCTGAAGAAATGACGGCCTCCACCGTCACAGTCGTTGTACATTTGCACAACGCAATCCAAACCGTGGCGGCATTTTAGCCAATCTTCAATGCGCTTGTCGTATGATCTAAGAGGTCTCTCACGGGTGAAGTCACTCTTCCTCTCCAAAGGAAATTTCTCTATTGGTTCTTCAAAAGAATCAGGACCCAGAGAACCCTCCCACACAATCGGAGGTCCCTTCCTCACCCCCTTTCCTCTCCCTCCGTCGAAACCCTTTCCACTCGAGGAATCTCCGCTCGACATTTGCTAAAACTAAACCAGAAAACAAGTTGTGTGGATGTGGAGCAAGACATGGACCACTATATATAGAGATGAAGGCAGGTTCACCATGAATGCTACTTGACAAAAAACTTGTGTGCGTACTCATTTATTGAATCTGCAAAGGCTAGATGCTTCATCTGAAAAGCCTACAACCATGACTGGTCATTTCATCTGAAAAGGCTACACCTGTGTTTTGTCACTTCATCCAAATGCAGTACATCACTCTGATATTAATTCATTGCGTATATGGATACAACAGTAAATGAATCTAGGCTTTTCAGTGAGTTTTCAAATAGACTTTTCATTGACTGCAACAGTACTTGTAGCCCTTTCAGTGACTGCAACAGCACAAGTAGCCTTTTCAGTGATACATACAGTAGCACTACAGTCCTAGGATAGTTAACGAAGTACAGGGCATAAGACCATCTAAAATAAAAGCATAGTGTATTACAACATAATAAAAAAAGTCCAGGGAATAAATTCATCTGAAATAAAAGCAGAGTGCATTACAACATACTAAAAATGTCCAGGGCAACAGGACATCGCTCATGAATAAACCAAATACCTACTGAGTGCAACGAGGCCACTTTCCCTTCCTCTGGGCATCGAGATTCTCCTCCATCGCTGCCTTCGCTCGGCGCACACGCTCAAGCTTCTTCTCCCTCTTCGCCCTGTACGCAGCAACACGCCTCCTTTCCTCCTCTTCCTTATGCTCCTTTTCTATAGCCTCCTGTCTGTGTCTCTGCTCAAACCTCTCTTTAACCTCCGCATCCCACTCCTTCAGGCCTTCTAGATGTTGTTTGTCCGACTCCTTGATCTCAGTGTCAGTCCACTGCTCAAAATCACACAGTGGTGGAACGGTCTGCAAGAAAAACAAATTGTTACAAAATAAATAAATAAGCAATACTTAATATCACAAGAAAATTAATTATCACACAATAAAAATTCCTCACAAACGATGCACGGCACTATTGCTTTGTAGGTTCCCATGCATAATTGGGACACATCCAATACCTCTGTCTATATGTTTCCTCATCTTCAGAGATGTCTACCTTGCAAGGATCACCACAAAAGCACATTGGTCGAGGAACACCTTCAGGGAGAGGCTTTAGGTCGTAGGGATTTGCCCTCTGGCGACCATAGCTACAATTGAAAAAATTTAGTCATATTAACGGAGAACCAAACCTAAACCTAGGGTTTTCTATTTGTTACACAAATAATGAATAAACATTGGGATTACCTTAGAATACGAGCTTTACCACGCCTTAGCATCCTAACATTACGTAGAAAAAAAATCAATCCAAAGTACCTTGCAACGAATGTAAAGCTACTAACACTAAATCACCATACCTCTCAAATAAGCTTTTCATTACAAACCCTAAGCAAATTTGAATCCCGACAAACATAAAATTTAACTCAATGATTATAAACCAGAACATATACAACAACAACAACAATCATACATTTGGGTCATTCAATCATTTGAACCACCAAACATTGCACAAATGACATGAACATAAACCAAACCTATAATGCCAAGTTAAAAACCGAATCTAAATGAATGAAATGAAAGAGGGGAAAGAGGAGTACCTTGGCAAAACGTCTTGGTCATAAAAAATTGAAATCTAATGACCAATAAATAACTAAAATACATACTAACCCTAATGACCAACAAATGACTAACCCTAATGACACCTACAATAAACAAAGAACCCTAATGACCAAAATAACTAGAAATCAAACTAACCTAACATGTTCAGCACATAAAACAATTAAACAACAATGCACTCAATCATCCTAAGCCATGCATTTTGCAAATGCAAACACACATACACCAAAACACCATACACCCATGATTCCACATGATTAGAGACAATGCAAGCACATCTACGCGGATAGCTTGGAGGAGGGGAGAGACCGTTACCTCGAGGAAGCTTCGGGAGACGAGATCTGAGCACCTAGGGTCGCATTTGGGGGTTAGAGTTTCGTGGGGGCCGTGGGGGGATTTGGGAGACTGAGAGCCGACGGTTTCAGAATGGAGGGAGGAAGAAGAAGGGGGTCGCGGCGCGGCTTCAAGGGACCAGACCTCGGCGTTGAGTCGGGCCGCGCCGAGCCTGGTGGCTCGGCGTTAAGTGACCACGCGCCGAGCTATTGGGCCACGAAGGGTTGTTGGGCCGCCTAGGCCGCGCGCCGGGTGGTGGCAGTAGCTCGCGCGCGGCGTGACTACGCGCCGAGTGTAGGCCCGTGGCGTTGGCTGACACGACGCCGACGTGTCCGACCCCACGCGCCACCGTGTCTCCGTCGACCGGGGTCGTCCGTGACGTGGCAAGACCTCGGCGTCGTGTCAGTCGACGCCGACCCATATACCTCGGCGTCATGTCCTAAGACGTCTAAAAATAGTCTATTTTCAGCAAACGTTTTGCCCTAGATCTTTTTGTAAAAAATGTTTTCAAAAGAGGCCGAAATACAAAAATTCCACGCGATTCCTCCGCCTCCCCGCGCACGCCCGTTTAGTTCCCTCTTCGGTTTTCCCAATAGCCGGACCGGATGGATGGCTTCAATTCAAATCGATCATAATAAAACACGTTCGACGTTCGGTGCATTATACTAGTATACTAGTATATATATCTTGCCGTTCTGGTGACGCAGCTAGCTGTGACTGTGAGCTGAGCGGTGCACACGCGGTCCTTGTCGCACCAGAAACACGCAAGTCATCATCAGGAACTTCCGCCGGTGGTGGTACGCGTGGCCCAGCGTAAAAGCTACTGGCTTTGTTAAAGTTAACCCGGCCGAAATGATTATGATTAAGCGAATGAGCGTAAGTCAATCATCCTGAAGTAATCTCCTACGACTAAAAAAACAAACTATAGACATTTTTTATGCTACATTTATTTTTGTTCGTCCGTTTGTCCACGCCTGCGATCCCATAACATCTCCCGCATGCACCGCTCTCTTGCGACAAATACAGAAAGTCTTGACCCTGATTTGCATGCACTACAAATACGAACAGTCTTGACCCTGATTTACATACGCTACAAACACGAAAAGTCTTGACCCCAATTGTCTCAAACAAGGAAAGCGATCACCCACGTCTCACGCTCGATCATACCGCCCTCGTGCCACAAATATGAAATTCTTGACCCTAATTTGCATGCGCTACAAACACGGAAGACCATCGTCGCTCGTCGCTGCACGATCGAACGCGTCTTCTTGGTAGGACTCAAGCGCGTCACTGGTCGCTGCACGGACACGATCGTCGCGCCCCCCATTCCTCAAGCCCCTGCACGATCGAGCCGCCCCTACTTCTTCCTCGTCGTGTAGTGGAGAAGCAATAGCAATGGATCATCCACCGTCTGCCTACCGGTGGATGCACCTGTGGCTACATCATCGATCGCCGCAAGGTCGCCGCAAGATCACCTCCCCGTGCGATCTTCCTTCCCCGTGCGATCTCCCCTCCACAACCTGCTCCATCATCTGGTCTGTGTGCCCGCGCCGTCATCCTCCCTGTGTGCCACACTGCCGCCTCCACGACGTCGAGCCGTCGTCCTCGCCGTTCGCCCACATTGTGCACCTGGAAACACCGCCGCCTCCACGACGTCCGCGCCGTAGTCCTCGTCGTTCGCCCGCGCCATGCACCCGAGTTGTCGTCCTTGGCTACCGCGCCGCTACCTCGACGCCACCTGAGTCGTGCACCCGAGCCATCGTCTTCGCATATGTAGACCGATTGACGTTGCCCGTCCTCCATCGCTCGCCGTTCATGATGTTACACAACTATAGTTCATGATGCTGCAGACATTCTTGTTATATAGTTAATCATCTATTTTTTCGATATTGTGTGCCTGCACATTTGGATGCCATTGTTTTTTTAGCATAGTTAGCCCTTTGTCTGTACCAATTTCGTTTCAAGTAGCTCGAGCCTTATTTATTTACTGATAGTCTCAATTCATGAGCTTGGTGTACTAATGTTAGATACTTTACTGGTAAAATATATTAGATACTTTTCTCTTGTCAACTTTTTTTAGCCACTGAATTTTTGGCTTGCTAATTTTTTTATTACATTGGATGGTATTAAGATGTTTGGCATCAGGCATTTGCACCTCTAGTCCTCGCTCGCTGAATTGGTGTTCCCGTAATAGCAACACCAAGCCAGGTCACAAAGTTAGCTCTGCATTGCAAAATGTATGTGGATTGATCTTTGTTTATTTTTGAAGAATCTGATGTAGTTAGGTAAGAAAAAGAATGATAATTTCTCACTGAAGTTAAACCTTAAAAAAGAGGGATTTCTCACTGAACTTGCCCTAAATTGTTGCAATTTATTGCTATGGCTTACATTTGTAAACTCTAGAGGATGAGTCAATGGTTGGCATTGATACACTGATGCTTGATGCAGAGCACAATCAGCTGCCATATTATTGAGCTTAATATAATGATATTGTAACTAAGGTAACTTTTTATGTCTTGGCATGGCCACGTTGAGTCCAGGTTATAAATATGAAGCTCAGATAATTTTACTGGCAAAAATAGAAAGATGACAAGCAGTTCAGTTTTTAGGTTATATATATAAAGCTTAGATAATTTTACTGGCAAAAATAGGAAGATAACAACCAGTTTAGTTTTTTGAGAATGTGACAATTCATAGACATTGTTTTCTTAAAAAAATTATGGTCCTCTCTCTTCAATTGGATTAGTGATGATGTAAAAAAAAGTTAAAAACCAACAATATCTCTCCATCACGTGTTTTAAAAAAAAAACACAGTGAATAGTCAACAAAAATATGGCGAGGCATTACTTATTACTTAATTATCTGAGTCAACAAAAATTTAGAAAGGTCTATAGTAGAGTCGGTGAGCTTGCGACGCCGTGCTCTTTGTGACCGTGTTAATTTTACGAACTTTGCTTTCTGGATTGATGTCATTTTAATGTGGTTATTTAATTTTACAGTATTGTTATCTTATCATTCGATCTGTGTGTTTTAGTATAAATTGTTAGTTATTCCGTAGCAACGCATGGACACGCTACCTAGTCTAATCTAAAGCATGATCCGGATACTGGATGCCCCGAGTTCAACCCCCAAAGCGTAGTAACGAATGTTTATGTCCTGTTCGCTTGGTTTATAAGCCGTACTTTTTCAGCGAACAAGCAGTATTTTTCTCTCACAATAAATCAGTCAACAGTACTTTTAGCTATGACTTATCAGCCAAACGAACAGGGCATTACTCGTCAAGTTCCGTCTGTATTCTCTGGTGGATTAATTAATTAATTCTTTGCTCGCTAGCTCATTATTCTGCAATCAAGGAACGCTTTGCGGTCGAAAGGTAACCCACGATGCTCCGAGTGCAGTCAGTGGGCCAGTGGCGTTGTTTCATTAATTTAGAACATTCTTATTTGCAGACTGCCTCTTTTTTTATTTTTATTTTGTTTGTTGTTTGAAAAAAAAACAATCTTTCGCAGAATCATGTTGGTTAATTGTTTGGCAACACGCACGCTTCAGCTTGTTTATGTCGATTGTCGACAGAAGTTGTTGCGCCCATAATCATCAGGCCAACAGTATACGTACGTCTTCTCCTACAAGACATTTGAGTTCATATATACTATCTCTCAACTTGTCCCCTCGCTAGGAAACTCGGAAATAAAGTAACCATATATACTTTAGCTTCTGCGCATAAATATAACCAATAATAATACTCCCCTGTCCATGAATAAATAGGTTTCTAAAGTTATTTTAAGTCAATCTTTTTAAACTTTGACTAAATTTTGTAGGAAAAAAGGTTAAGATTTATGTTATCAAATTAGCATCATTAGATTTACCGTAGAATATATTTTCATATGGTGCCCATTTTATATCATAGATGTTACTCTTTTACATAAGTTTGTCAAACCTAAAAAATTTGACCAGCATGGATTCTAGGAATTGATTTATTTAGGGGCGGAAGGAGTAGTACTACCCTTGGCAGATTGTGGTGTTTGATTAAAGCATCAACCATCAAGTGCTACAAATTGTTCTTAATTATACACTAACAATAAACCAAAATGCCTGAAGAATGTCAAACCCAAAGGAATGGCCAAGATCAAGCACAATTGGCTGCATGCATGCATGCCCTTACTAGGAAAACCAAAATCCACGCACATTCCACCAAGAAATACAGAATCAAAGCAGTGCACACATCCCCAGCTTTTTTTTTTATTTACACCAAGTACCATGCATGATGCATGTGGACATACTACTGCAATATGTTTTTGCATGCCCAGGGCCCTGGGGGTGGCCAGTTCCCCTCGCTAGCTCTTTATTTGTTGCGTTTTCATTTTCGGCGAAAGCAAAACCCTGCCCAGCGCTCTATATAGGCTATATCTAATCTTTTTGACAAATGGAGGAACCGTCGCTATAATTGTCAACCGAGTTCGGGTCGTTGCGATGCGGTGAATCGACCGGGCACTACACATGTGTACACACCAGTGGAGCCATGCATCACGCCACGCACTCCTGTCGGCCGTGTTCGGCTGTCGTCTGCTTTGGCTACGCAAGACCCGGCCCGAATGATGATAGATGAGGTCAACACATTGACATTGAGTGCTGCATTGAGGCCCTGTTTGGTTGGGCTTTTGGCTTTGACTTTTGGCCCCAAAAGTCAAAAGCTTAACCAAAGGGGCTGCTTTTGGAGGGTGCTTTTTCAGAAGCAACTGTTTTTCCGTAGTTTATTTTTGAAAGCTGGTTTGACCCTGCTTTTGGCTTTTGGCTTTCTGCTTTACGAAATTGGTGGAATAAAAAGCTCTTCCATAGTTGTTTCAAGAAAGATAAAGATAAAAGGTATATTTTATACTTGTTTAACCAAACAGCTTTCAGCTTTTCTACAGCTCACAGCCCATAGCAGTTTTTCCACAGCTCACAGCCCACAGCAGCTTTTTCCCACAGCCACAACTCAACCAAACAGGGCCTGAGTACGGCTAGCTTTCAGCTTTCAGCTTTCGCTTGATCGTGAGGCGCAATTTTGACGTGATAAATGTTTGTTTTTTGTGATCACCATGTATTAGGAGCACCGGCGATGCTAGTGGCCTCGGTTGGTGACATGCATGATGTGTGACTGTGTGTCATGTCATGGTCTGTGCATGCCCGGCAGCGGGATGCATGGATTTGTATTTGATTATGTTTGTTTATGTTTGTAGGTGATATACATCGTTTTTACACTTCGTGTTACACGCTGGAGGATCCATCGGAGTGCCTTCCAGTTCCAGACATGCCATCGTGCGCCCGGCCAGTGCCATTCTAAAGGCGTTTCCCGTCGGCTCTTCTAGACAAGCAGCTGTATACAGCACTACCTTTAGAAGATTTTCTGTATTTGTAACTATTATTTATCTTACAAAACTACTGATTGGTTTAAGCAAAACATAAAAATAGTTTTTTTGTCGGCCCAACCATTTAAATCATTTTGCATTTTTTTTTACAAAAACGATAATGATACACTTAAGACGTCCGGGTGAACGGACACCTCCCTCCGCTCACATCCGCACGCGCCGCTTGCCCTAGCGACTCTATCCGCTCGTCCCCTCCGTGCGCCTCACTCCGATGCTCGTTGCGCCGTTTCCTCCCTGCGGCACTGTGCCCATCCGCCCACCCCACTCCGCCTTGCTGCCGCCGGTCCCCCGCAGCACCGCGCCCCCGCCGCGCCACGCCCCATCCGCTGCGGCCTCCTCCATGCTGCCTCCCCGCGCTGCGTCCTCCACGCCGCATTCCCCACCGGGCCTAGTCTGCCTCGCCCGCCTCCACCGAGTCAACGAGCCTCCACGATGGATGCTCCAACAAGTGGGGGGACGAGATTCATGTGACGCCGCGCCCGCCAGCGAGTTGCCCGTGCCACTGCCGCACAACGAGGTCCATGCGCTGTCGTCGACCTTCGTGCGTGCCTCCATTCGTCCAAGCAAAGCCCATATTGCAAGAGTATGTTTTAAGTGTTTCAGATGTTTCATCTGGATGTAGCAAGTGTTTCATCTTGATGTTGCAAAAGTAGATCAGAATGTTGCACGTTACAGTGGCCATACACGTATGTTTCAAGTGTATGTTCCAAATGTTTCATCTTATTTTCCAGACGTATGTCTGCAAGTGTTTCATCTGGATGTTATATATATATTTCACACATATGAAGTGTTTTCAGGTGTTTTTTGCAAGTGTTTCATATGCATGTTTCGAGTGTTTTCAGCTGTTTCGTACGTATGTTGTAAGTGTTTCATCTGGATGTTTTAAAAGTAGATCTGGTGTTGCAGCTACTGTTTTAGATGCATGTTTCATGTGTTTCATCTGTCTTCAGACGTATGTTGCAAGTGTTGCATCTGGATGTTTCAAAAGTAGATCGAGTGTTGCATCTTTGTCATCGCTTTTGTGCTGCCTCACCTTCACCTCGGTGTCTCCTTCTCCTCCTCCTGGCGCCGGCTGGGCATCTGCCGCCCCTCCCCCCTTCTAGATGCTGGTGTAGCCACCTGTTGTAGCCACCTGCTGCAGCTGCTGGCCGCGTGCATGCACTTGAGAAGCAGAGGAGGCGCGAGCGGGGACTCCCCACGTGTAGTCGGGTGGCGTAGGCCCCACGTAGGCGGGCACGGGATGCAGGTGCGCGGGGGGAAGGGAGTACAGACACGAACGTTCGGACGTTCAAGCGCTTGCATTGCCTTTAAAAAGCACATATCCAATCGCTGAGCAGCAGCTACCAAATACAATTTTAAAATCACCTGGTCCACAAAGCGAGTTAAAGATTCACCTATTCGTTGTGACGTTTAGAACCCGCCTACTATGTGGAGATATATGATTCTTTTTATTTTTGTATATATTATTGAATACTATTTGTCTTAAAGTATAAGGTTCTAAACATTCAAAATTTCTCCTAAATTATAGAGCCTCTAGTTGAATTGAGGGATTTGCCAAACTTCACGTGCCTGAGAATCTTATTTTTCTTTTAAGCGACGGTTATTGCATACATTTTATAGTAAAATTATGGTTCTAGTTTGTTGCAATTTATGTAGACACAATATGCAATTTTTGGTTCTGAGAATAAAAAACCCGTTTGTTTACACAAAAATTTGGGAAAGAAGAACGCATGAACTCAAGGCTTATAAAATTATATCATCAAGGGATCGATCGGGTGTGAATCGAGGTCAGCTGGTTTTGATGCAGTGTCGGAATCGGCTATTTTATAGATGACATCAACAGACAATATCAATGGACTACGTACAGATGGCGTCGAGGGGGGAAACATGTCAGACTCTAAAAAAGAGAAAGATTAGGGTCTAAATTATCTTAAGTTAGGAATGTTTTCTCTTATACTAAAGATTGTAATGAGTCGTACTTGAGTAGGATTCATGTTTAGGTTTCGGCCTTTCGGGTATAAATATTGGACCTCGGCTATTGTAAAAAGAATCCCAATCAATCAATACCAATTACTTTTTTCGGCTTCACGCCAACCTTTAGGAGTACGAGTACTATAGATCTCGGCGAGTTCTTCAACAAGCAGGGCTGCATCGATCCGGTCGACCTCTGTCTTGTCTGTAAGTACCATTATGACTTATACTTTTGTTTGTAAGGCTGCTTCGGTCCGGCCGACCTCTTACGAGCTCTAGTATAAGTTAGTTATCGATCCTTATCTATTTCAAGTATGGCTGCATCGGTTAAGTACGACCTCCACTGCTCGAGTTAGATTAAGGTCAAGTTATCGACTCTACCTAAGGGTGGCATCCTTCCGGTAGATTCATTAAGTTACCGATCTTGCTGATGTTCTTGTTGTCATTGGTTTTCAGCAATATCAACCTGCCCGATCGAGATCGATCTAGATCGGCTTCACATCCTTTTAGTCCATCGTTTATCTTGTCACATTGCGATGGTTCTTACTTTAAACGACGGATTATGTTTTATCGGCCATTCTACTTTGATCTTGATCGTGCATAGTACGCGGCTAAGGCATGTCTGATCTTGAGAAGGTTTACTAGCTAGCTGAATCTAGTCTATAGCTCGCTATTATGGCTGTAATGATCCGATCGATCCCCACTGTTAGCACTTTAGATCGGAGTATACTAGTTGGTAGATTTGCTCTCGATCAGGCGTGACCTTGGCTGTTTGCTATGTCTGCATCGGCTAAATAGTCGATTGCCAGTACTTTAACGCTTACAGTGTGTCTTCATGATTCTATTAAATATAAATAGATCTGATTATTTTAAAGGTTTGATCTGTTATCTTTATCCTAGCTGCCATCGATCTGGTCGAACCCCACTGTTAAGGATAACAGGTTAGATTTGATGAGTTTATAGATCTATCCATAGTAAACAGCCAATTGTTCACATGCTGTAATCTCTTTTCTATCTGAATCGGCTATTTTAGCCGATTCGCCTGTGCTTTCACAGATATGGCACGCTTTCATAAATCTGTTGAAGTATGGTCGGTTCTATGGATTTTCTGGTTCTAGACTATCATCATCATAGTTGTATCTATCCGGTCGAACCTCACTGTTGACGGTAATAGATTAGATCTAGACGGTTTCGTAGGTCTATTGATATCAAACAGTCGATTATTTGTGTGGCATATCCCTTTTCACCGGATTCATTGGCTCTACACCACATATTGAACAAATCTAATTTAGCCAGTGATGCATCTTTGACGTATACATGTTAATAGCTTAAGGGAAAGGATCATTAAAACTAGGTGCATTGTATTCAATCAATCATGACCCGATGAGAGTTACAGTCCTTAACAGTTGATTTCTTCTCGTATCGGCTATATTAGTTAATTTTCCCGTCTGGCTACTCCCGAAGCAGCACACTTGGAACTGTCTGGGCAAAACCAGCATGTTCCACCCTAAATTACTGATAAACTTTCTCTCATTGTCAATTGTAGGTCAAATTGACTGGCACACCCTTGGAAATTCTCAGGATCAACTGGTCCTGCGTTGAAGCTAGACAGATCTCCAGATCGTTCCAGCTTGCTGCGTGTCCACCCGGCGTGGCTACCATGTTTTCACGCCGACACGCGTTCTGGCACGCCCGGTGGGGCCCCATAATCTTCATGGCAACTCACAACAACAGGGACATTTTATGGTGCCTTATATAGACCTACCTGATAAGGATAAAGATGTCATCAGTAAAGCTATAGAAGAATTTCAGAATAAGTGTTTGTTGTCCTACACCAAGACACGTGACAATAAAGTTGTTCAGAAATATCCACTACCAAGAGCTTTGATGCATGGGCAGTCAGATATAGACGAAGCTGATGATAGGCGTTTCTTCGTAGATGCTGTAAACAAATCTGTTCATGGTGCCATGTTGAACCATAATATAGCTTTCTTGAACACATTCCACAATACCATGAAAGAGTTGTTTCATGGATGTCTAATTGATCAGGTTGGACCGGCTTATTACAACATTCCACATTTGTCGACTCAGGGGACTAATCAAGCCGGTACTAGCCATCAAGAAGCAGAACTAACTAGTAATGATGATGTCTAGGCAGTTCAGAGCTCATCTAAGCAAGTTCAGGGTACCACTACTAATCAAATACAAAATAATCCTAGATCATCATTGCAGTATATGCAATAGCCGACGGGGCAAGTTCAGAATTAAATGGTTAATTTTGGCACATCAGGCCAAATACCGTTGTCGGCTCAAAAAATAGCGCCATCAGTTCAAAGGATTCATAGAGATACAGATCCTAACATCTACAACCAGAGACTTCAAGCAGCAAATCAGCAAAGGACCCAACATATAGAGATTTCACAAGAATATCATTATGGAACATATTACAATACCCTTCATATGATTCCAAATCCAGGGTATCAAGGTACCCAAAATTTTAATCTGCAGATGGGTCAACAATTGCAGGGAAATCCAAATTCAAATGCTGATGAGTTGTTGCTCAGAGTGACTGAGATGATGATGAATTAGTTAGGTTTGAAACCAAAAGGGCTAACCTTTTCGTATAAATGTCCATATCTAGAGTGGTATGATTTGGTCTCCCTTCCTACAAATTATAAGCTCCCAGAATTTGCTAAGTTCATTGGTCAAGATAGCACAAGTACAATAGAACATGTCAGTCGGTATCTTACACAGTTGGGTGAAGCATCCATTGAAGAGGCTCATCGAGTTTATTTCTTCTCCTTGTCCCTGTCAGGACCAGCCTTCACCTGGTTTTTATCGTTACCAGTTAATTCCATTGCCAATTGGACTGACCTAGAGAAGAAGTTTCATACATATTTCTATACTAGGACAGGAGAAAAGAAAATCATAGATTTGAGGACCATAAGGCAAAGAACTAATGAATCGGGTGTCGAGTTTCTTCAGAGGTTCCGAGAAACCAGGAATTTGTGCTTTTCATTGAATCTGACTGATGATCAGCTAGCTGCTTTGGCCGTTCAAGGAATGTTGCCAACATGGAGAGAGAAGCTGCTTGGGTTAGAGTTTGACAATGTAGGTTAGTTGGCTCAACGGGTGGCAGCACTCAATAGCCAATTCTAGAATATGCGCAGAGATACCCTATTCTAGAAAAATGCCGCAATTGTTGAAGCTTATAATCCATATTCAGTTAACGATGGCGATGAGGACGATGAAGAAGAAGAGATTGTTGTGGCTGAATGCAATTGGGGTAAGAAGACAGTAATGGTGCCAAATCCTTGGGGGAAAGGAGTTGAGGAGAGCTATGATTTCGACGTCACCAAATCATTCAAGCTCTTTGATTTCTTACTTGAGAGAGGACAGATCAAATTGCCTGCCAATCATGTTATGTTACCTCCTGATCAGTTGAAGAATAAGAAGTTCTGTAAGTTTCATAACACTACTTCTCATTCTACTAACGAGTGCAGAATTTTCCAGCAACATATGCATAGGGCTATTCAGCAAGGGAAGCTTAAATTTGATACACCTTGGAAGATAAAAATTGATGATAATCCTTTCCCAAGAGATCAGAATATGGTCGATGTTCAGTTGCTCAAAGGAAAGACTAAAGTCCTAACATCAACCAGGGCAAAAGAAACCAGAATCGTCGATCCAAAGATGCAAATATCGGCTGATAAATATAGAGAGATTAAAAGGCGTCATGACCCACAGAAGAGCCGATATGAGCAGGGAGAGACGTCAAGGAACGAGGCATTAAGGCCACGTGTCACATCTCAAATTTTGTTGAATAAATGACAACGATAGAAGGAAAGGATTGTCAGCGTTGGTTAGAAGAGAAAGAATACCAGCGTCAACAAGAAGAAGAGAGGTATGAAAGAAAACAAGCTGAATCATATTAGAATTGTCCTTTTTTCAGATATTATTGGAATGAAGGTTTGAAATTGCCTACTAGAAATAATTGCCCAGAGTGCAGTGAGCAATATTGGGAGTTTAGGCAATCTCAAGTCAATCGCCGGTCTATCCATACTCGAGATGAGTATCATCATAATAATATGGATCGGCACTTAAAAAATAGAAGTGTTCACGATCGGCTCAGGAAGCGAATTGTTGATCAAAACTGGGCTGATTATGAAGAAGAGGGTGATGAGGAAGAATATGTTTGGCAGGAAGGGCAATGGTGTCCAGGAGGTTTGATAAGAAGCCAGAAAAGAAGGGTACAACGCCTAAGGAACAGAGAGCTAGAATAGGCTCAGGCATCTGGAAGACCTCAAGTGTGGCATGCTAAACAAACAGCCGATAGGGGTCAACCATTGGCCAATATTCAAATGGCTTTTCTATTGCCGTCAGAATTTAGGGCTCCAGTAGACCAAGAAGTCTATTCAGATTTTGATGAATCAGAGTATGAGGAGATAGTTGCCAAGTTGACAGTTATACATCAAGCTATATTCTATAAGCCAGTCAAGCATTGGCACTTAAAAGCTTTATATGTAAAAGGTTTCGTTGTTGGAAGCCGATGAGCAAAATGTTGGTGGATGGAGGTGCTTCTGTTAATCTTATGCCTTATAACACTTTTCGCAAGCTTAGCAAGGGACTAGGAGATTTGATTGAGACCGACATGATGCTTAAGGATTTTGGGGGTAATGCATCCAAAACCAGGGGGCAATAAATATCGAATTGACAATCGAAAGTAAGACTTTGCTCACCATATTCTTCGTCATTGATGGAAAATGTTCATACAGTTTACTCCTTGGTCGTGATTGGATTCATGCAAATTGTTATGTACCATCGACTATGCATCAATGCTTGATTCAGTGGTATGGAGATGATGTTGAGCTAGTTCATGCTGATGATTCTGTGAGTATAGCAACAGCTAATCCAATGTATTGGGAACTGGAAGATTTCGAGTGTTTTTCTGGCAAGCTATGGGAAGGAGGCTTCATTAAGATCAATGATGAAAGCCAATAGCTAATCCAAGAAATCAGCTCTAAGAGTTTGTTCTAATGGATAATCCAATAGATGGTACAGATGGTAAACTAGGACATGGATTTACGTTGGCCGATGAATTAGAGGAGATAGATATTGGTCCTAGAGCTAGGCCTAGGCCGACGTATATAAGTGCTAAGTTGGATCCAGAGTATAATCAAGAGTTGATAGATTTATTAAAGGAATTTAAAGATTGCTTTGCTTGGGAATATTATTAGATACCTGGTCTAGATCGATCAATTCTTGAACATTGGTTGCCAATCAAACCTGGATATCGGCCGTTTAAACAAGCTCCAAGGAGATTTAACCCAAATGTTCTTGGTGATATCAAAAAAGAGACCGAAAGATTACTAGAAGCGAAATTTATCCGACCATGCCGATATGTAGAGTGGATATCGAGTGTTGTTCCTATATATAAGAAAAATGGGAAGTTAAGAGTTTACATCGATTTTAGAGATCTGAACAAGGCTACACCCATGGATGGTTATCCGATGCCAATAGCCGATATATTGGTAGATGCAGCAGCCGGGCACAAGGTTATTAGTTTTATGGATGGCAACGTAGGATATAATCAAATTTTTATGGCTGAGAAAGACATAGCAAAAATAGCTTTTAGGTGTCCTGGCGCAATCGGTTTATTTGAATGGATTATGATGACCTTTGGTTTGAAGAATGCCGGTGCAACTTATCAGAGAGCGATGAATTATATTTTTCATAAGTTGATCGGCAGGATTGTTGAAATCTACATTGATGATGTAATGGTAAAATCTAAAGGGTACAAGGAACATCTGGCTGATTTGCGGGAGACTTTGGAGTGCACAAGAAAACATGGTTTAATGATGAATCCCAATAAGTGTGCCTTTGGAGTATCAGTTGGAATTTTTTTTGGGTTTTATGGTCCATGAGAGAGGAATTAAAATTGGTCAGAAAAGTATGAAAGCAATTGATGAGGCAGTGCCCCGACTACTAAAATAGAGTTACAATCTTTGCTTGGTAAGATTAATTTTATCGGGAGGTTTATTTCAAATTTGTCAGAAAAGGTTCTGTCGTTTTCGCCTTTGTTGAAGTTAAAAAATGATCGAGAATTTAAATGGGGTGACATACAACAAAAGATGTTTGAGGAAATAAAGGAATATATGAAATGTCTACCCGTGCTGGTCCCTCCTCAGCAAGGTAAGCCTTTTAAGTTGTACGTGTCGACCGATAACCAGATAATTGGATCGGCCTTAATGCAAGAGTTTGAAGGAAATGAACAAGTTGTTTTCTATCTAAGTAGAAGGCTTTTGGATCCAGAAACAAGATATTCTCCTATTAAAAAGTTATGCTTATGCTTATATTTCTCTTGCACCAAGTTGCGACATTACTTGTTATCGGCTGAGTGTACAGTTGTCTCTAAGGCTGATGTGATCAAACACATGCTATCCATGCCGATATTAAATGGGAGAATGGAGAAGTGGATTCTTGCATCATCAGAATTTGACTTGAGGTACGAATCGGCTAAAACAGTCAAGGGGCAAGTAATAGCCGATTTTGTTACCTAGCATCATAAGCCGAGTATTGGCTATGTAGAGCCGATACCTTGGACGTTATTCTTTGACGGATCATAGTGCAAGCAAGGTGGTGGCATTGGTATTGTTATTATTTCACCTCGGGGGGCAAGTTTTGAGTTTGCTTTTCCGACTAAACCAATGACTACCAACAATCAAGCAGAATATGAAGCTATTCTTAAGGGGCTTGAACTTCTTCATGAAGTAAAGTCCGAGGCAATTGAAGTATTTAGAGATTCACAGTTAATTATTAATCAGTTGATCAGCCTATATGAATGTAAAGATGATATTCTGAGGGGATACTATGATGAATGCTAGAGGTTACTCAAGGAGTTTCCTCATATTTCTCTTCGGCATATTCCAAGAGCACAGAATCAAGAGGCTAATCGGTTGGCTCAAAGTGCGTCAATCGAGTGTTTTAAGAGATCGTAAGTAGTGAAACCTTGACTAATGATTGGAGAGTTGAAATAACTGATTACCTTAAGAATCCATCACAGAAGGTTATTAGGAAACTAAGGTATAAATCGACCAAGTATGCCTTGCTAGATGATCAGCTATATTACAAGACAGTCGATGGGGTGTTGCTTAAATGCTTAAATCAAGAAGAAGCTAAAGTATTGATGGGTGAGGTACATGAAGGGATATGTGGAGCTCATCAATCGGCTTATTAGATGAAATGGATTATTCACAGGACCAGATATTTCTGGCCAACAATACTAGAAGATTGTTTTGAATATTATAAGGGTTGTCAGGATTGTCAACGCTTTGGTAATATTCAGAAATTGCCCATATTGGCTATGAATCCGATAATCAAACCATGGCCATTTCGAGGTTGGGGAATTGATTTAATTGGACAAAATTTTCCGCATTCAAATAAAGGACTGTCGGTGTTTTGGAACCGGGGGTCCCTCAACCGACGAGTGAATTCGTGCTGCGTGCTCCTTATTCCGGATGGTGATGCAAAGAGACACAAGGTTTATACTAGTTCAGGCAGTGAATGCCCTACGTCCAGTCTGAGGGGGTGTTCTTGTATTCCTTGCACCGGGGTGCTCGTGGCAGGGGATTACAAGCTAAGCGAGAGAGGGAGTTCGCCCCAAGTCTCTGCGGAGAAATGCAAGTTACAGGTTGAGGCACATTGCCCGTGTGGGTTGTTTCTCTTTTTCTCCTCCCTCCAGAAATGGTACCGGCTACCTCCTTTTATAGCCACAAGGAGGAAGCCGGAAGTACATGAGAAGGTTACTATTCGCTGACGTATTTTGCTCCCAGGAGCAGCGTGGCGTCGTGGGAGTTCCCGTCGGTGTCTAGTCGGTATGGTCTCCAAGGCCGGCGACATGCTGCGCTCCCATACATTTTGTTGACTTGGTGAAGTGCCGAGGCCTGGTGGCTGCTGTAGTCGGTTGTGCCGAGACCGAGACCCGCTGTGCTGAGGCCTGCTGTGCCGAGGCCGTTGCAGGTGGCAATGCGGGGTCTTGGCGGCCATCGTCGTAGTTGATTTAGGCAAAACAGTGTGGAACGTGCGTCTACAGGATACGGTACCCTGCATTGTCAGTAAGGGATGGTAAAAAGGCGATTTGACCGTTGTCCCGTCGCTCCTGTCGCGGCGCACTGCCGATCGTGGCTTATGTAGTGGGTGCCGCTGGGCGCATTAATTGGATGCGACAGCCTGCCAGAGCGACTTTTGAGGCGGAGGCGATGAGGTTGCGGGACGAGCCCAGCCTCAGGCGAGGCGGAGCATGGCCAGTTCACCCGAGGCCCTACCGGGAGTCTCGGGCGAGGCGGAACTCGGTCAGTTCATCCGAGGCCTATCGGGGGTCTCGAGCGAAGCGGAGCGGTCGGTCCGCTGGTCCCGAGGTCACAGGAACTCAGTTTTGACTCCCCACGTCGTGTTCGTCCTTGGTGCAGGAGTTTAGGCAGCACAGTAGCCGGTAACCCCTGCACAGTCCCGTCGTGGATGGCGGGGCGCTGACGTGACTGACGTCGGGTCTGCCACTTCGCTGTACTGTGCCGTCGTGTGGTTGTCGGAGTGGTTGAGCGCCTTGATTGGATGTGATGTCCAGCCAGAGTAGTCTAGTCAAAGCGGTGGTCGCGGGGCTGGTGGCGAGCCGGTCTCGTGCGAATCGGAGAATCGCAGACCTCGGCGAGGGGGTCCCGGGCATAGGGGCCTCGGCGAGGGGGCCTCGGGCGAAGGGGCCTCGGGCGAGGGGCCTCGGCGAGGGGGCCTCGGGCGAATCGGAGATTTTGGCTGAGACCTCGTTCGTCTTATTGGTTCTTGTTTTTAGGGTCTAAGCAGCTTTTTGGTTTTTGCTTGGGGTACCTCTTTTTCTGGTATCCGACAAGGACATAAGTTTATATTAGTAGCAACAGATTACTTCACTAAGTGGGTTGAGGTAATTCCTTTGAAGATGGTAACCTCAAAGAACATGGTTGATTTTGTTAAGGAGCATATTGTGTATTGTTTTGGGATTCCTCAAACTATTACTACTGATCAGGGGACAATGTTCACGTCAGAAGAGTTCAGAGATTTTGCTGTCAGTATGGGAATTAAGTTATTAAATTCTTCTTATTACAATGCTCAGGCTAATGGCCAGGCAGAGGCATCCAATCAAATTATGATTAAGCTGATCAAGAAAAAGATCGAAGAGCAGCCAAGGAAGTGGTATTCAACACTTAATGGGGCATTATGGACATATAGGATGGCCTATCATGGATCGATTAAAACATCACCTTATAAACCTGTATATGGCCATAATGCAGTCCTTCCTTAGGAGATTCAAACTGGATCAAGGCGTGTCACGTTGCAAAATGATTTGTTAGCCGAAGTTTACAAGAATCTTATGATGGATGACTTAGAAGACTTAAGTTGTCATCGGCTACGTGCTCTTGAGAATATTGAAGCCAATAAGCTAAGGATTGCAAAGTATTACAATAAGAAGGTCAAGAGCAAACAATTTTTTAAAGGGGACTTGGTCTAAAAGGTGAAATTACCGATCGGGTCAAGAAATAGCAAGTTCGGCAAGTGGTCACCTAATTGGGAAGGACCTTATCGGATTAAACGTTGTGTGCTTGGCAATGCTTATATTTTGGAAACACTAGGATGAGAATAGGAGTTTGACAGAGCAATCAATGGAAAGTATCTAAAGAAATATTATCTAATTACTGGTACCAGAAGGGTATCGCCTCTAGTTCAAAAATAGACCCAAAGGGGTAAAACCCGATACGATATGTATCGCCTATAGAGCAAAAATGAGCACAGAGACAATCATGATGTATACAAAAATATTTGAAAGGATCAAGATGCCCAAGAGGGGGGGTGAATTGGGCTAATTCTAAATTTTCTTGCAATAATTAAATCATACGGTTAGCCCAATTAACCCCTTGTGCCTAGAAAAGTGTTTCTATTAATCTAATGCACAAAGGACTTGCAACCTATGCTCCAAACTTACTCTAGCATGGCAATTCTATGAATGTAAAAACAAGTATTGAATTGCTCAAAGTAAATGCTCAAAGTAATTGCTCAAAGTAAATGGAGAGAGAGGAACGCGGCGATGTTTTGCCGAGCTATCAAAGAGTCGCCACTCCCAACTCCTTGTTGGAGCACCCGCGCAAGGGTGTAGCTCCCCCTTCATAAACGTAAGGATCAAGTGCTCTCTACGGGTTGATTCTTTGACACTCCATCGCGGTGAATCACCCACAACCGCTCACAACTTGAGTTGGGTCACCCACAAGCTCCGCCGGGTGATCACCAAGCTCCCAATCACCACCAAGCCGTCTAGGTGATGGCGATCACCAAGAGTAACAAGCACGAACTCTCACTTGACCACGCGAAGCCTAATGAGAATGGTGGATGCACACTTTGCTACTCTTGATTCACTAATGAGGCTACTCTCTTGGATTCTCAAATCTCAATCACCTCACTAGGACCTTGCTCTTCTTGGCACTCACAAACGTGTTTCTCAGCTGTTGGAATGAGCAAAAGTGACTCCACACACGAGTGGAGCTTCTATTTATAAGGCAGCCTAAAAACGAACCGTTATGTAGCCTCTGCGGGGTGACCGGACGCTCCGGTCATGTTGACCGGACGCTCCGGTCAGTTCAACCCGCACACCAGTGTTTAAGTGTTGACCGGACGCTGGCAGGGTCCGATCACCACTGACCGGACGTGTCCGGTCGCATTAAACCCTCACTGGAACCTTACTGTACTCGACCGGACGCTTGAACCCCCAGGGTCCGGTCAGTACTTGACCGGACGTGTCCGGTCGCAGATATTCTCTTCTGGAACCTTACTGGAGTCGACCGGACGCTGGACCTCAGCGTCCGGTCACTTGACCACTCCAGCGTCCAGGTCATGCCTAGACGCAATCTCCTTGGTCAAATGAACTGACTAGACCCTACGGTCCAGCGTTCGGTTCGCACCGGAGCCAGCGTCCGATCAGCATTTGACCCTCCATTCACTTCCAACTCTCGATCATATGTGAATGAAGTTTGCTCCATTGGATCTTAGGCATATGTAGGAGCTACCTAGTGCTAGTTTCTAACAAGTGTGCACCACACCTAACTCACTAGACTCATCTAGGTCAAGCTACCCGTCCATACCCCCCTTAATAGTATGGCCAAAGGAAAAACAAAGTCCTAAACTACTCTAAGTGTCACTCCAACTCCAATCGACACTTAGAACTAGTCATCCTTAACCTTGTCGTCCATCCTTTGAAAACCGAAACGATTTCCATCGTAGGGGCATGACCACCTTGATTGCCCAATTGATCCCCATTACCATGACCTAACTTAATTGCCTCTACAAAACACACGTTAGTCATAGTAATCTTGTATTGTCATTAATCACCGAAACCCAACTAGGGGCCTAGATGCTTTCAATCTCCCCCTTTTTGGTGATTGATGACAATACCACCTCGAGTATGTGAAAGAGTGAGGTTTTTGACATGCTTGGTTCATATAAGCTTTTGTCAATAAGAACCAAAGAGTTAGGCAAGCTTATATGACCCAAGCCAACACGATGTACTCAAAGGATATGAAATAAGCATGAGTACAAGTAATAAAGCTCATTTGCATCGGAGTATAAAGCGGAAGCAAAAGCAAATGAGCATAACACAAGTGATATGACATATCAATGAATACAAAGTAGAGAGCACACATGTCATATATCACAATCACGTAGATATCACTATCACATAGATATAATAATATGCATGAAAGTAAACACACGAATGCATAATAGTAATAGTGTATCACACAAATAAAGCTCCAAATGTATATAATAGACTAATAGCTAACTAGGCTCCCCCTAAAAGATGCTCCCCCTGAGTCTACATACTCGAACCCTCTCCCCCTTTGGCGTCAAACACCAAAACCTAAGGGTCGGTCGGTGGGGCTACAGCGGACGAGCCGGGCGCTGAGGTACGCGGAGCAAGCTAGAACTGGGCGCCATCATCATCTAACCCTGAGCTCTGTACTGACTGACCCTCTATGGCTAGAAGCGTCGCTGAAGCGGTCTGGGTCTGAGCTAGGGCAGGTGCTGCCTGTGATGCTGCTGGTATGTCTGTCGTAGGATCTGAAGATGCGACAGAAGAAGGGAGCCTCTGAGTAGTCACGGCGACAGGAGCTGCTATAGAGGGACCTGGGGCATACATATGTGGTGGTGTAGGCATCCCTGATCAACTCGCTGAAAGATGCTCCAAGACTCCTAGAGACTGACGTGTCAGGTACAAATAGCGAGGGTGACTCATCCGGTGTGAAGCCCGTATGATATGGTGTGAACTACGGGGCTACCACAGGCGAGGATAACCACTGGGACACCTGTACTGTGGGAGAAGCAAATGGAGCTAGAGGCTATCCCTGACTCTGAAGCCCACTGGGCTGTACTGCTGGAGTCGTCGTAGTAGTGGCAGGCTGAGCAAGCTAGGGTGAAGGCTGTGACTGTGGAGCCCCAAGTGCTGTTACTACATGCTACATAAATCCCATAAGCTATTGCTGCATGAGTAACTGCTGCTGATGCATCTGCTGCTGCTGCTGCTGGAGGACCTACTGCTGTCGCTGGAACTCATCCTGACGAGCCTAAAACTGTACAAAGTTGGCAGCGGTCTCCTAAGCCTATCGTGCCTGATCCTGCTGCATCCGCTCAAGAATAGCAATCAAAGCGGGGTCCGTCTGCGGTGCAGGTGGAGCTGAGCTAGAACTGCTGGCCTCTGCATCGTGTCTGCATGGAGGCATCTGAGGAATAGGCAGGTAGTCATCATCCGAACTATCACTAGACTCGCTCCTCTCCTCCTGAGCCTCAAGCTGCTCCTCCTCAGTAGCAGCTATGCCTCTGATAATCTCGTCCTGCTGAGCTGCGGACTCTGGTACATCTAGACAACGGTGAGGCTGAGTGGGTGCCTGTGGTGTGCTATGCCTGATCTTCTGTGCCATGTTATAAGCTGGAAACTCTATGGTGGCACCTCTGTACTCTGCAACCATCTCAGGTGTCCTAACATGCACAGCCTTGAGCATAAGGAATGTGATCCAATGTGCATATGGAAGCTGCCTATGACCCTTGAAGCCCTCAGCTATCGTGTCCTCCATCTCAGACAGAAGAAGATCCCAAATATCGAACACTGTCTATTGCATCAGGGCATTGAGAAGCCAAAGCTGGAGGCGAGTCAAGCCCTCTCTGTATCCCATCCTAAGAAGTAGTGTCCTCCTGATGATAGCCTCTAGAACTCTAGCTGTAGGAGTAAGGTCACTGGGGTTCCTCCTCGACCCCTCACCAAAGGGCTCCTTGAAGCAATGGCGCACAAGATCTGTAGGGGGCACCAAACCACCATGGGGCGCCTGGGAGGCTCTTGCTATCCATAACATACCTCATGTAACCTGAAAGGCTACTCCTATAGCCTTAGTATCTCCCTAGCCCTATGACTCATCATCCTATAGTCTCTGCCTCTGAATGCAAAGCGTATAAAGTTATGATGCGGGTCAATGCAGAGCGAAGCATAGAACTGCCAAACCCAAGATGTTACATATAATCCTGTCTGGCCAATCAGATCTGTCAGCCCCGGTAGATATGCAAGGTAGGGGCGAATATGCTCTTCGGATGCTGCGACTATAGCCTCAATGCTACAAACCCGCTGAGATCTGAAAACTGCCCCACTGTTTAGATATGCATTGTAGAAGTCTTCCTGGAGCGGTGTGTAGAATCCCTCAGATGCTCTCTCATCCCTTGTCGAAGGAAACCATACATCAAACTCTACAAATCTCAGCTGCTGAACCTACTTGGCCGTGGTGGCCCCCAAGTCAAGGTGGGTCACTAGAGGCAGACCCTGTGGTCTAGGCGGTGGACGTGATCCCCTCCGCTGTGTCGGTGGCCTCGGTGACACTGGAACCCAGGTACGACCAGAGCGGCGTAGCAGTGGCTGGGGTGCCTGCTCGGTCTCCTTAGCCTGCTGGCCCTCCTCACCCTCCTAAGGCTACTGTGACTGCTGTCCCTCCTATGTCTCCTAAGCTGGCTGAGGCTCTACTGGTGGGGGCTGCTGCTGTGACTCCTATTGTGACTCCCCCTGAGGCTGAGGATCCACAATGGGAAGATATCGTCCTGCCATCATGACAGTCCCAGATGGACTACCATGAAGACGCTCAATCTCCTTAAGTCTGCCCTGCGCGTCTGGTGCCAGATGATCTGCAATGACAACTCCACTGCGGGCACCTCCTCTCTTGGCACGCTCTGCTGCCTCAGCAACTGCAGCTGCTCTGACTGTCTCTGCATCAGGGTACTTCCTCTTCTTGGATGTAGTCTTCTTTGTCGCCTTGCCTTTAAGACCTATAGGTAGGTGAGGCGGAGGCCTCGATCATCATCTCCTGGACCACCACCAATGTTCTTGGTGTGAGCCATCTTATCTGACTAGAGAAACTGCCGCTGACAAGATCAACTATCCACTGACACTTTTGAGGCTTGGCCTCGATCCGTACTCGTGAGCTTGGCTCCGAGTTAACTATCAACTGCCACTGACACCTCAATGACACCGACTCGCTGCACGATGGAATAGAAGGATATACAAGTAAATATGATATATCTAATAGATGCGAAACCCTATGAGAGCAAGCAATTTAGATGCGAAATAGAAGCGAGTGGCTTGCTACCTGACGAACCGGCGATCCGAGAAGAAGGAAGCGACCCATGGGGAACCACCGACTCAGCTAGGGTTAGGGTTGGCGGTGAGCAGTTAATCGATAGACCTAGATGCAATGGAGAACAGTGCTTTGAAAATGATTTAGGTTACGAGCGAGGCAATGAGAGTTAGGAGCAAGGTCAAGGGCAATAGCATTAGGTCAGACCCTTACCGATGCTGGATGTGGATGGCAGAGAGGTGGCTCTGGATCACGGCGGCGCAGACCACGGCATGGGACCCGACGGCGCTAGAACGGAGGCGCTGGCGGCGCGGGGGCAGGCGATGGCATGCGCGCGAGCTGGCAGCGGCGTGCGCACGGGCTGAGGCATACGGGGCTTGATGGCGCGAGAAGTCGCGGCTGTGGCGGCTTGCGGCAGCTAGGGCAAGATGGGGGCGCGGCGATGTCGGCGGTGGATTAGGTTAAAAGAAATCGCCGGTGCTGATTAAATAGGGTGGCCCTCACGAGTCAGAAACAGAAAACAGGAAAGAGACCTGATGCCGCATGATAACTACTAACCAGATGCTCCGGTGGTAGCGACCGGACGCTACCACCAAGTGTCCGGTCAATTCCAGAGAGGTCCAATTCCTCTGGAATCGCGACCGGACGTGTCTGGTGGACACCGACCAGACGCAGCCAGAGTTCGGTCAACTTAGCCTTCGTCTTCTTCACACGATCGGACGCTGAGACGTCATCTGACCGGACACTGAAAGACAGAGTTCGGTCACTCCTTCGCAGCGAGTTCACCTCCTATGAACTAACCGGACGCTGGACTGCAGAGTCCGGTGCAGCGTCCAGTCACTCTTTTCCAGCAAATCTTCACAGTTCCTTCGCGCTGCCTGTTTCCAATCAAGTCCCAACTCAAATAAGATCCAAATAAACACCAATTGGGACTGATGTGAGTGACCTCTCTCAAACCCTCATATTTTTCAAAATATTTTGCCTTAGGCTATAATTCTTTTTAAGAAGATAGGCAATAAAAGGGCAACTGGAACAAAACAACAAAACAACATTCATGCATATGCAATACTTGTAAGTAAATCTAGTTGCTTGTCAAGTTTGATCCAAGGTTAAGCTTCTTCACACGCTTTTCGGCGGTTATCTTAACCATGTTAGACAAGCCCTATATGCATTACCAAAAATTAAACATGTTGTATATTACAATGAATGCAAGGGACAACACAAGCTCATCTTTTAGTGAAGTTACTAAAATCAAGTACATTGAGCTCATTCCGCAATCTACAAAATGTAGCCTCATCTAGCGGTTTAGTGAAGATATCCGCTAATTGATCTTCGGTTCTTACACCTTCTAGTGATATATCATTTTTAGCAACATGATCTCTTAGAAAGTGATGGCGGATATCTATGTGCTTGGTGCGAGAGTGTTGAACCGGATTATTTGCAAGTTTTACCGCACTTTCATTGTCGCACAAAAGAGGTACCTTTTCTAGAACTACACCATAGTCTAGCAAAGTTTGTTTCATGTATAATATTTGTGCACAACAAGCACCCGCGGCAATGTATTCCGCTTCGGCGGTGGACAAAGCCACACTATTTTGCTTTCTTGGAGGACCAAGACACAAGTGATCTACCAAGCAAATGGCACCCTCCGGATGTGCTTTTTCTATCAACTTTGCAACCGGCATAATCCGAATCGGAATAGCCAACTAATTCAAATATAGCTCCTTTGGGATACCAAAGGCCAATGCTTGGTGTGTGCTTAAGATACCTAAGGATTCTTTTTACGGCAATTAAATGTGTTTCCTTAGGATTAGCTTGAAATCTAGCACACATACACACACTAAACATGATGTCGGGCCTAGATGCGGTTAAATATAACAAGCTACCAATCATGGAACGGTAGAGAGTTTGATCAACCGGGTTACCTCCCTCATCTAGGTCGAGATGTCCATTGGTAGGCATTGGTGTCTTGATTGGCTTACATTCATCCATCTTGAATCTCTTGAGAAGATCTTTTGTGTATTTCTCTTGAGAGATGAAGATGCCTTCTTTCATTTGCTTGACTTGAAAACCAAGAAAGAATGTAAGCTCACCAATCATTGACATCTCGAACTCCTTTGACATCAATTCACCAAATTCTTTGCATGAGTCTTCATTTGATGATCCAAAGATGATATCATCAACATATACTTGACAAATGAAGATATGCCCATCAAGCTTCTTGGTGAATAGTGTGGTGTCGACCTTCCCAATGGTGAAGCCCTTCTCAATGAGGAAGTCCCGAAGGCGCTCATACCAAGCTCTTGGGGCTTGCTTAAGCCCATATAGTGCCTTGGACAACCTATAAACATGATTAGGATATCTAGGGTCTTCAAACCCGGGAGGTTGATCAACATAGACTAGTTCATTAATAAAGCCATTTAAAAATGCACTTTTCACATCCATTTGATATAGTTTCATTTCATGATGTGATGCATATGCAAGTAGGATACGGATGGCTTCTAATCTTGCAACCGAGTGCAAAGGTCTCTCCAAAATCCAAACCTTCAACTTGGGAGAACCCCTTTGCAACTAGTCTTGCCTTGTTCCTCACAACAACACCTTGATCATCTTGCTTGTTGCGGAACACCCACTTTGTTCTAATGACTCTTGCACCTTTTGGTCGCTCTTCAAGAGTCCAAACTTCATTGCGAGTGAAGTTGTTCAACTCTTCATGCATGGCATTGATCCAATCTGGATCTTTAAGAGCTTCTTCTACCTTGGTAGGCTCATAGCAAGAGACAAAAGAGTGATGAGCAATAAATGAAGCAAGTTTTTGAGATCGAGTCATTACACCCTTTGATGGACTCCCTATGATGAGATCTTGTGGATGATCTTGTAGGAGAGGTGTATTTCTTCTATTGACCACTTGAGGAGGTGGTTGTGGAGCATCAACATCTTGTGCTTGTACCACCATTTGCTCATGGGAGATATGAGTGTCTTCATTTTCTACTCTCCCATCTTTTTCACCATCTTGTGGCACACTTGATGAAGAAGGTTGATCAATGACTTGTACATCATCTTCATCATCTTTTGGCTTGATGTCTCCCACCGGAATATTCTTCATAGCCTCCCTCAATGGTTCATCACCTACATCATCAAGATTCTCATGTGCTCCTTGGGAGCCGTTAGATTCATCAAATTCCACATCATATGTTTCTTCAACCAAGCCGGTGGCATGATTAAATACTCTATATGCTTTGGACTTTGATGAGTAACCAACAAGAAAACCAATATCACAACGTCTTTGGAACTTCCCTAGGTGTTGCCGCTTCTTGTAGATGTAGCATTTGCAACCAAACACCCTAAAGAAGGAGACGTCCGGCTTCTTCCCATTGAGCAACTCATAAGGTGTCTTGCCAAGGAACTTTTGAAGGAATAGGCGGTTTGATGCATAGCATGCGGTGTTGATTGCTTCCGCCCATAGAGCTTCGGGGGTGTTGTACTCATCTAGCATTGTCCTTGCAAGAGTGATCAAAGTCTGGTTCTTCCTCTCAACTACACCATTTTGTTGAGGAGTATAAGTTGCGGAGACTTCATGCTTGATCCCAACTTCATCACAATAAGCTTCAATGTTTGTGTTGTCAAATTCTTTTCCATTGTCACTTCTTATCTTCTTGAGCTTCACTTCAAATTCATTTTGTGCTCTCTTGGCAAACTTCTTGAAGCAAGATGCAACTTCGGATTTGTCATGAAGAAAGAATACCCATGTATACCTTGAATAGTCATCAACAATCACAAGACAATAAAGATTTCCTCCCAAACTCTTGTAAGTTGTTGGTCCAAATAAATCCATGTGAAGGAGTTCTAGCACTCTTGTGGTTGACATGAAAGCTTTGGTTGGATGAGTATTTGCAACTTGCTTGCCGGCTTGACATGCACTACAAAGCTTGTCCTTTTCAAACTTCACATCCTTCAACCCTCTCACCAAGTCATTCTTCATAAGCTTCTTGAGTGAGCTCATCCCAACATGAGCAAGTCTTCTATGCCATAGCCACCCAAGTGTTGTTTTGGTGAATAGGCAAGTTTTCAAATTTGCATCTTCGGAGGTGAAGTCCACTAGATATAAGTTGTTGTATCTAAATCCATTGAATATCACTTGATTATCATCTACCTTGGATACAACAACCTCCTTCTCGGTGAACAAGCATTGGAAGCCAAGATCACACAATTGTCCAACGGATAGCAAGTTGAAACTCAATGAAGCAACATAAAGCACATTGGAGATGGAATGATCATTTGATATTGCCACTTTGCCCAATCCTTTAACCTTGCCCTTTGAGTTATCTCCAAATGTTATTTTCTCTTGTCCATCTACCTCTTCATCTAGTGAGGTGAACATACGAGGATCACCGGTCATATGTTGAGTGCAACCACTATCAATAACCCAATGACTTCCACCGGTCTTGTAGTTCACCTACACACAAGAGATTCAAGCTTTAGGAACCCAAACTTGTTGAGGGCCCTTCACCTTCTCAACAAGTGACTTAGCCACCCAAATCTTCTTAGGCCTATTCTTGTTAGGGGGTCCTAAGAACATGACTTTCATCTTTCCACTAGAATCCTTTCTAAGCATGTAGTGAGCATTGAAGGCAAAGGGTCTAGCATGCTTGGCAAGGGTTGTGGCGGTGGAGTTTGGCACTCATGAGCAAAGTGGCCTTCTTGTCCACACTCAAAACATCTCTTTGGCTTTGGCTTTGGCTTTGATTGTTGTTGTTGAACTTGAGCCTTCTTCTTCTCTACACTTGCCACATATCCAATGCCACTTCTATCCATCTTCATGATGGTGTTCATGAGTAGCTCACTTTGGAGGTGCTTGCCTCTAGCAAACTTGCTCAACCCAATCTTGAGATGCTCTTTCTCCAACTTGAGCTTCTTATTTTCTTCCTTTAGAGCATCATCTTTCTTCTCTTCCTTGAGCTTCTTGTTTTCTTCTTTGAGCTTCTCATTCTCAAGGATCAACTCTTCATGATGATCAAGAGTTTCTAGCACAATGGCATTGTGGCTTTTGATCTCTTCAAGATCTTTCTTGAGCTTCTCATTATCACTCTTGAGCTTGACATACTCATCATAGTCATTGCACTCAACCACTTGCTTGCCTTTGCCACTAGATCCTTGCTCAATGCTCTCATCAATTAAGTCATCACATGATGTAGCTATATCAATCTTAACAACATGGTTAGTAGCATCATGTGGCTCATTTGGTAAAAATTCTTGAGCAATAACAAGAGTATCATGATTGATCTTAAGAGTAGTGTATTCATCTTTTAGCTTGTTGTGGCTAGTGATGAGCTCATTGTGCACCCACTCAAGTTTATCATGTTTATCTTTAAGCTCTTTCTTAGAAGATTTGAGCTCCTTGAGTTTGGATGATATAGCATCATTTGTTTCTTTAAGCTCAACATTAGCCTTTTCCAATGTATCGCATTTAGCTAAGAGTGAATCATTTTTAGCATCAAGCTTTTCATTTTTAGCTCTACTCTTTCTAATGATCTTAGTGTATTTTCTTAGTATTTTGACAAGATCATCATATGAAGGTGAATCATCATCATCGCTATCGCTATCATCATCACTAGCTTGCTCATCATCACTACTATCATCATTATTAGTTACCTTGCGTTCACCCTTGGCCATAAGGCATAGGTGTGTAGAGGATGATGGCTAATGGTGGCGGTGAAGATGAAAGATCAATAGCAATGGCAGGCCACCTTCTCATTGTCACTATCATCATCGGATGATCCACTAGATGAATCAATGTCCGTGAGCCAATCACCGACTAATGTAGGCCTTTCCACTCTTCTTCTTCTTATGGAAGTCTCTCTTCTTGCCATCTCTCTTCTTGTATGGCTTGTTCTTCTTCTTTTCATCTTCTTCTTCATTGCTTGAGTCATCTTTCTTGCCCTTGAACTTGTTCTTGAACTTGTCTTTCTTGGGCTTGGTGCATTGGTGTGCTAGATGACCAAGTTCACCACAATTGAAGCAATCCATTTTGGAGATTGGCTTTCTTCTTGAGCTTGTGAAGAACTTCTTCTTCTTGCCGTCAAACTTGATGCCGCTCTTGTTTAGCTTCTTTAGCATCTTGGCGGCTTTCTTCACCATGAGAGCAAGATTTTCATCTTCATCTTCTTCATCACTTGAGCTCTCATACTCAAGTCTTGCTTTGCCCTTATCTTGGCTAGCTTTGAATGCTAAGTCCTTCTCTTTCTTCTTGGTAGAGGATGAGCCATCTTGTGGCGTGATGTGCATGTACATCTCATGAGCATTGATCTTTCCCAATATTTGTGTCGGTGTAGCGGTGGAAAGATCACCTTGGTGTAGCACGGTCACAATATGCCCATATTTGTCAATGGGGAGGACACTCAAGATCTTTCTCACAACGTCGGATGGTGACATTTGAGTAAGTCCAAGCCCATTGACTTCCTCTACAAGAACATTCAAACATGAATACATCTCATTAGCACATTCTTTGGGAAGCATCTCAAATGAATTTAGCTTTTTAATCACAAGATGATAGCGTTCCTCACGCTCACTCTTGGTTCCCTCATGGAGCGCACAAATGTCTGACCATAGTGCATGGGCGTCTTTGTGGTTCCTTACGCGGTTGAACACATCTTTGCAAAGGCCTCTAAAGATGGTGTTACGAGCCTTTACATTCCACTTTTCATAATTAACCTCATCGCCTTGTAAGTGTGTAGCATCTCGAGGTTTTGGGAAGCCTTGTGAGGCGGCTCTAAGAATACCAACGTCTAGAGCTTCTAAGTACGCCTCCATGCGGATTTTCCAATATGGAAAGTCATCTCCCTCAAAGATAGGAGGAGGTCCATCCTCGTGAGACATCTTGCTCTAAGCGATTAAGCTTAAAAATGTGAGAATGAGGCTCTGATACCAATTGAAAGGATCAAGATGCCCAAGAGGGGGGTGAATTGGGCTAATTCTAAATTTTCTTGCAATAATTAAATCCTACGGTTAGCCCAATTAACCCCTTATGCCTAGAAAAGTGTTTCTATTAATCTAACGCACAAAGGACTTGCAACCTATGCTCCAAACTTACTCTAGCATGGCAATTCTATGAATGTAAAAACAAGTATTGAATTGCTCAAAGTAAATACTCAAAGTAAATGGAGAGAGAGGAACGCGGTGATGTTTTGCCGAGGTATCGGAGAGTCGCCACTCCCCACTAGTCCTCGTTGGAGCACCCACGCAAGGGTGTAGCTCCCCCTTGATCCGCGCAAGGATCAAGTGCTCTCTACGGGTTGATTCTTCGACACTCCGTCGCTGGTGAATCACCCACAACCGCTCACAACTTGAGTTGGGTCACCCACAAGCTCCGCTGGGTGATCACCAAGCTCCCAATCACCACCAAGCCATCTAGGTGATGGCGATCACCAAGAGTAACAAGCACGAACTCTCACTTGACCACGCGAAGCCTAATGAGAACAGGTGGATGCACACTTTGCTACTCTTAATTCACTAATGAGGCTACTCTCTTGGATTCTCAAATCTCAATCACCTCACTAGAACCTTGCTCTTCTTGGCACTCACAAATGTGTTTCTCAGCTATTGGAATGAGCAAAAGTGACTCCACACACGAGTGGAGCTTCTATTTATAAGGCAGCCTGAAAAATGAACCGTTATGTGCCTCTGCGGGGTGACCGGACGCTCCGGTCATGTTGACCGGACGCTCTGGTCAGTTCAACCTACACACCAGTGTTTAAGTGTTGACCGAACGCTGGCAGGGTCCGATCACCACTGACCGGATGCGTCCGGTCGCATTAAACCCTCACTGGAACCTTACTGTACTCGACCGGACACTGAACCCCCAGGGTCCGGTCAGTACAGACCGAACGTGTCCGGTCGTAGATATTCTCTTCTGGAACCTTACTAGAGTCGACCGGACGCTGGACCTCAGCGTCCGGTCACTTGACCACTCCAGCATCCGGTCGCGCTAGACGCAATCTCCTTGGTCAAATGAACTGACCGGACCCTGCGGCCAGCGTCCGGTCGCACCGGAGCCAGCGTCCGATCAGCATTTGACCCTCCATTCACTTCCAACTCTCGATCATATGTGAATGAAGTTTGCTCCATTGGATCTTAGGCATATGTAGGAGCTACCTAGTGCTAGTTCTAACAAGTGTGCACCACACCTAACTCACTAGACTCATCTAGGTCAAGCTACCCGTCCATACCCCCCTTAATAGTACGGCCAAAGGAAAAACAAAGTCCTAAACTACTCTAAGTGTCACTCCAACTCCAATCGACACTTAGAACTAGTCATCCTTAACCTTGTCGTCCATCCTTTGAAAACCGAAACGATTTCCATCGTAGGGGCATGACCACCTCGATTGCCCAATTGATCCCCATTACCATGACCTAACTTAATTGCCTCTACAAAACACACGTTAGTCATAGTAATCTTGTATTGTCATTAATCACCGAAACCCAACTAGGGGCCTAGATGCTTTCAATATTGCAGGAAGTTCACTGAAACACAATCATAGAAAAACAGGGATTTCATTCATTGATCAGTTTGTACTAGTTACAAGCTAATCGAACACCCTGTTTACAACATCCTGAGCTGAAGCAATGTCCACGATGGGCACTACGGCGTCTTCGAAGTCCTCAATCAGGTCCTCATGCATACCGGGGTCGTCGGCCATCGGAAAGCTCGGCTCCATGGTGTGGAGATCTTGCCCGATCTTGACCTGCGTCGCTGCCAGAGCCATCGCCGCGCCACGGTGAACGCCGTAGAGGGCAATCTCCTAAACACGCGCCGGAACGTCTTGTAGGCAGTTGTTGAGGAGAGGGCCCTGAGCGTTGACGGCTGCCGTAGCCATGTTCGCTACCAGTTGGAGGTTCTCCAACTGTACCATCAAGGCTAGAAATCACGGAAATAAAGGAGCTATCAAGACAAAGACAGTGGAAATTGAAACGAAGGTTTTCTTGGAGTTCCTCTTACCCACCACCATGGCGTCAGACTCAGCCAACCATGCCCGAGCAGCATTGGCTTCTTTCTCGGCGGCGAGGAGGGTGGCTTGAGAAGCCTCGAGGTGGCTCTCAAGCTGACCGTTCTCCCTAGTTGGCTCAGAGTAACGGTCCTTGGCCGCCCTCCACTCCTGGAGGAAACGCTGGGCGTCATCGCCGTTGTAGGAGTCAGAGGAGTCCGACGACGAGTCCGGCGCGGTAGCAGCAGATGCGGCGGTAGAAGGCCCATCGATCCTAAGAGGGAGTGACCGGAGGCTATCATTGAGGATGAGCCTACAGATGCATTAGTAGATGATTCTCGCTATGGACGGGAGCGTTCAGTCTTACCTCATGTGGCGGAGCCGTTGGCTGACTAGGACCTCTTTCTCCAGGAGATCTTCCCCTGCGTGCTTGCCACGGTGATCTTCTCCTGCCATGGATGCTGGCCTAGATCATGGAAGAAGAAGGGAAACTGCTATAGGGTTTGTGAAGGCAGAGAAGTACATAGAACAGAGGCGATTGCAAGTGTAGATGTGCTTGAAGTCAGAGCCCTTAGCCGGTGTTTATAGCCATGGAGACGGGATGGTCGATTTGTCGGAATATGCAAAGGCAAGCCCAATTAATGGAAGAGGGAGCGCCATTCTGCCAGTACCAAGGGAAAATGCGGCGATTGATGACCGAGGAGAAATTTGAAAAGTTTTACCATGACAGTCGTTTTTAGATTTAATCGAGTAAGATCGAATCACAAGTCGAAATCGACTGATCCGAAATGGCTATTCTACTGAGCCTCGCGGAGACACGCAACAGGCCAGATAACTGCTTACAAATTGGTACGTGGAACATGAGTACAGGGCAAAAGAGGAGCCACTTAAAATGAAGAAATTGTTTGCTAGCTTCCCCTATTACAAACTAAGGGCCAGAGAACACTTTGTTCACTATGTCTTTGGCCTAGGAAGCGAGGGCTACAGAGTTGGCATTGTTGAAGAAGTCCTTGACCAGGTGCTCATGGTCCTTAGGGTGTTCGGTGGCAGGGAAACCATGGGGAAGAAGTCAAAGCTCATGACCAGAGCGAGCTTGCGCAACAGCCAATGCCATGGTAGCACCATGATGAACACCGTGAAGGGCAACTTCTCTGACGTGGTTTGGGATGTCATACAGGTGAACTATCGGCATGGCACCCCAGACATTGATGAATCATGCTGCATACTCTGCAGCTGATCAAAGGCTTTCCAACTAGGCCAATAGGTCTGGAAAGATTCAAGGAAGGGATAATCAAGATCTTGAAGACAACACTAAAAGAAATGGAGAATTGTGGTGGATATCTCACCCATAAATCTGGCCTTGGCCTCGGCCAGCCTCGCTTGAGTGGAGTTGGCCCCATGTTTTGAGATGATGAGAGCTTCCTGCAGCGCATTCAGATGAAAGTCCATCCGCCCAAGATCACGGGTTGCATTCTCCTGGTGACGAAGACGCTGGTGTGGTGGCTCAGACTCATCGAGGACCTCTTCAGCAGGCCTCTTGCCACTCTCTATATCTTTGAGCCTTTTAGAAAGCAAATTGCACCAAAGGCACAGAAGGTTTGGGATGAAGCAGGTTGTTTTTTTATCCACAACCATGACCCATATATATAGCCCTGGAGATGAGAAGATAGACTTCATTAGGGGTATGGAATTGAAGTTAGTTATGGAAATAGATCAACACTTCAGAAATTCAGGGAACGGATCATGGAAGCACAACATATTTAGACTTATTGCTTCCAATAATTATAGATACCGTGGGATTAATACAAATAGTTTACTTAACCAACGATCAACCCACTAAGACTTCCTTGGATTGAAGGGAGTCCGGATCCCTACAAGGCCAAAGGTCATCATGGACCGAGTCATATCGGCCCGTTGATAGAAGTAGCATCAGGGGAGAGAAAAGGCCGCCTGCTAAAAAGATGCCCACATATCCAACCGATTTCTCGGCATGAGCACTTGATAGAGTGAACAAGGGGAATGTGTCCACACATTTGAACCCTAGTAAACACTAGAATAGTTTTGCGCTGATGGTGACAAAACTCAGGTGACATCACAAGAATTCTTCTAACCGCAGCAGCTGATCCTCTTGCTCGACAAGGCGCTGAAATGAGCAACACAATCGCCCTATGCACAAGAATTCATCTAACCACTCAAGACCCTCATAGTAAGGAATTAGACCATAGAGGGTCTAGCAGAGCCAAGGGCACTCGAGGAGGCAAGCAAAAGGGAAATATAATTGAGTTATTGGGTTGCTCTCGCCAGGGTCGGATAAGCATTTATAGTCAGTCTGGAAGATTGAATCCAAGCGTCCGTGAAGCAATAGTGCTCTCGTGAAGCTTTAAAGTGTAGGCTCATAAGCAGGCAAGGACATTGATAGGCCCCAGATCAAGGTTCTCTATCCGTGACTACAGTCCCATCGGGGGTACAGACGTGGTAATTTTGGGATAAAATTACTTTTATCCCAAAATAAGGGGGCATGTGTTTACACCAAAATTTGGGAAAGAAGAACGCGGGAACTCAAGGCTTATAAAATTGTATGATCAAGGGATCGATCGGGTGTGAATCGAGGTCAGTTGGTTTTGATGCAGTGTCAGAATCAACTATTTTATAGATGACATAAGCAGACAATATCAACGGACTACGTACGGATGGCGTCGAGGGGGGAAACATGTCGGACTCTACAAAAAGTAAAAGATTAGGGTCCAAGTTATCTTAAGTTAGGAATGTTTTCTCTTATACCAAATATTGTAATGAGTCGTACTTGAGTAGGATTCATATTTAGTTTTTGGGTATAAATATTGGACCCCGGCTATTGTAAAAAGGATCCCAATCAATCAATATCAATTACTTTTTTCGGCTTCACGCCAACCCTTAGGAGTAGGAGTACTATAGATCTCGGTAAGTTCTTCAATAAGCAGGGCTGTATCGATCCGGTCGACCTCCATCTTGTTTGTAAGTAGCGTTGTGACTTATACTTTTGTTTGTAAGGCTGCTTCGGTCCGGCCGACCTCTTACGAGCTCTAGTATAAGTTAGTTATCGATCCTTATCTAGTTCAAGTACGGCTGCATCGGTTAAGTTCGACCTTCACTGCTCGAGTTAGATTAAGGTCAAGTTATCGGCTCTACCTAAGGGTGGCATCCTTCGGGTAGATTCATTAAGTTACCGATCTTGCTGATGTTCTTATTGTCATTGGTTTTCAGCAATATCAACCTGCCCGATCGAGATTGATCTAGATCGGCCTCACATCCTTTTAGTCCATCGTTTATCTTGTTACATTGCGATGGTTCTTACTTTAAATGACAGATTATGTTTTATCGGCCGTTCTATTTTGATCTTGATCGTGTATAGTATGCAGTTAAGGCATGTCTAATCTTGAGAAGGTTTACTAGCTAGTTGAATCTGGTCTATAGCTCGCTATTATGGCTATAATGATCCGGTCGATCCCCACTGTTAGCACTTTAGATCGGAGTATGCTAGTTGGTAGATTTGCTCTCGACCAGGTGTGACCTTGGCTGTTTGCTATGCCCGCATCGGCTCAATAGTCGATTGCCAGTACTTTAACGCTTACAGTGTGTCTTCATGATTCTATTAAATGTGAATAGATCTGTTTATTTCAAAGTTTTGATATATTATCTTTATCATGGCTGCCATCGATCCGGTCGAATCCCACTGTTAAGGATAACAGATTAGATTTGATGAGTTTATAGATCTGTCTATAGTAAACAGCCGATTATTCACATGCTGTAATCCCTTTTCTAACTGAATCGACTATTTTAGCCGGTTCGCCTATGCTTTCATAGATATGGCACGCTTTCATGAATCTGTTGAAGTATGGTCGGTTCTATGGATTTTCTGGTTCTAGACTATCATCATCATCATAGCTGCATCGATCCGGTTGAACCTCACTGTTGACGGTAATAGATTAGATCTAGACGGTTCGTAGGTCTGTCGATATCAAACAGTCGATTGTTTACATGACATATCTTTTTCACCAGATTCATTGGCTCTACACCACATATTGATCAAATCTAATTTAGCCAGTGATGCATCTTTGACGCATACATGTTAATAGCTTAAGAGAAAAGATCATTAAAACTAGGTGCATTGTATTCAATCAATCATGACCCGATGAGCGTTACAGTTCTTAACAGTCGATTTCTTCTCGTATCGGCTATATAAGTTGATTTTCCCGTATGGCTGCTCCCGAAGCGGCACACTTAGAACTGTCTGGGCAAAACCAGCATGTTCCACCCTAAATTACTGATAAACTTTCTCTCCTTGTCAATTGCAGGTCAAATTGACTGGCACGCCCTTGGAAATTCGCAGGATCGACTGGTCCTACGTTGAAGCCAGGCATATCTCCAGATCGTTCCGTCTTGCTACGTGTCCACCCGGCGCGGCTACCACGTTTTCGCGCCGACACCGCTAGACAAAATCACATACCTGACAAAATCTGCTATGTGTTGGCACAAAGAAAATTTAACAATTTATAATTATTTCTTTTGTCCGACAAGGATAAAAATTTGATACGTTGTGACACAAAGATAAATAACAAATCATAAAAGTAACCACTTAATTATACTTATTGGTAGTAGTATAAGAGTATTTTCTGAAATCATCTTAAAATTTAGGCACCTGAAATATAGAAGAAATGTTGAATTAAACCCCAACCTCTGTCTGGCACAGCTTTACCACCAGCTTCATAAGCTGTTTGAAGCCTTTTCTTTTGGTCGAACAGTCATTTTGCAAATAGCTTCACCTATGAAGTCATTGAATCCTGCTATCATGGAAATGGGTGTAACGAACATGAAAATAGTAGCTTTTTACATCTTCATCTTGCAATTGTGGCCCACAATGTGTGTGGAGGCTGGATTCGCCCCTCTTGAGCAAGGACGAGCGGGCGTAGCCATGGCCACCGAGGTGCTAGCAAGCGCGGCAACCTAGGCGCATGCGAGCAGGCAGCCGCAGCTATCAAGGCGCGCATGAGGATCCCGAGGAAGCCATGGCTTAGACGTGATGTGGATAAGGAGGAGGAGAAAAAAGAAGGCTACTTTATTTTATTGCCAAATGGGTCTCTAAAACAAGCACAACTTTAGCTTCACCGAGAAAGTTGTTTGTGAAACTAAAAAAGATAGCTTCACTAAGAGCATCTCCCGTTGCCTCGCAGTACTTCATCCCCAATAGGATGGTATTGGTAGCCACCAATACTACTTTTTTAGATTATTGGGGGAGATGCTCCAGCAGATCACCAAAAATCTCCCCCAAAACATGGGACCCACATGTCAGATTGCGTTTTTTTTTATTTTCTCTTTTTTTTCTTTTCCTTTCTCTGCCCGTGACATAAGTGGTTGTCTTCTCCCTGCCGCGCACAAGTCTTCGACACTGCGCAGCCTTCTTCGATGCAAGCAGCGGGAGCAATCCGGTGCGCTCCGCCGTCGCAAGCCCTCGTCATCGTCGCCGAGTGGTTCCCTCAGATGGGCGGCCGCAGAGGGAGGCGAGTTCCCGCATAGGGGCGGTTGCAGAGGCAAGAGTTCCTGGAGAGCTTGGAGAGGCGTGAGGGAAGCGGGGATCTGGTCGGAGAGCTTGGTGGTGACGGCGACGCGGGTCCCTTCACCACCGGCGGCAGCGGCTTCTCCTTCCCCACCGACGGTGCCTCCTCTCCCAGCGGTGGATCCGGGCCTATTGTGGCGGCTGCGGCGGCCAGCTGCCTCCCGTGGAGTCGGCGGCGGACTCCTTGGGCCAGCTCTCCATGGTGGCGGCGGTAGCAGGGAGTGTCCATGGTGACAGCTCCTGGTCGCGCCTGAGGCACGGTATCTAGTGGAGGTCGTCCATGGCGGATACGCGGGATCCAGTGGAGGTCGTCGTGGAGCCGAGGCACGGGATCCATGGTGGCGGAGCATGCGGGATCCATGGCCGCGGCGGTAGCGGCGAGCCGAGAGAGAGGCGAGTGGGAGGAGGGTGGAAAGTGACGGTTGGGGTGGGCCCCAACATATTGGGGGAGATGCAACTCCCCCTCTATTTGAGGGGAGAAGAGATGTTTTTTAGTGGCAAAAAAAAGAAGAGGAGAAAAAAAATGGCACATCTCTCTCCAATATGATAGATTTATGGGGGCGATGAGTGAGATTGAGGGACTGCCGACGACGATGAGTTGTACAAAATTGGGGAGGTGAGTGTACAAAGAAACCCCTTCCTGCTTACTTTGCCGAGTTGCCTGCTGCCTGCCTCCCCCGCTCCCAGCCTCAGGCCCCTGGGCAGGTGAGATGGTAAAGCCGCTAGCTGGTTTTGCTTTTGAGGCTGGTGGGACACTACTACACCAGCGACGACAAGCCAACAGCCACCAGGGGGATACCGGAGAAAGCTAGGTGCTGGCGTGCTGCATGCATGTGCGCATCCACGCCCCATTGTGATGTGGAAAAACGGAAATGTAGGTATTGTTCTAGCTCGGAAGTGGATGGTGTAGTATATATTAGTAGTATGCTCCCTCGGTTTCAAGATAAATGCATTTCTATTTATGCACCAGGATAAAGTAGTTGGTTGGATACTCTTCTTTTATTTATCTATATGCATATCTAAAAATACACTTATTTTAAAACAGAGGATGTACGCGTGAGAGTGTAGTACGTACAAGTATAAACTCTACTACGATCATACTAATAATGTTAGTAGCATGGTACTATGGTACGAATGTATGTTTGACTAAGAATATAATATAGAGAGGGAGATTATCTTTGTCCTAAAAATATTGCAACTTTGATTATGAACCTGAACAAAAGTACTTATTATTAATTGTACTCTTTCTTGGATGAGGCGCATGTGAAATTTAGTTATTTATAAATTTGAAATATGAAAAATCCTATTTTGTTAAAAGTATTTCTAATGATGGTACAACATCAAATTTATATTATCAAACCACATGAACTTTTTTACATATTAACGATCAAATGTTAAAAGAAAACTCTACTAGTGCTCTGTGGTCGATAACAGTATCAATCTAGACGGTCTATGGTTTTTAGCTGGACTAGACTTTGGACGGATGCTACAGATGTATTTTGCGGTGAGATCTGAGATGCGGATATTCGACTTTGCTACCAACGGGTACGTAATGGTGGTTTACATCGCGGTTGCACCGGGTCGGGGAAATAACCAGCGCGTTCGTGCATGGCGAAAGTACATTCATTGAACGAACCTAGCCGGGCGTCCAGCCCAACTATGGCATGTTTAGTTCCCACCAAATTCAAACTTTGGCACTATGCAAAAAGAAGATTTCCCGTCACATCAAACTTGCGGTACATGCATAGAGTACTAAATGTTGACGAAATTAAAAACTAATTACACAGTTTGGTTGTACTTTGCGAGACAAACGTTTTAAGCCTAATTAATCAACGATTGGACAATTATTACCAAATACGAACAAAACACTACCGTGCGCTACAGGAACCCGAAAGTTTGGCGGCGCCGATTCTGCTCGTAACTAAACATGGCCTATGTACACAGCCGTGGTTGCGGGACCACCGGATCGGACGGACCAGATCGACGTGGGTCGGAGACTATGCACTATGCAGAGATATCAACTCCTGCATAGAGCGGCGAGGGTCGCTCCGTCCGAGGCGGATCGATGAACTGGCTGTCTGGCTGGCACTGGCCGGCACCCGGCACCCGGCAAGCAGCAGAGCGGCGGCATGTAGCTGGACTGGTAAAGTGTGGCGTTTCCGGCACGCTGCGCGCGCATGGGAACGTCCATGCAACTCTAGTACGACAGAGTTGGAGAAGAAGAAGCTCGTCGGTGGTGAGGAAGATGCCGGGCGTGCGCGGGCGCAGCCACTGTGGTGGCTCGGGCACGGGCGGTCGCAGCGGCGGCGCGGCCACGAGCGGGTGCAAGCGTCCCGCTGCGCGGAGTGTTCTCCGGTGCTAAAACATTCGGTTGTTGTACTCCCTCCGTACTAAAAATGAAGCCATTTAAAAAAAGGTTTGAGTCAAACATTAGAAATATAAATCATGAATAACTCTTAAGCTGTTGAGTTTAGAAATATGAAAACCATATGAATAGATTTGTCCTGAAAAATATTTTCATACAAATATGCATGTATTGCCCTGTTCGCTTGGCGGATAAGTAAAGTATTGTTGGCTGATTTGTTGTGAGAGAAAAATACTGTTTGTTGACTAAAAAATTACGGCTTATAAGTCAAACGAACAGGACGTATCACTTTTCGATAAATTTTTTTATAAGAAACAAAAAATCAAAGTTATACTTTTGAGACCATATCGTTGTCAAAAACTATTTTTTTTTTTAAGTATCGAGGGAGTATAGTTTTTCTGATCCCGCATTCAATACGACCGCAAACAAGTCCGCGCCCGAGCGATGGAGCAATGCCTTGAGATAGGATGACGACAACGTGTGACGGACCTGTCGTCTTGCTCGCAACGTCCCCTCCCCGGTCTTCTAGCTGTAGTAGTGGAATGCTGGTAAGCCTAACTGCCTGAGCAGATTGATGAGATTTTATCCATGTTCTTGTTTTGGTACAAATATATCACATTCACGTCGTAGGATGCATATTCATCTGTGTACACTCGTTCCCTATGGCTACGTTTCACGATTGGATCAGCTCATTTGCTTCCAGTTGTGTCTACCATGCTCATGTAAATCCATTTTCTAATGCTTAAAGGTTGTTCTTACATTCATGCACCAATCTCTTTTATTTGTTTCCCAACCCAAATTTACCCTTTTTTCCTCATGGCCTGAATATTTGGCTGGCCAAAGAAAAAAAAAACTTGCCAAAATAGAAAAAAAAATTAGCATGCAAAAAGTGAACAAAAAAATGTTCCCAAAATGGAAAACGTAGAGTTATCAGAGCCATATCAGCTTACTAGTTGAGCTGATTGAGAGAGACGAGCTAGTTTGTCGCTCCTGCCGTCTACCAATTGTACACGTGCTCCAAGGCTCTCATTCCAGCTATTGGCCCCGTCACAATCGCTCTCATCTCTCGTAGCCCCCCCCCCCCCCCCCCCCCCCCCAAATTTCTCTCTCACATGACATGAGATAAAATGAGATATAGAAAAGTATAATAGAGTATTGGGTTTTTTCTTAATCTTGCATGCACATGAGTTTTGGTTTGGGCCTGCACACCCTAAATTAAGAAATTCTCTAATCATCATATAAGTTTTTGCAAAAAAAAAAAAAACTCCCCACCACCCTCTCCCCTCCTAGCTGGCTCTGGTGGTTAACGTTGTCTCCATTGCCAATGAGAACCGATTTGGAGCTCCACTCCTCGGTCGCCAACACCTTCCTCCCGGCTCCGGCGGCTAGCGTCGCCTTCACTGCCCCCTCCACCGCCACCAACATGAACTTCTTTGGAGCTCCACTCCCCCGCTTCCAGCTCCTCCCTCCCGACTCCGACGGCTAGCGTTGCCTCCACCGCCCCTCTACCACTACAAACACTAACTGGTTCGGAGCTCCACTTCTACGCCTCCAATCCCTCCGTCCAGGCTCTGGTGGCTAGCATCGCCTCCGTCGCTACCTTCCACCACCACCGACACTAATCTAAGATGTGATTCGTATCTCTAACTAATCGACAACCCTGCCACATGCATCGCCCAACTAGCCTCTCCCACTACCTCGGCGGGCGGCACCCTCTCCACCCCACCACTGTCTCGACCTCCACCACACCGGTCAAGTAGCCTCTCCAAGGATCCCTCTTGAGCCATAAACCATAGAAACCTCGACGCTAACACAACCCCCAAACCCTAACCCGCCCATGCCACGATTTGAGAGGAGGAAGAGGAGGAGGAGGAGGAGGAGAAGGAGGAGGAGGACCCACCTTGCCGTTGTTGCTAGCCACTGACTCGAGCACATGAATCGAAGCAGGAGAAGAGAGGGATGCACAAGGAAGAAGAACCTCACTTGCATTTGGGAGGATAAAGCTAGGAGGATAAACCTCCCCTTATGTAGAGTGTCATTTGAATAAAGTCGCTCTTTAATTATATCTTTTCACCTTCCAAAAAATTCTTTATATATTGTGTACACTTTGGAGAGCCATCACCGCTCTCAATCTTTGACTAGAGAGAAACTAGGAATGTACAATGGTAATATTTGGATATCTAATTGAAGAAGTTATTGGAGGGCTTTTTCACCAAAATCTCTATTCCTATGAGTACATAAGGATGTAAAAAGACTCGTACAATTGCTCTAATGTGAACATAAGATGCGTAAGACACCATTCATATATAAAGCATAGTAGCATACCACACATTTGTTCCTAACGATGAAACATTCCTGGCCTCAAGGTTTGATCGCTAATGCCTGATGCAGCACATGTCATTTCTGTACACAAAACATTTGTCTTGCCGGTTAAATAGTTTTTTGTGGTGGTTTTTGCAACGGTCTCTACTCAAGGACCTCTAGAAATCATCGTCCAGAGGTAGCTATGCACCCACCTCTAGAAATCAATTTCTAGAGGTAATTCAAGGAATTGATTTATTCGGAGACAGAGGGAATACCCAATGATGATTTGTCAACAATGGGGGCATATACTGACTCTTAGAATCATCGCTACATCCCTTCCTATTGGGCATTCTGGGCATTCTGTAGTTCCATCTATGTTGTTTGTGTATTGAAAGTGCATCTAGCCCTGTTGTATGTTTGGGTGGATTAATGACACACAATCAAAGGACAAATGTGTTTACAAAGTGATTGAGCAGGGTTTAGAATTGTCTCTGCCAGGCTTTGTGTTACAAATAAGAAAGCCGGTACACCTCTCTCACTGTATCTATATATATATATGTATGTACGGAGCTTGGTTTCTATGAAGACACCTATCACATGCCAAACACTTATTATGGAAATGATTACCTTCGTTAGGGCATTACGAATGTCATTTTATAGTCACACCAATTGTCTATCTCTAAAACCATCTATAAACACGTTTTTTATTTAACGTAAATGCTTCTTTCCAAACGTGTGTGTGGAGATGCTTCGGCATGCATGCACTAGAAGACAAAAAAATCAAACTCACCATACCTACAGACGACAAGCTTGGAGAAGTAGAACTTCCCTGTGTTAGGGTTTAGGGCTTTGGAGGAGGGGAGAGGGGGTTCTATTGTTGCGGGCTTAGAAGGGGAGCTTCCAGGGGCGGAGGCTAGCTGCTAGACCAGCAATGGGCAAGCGAGAAGGCGGCAAAGGTGCTGCCCACCGGGCGGTAGGGGAGGCCAGTTGGGTGGCGCAGGTGGTGGGGACGACCGGAGAAGAAGTAGATGAGGAGGACTGGGATTAGCGGCGGTGGTAGAGGTGGAGGAGGAGGTTGGCAGCGGAGGAGACAATGTGCCAGTGGAGCGAACGAGAGGCGGTGGAGTCAGGGGTGCTCGGCCTAGTGAGCATGGTGGCAGAGAGCAGTGTTGTGAGCACCGCCAAGCCGTGTGGGGTGGGAGCGGTAGTGGGGAAGACAGATCTCGGAGGGAAGAAAATAGTAACAGAGAGAGGGGGTAGGAGGTGAGTACGTGTATGATCGAGGATTTAAGTGCACGGGCACTCTTTAGTGAATTTTTGTATCCATTCATCACTACTAGGAAAAAGTTAGCATGTCCAAAAATCATTCCCACGTGCAGGCTTCCACACATGAAGAATTGGTATCATGAGATTTCTCCAATCCTCCACCCCACCCCCGAGGCCCCCACACGTTACAGCGTGGCGTGCGACTGAATCTAAGGGCATGCTTAGAAGCTTTGCCAAACTCGTCTTACCTTGCTCCGCTCGACTCATGTGGCAAAGATACGCGAGGCTAGAAATGCCCATCTGTTTGGATCCCTTCCTAGCTAGTTTCCTTGCCTCTTGTATTCCCTCTCAGGTAGCTAGAGTTCGATTCATCGAAGAAGAGCATCGTCAACTTGTGCTGCACGAACTCAGATTCAGCCCCACAGCACGCAAGCGAATCTTGCTCGTGCGGATTTGGCTCTCCCGTGTGGGCAAGGATTTTCTTGCTCAGCCAAGCGAGTTTGCTAGGTGAAGCAAGCTTCTAGTGTGCTACCAAACGCGCAATCTTGCCTGGCGAGCGAGGTGAAACAGTGTCGGACAAAACTACCAAGCACACCTTAATTGAACGCGGGCCGCTGCCGCTCGATATTGCCAGGCAGAGCCCCAATTCGTGGATCGATCCATCTGCCGCTCATTGAGACGAGCGGATGGATGGCTCGGTGGCTGCTCCCCTCGATCACGTATACTCCTTCATGGGAGCACTGTGTTACTTTGTAGTTTGTACATAGCTGTGGAAGCCGCCAGGTACGGTTCAGATATGCACAATGCACTTTCCCATGAACGCTCTGCTTAATAATACTCCATCCCGACATTATTGTCGAATATCTGCATCTACCTGTTAGAATGATCTCTAATCCTAACTGGACCCAACGGCCCAGTTGGACCTTTGATTCGCACCCTGATCGGGGGCGCCCAGCCCACCATGGCTGGAGGGCCCCTGTCACACTGCGCTATAAAAAGAAGTGGGGGCCGATGACTCTTATCACGAGGTTGACCTGAGCCGAGCTCTCCACCGACACCTAAACCCTAATCCGATCTAGAGGGCGCGCAGCCAGTGACGGGAAGCCACCAGCTGTGCCGCTACCGGACTCCACTGCCTTCACCACCGATCGCCACCGCGCATCACCGACGCCGTCTTCACCACCCATCGCTGCCCTAGCACAGACATCGACTCTATGGCGGACGCTAGTGGATCTTCCACCACTGCAGTGTCAGGTTTGACACGTCCATCTACTACCTCTCCCTTTCTCTCGTTCTACCTGTTCTAGTAGATGTTCTAGGTTTCATGATACTATTCAACAGAAAGTAGCCCCTCGGATCTAACCCCTAGTACGATCCAGATTGCAACAATGGTATCAGAGCCAGGTTTCTAGGGTTTTTAGATCTAGAACGGGTAAACCGATTAGAAAAGAAAGTAGAAGGTTAGATCCAGTGCGGGTCTAACAAGAACAGAGGGTTCGGTTGAACCCTAACCCTAACTGGGTGAAAGAAAGAAGAAGGACGGCTCGGTTTCACGTCTAAACCGAACCCTAAAACCCATAATCAATTCGGGAAAAAGAATAATAGTGAAACCCTAACCCTAACCCTAACCCTAATCCCCAAATCGGATGAAATCCGAGAAGAAAATCCAAAAGCAGATGAAGGAATGGATATGGGGGATGTTGGGGGAAAGGGAGGCCTACCTCGCCGCTGCCCAGAGCTGCTGCCTCGCCGGCGCGCGGGGAGAAGAAGGCCGAGCCGGGGGCGTTGCTCGTCAGGCTCTAGCCAAAGAGGCGCCACAGCCAGGCCACTCGACGATGGCGCGCTCACCCACTGGGGAGCGGCTCACCGGCGAGGGGGCCAACGACGGCGCTGAAGCTCTGTTCGCTCTCCGTCGTCTTCTCGCTCGGTGCTACTGTGCTGAGGAGAGAAGAGAGAGCGGCGAAGAGAGAGAGAGAGAGAGCAAAGTGAAGAATGGCTAGGGTTTTGGGTGCTGGCCGCCGAGTCACGGTTTTTGATCGAGCGACTCGCGCGGACGGCCGTCGGATAAAAAATGAACGGCGCCTGATGATCGGGCCGACTCGTGGCCCAGGCGGGTGAGGGCACGAGGCCGAATTCCCGGCCCAGGCCCAGGTGTGGGAGAGCGCGTGGACGGCAGTGGGCCGGGCCATTTTGCCGGCCGGGCCGAAGGAACAGTACAAACTTGAATCAGTTTTTGTTTTTTCTTTTTCCAGTAAAAGTTTTATCTCCTAGAAAATGGATAAATGGCTTAAAGAAAATAGAAAAGAGATTTGTCCTGTGGGCAAAGTTCATTAAATTGAATTATTTTTTCTGCTACGTATTTAAATATGTAATTTTCATTATTAAATTCAAACCAACGGGAGAATTTAATTTTGAAAATGGATATGTTTTAATTGATTATAATATTGTTATTATTCTGACCAACGTTGATTAATGGCAATATTACGATGAGTTCTTTGCCATACATTAATTCTATTTCTGCCTAACGGTGATGTAGATTTAATGTATGAACAGTTGTATGTTTTAATTTTGACCAACGTTGGAATCAAGGCATACAATTGTTGTCATTATTTATGTTCTCACACTATATGAATTGTGTTTTTAGGCGGATACAACTTGATGGGTTGTATCAAAGAGATCCCCACTCTTAAAGGTGATAACTACACGGAGTGGAAGAAAAAGATTGACCTAGCCTTCATCTTGGCTGAGGTAGACTGGGTAGTCACCTCACCGTGTCCCGCTGAGCCTGTGGCACCGGTGAGGGAGACAAACGAGGCTGATGCCGCTTGGGAACCAAAGAGAGGGATTTTGCATCCCAAAGAATGTCATATGACCTTGAGCATAGGAAGTGGGTCACTGCCAACAAGAAATGTTTGGCTGTGATAAAGAACACGATTGAGCCTACAATTGTGGGCTCAATCCCAGAGTGTGACACCGTCACTGAGTACCTTGAAAGAATAAAGAGTCAGTTCACTAACTCTTCAAAGACATATGCTACCTAGCTGATAAAGCGGCTAGTGACAGAGAGGTGCTCAGGTAATGGTGGCATTAGAGAGCACATACTAAGGATGAGCAATTTGGCATCCAAGCTAAAACCAATGGATCTGGCTCTCAAGGAAGAGTTTCTTATTCATCTGATTTTTGCTTTCTTGCCAAAAGAGTTTAACACTTTTGTTGTCAACTACAACATACAGCCCGAGAAGTGGGACATAGAGAGGCTCATGGCTATTTGTGTGCAAGAGGAGGAGAGAATGAAAGCTGCCAATGGTATGCTCTATCAATTATTTGAAAGATAATAAGAAAAAGAATAATAATACTAACTCCTCCTCAAAGTCAAAGGGAAAGGGTCCCATGCTGCATCAGCCTCAGCAGAACAAGTTCACAGTAGAGAAAGACCAGTATCTCTATTGTAAGAAGACGGGACATTATAATAAAGATTGTCCCAATTACTTAAAGATGATCATGGCAAAGAAAGGTGAGAACATTATTATGTTCATAAATTAATCTCTGTATGTACAGTATTCAAAATCTACTTGGTGGATTGACTCAGGTGCAACTATTCATGTTGCTAATTCTTTACAGGGATTCCGTTCGACGAGGATCTACGCAAAGAAGCGAAAGACACGTTAAAGTTGCAAATGGAGTCCGAGCAGAAGTTGAAGCCAGTTGACGATCTTTCTCTAGAGCTTGCTGATGGTTTCAAACTTATACTTAGAGATGTTCTTTATGTTCCCTCGTTATAGAGGAACTTGATTAGTGTTTCATGTTTGGACAATGATGGATATGATTGCCATTTTAGAAATGGCAAATGTAAGATAACATTTAATAATGCATGTGTTGGTCTTGCTATCTTACAAAATGAGCTTTATTTGTTATCACTACGTGATGATGTGAATGTTGTATGCGATGATGGGAACGTTGCGTGCGACAATGTGAATGTATCCTCGTCTGCGGATGTAAACAGAAAACGAAAGAGAGCTCACGATGCATTGTCGAAATTATAGCACTGTCGTTTAGGCCATATTTCGAGGGGGAGAATAGAAAGACTAGTTAAGAATGATATTCTTCCTCCATTAGAGCTCTCAGATTTAGAACAATGCAGAGAATGCATTAAAGGAAAGTATGTAAAGAAAATTAAGAAAGATATCAAACTGAAGCGCATGAATTCTACAGATTATTCACACAGACATCTGTGGTCCGTTTCCTGTAAAGAGTGTGGATGGTTATGATTCATTCATAACATTCACAGATGATTACTCCCGTTATGGCTACATTTATCCAATCAAAGAAAGAACAGAAGCATTGGATAAATTTAAGATATTTAAGGTAGAAGTTGAAAACCAACACAATTTAAAGATTAAGATAGTCAGGTCCGACCGTGGAGGGGAAGTACTACGGTCGGCATACCCCAGATGGCCAAGTTCCTGGACCTTTTGCAAGGTTCTTACAGGAGAATGGCATAGTAGCCTAGCATTCTACACCGAGCGAACCTCAGCAGAATGGAGTAGCTAAAAGGCGCAATCGTACCCTAATGGATATGGTACGCAGTATGATAAGTTACTCCACCTTACCGATGAAGCCTGTGGATGGAGGCGTTAAAAACCGCCATTCATATTCTCAATAGAAGTACCAAGTAAGTCGGTGCCCAAAACACCGTATGAGTTGTGGACAGAAGAGTACCCTCACTAAACCACATTAAGTGTGGGGGGAGTCCTGCTGAGGCTAAAGTATTTAACCCAAATATTGGGAAGCTAGATCCCAAAACAGTGAGTTGCCATTTCATTGGTTACCCAGAAAAGTCAAAATGTTTTTGTTTCTACTGTCCAGACAGACATACAAAGTTTGTGGAAACGAGACACGCAGTCTTCCTAGAGGATGAAATGATGAGGGGGAGCATGGTAGCTCGAGAAATTGACCTTGAAGAGAAGCGGGTGTATGCGCCCACTCCGATGATTCATGAGTCCATTTTTCTCACTACCTGCTATCGCTGCACCGATAGTGCCAGATACTGTGGTGCCAGCACCTATTGTTATTCCACCTGTGGCAACAATGAATGATGATGAGAAACCTGTTCTTCAGGATCCTGTAGAACCTATTGCCACAAATGAGGGGGAAGCAACAACAGCCTCAAACAGAAGATGTGCCAAATGTGGAGGCCCCTAGAAGGTCTCAAAGAGTTAGAAAATCAGCTATTCCTGCTGATTATGAAGTGTACAACACTGAGGAATTTAAATGGAGGATGATCCCACCTCATTTGAAGAAGCCATGAGAAGTGATCATTCATCAAAGTGGCTTGAGGCCATGGAAGATGAAATAAATCTATGAATGCCAACAAAGTTTGGGATTTGGAGTTAATTCCTAAATGAGCCAAAATAGTAGGTTGTAAATAGGTCTATAAAATAAAACTTGACTCTCAAGGGAATATAGAGAGATATAAAGCACGACTTGTGGCAAAAGGCTTTACGCAAAGAGAAGGGATTGATTACAATGAGACATTTTCTCCAGTCTCATGTAAGGATTCCTTCAGAATCATAATGGCATTAGTGGCACATTATGATTTAGAATTACATTCAGATGGATGTAAAGATGGCATTTCTCAACGGGGACTTGGAGGAAAATAGTTTACATGGCACAACCGAAAGGTTTTGTCATGGAAGGAAAAGAACGAATGGGATGCCGCCTAAAGAAATTCATTTATGGATTAAAACAAGCTTCAAGATAGTGGTACTTGAAGTTTGATCAGACAATAAGGAATTTTGGGTTTAAAGAGAATGTAGAGGACAATTGTGTCTATACAAAGTTTAAGAATGGGAAGTTTATCTTCCTTGTCCTGTATGTGGATGATATCTTACTTGCTAGTAGTGATGTCAGTCTACTACTGGAGACAAAGAAGTTTTTGTCCTCAAAATTTGATATGAAAGATCTTGGTGAAGCTTCGTTCGTTCTAGGGATCGAGATTCACCGAGATAGAAGTAAAGGGGTATTAGGACTGTCACAAAAGGCATACATAGAAAAGATCTTAAAGAAATTCAGTATGCACAAATGTAGTCCCTCACCTGCTCCTATAGTCAAGGGCGACATATATGGGGATTTTCAATGCCCTAGGAACCAATATGAGATCGATCAAATGAAAGTGGTTACATATGCTTCAGCTGTCGGAAGCTTGCAATATGCTCAAGTATGCACACGCCCTGACTTGGCATTTATTACCGGGTTACTTGGCAGATTCTAGTGCAATCCTAGAACAGAACACTAGAAATTGGTAAAGAAAGTCTTGCGTTATTTGCAAGAAACAAAAGGCATCATGATGACGTATAGAAGATCTAATTCACTTCATATAGTGGGATATTCAGATTCTGATTATGCAGGAGATGATAGAAAATCTACGTCTGGATATGTATTCACTCTCTCAAGGGGAGCTATTTCATGAAAAGCTCAAAGCAAACCATCACTACATCGTCCACAATATATGCCGAGTTTGTAGCGTGTTATGAGGCAACGGGGCAGGTGAACTGGCTAAAGAAGTTCATACCCGGTTTGAAGGTGGTTGACGACGTCTATAGACCACTTAAGTTATACTGCGATAATAATCCGGCAGTACGGTATGCTCACAACAATAAGTCAAGTGGTGCTGCCAAACACATTGACATAAAGTATTATGTTGTGAAAGATAAAGTCTGAGATCAAGTCATAAGTCTTGAGCATATAAGTATCGAAAAGATGCTCGCGGATCTGGTTACAAAAGGCTTACCACCCAACGTGTTCAGAGAACATGTAGCCGGCATGAGTTTAAGGGAAAGCATATAATTTCTGGACAAAAGAAGGTCCAAAGATAAGTATCTATTTCAGAACAGAGTGGTGTGTTGTAGCTGTTAAATCTATCAGCAATGGACCGTGACGATGAGACATGCTCTATGTGCTAATCTGTAATGGAATGAACAAAAGTAAATGATATGAAAGTAAAAGATGGAAAGAGATCAAGGGGGAGATTGTTAGAATTGATCTCTAATCCTAACTGGACCCAACGGCCCAGTTGGGCCTTTGATTCGCGCCCTGATCGGGGGCGTCCAGCCCACCATGGCTGGAGGGCCCTTGTCACACTGCGCTATAAAAAGAAGTGGGGGCCAGCGGCTCTTATCACGAGGTTGACCTGAGCCGAGCTTCCCACCGACACCTAAACCCTAATCCGATCTAGAGGGCGCGCAGCCAGTGACGGGAAGCCACTAGCCGCGCCGCCACCGGACTCCACTGCCTTCACCGCCGGTCGCCACCGCGCATCACCGACGCCGTCTTCACCGCCCATCGCTGCCCTAGCGTAGACATCGACTCCATAGCGGACGCTACCGGATCTTCCACCACTGCGGTGTTAGGTTTGACACGTCCATCTACCACCTCTCCCTTTCTCTCGTTCTACCTGTTCTAGTAGATGTTCTAGGTTTCGTGATGCCATTCAACAGAAAGTAACCCCTCGGATCTACCCCCCAGTACCATCCAGATTGCAACACTACCATCTCACCGCATCCATAGTCGTAGGACTGCAGGCAAGCTAGTACACTTCTCTACAACAGTTACTGGTCAAATTAGTATATAGAAAAGCTATAGCTTGATGATATAACATGGATAATGTTAATAATCAACATATATATATATCAATATCATCATAAAACGCGTAGTTTCATAATATAAAATACACATTAATTTCTATTTCTTCAAAAGGTACGTACGTGCTATCATTATCGATATTATATACTAGTTAAATAGACATAGCAGAGAAAGTACTTGCACTTGTTTTATAAATAAATTTTGTTTATAACCAGAGAAAGTACTTGCACTTGTTCAGAAGTGCTCCTACAGCACGAAGTGCCCCCATCCACTCCATACATTTCCACAGCGCTGGCATAGAAGGAAAGCCACAAGGAGAGCAAGGTAGAGGCCTAGAGAGAGATGAGGACGGAGGGAGCTGGAGGTGTGCTGCGGCCGGCGAGCTGCCTGTGGAGGACGCCGACGCCGTACATCTTGCTGGTCGTCGGGTCCATCATGATCCTCATCGCGCTTGTGCTGCTCGTGCTCATCTGCGCGCGAAACAGAAACAGTCGTCGCTCGCGGCGGCCCGGGTCGGACGACGAGGCGGCGCCCTCAGCGCGGGTGCTCGCGCCGCTCGACAGGGAACCCAAGGTCGCCGTCATCATGGCCGGCGAGCGCGCGCCGTCCTTCCTCGCCAGCGCCAAGCCGCTCGCCTTTGTCGCCCCCCGGGGTGCTGATGAGGCCGACGGCAGCAGTGCCGCGGCCGTACCGTACGTGTAGGCGCTGGATGACGCGAGTGAATCGGTTTCTTTTTCTTTTTTCTCCTTTCCTTGGAGTTCCCGTGATGTGTGCCCGTCAAACGCACCTGTTTCACTGTTTGTATCGGCAACTGCTTTCAGGTGTTTTTTTTTGGGGTGCCGTCACCTGTTAATTTGTTATCAAGCGCAACTTCACCTGATCTTTCCTATTGCGTCTTCTACAGATTATTTTATACAAGAAAAACACCTTAAAATCAATCTATAGTGCATATATAAACAGTGTTAAAACGAGCTCTTACGTCTTTATGAACTGGAATCCCTAGGCTATGACCAATTCAACCTCGGTGACCTTGATTTTCCGTTTATGGAGAAGAAGATTGCTAATGGAATAAAAGATCTCTCGGCAGAATGGGTGCTACCGTGCCGGCTGGCCCGATGCACATGGATTCGTCGGGATATTCTACAAAAGCTGTCGGCAAATCATCTAGCATGATCTCGTTCAAGCGCTTTATGGATTTTTCTGACAGCATATCCAAGAGTATTTCAACTCACCTTCTAATTATCATTTGGAGAGCCATTCGCAAAAATCGTTTTAACTTTTCATTCCCCAACAGTTTTTCTATATCTTTTGTACACTTTAGAGAGACATTCTCGTTTTTTATCTTTGGATGGCCAAAAAATCTAGAATAAAAGATGGCCATATTTGAATAACCAATTAAAAAAACTGTTGGAGGGTATTTTTTTCACTAAAATCTCTATTACTGAGGAAGTATATATAGAGAGTCTTTTGAAGTTGTTCTAAGAACTTTAAAAATGCACCCTGTAAATGAAGCAACATAGTTTTTCTTAATTATTTTCGACCTAGTTCACGTCTAGGCCCGGTTTGTCCGACCCAGCCCATGTCCTGCGCAAATCCAGTCCAAACTAATCTGTCTTCTCTCCCCGGTTACCCGATCTGCTTTATTCTGTTTTCGTTTTCTCGCAGCCGGCGGCGGTGCTTCCACACGGACGTCCTCGCTGCTCACGCATGGAGGAGCCGTGTCACAGCCAAATCCAGTTTAAATAAACTCCACCTTCTTGTTTTTTCCCGTGTGCTACCACAGAAGTAGGATATTACGTCGTACTGACGGGCCTCTTGTAGCGATATAGGCACGCCGTATAGTTCCCTCACGTGGCCACACTGGGAGCGCTGCGTCCGCGCCCCAGCCCCCATGCATGACGTGTCCTCTTGTGACGATACAGGCACGCCGTATAGTTCCCTCATGTGGCCATGTACTCAGACAATGAATCCATGTCTGTGAACTGAATTTCATTGAGAATAAACAAGGATTTTTGAATGAATTACATGTTCATGTATTTCGCCATATAGTTTTATTGTTGTTCTACCACGCCCTCCTCGTCACCGTCCTCGTCAAAATCCAGCCATCCAGGAGCACGTCGGCAGCAGCTGGTCCTATAGCATGTGCGCCGGTGCTCCGGGCCGGGAACCCCATCGCGCACATCCTGCAGGTCCTAGTTACTGCCACTCTGAAGGGAAACATCAAGCAACCGCTCGATGAGTTGCTTTGGGTTAGTGCTGGACACGAGCTGAGCTTAGACGGGCTGGGCCAATGCGGGACCCAAGAGAAAAAGAATTAAGAAAAAACATTAATTAGAAAGGATGCTTTGAGATTTGTACATTTTTTTTTAGAAAGAGAAGTACTGGAGCAGTCCTTAAGTTTTATTAAGATCATCACCATGATCTTGGCCAATAGATTCACTCCTCATTTAACGCTTATCAAACAGCGATGCACCCATGACAGTTCCTATATACTCCCTCCGTATTCTAATTAGAAGTCGTTTAGGACATGAGTTCGGTTACCAAGGGGTAATTAATTGGGGGGTAATTTTCCTGTCTTGCCCCTATTAAATAGAGCTGCGGGTGCTATTTGTACAGCAATCTACCATAGCTCGGTTGGCTAAGGCTGCGCGGCCTGAGGCCGGAGCTCCACCGTTCGAGTGCTGGCAGCCGCGGTATTTTTTTGTATTTGCATGGAAAAGTGCTCGTTTGCGTGGATTTGCATGGTACTGTGCTTGCGCGCGTTTTGGCCCTCCGCTTTGCCCTCTGAGCTGTTCACGCGCGTGCGTGTTTTGGCCGTCCGCGGGATTTCGCCGCGCGCGGTTTTTTTTCGATTTTTCGCACAGTGCACGCTCGTTCTGTTCGGCCGGCTGTCCAGCTACCCCTTCCTATTTAACCGGCGCTTGGACTGCTAGCTCCAGTGCTCTTTCTACCTCATTTCTTTCCACTTAATGGAGGCCAGTCCAAGAGTCCCGAGGGGGCGTGCATGCGGACCGGCGGCGCGCGTGGGAGGCGAGTCGAGGAGACGCGAGGGAAGCGCGTGCGGATGTGCGGCCGGGCGGCGCCGCGTGGCCCCAGGGGCAATCGCGTCCAAAACAGGCTTCGTGGACGCGGACGACATCCTTTGCCGCGAACGCGCTCGGCTCCAGAACGACTGCTAATTAGGATACGGAGGGAGTATATGCCCAGAGGGCAATCCAATGTCTATATGAAACAAAGGAATCGACCCTCTTCAATAAACTAGGCACATTGAAGGCGTTTTATTCGATAAACTGGCCTTACATGCTAGAGGTCGTCATGGCTGCCCTAGGTTTCAGCCAACGACGGAGAAACTAGATATCATCCCTCCTAGCTACATCCTCCTCCATAATTCTTATATAAATATGAGTGGTCAGCCTAGAAAAATTATTTATCATGTAAGAGATCTTCGAGCAAGGCCAATAGTTGAGACAAGCTTTGGTCTATAAGACAAGCACTAAACAGCTAACTCATACAATAACCGTAGGTTTCTTGTCTCTAATTAAATTTCCAAGCAATTGTTTATTCTTTAATCTGGCAATCTCCTCCACCTGTCAGTATTTGATTGGAGCAGAGAGCAAGATAATATACAATGGATATTGAATGCTTGGTTGTTGTATTGGAGTTCGTGTACCGCCGGTCGACAATTGCTGCGACTAGCTAGCTTGTCTCATGTGCCCTCTCTCTCCTCCATGTCACTGCTATCGCTGACGTGCTTAGACGATTTGACAAGCTGTTGTGCCTGCTCTTAGCAAGGTAACAACCCTTTTATCTCCAATGCTATTTGACTCGGCCATCATTGCTTTATTTGAAGAATCATTACAAGGGCAGAAGAGGTTGGCATCCACAGACCGTACCATTACCGCCAGCAGCACCGACCGCGGCGCCACCAATGAATTTCATCATGCGCGGGCAGCAACTCCGGAATGTCAACGAAAGAAACCGTGAAATCTTTCGCAGACGATTGGAGACGTGCTGTCAAAAGTTTGGAAATGGAACTCCACAAAGACGCTGGGATTGACTGATCGACCACTGCACGCGCCCCTTACCCCGCTTTACGTATTTTCTCAGTTTCTTGTTTTCCATGTGTGTGTCAAAGGAACGGATTGTATATGGATCGATAATGATGTGAACCGGCCGTTCGGGCAGCCGGACGCACCCAACTCACGCACCCTTATCCCATCACGAACGCACCCAACCGTGCGCCGAACCAACCCACCCGTGCCGCACACCGTTTCCGCACTCATTCCTTATCCTTTCGACTGCTCACTCCTGCAGTGCTCGCCCACTCACCGGAACGGACGCCGCGCGCCGCGCGCACCTCGCTGTCGCCCCGCCCGCCCCCTCCCTCACTCCCTCTCCCCCCTCCCCTCTGCGCGACCTCCATGTGACCCCGTGCTCCCCAGCGACCCCGCTCCCGCTCCCCCCACCGGAGCGAGGACGACGACAGCGGCTCCGATGAGGTAGGTCGGTTCTTCTCTATATCTGAGCCCTCCTCCTCTGAATCTGAGCCCTCTTCCTCCTCCGCTGGATCTGAGAGACACAGCAGTGGCTAGAGTTCCGGTGAGCTCTGGGGTCCTACTCTCTCCTCCTTCCGGTGAGTTCAAAGGTGATGGGCCAGGGGCTGTTTTGTATGCTTTTTTTTTGTTTCTCCCGTGTTGCAATGGGTGTTTTGAGATGTTGCAATAGATGTTTTTTCAAATATTGCAATGGGATTTTTGGGTCGTTGCACCAGATGTTTTGCGATGTTGCATTACTACTGCTGTAGATGTTGCAATACATAATTTTCGATGTTGCAGCGCATAATTTTCGATGTTGCAGTACATATTTTTTCAATGTTGCAGTACATGTTTTTTGATGTTGCAGTACATGTTTTTCGATGTTGTAGTACATTTTTTTTGATGTTGTAGTACTTATTTTTCGTTGTTGCAGTACATATTTTTTTTGATGTTTGAGTACATGTTTTTCAATGTTGCACTACATATTTTTCGATGTTGCAGTATTTACAACTCGATGTTGCACTACATAGTTTTTTCATATGTTTTGCAATATTGCAGTTGAAGTGTTTCTTGCTTTTTTTGGACAAGGACGCGATGGGGGAACTAGGTGCGTTGGGGAACAGGGGACAGGGGTGCGGTGGGGAGCGGAGGACACGGACAGGTTCCGTTCTATTCCGTTCCATGCACGGGGTTCCCTGCGCGGGGGGCAGGCAGAGTTCTGTAAGGGATCGGCGTCTGGACGCACTCACCCTCTAGATGTACAGGCGCTAGAATCACCGTATATGGATCAGTAGTCAGGCCTTGTTTAGATACCCTCAAAATTCCAAATTTTTTCACTCTCTCTCCATCACATCAATTTTTAGCCGTTTGTATGGAGCATTAAATATAGATAAAAAAATAACTAATTGCACAGTTTAGTTGAAAATCACGAGATGAATCTTTTGAGCTTAGTTGGTTCATGATTGGACAATATTTATCAAATAAGACAAAAATGCTACTATTTATCGGTTTGAAATTTTTTTCAATCTAAACAAGGCCTCGGTACCGTTTCGCAGTTGGCTTGGCCGGCCGGTATGGGCACTCAGAAACTGCGGGCGAGTGCCCGTTGATTTCGTAATGGCACGGCGGCCACAGCCATTGCACGGGAGTCGTGCAATTCCAATGCCAGCTCCTTGGGGCTTGCACCTGTGTCCAATCATTTTATCTGCTGAAGTGTCTTTTGTGTGCATCAGCATGGTGTGGGTGTACGGAGTATCTACAGACTACAGACTACAGACTACAGACTGAGGTTAGATACATGGCACGTGAAACGCGTGAACAAATAAACGACGCACGTGTCTCTGTGGCTAGCAGCTATGCACAGGTACCACGAACGCAGCGCCATAGTAGGATACACATGATGCACGTCAAACAGGCTGGGCCTCGTAGGCGGCATTGAGGCATGGCCTATTTAAGCACGGTGTACACGATTGCAATCGGGCCATGCCGGCTCCACATGAAGCATAAGATAAGACCGTGCCTGGCCGCATTCTTGGCTCGGAGAGTCGGCACGGCACGACCTGATTCACGATCAAACATTCAAATATAAAACAATAGAGTCTGCTACATTTCAGGCGTCTAAATTTTCGGTCACTATAATCTTAAACAACCCATTAGTATAATATAATAGTATATAATTATTAAAGTGATAATGATTTATAAGAAACCATTCATATTTCTTTTATAGCCAAACAATAACAAAAAAATATATTAAAAGAAGAGTGTGGAGCAGAGCTGTGGCAGAATCGTCCGAAATAACATAGACGCTTGTCTTCCATAAGACACTAAGCACTCCGAATGCAAACTACTTCGGACGGTTCCATCGAGCACACCCTAAGAGAGAACTCGAACAATCCACGTTTTCCTCCAGGATCAAATAATGAGAACGAGTTTACAGTACTTAGTCTATTTCATACATCAAGAGTTCTCAGAAATACATTATTGCAATACCAAGTTCAGAGTGCAGAATTTAAACAGCGAAATTGAAATAAACTTCTAACGATAAGATACAGGGATCCGTATGTGCCCACCAGAAGAATCCTCCACTCAACAGCTACTCCTCAAGCTACACCTGCATCAGGAGTAAATAAACCCTGAGTACACAATGTACTCGCAAGACTTATCCGACTAGTGGAAATAATTTCTCAACTCCAAAGGATATGATAAGCTTTATGGTTTGCCGGGTTTTCTTTTTGTAAAAAGCAACACTAGTAGTTAATCCTTATGTATTTGTTTTATTAGCAGTCATGATTAGTTCATTAGCTAATCATTCTATGTAAGCACCTGTTCTACTTTCAAGCAAGAGTTGAGCAATCAGATCCATTTCACCACCTTTCAACTTCTAGTTCTTACTACAGTGCTAGATCGTAGACAAGTCGTACCGTATTACACAGTGATTCACAAACCAATGTAGCCCATCTGGGTACCCCGAAACACACGCCCCGCTTGTACCCCAGGCACAAGCAGGACCAACCCACCACTCTTCTGTCAAGGGGTCCAGGTTCCCGTCCAAACTTGGACTCCAAGCCCCCCACACCTGAGTCCCGAACTTAGTGTGGTGCTTAGACCTCCACCATCTCTGTCTCCAATCAGTCAGTCCGAAAAGAGCTGGAACCCACGATAAGATAGCAATGAGTCTTTCCTGCTTCCATAAATAAGTATGTGCTCAGGATAATAAGTCTGTGAAATGACTAGAATCCAATACAACAGCCGGTCCTTAACCGACACGGACAGGGAAAACAGTGTAACCAAGCTATGCCCCGTTGGCCGCGGGACACAACCTCTTACACCCACCAATACCCATACCATATCGCTGCCCGGTCTCCATTTCTTTTTCACCATTTATAATGAGAGTGATAATAATAATCATCATCATCTATTGCGAGTAATGGTAGGTTACTCACGCTACCAATAACCTAAGTGTAGGAACTCTGGTACGCCTAAAGGGGGGTGAATAGGCATGTAACAATTTAAGTCAAACCGAAGTCAAATTCACCAGCGGTACTGCCGCTCTTTGAGCGTGGCACTGCCACACCTACAGGAGAGATTAGTTCACAGTTCAAAATCTATCCAACGAAATTTAGATCGGATAAATTTTTTAGCTTCCTACAGGGTGGTAGATCACAGATCGACAGCTGAAAGTGGTGGGAACACCACACACAATTAGATCGGCCTCAATCCAAGAAATCGCCTCAACAACAACAAGAACATAAGTGTAGCAACACAAGCACATGATGACACAAGGATTTATCCCGTGGTTCAGCTCACCACCAAGGCTTGCCTAAGTCCACATTATTGAGGTATACCACTAAGGCTTAGGGATTTGCAACCCTACCTCGTTCTCAAGTTAAGAGAGTGAACTCTTGAGATGATGGGTGATTTTACTTGCTGAAAGAGGTGGTTACAAACCTCTCGGGGCTACCACACAAGTTGGCAAGCTCACCGGGCGGCGCTCTAGCCAGCTAGGAGCCAAGATCCGAGAGTAACAAACACAACCGCCGGCCAAAATATGAACCAAGTGCTCTTTAGAGTTTGGAATCAATGGAGATGCTCTCTTATCAAGTTTTGGACCCTTATCCCTCAAGGATTGATAGGGAAATCAATGGATTTGCTTGAGGGTTGAGGTCAATAATGGAGTGAGAGAGAGAGCTCCTACTCTATTTTGAGTGTGCTAAAGTGAGGAAGAAGGGAATAGGTTGGTTCTTTTTCCGTTGGGAAAGAAAGGGAAAGGTATATATACCCCCCAGGCCCCAACGGTCACTTAAATCGCAGATAGCCGTTGGGGAGAAAAAGAAAAAGTATATATACCCTCAGCCCCCAATGGGCATTGCACTCAAGAGGTCGGGCGAGACGAGGTCCACGGCCTTGAGGTCAAGCGAGACGAGGCTGCCACCAAAGGGTCGGGCGAGCCGGAGCCCACGACGAAAGGGTCGGGAGAGACAGAGCCCACGACCAAGGGTCAGACGAGACAAAGCCCGCGAACTTAGGGTCGGGCGAGATGAAGCTCGTGACCAAAGGGTCGGGCGAATCGGAGCCAGCACCCAAGGGGGCAGGCAAACCAGAGCCCGCACCCAAGGGGTCGGGCGAGTCAGAGCTCGCACCCCGTAAGATAGTAAGGATAATAGTGAAGTGTAGACTGTCTTGGTGTGAATCTTAGGATGCATGTGGTTAGTTGAGCACTTGGTAGCATAGATTAGCTTAAGCATTGTGCCCCCCTTTATAGTACGGCTTTTTTGATACTCAAATTCAATATATAAAAGAATTTAAACCTCCTTTGAGTTTGAAGCCATCTATATTTGTAGTTGGGGGCTCCTCCGTTTTGTGTAGTGTCGGGTTCATAAACCCAGGGTCCCTCATGGACCTGCTTCCCAACAAAAGCTTGGCCCAGCAGACGACGTTGTGAATGACGCGCAACTCCTAGGCTGGCCCAAAAACCTAATGACAGGCCAGAAGGGCGATCCAGCCTCCGACCGAAAGGCCTGGCCAAGGAAGGAACGGTGCTCGCTCGCTCGCTTCTGACTCTGGCCCGCCTCTCCGACCGAAAGGCCTGGCAAGGAGGGATGGCGCTCGCTTCCGACTCTGTCCCACCTCTCTAACCGGAAAGGCCTGGCCAAGGAGAGGACAACGCTCACTTCCGACTTCGGCCCGCCTCTCTGACCGGAAGGCCTGGCCAAGGAGAGGACGATGCTCGCTTCCGACTCTGGCCCGCCTCTCCGACCGAAAGGCCTGGCCAAGGAGGAACGATGTTCGCTTCTTACTCTGACCCGCTTCTCCAATCAGGAACACAATGAACCTCTGCCTACAGCTCTTCTTCGACCGGGAGGCCAGAGCCGACTGGGGAACGACCGACCAGGGACGCCCGCTCGGTGAAGACCCAGGAAATGGATAGAGCAAGTAAGGCGGGGCGCTGCAGTCAAACGCAATACCAAGGACTGTACCCCTGCACACCTGTAGGACAGTACTGTCAGGCCATGTCAGAAGGATGCTCCGCAACCTTCCAAACATGTCAGAACATGAGCAGTGTTGTGGGCACCGACATTTATCCTATAGTATAATCGCCGATATTCGCCATACCAGAAGCAAATGATGGAGCCTACCACATGCATCTGAGCGACTATAGTGTTGTGGGTGTCAACAAACCGTGTTGTACCCGACAGCGTGGGCAACAAGACTGGGTAGCACATACACTCTCTTTCTATCACACACTCTCTCTCATGTAAAGCCATCCCCTTCATCTGTAAAAGGGGATGTGCTCTCTCCAAAATGGGGATGAATGATTCGAACAACCTACGATTCAAACGATTCTAACAGAGCACATGCACAAATACTTAGCGCATGTAGGAGCTCCTGTCTCTCTCGGCCCTTTGGTCCAGAGTCCGACCGGACCTCTTGCACCCTCCATCTTACTCCCTCTCATTTGTAACCCCACAACAAACTTCGAGTTCCTAGGCTTAGGAATAAAGTCACCGACCGACTCAAACTGGACGTAGGGCACGTTGCTTGAACCAGTATAAACCCTGTGTCATTGAGTGCTAGGCCACATCCAATCACAACGTACGGCAAAACTATAAATATTTACGTGTTGGTCACTTTTCGCACCGACGGTTGGCACCATCCGTGGGGATAGACGCCGTACGTTCACGCTTTTAGTCATCGAATGGCCCACCTTTCCGCCATCTTTGCCATGGTGGGCTCAAGCAATACGACTGACTTCGGCTCGCTGGAGTTTCTCGCGCTCCCACTTGTTGGGATGTGGGTTCCTCCCATCTTTGAACTGTCCTAGGCCTTCCACTTCGGAAGCCTAGACTTCGTCGCCGACTGGCTCGGTGTGCTTCGCCTTCATGAGAAGGCACTTGTTTTGGCGTCCATCGAAGGGGCGCCCTCCGTCGGCTCCAAGACACCTGGTGACTTGAACAACGAGGTGCCTACGCTTCGCTCTGAGCCCACGCAGGGCTCAAACCCAACTGTAAGTAACGTACGCTTTGTTATTTACTTGCTATTTACTATCTTCTGCCGATTCGCCAGAGGGACCCCGTTGTCCCTACCGCCGCGACCGCCATACGATCGGTTACCCAATAGCCTGACGTCCCCCATGGACGTGTATGCCTAGGGACTCTGAAGGATGCTGGTGCCACCCCCTCTCACATCCAAATTTGTGGGGATGGCGAGCTACGCTCCCGCCTCTTTTGACGACCTCGTGAATGACGATGTTGAGAGCGATGGCTCTAGCATCGGCGATGTCATGGCACCTAGCCACCCTCTATCCTGGGAGTGCGCTATGGCGGACGCTCCGGGACAGCCACCAGTGGTGGCGGAGTCTCTACAGACCCACACCCCTCTGGCCCCTCGCATGGAGGCCCTCGCATGTGCGTAGGAACATGGCGAGGAACTACGACAAAGGTAGTAGAATCAGCCGCCACCTGCACCTGCACCGCGCTCGTCATAGCACGCTACGCCCTGCACGCATAACCCGGCGAGCGACGCACGGGGTCGCGCCCACTAGGTTCATTGCAACATCATCAATGGGGGGAACGATCCCCCACAGTTCGCTCGGGCTGGCTAGAACATCGCCGCGGCGGCGATGCTTCTGCGCGGCCTTCCCGAGCTGGTCGACCCCCAGGAGCAGGTGGTCCACCGGAATCTCCAGGTGTTGGTGGAAACCGCCACCGTTTAACAGGCAGAGAGCTCCGTGTCGTGACACCGACTCGTGGAATCTCTCCCCACCAGGGGAGTGGGGACGCACCAGACGAATTGCTCCATCCGCTCACCTCTATAGTCACTTGGCATGGAGCAGGAGGCATCAGCTGCACCATGGCCTACCCTGGCTCCCGCTCCACACCGACCCCTATGCGTGAATGGCTCAGGCCAAACTGAGACGCTCACAGCGTCATCAACAACCAACGTTAGGCCTGGCATGATGATGATGTCCACTAGGCGGCGATGAGGGTAGGCGGCACGAGCTCTGGCCAGACCATCGAGGGGACCGATGAAACACACCCCAGGCATGGTCCCCGACCCGATGACCGGAGTCCCAGCCCGGATGGCCCGAGACCGTGGGCCTTTGGCTGACGCATCCAGAGAGCATCGTTCCCATAGCACTTCCGACCGCTTACCAACATCACCAAGTATACCGGGGAGACGAACCCCGGTATATGGCTCGAAGACTTCCGACTCACTTGCCAAGCCAGAGGAGTGGATGATGATCACTTCATCATTCAGTACCCCCCCATTTGTGTGGGGGGACATGTTTGAGCATGGCTCGAATTCCTCCCGCACAACAGCATCCGCGACTGGGCGGACCTCAAGAGGGTCTTCGTCGAGAACTTCCAGGGGACGTATGTCCACCCTGGCAATTCCTAGGACTTCAAGAGCTGCCAATAGGAGCCCAATGAGTCCCTATGGGATTACATCCATAGGTTCTCGAAATAATGCAACTCCCTTCCTGATGTCGTCGACGCAGATGTCATCAGCGCATTCCTCTCCGGGACAACCTACAAGTCCCTGATCCAAAAGCTTGGCTGCCTGAAGCCCCGTACCACCCGTGACCTACTCAACGTCGCCACGAACCACGCCTCCGGCGAGGAGGCGGTCAGACGGTCTTTAACGTAGGCCGGGACAAGGGCAAGGCCAAGCGCTAGGACCAAAATGAGGGCCCCTCCACACAGAGGGGCAAAAAGAACAAGAACGATTGCGTGCCGACTGGCCAACTTCGCTTTGGTTGCCGTGGCTAATCGCGTAGGCAAGCAGCCCTAGCAGGGCCAGCCTGACCACTTCGACAAGCTAATGGACAGCCCAGGCACCAACCATGCTTACCCCGTCAAGCACTCTACAAGGACTGCGTGCTCCTCAAGCGCTTCCTGCGATAGGCCGGCAGGCCAAAAGAAGGAAAGGGCAAGGAGGCAGCAACCAAGAAAGGAGGCGCGGCGGGCAAGGATGGGGACAACTTTCCCAACCCCGAGGAATGCATCATGATCTTCGGTCGATCCGATGCCATCTACTCCAAGCGCCAGCACAAAGTGCGCTATAGAGAGGCATGCGATGCCGAAACGGCCGTCCCCTCCTTCCTTCGTTGGTCAAAATCTCCGGTCACTTTTGATCTGAGGGACCATCCTTCCCATGTCGCCAGACCTGGTCGCTATCCGCTCATCATCGACCCCATTGTCCACAAGAAGCACCTCACCAAGGTGCTGATGGACGGAGGCAGTGGCCTCAACATCCTCTACGTCGACACCCTCGATGCCATGCGCATCCCTCGGTCGGAGCTCCGCCCGGCGACCTCTCCCTTCCACAGCATGATCCCGGGAGCGTAGGTACACCCGCTGGGGTAGATCGATCTGCCCATCATGTTTGGTGACCGAGCCAACTTCTCGAGGTGGTGGACTTCTCGAGGTCTTACCATGCCATCTTGGGGCGGCCATGCTAAGCCAAGTTCATGGTGGTCCCCAACTACACCTACCTTAAGCTAAAAATGCTAGGACCAAATAGCGTCATCACTGTGGGTAGCACCTTCTCGCACGCCTACACGTGCGACCACGAGCATTACGAGCTCGCCACTGCCGTCATCAACTCGTTCGAGCTCCAGCGGCTCAGAGAGTTGACAACCCCAACAGTCCTAGACTGTAATAAGCCCACCTCCTCGACTTCCTTCTGCCCACTCGAGGAAACTAAGGTAGTAGGGATTGACCCCATTGACCCTACCAAGATGGTGTGGATTGGGACCTAGCTCCCGGCCAAATAGGAATGCGAGCTCGCTGACTTTCTACGCGCCAATCACGATGTCTTCGCATGGAAACCTTCTGACATGCCAGGTATACCACGGGAGGTCGCTAAGCATGCACTATGCCTCATCCCAAGCTCTAAGCATGCCAAGCAACGCCTGCATCGCTTTGACGATGAGAGGCGTAGGGCCATAGGCGAGGAGGTCGCCAAACTCCTGGTAGCCGGATTCATCAAAGAGGTATACCACTCTGACTGGCTTCCCAATCCTATTCTTGTTAAAAAGAAGACTGGGAAATGGAGAATGTGCGTTGATTATACTGGCCTCAACAAGGCATGTCTAAAGGACCATTTTCCTTTACCACGCATAGACCAGATAGTCGACTCCACCTCAGGATGTGAAATCCTCTCCTTTCTGGATGCCTACTTAGGCTATCACCAGATCACGATGAAAGAGTTCGACCAACTCATGACTTCGTTCATCACCCTATATGGTTCGTACTGTTATGTAACCATGCCTTTTGGTCTGAAGAACGTTGGCGTCACCTATCAACAGTGCATGCAGCAATGCTTCACCGATCAAATCGACCCGCTCGATCAGCCTGACCAAGTCAAGCGGCCCAAACCAATGATCACCTTCTATGTTGATGACGTAGTGGTCAAAATGGCTCAAGCTTGCGACCTGATCGCAAACTTAGCCACGATGTTCATGAACCTTCGAAGGTTCAACATCAAATTTAATCCCAAAAAATGTGTTTTTGGGGTTCCAAAGGGGAAGCTGCTTGGATACATCGTGTCCAAACGTGGCATTGAGGCCACCCCAAAAAAGTCACAGGCCATCTCCAACATGGGCCCTATACGCAACGTCAAGGGCGTACAAAGGTTCACCGGCTATTTAGCCGCCCTGAGCCAATTCATCTTCTGGCTCGGTGAATGGGGGATGCCTCTCTACAAGCTTCTAAAAAAGATGGACGCTTTCGTCTAGACTACGGAAGCACAGCAGGCTTTGGAGAGCCTCAAAGAGTCACTGACGTCAGCCCCAATATTCGTCGCTCCCGAACGGGGAGAACCCCCTCCTCTACGCCACGGCAAACAACCACGTGGTAAGCGCCGCCCTAGTCGTCGAAAGGGAGGAGCCAGGACACCACCTTAAGGTCCAACGACCCATATACTTCGTCCGAGAGGTACTCACCTATCCTAAGGTCTGGTACCCTAGGTGCAAAAAGTCCTATACGCCGTGCTGATGGCGACTCGGAAAGCTCCTACACTACTTCACCAACCACAAAGTCTCGGTCGTCACTTCATACCCGCTCGGAGACATCATCCGCAACCACTGACACCGCGGGACAAATCTCCAAGTGGGCACTCGAGCTTATGGGCCACGACATCAGGTATATTCCATGTACCGCTATCAAGTCTCAGGCTCTCATGGACTTTATCGCTGAATGGACAGAGGTCTAGCTCCCAACCCTACACGTCACCTACGAGTACTGGACGATGTACTTTGACGGGTCTGTAATGGCACTCGGCTTAGGGGCTAGAGTGGTTCTAATCTCCTCAGACAGGAGTAGGCTCCCCTACGCAATCCGCCTCCACTTTTTGGCCTCAAACAACCCCATGGAATACATGGCCCTCATCAACAGACTGTGCATCGCCATCAAGCTCGATGCTACGCGGCTCTACGTCCGTGGCGACTCAGAGTTGGTCGTCGACCAAGTCATGAAGGAGTCCTCCTGCAAAAGCCCCCTCATTGCAGCATACTACCAAGAGGTGCGCAAGCTCGAGGACAGATTCTAGGGGATCAAGCTACACCATGTCCCCCGAAAGGACAACGATGCCGCCGATTTTCTCGCAAAATTGGCTGCCAGACGGGTTCCATCTTTGGACGGGGTCTTCATCAATGACCTTCATGAACCGTCTGCCTGCATCCTAGAAGGTCTGATCTAGACACACCCCAACGCCGACCTGGTACTCGGGGGCTTTGACCCCAGTGCGTCCGTGATGATGTCGCCCGCCGATGTCGTCGTGGTGGCAATCGATCGAGCCGACTGGCGAGCGCCGCTACTCGCCTACCTCCTCGAGGAGGTTCTCCCACCCTAAAAGGACTAAAGCACGACAGATCGGTCAACACACCAAGACATTCATCATGATCAGCAATGAACTCTACAAGCGAAGTCCATCAGGAGTACTCATGAAGTGCATCCCTACCGACCAAGGCAAGCAGCTCCTCCTCGAGGTCCATGCCAGGATCTACGGACACCACGCGGCCCTGAGGTCATTGGTCGGAAAAGCCTTTCACCAAGGTTTTTACTGGCCCACCGCACTACGAGATGCGGAGGAGGTCGTCCGTAGGTGTAAAGGATGCTAGTTCTAGGCTTGGCAAACGCACTTGCCGGCACTGGAGCTTCAAACCATCCCCTATCACCTGGCCGTTCATCGGTCCTGAGGCCTCGACATGGTAGGACCCCTCAAAAAGAGCCTAGGTGGCTTCACTCACCTACTCGTAGCGGTCGACAAATTCACCAAGTGGATAGAGGCCAAACCCATCACCAACATCCGCTCGGAAGAGGCAGTCAAGTTCTCTTCCTCGACATCATCTACCGGTTCGGCGTTCCTAACTGTATCATCACTGACCATGGAACTAACTTCACCTGAGAAGAAGTTCCTAGACTTCAGTGATGGATACGGCATCAGGATCGACTGGGCCTCAGGTCGAACATCCACGTACTAATGGTCAGGTCGAGCGAGCTAATGGCATGGTCCTCCAAGGACTCAAGCCATGCATCTTTCGACTAACTCAACAAGTACGCTGGGTGATGGGTTGCAGAGGTCCTAGTGATCCTCTAGAGCCTGAGAATGACCCCAAACCGATCCATAGGGTTCGTGCCCTTCTTCCTAGCCTATGGAGCTAAAGCAGTGCGGCCCTCCGACCTCGACCATGGCACCCCAAGCGTGAAGGCCTTCGACCGTGACCGAGCCACGGAGGCTCAACAAGACACGGTCGACCTGCTCGAGGAGGCCCATGAGATGACCATCATCCGCTCCACTCGCTACCAGTAGACTCTCCGCAGGTACCATGAGAGGAAAATCAGAGGAAGGATCCTCGAGGTCAGAGACCTCAAGCTTCAAAGGACGCAATCGACCAAGGAGAAACACAAGCTCTCTCCACCATGGGAATGACCCTATATGGCAACCGAAGTGATCTAACCAGGTGCCTACCAACTGAAGGATGACAACGGCGACGTTCTCACCAACACTTGGAACATCGAACGGTTACGTTGTTTCTTCGCCAAAAAAATCGGTCTTACCACTTTCTTTCATTCAACGTTTGCTCCTACAAAGCACCCTAGCCCGAACACTTTCGGCCCGGGCCGCTCAGGGGCTCCATGGGGGTGCAATACCCACCTCTCTTTTTTACTATCATATGGTAAATACATTTTTTCCCAAACGAAAGGGTAGTCCGTTCCTTTAATTACCTTACGTAACCTTGCTTCAACATTTCGACCGATCGCACCCCGCCACGATCTATGGTTATGAGCAGCTGAGCCTCGCGGGCCATGCTCGGGTTCTTAAGGTTGCAGCCTATGGTTCAAATGGGCAAGCGCGAAAAAGATAGAATAAAAAAAGTTATGCTAGGGTAAAAATAAGGAATTGATGGGACAAGCTTCCCCGAACAAAGTGATTCATCACAAAATAAAAATTGATGTATTCATCAATACAACTGTTCACATGGGCGCTTCCCCCACAAACTTATCCTATACATATGCTAAGTACTTCTACTCTAATTTCTATTGTGCCCGCCCGGTGGCATCGGCTGACGGCGCGACCGGCGAAGATAAAGGCTGCTCGCTCACAGACGGGACGATGTTTGGCTCGGTCGAAGGTGGGACGACATTCGCTTCTGACCCAGGCTCCACTCCATCCACAGGTTGGGCAACATCCTCCTGGCACACACCTTCAGCCGCGCTCGCACGCTGAGCCACCATCACCCATTGCGCGGAGACTTGCTCTGCCACCAATTGTGCGTATGTCAGCAAGCTCTCCCCGAGCGCATGGATGGCGTCCGGGCTCCAACCGTCGGCATACCCGCTGCAGATGGTGGCAAAGTCCAGGGTTAGGTGGTGCATCACCACTGAAGTCAGCACCCCCAATGTCCCGTAGAACATCCCATCAGAGATAAGTGCCCAAACTTTGTTCGGGGCCTCCGCCAGTCGGATGGCGGGTGTGCTGGTGCTTGGCGCTGACCCGAACACTTCCGAGATGATGACCTAGGCGACGTTGTAGATCTGGTCGACCTCCTCGAGAGCACATCACTCTTCAAGGGACTTGGCCAGTGCCTCCACATTCTGAGCAATCATTGCCTTGGCCGTCTCTAGGTCCCGCTCCAGCGACCCAACCCTTCCGCCCAATTCCGGAAGAAGGATGACAGGCTCAGAAGCAAGGGAAAGGAAAAGCCAAGACATCACCAAAAGCAGAACAGGTACTTACCGAGGTGGGTGTTCTCAAGGATAGAGAGTCCTTCCTCCTATCGAGTCACCTGCTCGCGCAGCCAAGCGTTTGACTCCTCCATCCCTAGAACCTGCCCCTAGAGCGCGAGCACTTCTGGGTCGACCTCCGACCGGGCCTTCAGCTCTGACTCTAGGGCCTCTAGGAAACTCTGGAGTGTCGCCTCGGTCTCTGCCAGGGTCTTCTTGAGCGCCGCCTCAGACTACGCCTGGTGGACCTTCACCGCGTCAAGTCCCCGCTCAGCGACGATCGCCCGCTCCACTGCGAGCAGTTCCATCGCCAGCGCCTCTGTCGCCTCGACCGCCCGGTCTTGAGACTCATGGCGGGTGGACTCCAGCTAGCGCTTGAGCTCGGTGACCCACCACGACATCATGGCCTCCCGGGCATGCTCCTCCCGGAGGAAATAGGACTTGTGGCTCGACATCTCCTCCAAGCCCTACAAAGCAAGAAGCCAACGCGCTGAAGCAACCAGCGAGAGACCAAGGAGTTAAGGATGAACACAGAAAACTTACCTCTACGGCCTCCTCGAGCTTCACCTTGGTTTGGGTGAGATCAGACTCCATGGCGAGTCCTCTCCCCCAAGTATGTCCTAGAGTTGCACCTCCTCCTGATCCCGAAGGATGAACCGCACCTTCCTCGGGTCGCCGGGGTAGGGCCACACCAACTCGGTGGTCGCCCCCAACCCGCTGGAATGCCCCGCCGATGACCGGACCACCGCCAGCTCCTGTGACGGTGGGATGGTCGGTGGCTCCACCCTAGTGCCTACCTCGCCAGGGCAGGGGATCTCCACCACCTCGACCTCGCGGCCCACCGATGGTTGTTCTGCCACCGGTCTGGCTGCATCTCCTCCTGACCCCGATAGCTCCGACTAGGAGGGCGAGCCGTGCGTCCCTCCTTTGAGCGAGGCAGGGAGCCCGGTCTCCCTCCCCTCTTCCACCATAGCTGGTGTAGGAGGGATCGCGAGGGTCACCTCTGACCTAGCCTTCACTATCACCACTGGGATCGCCGCCAACACCATCGCCGCCGCTGCCGTCGTACTTGCGACCGACCAGGAGAGCATAACCCCTAGAGGGGAAGGTCGCACCGCCACCACCCTACTCTCCCCGCCATTCATTGTGACGCACCGTAGGTTGGCCTCCACTCCTCCTACACGGGAGGTGGGGCGATGCTCAACCCCATCAATATCTGGCCGTTGTCAAACAAGTACAGGTCAGTCGCACTCCAAAAACTCAACTATGAGATAAAAAAAGAAACAAAGAATACATATTGAGAAGCAAGCAGTATGGCTCTGAAGCCCTGACCTGCTGGCAATGGGTCCGCTAGATGAGGGCCACTCACAGGTCATGAGCCATGCCCCCTTACTTCGACCGGGGGGGAGTCGACCCGGCCGACTCCCTGATCCACCCGTGAATCGCCACGACGGCCGACTCGAGGCTGCGCCGATCGGAGCAGCTGGCGGGGCATCTCCCCATTGTGAGTCACACATTAGGCACCAACCCTAATGATGTGGGGGTGCGATCCCGCTCCTCGACCGCCTGGCCTGCCCCGCCATGCCTGGAGCAGGTGGGGACAAGGTCGGCGATGCCTTTCGAAGGGCGCGGCGACCGCATCGCTTCACCTTCCCACTCGTTGATAGCATCCGAGCTCGTGGTCGCGCTTCCTTAGCGTGGGAATCCAAGCTCACCACGCCTCTCTGCCTCCCGCCCACTGTCGGTGAACACTAGCCGTAGGCTCGCAATGCTCCATCAAGGTCCCTGACAACCTCCCAGCCTCCCTCATCCTCGGAGGAGATCATGTCATCACCCATCTCCATGTGGGATCCTCTAACTCGAGCTCTGCCTCAACAGTCGCTCCTGTTTTCCCTAGGCCTGCACGCACCGGGCGATATCCTGCTCCTTCTGGTGCCTCCTCCAAGCCTTCTCAGCTCTCTTCTTCTTCCTACCATACACCGCCTCCTTCAGGGCCACCTGCCAAGCCACGCCCTCTGGCCCGATCGAAGGTGCGGCCGAGATCTATAACCGGTGAGTCCCTACTGAAACTGGACAACTTGATGTCAATTTATAGGAGAGTGAGATTAAAAGGGACACAGAATAAGGAAAAGAGAAGCAGTACCAGATTGGGCAACTTCCTGCCGTGGAGAGGTCCGGGCTTTCCTTCAATGATCTCCTGGGCCTTCAGTTGTAGCACCCGGTCGAGTTGGCTCCAGACTTCATCCTTCGCCAACTCCATCCGGCGACTATGCGGTCGGGGTCCATCAGGCTAGAGTATAGCCACATCGGCCGCGTCCATTTCCAGCCAGCTGGGGCGACCCAATGGTGGAAGAAGCTGTGGAACACCCGCACCCCATCGAGGCCATGCTGCAATAGCTTCTAGGAGCTCCGCCCCGATGATCTCCAGCTTGTTCTACTGGCTAGAGGGGCCCCACAACCAGCTCTCCTACCTCTCCGGTCTCCTTCAGGTGAACAATGGGAATGGCATCTCTATCGGGTTCCTTATGTAGAACCACTCCTCATGCCACCCCCGATTGGAGTCGCAGGGGGTCTACGTGGGGTACAAGTCCGATGAACTCGGCTTCTTCTGCAGGACGAAGCCACCAACCGGTGTGGTCCTGGCTGGCTTCCCCTTTGACAAGGCTCACTCGGTGAAGATCCACTGGAAGAAGTCCACGTGCGGCTCCATCCTGGGGAAGGCCTCATAGTAGGTGATGAAGCCGATGATGTGCAGCACCCTAGTCGGATTGAGGTGCTGTAGCTCCAGGCCCCACTCATTGAGGAGCCTGTGTAGGAACCAGTGCGTGGGGTATCCTAGCCCATGCTCATGGAAGGCAAGGAAGGAGATGACCTCGCTGGCCTGAGGTCATGGGAAAGCATCCCCCACTGGAGCCCTCCAGTGCGCCACCTTCTTTGGCGGCAGCATCCCCTTCTCGGCGAAGGCGGTCAACATCGTCTCATCCACGTTCAATGGCCTCCAGCTTGACATTGCTCCCAAATTCATGAACAGATCTGTGAGTTTCTCCACTCCCTCGCTCTACCCTTTTTTTCCTAGGAACCGCCGTGCCACACAAACGCTCTTGGCGAGAAGGAAGGAGGAGAGGCGATAGTTGGGGAATAGGTGAAGGAACAGGACAAGAACCCTCTCCCTTCCCCTATTTAAGGAGGAGGCACAATAGTTAGGGGAAAGGCAAAGGATTGGGCTAAAAATCCTCTCCCTTCCCCCATTCAATGCGGATGGGATGCGGTGGGACACGTGCTGACCGATGGGATGCGCTCTGCCCGACAAGACGGTGCCTAGTTAGACAGGACGTGGCCTGGGCATGGCCCACCACTACCGCATGCTGGGCATGGGGAACAAGGCACAACCACACGTAGGCGGCCCTCCGCCTTCCTAGGCAAGACTTAGAAGGGCCCAACAATAGGATCTCCGCCAAGGAGAGACCAGCGAGCTTCCTAAGTTGATCGAATGGCTCAGGCGAACGCCAAGAGATAGGTAAGGAGTAGAGGGACGCCCCATGTGGGCCATGCCGTCTCCGTCACAAATGACGAGCAGGGTCCCATTCAGACATATCAGACAAAAACTCCTCAAGCTTGTCACTCGAGTCGACAAGGTAACTCTACCGATCCCTCTTACTTTATTTTTCCTGATTCATGATCATTCATTCATCCATTCGCATACATGCATTCACACATTCATTCACACATTCATTCATTCATCCCACACATCTGAAGCATCACATATGCAGTTAAAATGCATCACAATGCTCCATGTTGCATAACGAAGCAGAAGTTGCCTCATTCGATATGAGCAATGACCGACCGGGGTTCGAAGGCTGACCCATAAAGGGCTTGAGGCCGCCCCATGTCAAACAGAGCCAGGGGAGAAAGTGTAGATGAGCCCTAGCGGCCCTCGCCTAGTCTGCTCCAAAGCAGATAGGGTCATCCCAACCTTCTCGTTCGATCCTAACCTCGAGCCACGCCCATAGAATCTCCATCGAGGGGAGGCCAGCAAAACACCTGAGTTGGTCTCTGGAATGACCCGGGCATCTACCGGGATGCAGGTTAAAGAGCAGTGGAATGCCACATGAGGGCTATGCCGACCCCATCATGAACGACGGACTCGGATTCTACTCGAACATACCCGTTAGCGAGCTCACCGAGCGCGTCACTCGAGCCATCGAGGCAAGCGGTGTTAGCTCTGCCCCTTCGGCTATGAAAAATCAAGGACGGGGTAACGCTTGGAACCAGACCAACCCCTACCGAGCCCAATGGGGCTTAGGGGCTCAGGTCGCCCGACACCGACTCGGGAAACCAACCGACCACGCAGGTCGCAGGCGGGACAAACATGGGCAAACACCCCGAACGACAGTCTGTGGCCCCAGGAAAAGAGTACCAAGATGCTCAGTCTGCAACTAACTCACCAGTCGGACGCAGGCTCGGGGGTTGCACCCGCGGGTGCGCTCGTGCGCACCCGCCGTCAAAACAAAAAATTCCCCCACTAGCAACACGAAAAACCCCCCAGATGATTCTATCCAAATCGCCCGAGGGCTCGGGGGCTACACCCGCTGGTGCGCTCGCGCGCACCCGCCGTGAAAATAAAAAATTCCCCCGCTGGCAACATGAAAATCCCCCAGACGATTCTATCTGAATCGCTCGGGGCTTAGGGGCTACACCCGCGGGAGCGCTCGTGCGCACCCACTATCAAAATGAAAGATCCCCCTGATGATTGTACCCGAATCGCTCGGGGACTCGGGGGCTCCTATCAAGTTCATAAACTCAGGGTCCCTCATGGACCTACTTCCCGACAAAAGCTCGGCCCAGCAGACGACGTTGCGAACGACGTGCAACTCCTGGACCGACCCAATAACCTAATGATAGGCCAGAAAGGCGATCTAGCCTCCGACCAGAAGGCCTAGCCAAGGAAGGAACAACGCTCGCTCTCTCGCTTCTAACTCCGGCCCGCCTCTCTGACCAAAAGGCCTAGCCAAGGAGGGACGGCGCTCGCTTCCGACTCTGGCCTGCCTCTCTGACCGAAAGGCCTAGCCTAGGAGAGGACAACGCCCGCTTTCGACTCTGACCAAAAGGCCTAGCCAAGTAGAGGACGACGCTCGCTTCCGACTCTGGCCCACCTCTCCAACCAGAAGGTCTGGCCAAGGAGGAACGACATTCGCTTCTAACTCTGACCCACTTCTCTGATTGGGAACACACCGAATCTCTACCTACAGCTCTTCTCCAACCAGGAGGCCGGAGCCGATTGGGGAACGACCAACCAGGGACGCCCGCTCGGTGAAGACCCAGGAAACGAACAGAGCAAGTAAGGCAGGGCGCTCCAGTCAAACACAATACCAAGGACCGTACCTCTGCACACCTGCAGGATAGTACTGTTAGGCCATGTTAGAAGGATGCTCCGCAACCTTCCAGACATGTCAGAACATGAGCAGTGTTGTGGGCGCCAAAATTTATCCTACAACATAGTAGGCGCCGACATTCGCCATACCAGAAGACAACGATGGAGCCTACCACATGCATCTGAGCAACAACAGTGTTGTGGGTGCTGACAAACCGTCTTGTACCTGATGGCATGGGCAATAAGACTAGGTTGCACATACACTCTCTTTCTCTCACACACTCTCTCTCCTATAATGCCATCCCCTTCATCTATAAAAGGGGACGCACTCTCTCCAAAACAGGGATGAATGATTCGAACAACCTATGATTCGAACGATTCCAATAGAACACACACTCAAATACTTAGCGCCTGTAGGGGCTTCCGTCTCTCTCGGCCCTTCGGTCCAGAGTCCGACCAGACCTCTTGCACCCCCCCCATCTTACTCCCTCTCGTTTGTAACCCCACAGCAAACTTCGAGCACCTGTGTTTAGGAATAAAGTCACCGACTGACTCAAACTGGATGTAGGGCACGTTGCCTGAACCAGTATAAACCCTGTGTCATTGAGTGCTAGGCCACATCCAATCACAACGTACGGCAAAACTACAAAATTTTACGTGTTGGTCACTTTTCGCACCGACATGTAGCATCCTCGAATATAAATTCCCTGCTTGTCATCTCGATAAATCTCATTAATTCTCTAATTATGAGGTCATTATCACCAAAACCCACAATTAAGGCTTGATTGCACTTTCAATCTCCCCCTTTTTGGTGACTGATGACAACCCAATTAGAGCTTACAAAAGATATAAAATAAATACTGAGACTTGTCGAGTCATGGGTGTAGAGTCTCCCCTTAAATATGTGAATAGAGAATTGAATTCTCAAATTGGCATAAGAAGCCAAGATTCACATTTTAGTGAAAGTGATGGGGCTCCCCCTATATCCAAGCTCCTGTGGGGTACTGCATACTGTGTCAGGTATGTAAAACATGATATAAATGACAGTTTATGCACACATGTGCTTGCTGTTGTGCGGCAGAGCCGCACCTGACTGTACGAGTGAAAAAACCCCCAGACGATTCTATCCGAATTGCCCGGGAGCTCGAGGGCTACACCCGCTGGTGCGCTCGCGCGCACCCGCCGTAAAAGCAAAAAATTCCCCCGCTGGCAACACGAAAAACCCCCAAGACGATTCTATCCGAATCGCCCGGGGGCTCGAGAGCTACACCTGCTGGTGTGCTCGCGTACCCGCTGTGAAAATAAAAAATTCCCCCGCTGGCAACACGAAAACCCCCAGACGATTCTATCCGAATCGCTCAGGGCGCAGGGGCTCCTATCAGGTTCATAAACCCGGGGTCCCTCATAGACCTGCTTCCCGGCAAAAGCTCGGCCCATCAAATAATGTTGCGAACGACGCGCAACTCCTGGGCTGACCCAATAACCTAACGATAGGCCAGAAAGGCGATCCAGCCTCCGATCGGAAGGCCTAGCCAAGGAAGGAACATCGCTCGCTCTCTCGCTTCTGACTCTGGCCCGTCTCTCCGACCAAAAGGCCTGGCCAAGGAGGGACGACGCTCGCTTCTGACTCTGGCCCGCCTCTCCGACCGAAAGGCCTGGCCTAGGAGAGGACAACGCCCGCTTTTGACTTCGACCAGAAGGCCTAGCCAAGGAGAGGATGATGCTCGCTTCCGACTCCGACCTGCCTCTCCGACCGGAAGGTCTAGCCAAGGAGGAACGACATTCGCTTCTGACTCTGACCCGCTTCTCTGATTGGGAACACACCGAACCTCTGCCTATAGCTCTTCTCCGATCGGGAGGCCAGAGCTGACTGGGGAACGACCAACCGGGGATGCCCGCTCGGTGAAGACCCAGGAAACAGATAGAGCAAGTAAGGCGGGGTGCTCCAGTCAAACGCAATACCAAGGACCGTACCCCTGCACACCTGCAGGATAGTACTGTCAGGCCATGTCAGAAGGATGCTCCGCAACCTTCCAGACATGTCAGAACATGAGTAGTGTTGTGGGTGCCAAAAATTACCCTACAACATAGTAGGCGCTGACATTCGCCATACCAGAAGACAACAATGGAGCCTACCATATGCATCTGAGCAACAACAGTGTTGTGGGTACCGACAAACCGTCTTGTACCCGATGGCGTGGGCAACAAAACTAGGTTGCACATACATTCTCTTTCTCTCACACACCCTCTCTCCTATAATGCCATCCCCATCATCTATAAAAGGGGATGCGCTCTCTCCAAAACGGGGATAAACGATTCGAACAACCTATGATTCGAATGATTCCAACAGAACACACGCTCAAATACTTAGCGCATGTTGGGGCTTCCGTCTCTCTCGGCCCTTTGGTCCAGAGTCCGACCGGACCTCTTGCACCCCCATCTTACTCCCTCTCATTTGTAACCCCACAGCAAACTTCGAGCACCTGGGCTCAGGAATAAAGTCACCGACTAACTCAAACTGGACGTAGGGCACGTTGCCTGAACCAGTATAAACCCTATGTCATTGAGTGCTAGGCCACATCCAATCACAACGTACGGCAAAACTACAAAATTTTACGTGTTGGTCACTTTTCGCACCGACATGTAGCATCCTCGAATATAAATTCCCTGCTTGTCATCTCGATAAATCTCATTAATTCTCTAATTATGAGGTCATTATCACCAAAACCCACAATTAAGGCTTGATTGCACTTTCAATCTCCCCCTTTTTGGTGACTGATGACAACCCAATTAGAGCTTACAAAAGATATAAAATAAATACTGAGACTTGTCGAGTCATGGGTGTAGAGTCTCCCCTTAAATATGTGAATAGAGAATTGAATTCTCAAATTGGCATAAGAAGCCAAGATTCACATTTTAGTGAAAGTGATGGGGCTCCCCCTATATCCAAGCTCCTGTGGGGTACTGCATACTGTGTCAGGTATGTAAAACATGATATAAATGACAGTTTATGCACACATGTGCTTGCTGTTGTGCGGCAGAGCCGCACCTGACTGTACGAGCAAGACAGAGTCAAGCACCACACAGCTAGCTCAAACAAAAGGATATGCAACCTAGCACAATAAGATGACTTCTAATCCACACAATGATACATGTCCATATCCGATGAAAAAGAGTCAAATAGTAGCATTATTTCACAATTTAAAGTTTTGAGCAACTCTCAAACTTTCCACCTAGCGAAGACTAACACTTATTGAATAGGACATGAAGCACAACTGTTGCGAAAAGTTGTTGACCCCTCTAATTTTCTCCCCCTTTGGCATAAAGCACCAAAAAGAGAGGAAAATAAGAAAGATCAACACCTACTCGTCATCTCTCTGGATGTTAGTCCAATCAAAATCATCACCTCCTGCAGCAGTCCCGGCACCACAATCACAATCATCGTCGTCGGAGTCAATACGTGCATGGCCCTGACAGTGAGTGGTGGTGGTGTAGCAAGTGGAACGAGTGGAACGCCTCGGCTCCTGTCTTTGACGGTATCCCTCTAGGGTCTCATCCTAATCTGCTACTCGTCCTTGCTCCTCCTCCTCCTCCTCATCTGAATATGTGTCGGAGAGACTCGAAAGGTCATACCGTGGAGGAGGAGGAATAGGAGAAACTGGTGGAAGGTCATGTCCATGTTGCTGACGTTGCTCAAGCTATGTCTCATACGCTCTGTCAACTGCATAGGTGCACTTTTCGAAGATTGCCTTCAACCACTTACCAAACTTTTTCATCTTGCCTCCACTGTGAGACCTAGAGCAGGGAGATTCAGAGATATCTACATGAGCATGAGAGCTCCCCGCTCCCTGAGTAGCTACAGCAGGCTGGGTCTTCTCAATTTTGTAGACGGTGTGCATCCCATCCTTCGGAAAATAAAATCCAGTGACCCTCTCAATCATGAACATGAGGTAGGGGGTATAGGGCAGACCCCTCCTCCCATCCTCCATGGCAAATCTCAATTCAGTCCACATGAATCTAGGGACATTGAACCTGTCCCAACCTGGAGCGAATCTAGCCAACACATTTCTCATATAGCCATTAATATCTAAGGCTGCTCCATCCTTTGGGTTGATGGCGTTCCTGATGAGGTTGTTGAGGATCTAATAGAAGCTGTGTAGACCACACCTCTTGCCATCTGCAATCCTTCTATCTCTCCACATGTAACTGATGTCATGGATCTTAGCTCGAGGCTCATCATGAATGTAAGTGTAACCTCTATGCTCCTCCCTAAAGCCAAGAATCCGATTGAAAGTGATAAAGTCGACTCGGTAGTGCCGACCATCAGTCATCCAGTGAATCTCATCAAAGGTCTGGTCATAGAAGTATGTGGCATGAAACTGTGCAAGAACTTCCTCATTCCAGTTATACTAGAAACCCATGATGTCTGAAAGCTAGAACATGTCACAAATTTTGATCACCTTGTCAACCTCAGGCTCCTCCTTCTCCTGCATCTCATCCCAATCAATATACTACATCTTGATAATCTTGATTTTCTTGATGCAAGAATGGCAGTGGCATAAAAGTTGGAATGAAAGTCATTCCAGAATCTATAATCAATGCCCAAATCATTGCACACTGCATAGGGATTGATCTCCCTTGCCTCTTCCACCAGCTTCTAACTCTTAGAATAGTTGATAACCGTATGCTGGCGGGAGTCATCTAGAGGTCTCATGATGATCTCACCCTCAAAATCTCTCATGTATCTGCTATCAAACTCAGAAAGATGTTGTGGGGTGTCGGGAATGGCATCAGTGGTACAACCTGTCATCTCTAGCCTGTCCTCATCTTCAATGTATTGCTCACGCCTCCCCTTGTCACCAAGTCCCCTTGGAGCTGTACTACTGCCTGCTACTGTTGACCTCCCTTGACCATAGCAAGGTGGATCCTTGTCTCTTTGCTCATTCATCTTCCTTTTCCCCCTTCGGTCATTATCTCTGTGCTCCATCTTCTCAACCGAGGATAGGAGAGGAGAGGGAAGACACTGCTCGGGCCAGGGGCAGTAGCAGCCGTCAGCGTCGTTGAGGGAGAGCTGGCAGCTGTCGTGGCACTACCAGAGATTGGCAACGCGCGGCCAACGTGGGCGCAAGAGGAGAGGGAGGCGCGGGCATCGGCGTCGGGGGGAAAGAGAGAGAAGGAAGAAAGTTACTGCGGTCCTGAGGATAAGAGAAAGAATAAATGGGATATGCAGTAAAATCGTTTGGGCCGAATCTCAATTGAGATTCAAAGTGCGGCACTGCCGCACTCCCCAAAACAGTGGGAGTTAGCTATAATCTATATGACAGTGATGCGCACGAATTTTAAAGCATTCATCACGGCCAAACGGTTGCTCCTAAACCTAAACTGTCTTCACCATGCACAATATGACACATGAGACTACCAAATCGAGCTATAACACTACATCACTCCTTAACCCAATCTCTCAAAATAAATTGCCAAACATAGTAGTGTCTAACTGTCGACAGACTTGAAAATTTCTAAGTTTTTGAGCTGAATTTGATTTCCATTTGTGATTTCTAAGCTAGTGGAAATATTAGCTAGTAATATCATTTTTCGACCGCAGGAATTTCATTGTCATCTACAAAGTTTGTACTTTAAACTTTATTTAAGTATCACATACATGTTCCATAGCATTTTTGCATAATAAAAATTGGTTTTAAACCCTAAGTGATATAACATGACTATCGAATCAACTTTCGTTTCGCATTCTAGTTGATTGTTTCGAGTTACAGAAATTGATCTACACACTTTATCACATGCATTAACACATAAACATGATGCTCATGAAATATTTTAGTAAATGATTTACGGTGTAACACCAATGGCTCTGTTTGTGTCCCGCCTTTTTTTAGTCAGATTTTAAGAATTTGGCTTTTGAAATTTGGGTGGGATCCAAACGGTCCAGTTTTTGCTGTCAGTTTTTGTCGGATTCTTATAAACCAAGAAGCTGCTAATACGTAGCTTTTGTGACCCATGGAGTAATAAATGAAGTCAGATTCTTTAAAACTGAGGATCTGAACGCCCATGCTAGTTTTTGTTTAAAATCCAGATTTTAGAAATTAGAAATAAAAAAATGATTCTTAAGAAGCCAAAACTGATCCAAACGTGACCTTAGCCATCTATACCGACCGATGATTTCCAGCTGTAACGAACAGGAGAGAGTAACTGTGTGCTGCGCGTAGACCGGTGAGATCCCATTTGATTTGAAGCCGTGTCACCCACTTGCTTCTCGTTCTCGAGGCGCGCACGCTGCACGCATCCGGCTGGCCAGAGGTAGGCGCGCATCGCGCCAGCGTCCGCCGCACGCACTCCTATCTCTGCAGAATGCAGGCTTGCACGCACGTGCCAGACCAGACCCCAGCCTACACTAGTGACTAGCCTTCTCTCCACAGCCGGGCGCGCTAGAAGGTTCCACACGGAGCGTAGCAAGGGCATGTGGCCGCGTAGGAGGATCCAGGAATGCCCGGGTGCGTGCGTGACGCAGCGACTCGGAAACGCCACACGCGACCTGCAGCTGCCGGACAGTGCCAGCCAGTTCCATCCATCAATCCGCCGCTGATGAGTGACGCATGGCTCGGCTCCTCGCCTCACGTACACTACTTTGGTAGTGCTATATACACACACACACTTCCTAGCTTGTCCGTGTTTCAAGATTAGAGAAGCATCGATATCTTTCGATCTGTATAGTGTGTTTATATAAAAGCTCCTAGTCTATTTTTAAAGATTTTTTTCTACATTTCTATAGCTCAATCAAAATTTTGGAAACCTCCATAAATAATTCCAAGAGTTACAAATATTCTATTTGGGTGTATCTTGTTATGACACATCTCTAAGATTATCCTTGGATATTTCTGATGTTTAACCATATTTTTTATTGTTTGAAAACCTTATCTAGTGTAAGGAGAAAACTATTAACATCTGCAACAGGGGTGTAAATTATGAAAAATATATATTTCGTAATATATCTTATAATTTGAAACGGCCGCAGAATCATTGTAGAAAAGTTGGGTTTCAAAGATCACGTAGAAAAGTTGTGTATAAATTTTATCAAATAATATATTGAAAAATATGATTAAATGTCGTGGTGATAAGTTATGTGTCCCACAAAACACTATGCACGAAAATTGTGAATATAACTGTGTAACTTCCTAAAAATGAAAAATGCTCAAACAACTTTTTTAAAAGGAAAGTCGGTTGTCTTCGTTCACTGGTTTATAGTCGATCGATTGTTGGTTAAAAATGTCTAATTTGGTTTTATAGGTTTACCGTATTAGTTAGAGATAAAGCCACACGGACATATACAACTATGTATACATGCACACAAAAAAAGGGCGCCAGCAGAACCACAAACATGAAAAAAATTTGGAATGACATTAATAAAGTCAGTACAATTAAATATTTTCTTTTTGAAAAAAAATCTACTAGACCGCCCTTTCCTTGTGCCGTCCGTGTGCATGCGGCAGCTGGCCGCCAGCATGACTGACTGCGTGTGGCGTGAGACGGTGAGAGAAAAACAAAGCACGCATTGCTTTGCTGAGCAGCTGAGCAGCAAGCAGCAAGCAGCAAGCAGCAAGCAGCAGCACCTGCTGGTGGGGGAGGCAGGGGCAGGCAAGGCAACTCAGCAAAGCAAGCTGAGTGCGCGGTTTCTTCTCCACCCTGCGTCCCTGCCGTCCCCCTCTCCCCCCGGCCGGCCCATATATACCATGCCCTCCCCGCCTCCTCCCACCTTCAGTCGCAGCCAGGCAAAGGCAATTAAGCAACCATTCCGCAGCCGCAGCAGCAAGCTAGAGAAAGATATATAGAGATTGGAGAGTGAAGGGGGAGAGAGAAATGAGGCCGGAGAGAGTTGGAGGTGTGGCGCCGACGGTGCAAATGGCTGGTGGCGGCGGCGCGCGGCCGAGCCTGTGGAGGACGCCGACGCCGTACCTCTTCCTGGGGTTCGCGGTGATGATGGGCCTCATCGTGGTGGCGCTGCTAGTGCTCATCTGCACGCGCCGCAAGGCGTCGTCGTCGTCGGCCGACGACGAGAAGGCGGCGTCGGTGCGCGGGGTGCTGGTGCCGCTGGACCGGGAGCCCAGGGTCGTGGTGATCATGGCCGGCGACGCCCTGCCGTCCTTCATCGCCGTCGCCAGCGCCATGAAGCCGCTCGCCTTCGCCGCACCAGCCGGGGCCGAGGCCGTGTAGGCGCCGGCAGGCGTCCGAGGAGCCGAGAACCCGCGCGTCGCGACGCGGGGACAATTTTGTCGATCAAGAGGTTTTCTTTGTTCTTCTGTTTCGGGACAAAGCTTCCAGCTTGAATAAACGCGCACGGCTTTCTTTTGGCTGCGTTCAGCTGGATCTCATCGATTTGCCTTCTCTTTCACGCGAATTCGTTCCTGCTGCGTGCGTCGCCGATCATGCTTTGATCGCCCAATCCTTTCGATCGTGCATTCGTGCGTCGTCCAAGTGCAGGATGACAAGACGAGATCGTGTACGCCGTCGTCGTCGCCACAGCGATGACGAGGCTCTCTGTTTCCTCTGAGTCATGACGCACCGCGCCGAGCGGCCGTCCTCCGCAATGGCCATGGCCACCTGTCTGGAAAAAACAAATGCAATCTGACGTGCGTGTGCTGTGTGAGTGTGACCACCATCGAAAAAGCACCATTATTTCTGCATTTTCGTGAGGAACTTACCGTAAAAGTTCCCGTGAGATGACCGAAGCGAGCGCCCAGCCGCCCACAGGCTACAGCCACTGACCGGATGGCCGGCCCCTGGGTGAAATTAACCAGCAGTACGTACTGCTGTGTACCAAGGGCAGGTGCTCGCAAGTATCCCTCTGTTTTCCGCGATCACACCAACTAGCACGTACTTCATTAAGACGGTCGATTTCGTCCGCCGGGAGTCTAGATTGCTGCTTGGCCCAAGCCACCATCCTACACATGCCTAAGAGCGTGCTGGAAGACGACCTACGAGGTGAACGGCGGCCTGACCCTCATGTGGTGAACCAATTAGCTCTAACTCCTTATTGAAAAACAGATGGAAGTGAAGCAGAAAACAAACTTGAACTTTTTAGATCCAGTATATATACTTTGACGACAAAGGTTAAGTCCCTTAATAATGAGGAAACGTGATGGCTACTCTTGCTATTTGCTATATAATGTGAATTTGTAGCTCCCCTATTAATATAATGCGTCTTTAATTTGTACTAAAACGTGGAATATACATCTCTTGCCACCATACATTCCTATAAAGCTATATAACTCCAACTGTATGTCATCTGTTTGTCTTTAAAAGTATAGGCTACATGAGTTCTCTTTTTTCATGTGTGTTTGTACGAATGATAGAACCCTCCAAGACGATGCAATATCCATGCTGAATACGTTGAACTAGAAGTTTTTTTTTAAGTAATATTGAACAGAAGGTGATAATCGATTGCTAGCTTGCATTGCTCTCTTGTGCATGCAACGGCTCGATCGACCACCTTCTTCATCATCAACACTCCGAAAGAAAATGTTTATTTGTAGTACGCTGTCTCTTCAGGTTTACAACAACAAAGGCTTGCACATGATTCCAATTTGCATTATTTATATCATGCTTAATATAATTGTACTATACTGGCACTAACTAGCTTTGGCCCCTCAGAAAAGAGACGACGTATTCCCCTAAATAAAAAAAGGGAAATGAAGAGACATTCGCTGAAGAAGAAAATGGGACGGTTACACGTAGCCAATGCCATGCAGCTATGGACAAATCACGAGTCCACAGGGCGTACGGGCACGCAAATATGCGAAAGAATGAAGATAGCAGGGTGTAGCTCGTTGCGACACGTACGTTTGCGTAGAATTTGTGCAGACATTTTTATACATCGCGTGCTAATTAATTAATACTTCAGCAAAACAACGATTTTTTTCGAATAAAGCTCGCCCTTAGATTTTGTTTATGTGCAAAAAGAGTTTTTAAAGTGTCAAATTAATGCAAATAAAGTTAGCGACTTTCCCTCCATGCCACTTGTACGGTCAAAGTGCAAGCATTTGTTTGTACTCCTGCTGCTGCCCTCCAGCATCCTTTAATTTCGTTTTTTTTTGTCTCCAAAAGTATTTTTCTTTTTTACCTACTACTTATCCGCTTGTACTTGTTTGTTCTTGTTGCACCTGATTTCTTGCTAAATTCGGTGGCTCGGTGGCAGGCTGGCTTGCAGGTCAGATCAGTCACTCAAATCCATAAAGAATTTCGAGACTTCATGCATGGCATCAAGCCATATGGGTGTGTGTGTAAATGAGAGCTAAATTAATTAAGTGCTGAAAATTTTCCACACACAGAATCTGTTGCTAAAAGTAAAAGGTGATTAATCGAAGCCATGAAATTTTTTTTTTGAACGAAACAGCCATGCAAATATAAGAAAATAAACAAGTTATGGCCGCTCGCGCACACAATCATTGCGTCCTGCTTATGTAATTCTAGCCAATCCATTGTTGAACTATCCACAACTCTATAGCTTAGCTAGAGAGCGCTTTTAGCAAAGGTGCTTTGACGACGACAATGCGTTTCTTTGATTTGATGAACACCAAATATTCGTCAGGATAATTCAGGAGGATATGAGTTTACAAAGCGACAGAAGGATTCGTTCTATTCTCATTGATGATGAATGAGTTCTTCCCTAGCTATACACTCTCCTTTCTCGGCCTTGAAGATGGAGCTAGCTAGTGAACAAAATCCTCCTTTATCAGAAAAAGAAAAGGGGAAATATATAAGAAATTAAAGTGGGGGAGAATAATTGAGAGGCCTAAGATTTAATACTACCCGTGGTGGCAATATGATAATGCGAGTCCATCAACAAAATCCACGCACGTGGGGCCGGCCTGCCCGCTACTTTATAGAAAGGAAGGAGGCGCTCTCGGTGGGTGCGGCTAGCCTGGACTGGACCTGTGGAAGCGGCGCCTCGAGCGCGCAGAGGGCCGACGTCGTCATCACGCTAGCTAGCTAGCTTGTCGTCGGAGAAGACCGTCCTCTCCTCTCGACTCCATCAATCCTCCCTAGCTACCATGCATATCTTCTGTGTTCTCACCTAGAGAGCCAACACGTGTGTGTCTGTGTGTGTGTGTACACAGCAGCAGTCCAATTCCGTCTCGAATGTGAAACTTTATTTCATTCGCGTGTCTCAAGCAAGCTGCATATACACAAAATCATGATGCTAGTAGTGTTTTGTTTGTTCAGGTGCAATATATATACTCTTTTCAACTTTTGCCTGACCTATAGGACTGGGTGTGTAATAACGTGCCTTGCTTGTACGACTCCCGTCGCAAACTTGTACTACTAGCAATCTAGTGGAAGCGGCGCAGCGTGATCGAGTGCGCGCGACAACTTTAGGGAGAAGTCTACGACGACGGCGAGCTTTGCGTTTGCGTGGGCGGGAGCTTTTTAAGAGGAGTTGGGGTCGAGTCACGAACCAGAAGGCGCGCGGCAGGGAGCAGCCTGGCCCCCGGCCATGGCCATGATTGCCTCCACCACCAAAGCACGTACTAGTATGCAGCACCAAACCAAACCTTTTCCGGCTTTGCTTTTTATTTCTTCCTCCACTGCCGTGCCCGTGCAGAATATACTGAGCATATGACTTCCCCATGGCTGATGATGGCTCCTTCAGATCATCCTACACAAGTCTCAACAAGTATCTATCTAGCTAGCAAGAGCTAGCTACCCTAAGGTTTTCTATATGGAAATTTGGCAATGGATTCCGGTGTCTAGGGAAGAAGATGCGCACCCTAAAATGCTGCTCAATGTGATCGATCTTGGGCTAAACATACATTCTCCAAATATCTACCACAACTCATATGCTGATTACATCTCAGATCACGGAGGACAGTTCGTAGTCATAACGAGCAGCTTTCAGACGGAATTCAGGAGAATCTCAGTCAAACAATTTTTTTTACTGACAAGCGATTCTTCGCTGATGTTGTGAAATGATTCCTTGAAGCAAACTACGAGGCTACAAGCTAAAAAAAGTAGCTTCTCTTGATTTACTTCATGCACAGAACCACTCACTGCTACAGGAATGATTTCTAGGGGCGACTGGTGGGGCTTTGTAGAGACGGCTCGGACAGCTGCCCCTACTATACCGTCTTTACAAATCATGTATTTGTAGGGGGCGGTTCCCAGACCGCCCTTACAAATCGATTTGTAGAGACGGCTGGTGTTATTAGTCGCCCCTACAAATCGATTTGTAGGGGCGGCTGGTAACTACAAAATCAATTTGTAGGGGCGGTTGTAGTACCAGCCGCCCCTATAATACCTGTTTGTAGGGGCGGTTCTGAACCGCCCCTACAGTACATTTTTCCACAAAAAAAATTCAAATTTACAATTCAAATTCGACCAAAACACATATATATAATTCAAATCTGACCAGAACATATATAATTCAAGTCTGACCACAAGCACAAGAGCATTATATAAACAACCATTACAAGTCCAATTCACAAGAATCTATCACCTTTTTTCATGGGACAAAGCAAAATCTTGCAAACGAGGAAAGGTTGGATACAAAATTACAGGTGCACAAATTTAAAGTATAATTCATATTTTTCATTAGATGAAATGTACAACATAATCCATGTCTTAACTAAAGCAAATTAAATACTCAATGATCAAATAGAAAATGTTATGGAATATAAGACATGAATGGTGGAGTAAAAGAAAGTCTAGTGATGTTTCGAGTTCTATAGGACTTGTGCTGTTATAGGTAACACACAGAAACTTTTAGATAAATAAATGCAGGACACACAAAAGCATTAGAGCACTTGGAAATGAGTAATCATGCAAGGAAATATAGCTGTTGTGCTTAAAATGGAATGGACACTAATTATTAAATGCTAGAGTCGCTGGCAATTGTTCAAATCAAATTACGAAACGGAGAATATTCTACGAATAATGTAGGTTCTGTAGAAGGGAAAAATACTTCTCTCCCATGCGAAATATTGAACCTATGATAACATAGAAAATACTTGGAGATCACACTAGGTAGATTGCTAGAACTTAAAAAAAATCCATCTTTACAAAAATGTAAGAATTCATGTTAAAAAAGAATAAATGGGATCTTGAACAACTGGACCCACCATTCAAACAAGGCTAATGTTTGCTTTAGTCGCTGAGGTTCCATATAGCTTCGATCCAGCAAATGCCCCTGCACATCAATTTGAAATAATCAAAATTTATTATGAATGTTAACTTTAAGTGACAGACATTCATTGAATCTTTGTAACAGAATAACAAAGCAACAAATAAACTTGAAAGGGAAAAAACCAACAAGCATGAGAAAAGGCAACAAAACACATACATTGACATCACCAACCACTACTACTCGTCATTGATTGCTGACCACCCACCACTCAGTTGTAACAGTCATAAACTCAACTGGAATTAAATGCGAAGAAGACAACTTATAGGCTGCCTCAAATAACTTTGTGAGCTAAAGTATGTAACTCCTTCATATTACAATTAACAGCCACACAGGAGCAAATACAAACTTGTAACGGGATCAATAAAGCACATCAGATAAATAAATATGTATATATTTTTGTTAGGTTAGCCATATCTTTGCCTCTATATTCAAGTAGCATCTGAAAGTGACTCTAAAATTTCGCACCATGAATACGCCAAGCCTATTCAGTGTGTTCTTTAGACAGGTGACAGGATGAGTCTACGAACAGAGCAATAGAGATCTAAGTTTGGGACTGTCGACGAAATATGGTCGGCAGTCTACCTAGGGGTATGCCCAAGGTAGTAGATTATCGGCAGACAGATGCGCAAGCTACGAACGAGATGATGACACAAGACAGACACGAGGTTTTATCCAGGTTCGGCCGCCGTGAAGGCGTAATACCTACGTCCTGCGTCTGATTGTATTACTGTATGTAAATGAGATCTAGATGGATCGTGATGGATCCTCCCCGCTAGGGGACCCCAACCTCTCCTTATATACTCTGGAGGTGGTAGGATTACAAGTAAAGTAACCTATTTGGTACTATACAATGTCTTTCGGTGCACGCCGAGCAGCGCCGTGCACGCCTTAATCTTGTGGGCCGGGCCACCTCTGATGGTGCAGCCCATGTCTTGTCTTGTAGATACCGGGGGCCATACCCCCATAGCTAGTCCCTGAGCCTGACAGTAGGTGACGTAGTCGCGTCGTGCCAGGGTCAGAAAGTAGAAGACCAGCCGAGCAGGCAGCCAGTCCCCGGGCGTAGCCTCGAGATGAGAACAAGCACATTCACCGCAAGGTGAAGTGTGCCCACTAAGTCCCCGAGCCTGCTGGAAGATGAATAATGAATCTTGTAGCAGGGTCAAAGAAAAAGAAGTCTGAAAGCTTGCCGACGTCGTTCGACATGTGCGTATCAAGACCCCAGACGTGCTGCCCAAGATCAGCACCCTGATCCGAACAGCATGGAGCAGCTTGATAGCAAACCGACGAAACGTAACAAGATCCGACCCCCGAGGAGTCCCCGGCGTAGGCGGGGACGACCGAGCACCGAGGAGCGAGGAGTCCCCAGCGTAGGCGGCGATGACCGAGCACCGAGGAGCGAGGAGTCCCCGGCGTCGCTGGCGATGACCGAGCACCGAGGAGCGAGGAGTCCCCGGCGTAGGCGACGATGACCGAGCACCGAGGAGCAAGGAGTTCCCGGCGTCGGCGGTGATGACCGAGCACCGAGGAGCGAGGAGTCCCCAGCGTAGGCGGCGATGACCGAGCACCAAGGAGCGAGGAGTCCCCGGCGTCGGTGGCGATGACCGAGCACCGAGGAGCGAGGAGTCCCCGGCGTAGGCGGCGACGACCAAGCATCGAGGAGCGAGGAGTCCTCGGCGTCAGCGGTGATGACCGAGCACCGAGGAGCGTGGAGCGAGGAGTCCCCGGCGTAGGCGGCGATGACCGAGCACCGAGGAGCGAGGAGTCCCCGGCGTCGGCGGCGATGATCGAGCACCGAGGAGCGAGGAGTCCCCAGTGTATGCGGCGATGACCGAGCACCGAGGAGCGAGGAGTCCCCGGCGTTGCTGGCGATGACCGAGCATCGAGGAGCGAGGAGTCCCCGGCGTCGCTGGCGATGTTCGAGCACCGAGGAACGAGGAGTCCCCGGCATCGCTGGCGATGATCGAGCACCGAGGAGCGAGGAGTCCCCGGCGTAGGCGGTGAGGTCCGAGCACCGAGGAGTCCCCAGCGTAGGCGGCGATGTCCGAGCACCGAGGAGTCCTTGGCGTAGGCGGCGAGGTCCGAGCACCGAGGAGTGCCCGGCATAGGCGGCGAGGTCTGAGCACCGACGTAGCTGACGACGTCCGTGCGGTGAAGTGTGCCCACTTAGTCCTCGAGCACGAAGAATCTGAGGGCCGAGGAGTAACCGGCGTCGCTAGCGATGAAGCACGAGCGACGAACAGTCTGATCGACTGGTCGGCGGCGAAGTGAACATTGAGTAGAAACGACCGGCGAACAGTCCGATCAATTGGTCGGCGACGGAGTCTATGAACCAAGCGGGCCGACCAGTTGATCGGTGGAGAAGTCCAAACACCAGGTGGTCCGATCACCTGGACGATGATCCTGCAATACAAACATGTAGAATGGGTAGTACATGATGTACAAATAAATAAACTCCGGAGAAAAATCAGCAATGGTGATGAAATGGCGTATGTAGTTCGGCGATCAGTTGACGTGAAAATATATTTATGTTTAATATAAACCGTCCGAACAGTTAGTGTGTAGCTGAGTCTCCAGCCCTAGCTAGCCCATAGTCCATAACGTCGAGCGCGGAGCCCGTGCACGTGTAGGAGGAACAGGCGTGACCAAGGAGCCACTGCCGACCACCCATAACGCAGAGCGCGGAGCCCGTAGCACGTGTAGGGAGGAGCCAGAGATAGGGCCGTCTCTGGAGGCGTCCGAGCATCAACGTGATTGTTCGAGGGTTCAGAAAATCGTTTGGAGAGCAAATATGGAGAAAACAGTTCGGAGAAACATTATGGCGATATACGAAGATCGGAGAATATTTAGAAGAATATTAAAGCGTGACTTAGCTTTGGACGGAGCGTCTAGTCGGTGGCGTATGGCGTTGTCTGGTCGGCATTGACGGCGAGCACCTGGCGGGCGGTGAGTTGTTGGTGAAGACGACCTCGGAGGTGGTTCCGAGATCGGATCTGCTGTCGCAGGGGCTAGTGTAGCAGCGATGAATCATCGTCATGGACCGGCATGGATCTCCACGAGATTGACGACGAGAACGCGTTGTTGATTTGAGGTCCATCTGGCTCGCCATGGATCAAGCGCACACCCCTACCTGGTGCGCCAACTGTCGATAGAATATGCTCAGCAGTCCACCGAAGGGTATCCCGCGATGGTAGATTTGTCGGTGGGGATGCGCGTAATCAGGAACCAGATGGTGACACAAGGCGCAGAGACAGCGATTTAGATATGTTCGGGCCGTCTGATCGACGTAATACCCTACGTCCTGTGTCTTTGGTGTATTGTATTGATCTGTAAGTAGACCCGATCTGATGGATCGTTATGGATCCTATCCGCTAGGGGACCCCTACCTCTCCTTATATACTCTGGAGGAGGTAGGGTTATAAGTAAAGTAGCCTATTTGGTACTATACAATGTCTTACGGTGCACACCGAGCAGCGCCGTGCACGCCTTGATCTTGTGGGCCGGGCCACCTCTGATGGTGCGGCCCTTGTCTTGGCTTGTAGATACCGGGGGCCATACCCCCACAGGGACTAAACCTGGCATTACCTACAGATATTTTATAGCAGAAATTATAAAAATGGCAAGAGAAGACTATGACACGCATCAGTGAAACTGACTATAGAATGGAGTTGAATAACGACACATACTGATACAACTCTGGAAGCAACGATGGATGATGGCAGGTCTAATGGCACAATTCATTGTAACAACGTGAGGTCATCATTGCCGGCCTGTGGCCACCACACAAAATAAGAAAACAACATCACCAAAGCAGAGGTTTCTAATAATGGATCAAGGGGGAAAACTGTTCAGATGAAGGTCATGATATACTCAACACGGTATTTGTGGAAGTAATTATCCATCTGAGCATAACTTTCGAGAGAGTGTCTATGTATGTCTCTTCAAAGAGATTGGAACTATTACAAGACAGTGGGACCATGATGACTGCTATCAATTTGGAAACATGATAAATTGAAGGTTCTAGGAACTGGGTTATCGCTTATGATATAAATTAACCAAGCAAAGATAAATTGAGGGTTCTAGGACTGCTAAACTCTAAACCCTCAATTTATTTGGTGTCTTTTTATTCTATCACAGCGATTCACTAAATTTCTCTCTACTAAATAAAATGTAAATTCAAGAATTAAATGTCCCATGAATATTATGCATACTACAACTCAGTATATGAAGGAAGTCCAAGGGCCCAAAATGATTACCTTCATGGGATAAGCTTTCTTGCTTTCAATGGAAGAGGTCACCATGGCAGGCTGCTCCTAAATTTCTTGAAAAGCCTATAACTGCAACCACTAAGGCACTAAGGAGCAGTTGTGGTATTAATATATAGTTGGAAATTAAGCAAAGACAGTAGCAGGAGATACAAGAAAGAAATGGTACCAACTGTAAGTTGTTGGTTACCAAACCATGCTGGTGGAGAGGGCAGTGAGGACTAATAGGCCACGCGAAGCCACGTTCGTGATTGTAGTCAACTCATCGTAGGCCTTGGATGAGCTGCAAAGAAATATAAAAATATCTAGATAAGACTTTTGGAAACTTTGGAGTCTCTACATCCAGGCCACGAATCAGTGTAGGAGGACTCATTTATGCGTTCAAATCTAAATCTCATCCAATTCATGGTAGTAGCAGAAAGAGTAAAACAAAACAGAATATCAGGCATGGACAATGTAGGTAGGCATTGATAATTCTATACTGGGTCTATATGCAGAACACAATTATTTAGCTTCACATCCTTGAGGACCAACTAATACCGTGAAAACTGAGAACACATGGGAAAAAGCAAAGCTGACACAGATGTCCTGAACTTCTTGTAAGAAGGAATGGAAAGGAGGTCACCTGACCCTATGATTGAAACAAGGGCAGGAACAATATTTTTCTTTCTGATTGTTGTGCAAACTAATCTACCAGAAATGAATGCCTTTTAGGCATCTCTACATCAACTCTAAATTAATTAATGTCCATGCTCAACAAAGATACTTGAACAATCTGATAGGAATGACATACCAAATGAATATCTAGCATATTGCTTTAGGGAAATTGTATCCAAGCTCAGTCATCTCCAACTGGTATAAAGGGTCACGATATAGTAGCTGTGGCAAAGACAGGTTGTTCATCTAAAACACTGGCCCATCTCCTCCCAGGGTTTATTCTTGTGGAGCACCTGAAGCATAATTCAAGTGAAGGTCCAACAGTATTAGTTTTGTGTCCAGCTAGGGAATTGGCAACATAAATTCAAGATGAAGCAATCAAGTTTGGCAGATCTTGAAGAATATCTTCTACTGTGTGTTGCTCTGTATTTTCTGATATAGGAAACATGCCCACTCATATACGTGAAGAACATTAGAATTGCGTACACAACTATTAAAAGGGAATAAAAATTAAATAAAACCCAGATCACCTTGGTCCAATAGTGGTTACAAAACAGAAACATCAAAATCACCGGATCGCATCTGAAAGAAAAAGAAGGTTGCATTAATATAGTTCAATTTCAAGGATAGAGTACTCCAAAGATTTTACAAATACAATTAAGAGTTTTTCTAGACAATAGAAGCATGACAGTAATCGAAAACTAAAGGGAATCCCCAACTAAAATTAGTTGCAAGCTAGTAGCATGGAGAAGGTATCCCTTTCATTAACTCTACGATATTAGCAAGGCAAAACTGATATCCAAAGCAAGTTAGTTGGCCGAAGCTGCAGCACAAAATTTAGGACAAAATAAACGTCCTCATAATTTCCAACATTTGAGTGGTCTGCAACTTGGCTAAATCGGATTGAACAAACATTGAGCGTGCTTGTTATCTCTTGGCTTGCGACAAGAAGGACAAAGGGGCAGCAGAACCAAACCTCAGAGAAACTCATCGTGGTGGCCTGACCCTCATTCCAATAGTCATCTCCATCAACAAATCGCCCGTCCCCGGCGTCGGCGAGGGATGGGGAGAGGAACAAAGGAGGCAACACACCCTCACCTAGGGCTGGTCGTGATTGAGGCCTCTCGCACCGGGACGGCCACATCCGTGCCGCCGCGCTAGGGCCTGCTCGTGTCGGGAGGGGCGGAGCAGCAGCGATGGCATTGGGGCCACGCCGCGTGGGGCGGCCAGCGTCGCGTGCACTGGGACGGCCATGCTGCTGGGGCCGGTCGTCGTCTGTGCCGCCGCGCTAGGGCTTGGTCATGTCAGGAGGGGCGGAGCAGCAGCTATGGCACTGGTGTCGCTTCGTCGGGTTGCCGGCGTCGCACGCGCCTGGGGCGACCGCGCTGCTAGGGCCGGTCGCCAGCCGATGTGGCCCGATGCGGAGGGAGCAGGAGGAGTCGCCGTTGGGGGAGGAAGAAGCGGTGGAGACGAGGGGGCAACATGAGAAGTGGAAGAGAGGAGGAAGATATTTTTGTGTCGAGCCCATGGGAGGTGGAAGAAAGGTGGCTGCTATATATATAGCGGGTATTTATAGGAGCGGCTGGTGATTCAGCCGCCCCTACAAATGGACACAGCAGGGGCGGCTCTACATACCAGCCGTCTCTATAAATCGACGTATTTGTAGGGGCGGCTCGTATTACCAGCCGTCTCTATTGTGCCATTTGTAGGGGCGGCTGCTGTGCTAGAGCTCGAGCACATCACTGTAAGGGCTGCTCCAATGCCAGCCACCCCTAACAAAATTCCGTTGCTACAAACTGTTTTTCATGTAGTGACTAAACGTAGACTTAACCTACACAGAAATTCAACTCTTCCCGCAGAGAATCTAGAGCAAAAGAAGCTGTGCCAAACTCGTTCTTACTATATAAGTATTACCTAAATTTCTTGATAACAGTCAGTGGTAGTTGGAGCCTTTTCGGGAGGCCGTATCGTATCGTGGATTATTTACTGCTGGCTGGTTTGGTGTGAGAGAAAAACACTGTTCCCGACTGGAAATTTACGATCGTTTACGAGCAAGCGAATAGGCTAAGGCTGCAGCGAACAGAGAACTGCATTGAATTGTGGCTAATCATCAAGGCAAGCTGTACCACCACGAAGTCATCACATTTTATGATCGATATGCACAATACGCTGCAAAAACCAGGATTGTACTTCTCTACAAGTAAATCAATTGACTTTTAGAATGATCAGATCAGCTCTATAAATTAATAAAAAAAATTAACTGGAGCGTACTTGGGCGCAGTGGGGGTGATGTTTTAATAATTTGCATCAGAAAGGTGGCGAGTCGATGCAAAAAAGAAAAGAAAAATAAATACAATGGTCATCGCTTGCCGGTGAGAATCACATATGACAAGGTAGGGCCTCCACCATACCTTAAATTTTCTTGCAGCATGCATCGTCGTCTCCTTTGCATCCTGTCTTTTTCTCCACTGCTTTTGCTCCGTCGCCGCCACGCATCGAGGCATATATATGGTGCATCGAGGCATATATATGGTGCTTTGTTATTAGTGTAGTTGTGCCATATCTTAATTTTTAAATATGTCCTTGCCACTGCAAACGTAAGTACGTAACCACTGCACTCTGTCTATGTCCCCACAAACTTGGCGAATTTCAAATAAGCGCCATGTTCATTTGGGCTTGTTTGGCTTATAAACCGTACTTTTTCAGCCAACGAACAGTATTTTTCTCTCACACCAAATCAACCAACAGTACTTTCAGCTATGGCTTATCAATCAACTAAGTCCAAACGAACAGGGCGAAGGCCATTGGCGGCATTGGTTAAAAAAGGTTAACCAAAGCACTACCACTTCATGTGGTGTGAGTAGCTAGCTATTGGGCGCCATTTAAGTGGATTCGATTGATGCATGTGTGGCCTCTGTGGTGTTTGGGAACTTGGAAGGATTATGCCCACGAATATTCCGGCCCGTTTTGGAGCCTTCGCTCTGCAGCGAACACTGCACCGAACAAACAGTGCCTGGTGGACGCAATGCTGTAGCCGGGTCTACGACTACGATTGTAGTAGGAATAGTTGGCTAGTTGCCAGTTGGTGACCCTTCCAATGGAGCCATGGCAGAGCTATATGATCTTGTTGCTACGTGGTCAGCCGTGGATCCATCGAGGGAGAGGTCCAGAGGATGAGAACGGTGACGAGGAGTACATACTACTCTAACCCTACTCGATGGATTCACGCATGTACCCCGCTGTGTTCCAAAATATCTATCGTTCTCAATTTCTGAGAAATAACTTTGATTAATTTTATATCAAAACATTAATATTTATTATATATAATTAATATTGTTAGATAGATTTTTGAATTTATTTTCATAATAAATTTATTTGAATAGGCAAATGTTGCCTGTATTTTCTACAACAAACTTGTTTGTGGTACGGAAAAAAAACGACAGATAATCCAATGCAATCGTAAAAGAGCAGCTAGCCTGCTTCGGTTGCTGGCACTATCACATCGTCTCTTGTCCTTCTCCTCCGTCGGCTCCTCCTATTAGCACAGTAGAATAGGCTTTTCCTGGAGCAGCAGCAGAAGGGTGGCAATGTGCCATGACCGACACTTGATAGCACCACAATGTCGACACCAAGCACGTTATACTCGGCGTCGCGTCGACACCGCTTGGCCGTCCGCGACCGCGTGCACTCCACTCTCACCGGTCACCACCCGCGTGCGCGCGCGACCGGCCGCTGCGTCGACACCGCTTGGCCGTCCGCGACCGCGTGCACTCCACTCTCACCGGTCACCACCCGCGTGCGCGCGCGACCGGCCGCTGCGGCGCTGCAGTGCACAGCAGACAGCACAGGATTTATCATCCCGCGAGTGGAGTGGCGGGCGGCGGCGGCAGTCTCTCAACGGCCGCCGCCGATTCGACCTTCCCAGGCCATCGTTCGTCAGAGCGAAAGAAAACTTGCCTTGTAGTGGGCTTGCCTTTTGGGCTGAAATGATACGCCACCAACTGGGCCTTGCCGCCCCTCTTGGGCTTATTCATCACTGTAGTATACACGGGCCCTGGTATAGTTGGCCATTTGGCCTGGGCACTACGGGCCGGCCCAAGCACGGCACTAAGTAGCACGGCCCAGGAACGGTCTGGCCCGACAGCCTTCTTGCCGGTGCCTGGCACGGCCCGGCCTTAGTGCCGTGTCTAGGCCGCCATTCTGGCCCGTAGTGCCGGCCCGGGCACGGCACGCTATATGGGCCAGCCCGGCAGCGGCACGACTCGGCACCGTTGGATCTCTGGCCTCGCTCCCATCGGACCGTTGGATCCGGCCGTTGGAATATGGGGTATAAAACCACCCGTCCCGGCCGGCCGGCCACGTCTCGCTCCGTCGCCCTAATTCATTTGCTCTCACTCTCTCGCCTCGCTCTTGGCTCTCCCCCGCAACGCTGTCTCGCCCGCTCCTCTCTCGCCTCGCTCTCCTCTCTCGGCGAGTCGGCGTCGCCACGTCGCCACGTCGGCGACTCGCTCTCCTCTCTCGCCTCCGACTTCCTCTCTTCTTCTCGCTCTCCGATGGCCTCTGGAGCCACCGCTGGCCGGCACTAGCACAATCCCTAACCATAACCCTTGCTCAATCCCTAACCCTAACCCTTGATCTCGCTTCGTCCTCGCCGGATCCGTCGTCGACCTCGCCGGATCCGTCGGTTTCATCGCCGGATCCATCGGATCTCCGACCTCGCTCCCATTGGACCGTTGGATCCGGCCATTGGAATAGAGGGTATAAAACCCGTCCCGGTCGACCGGCCGCATCTCATTCCGTCGCCCTAATTCATTTTTTCTCCTCTCTCGCCGAGTCCGCGTCGCCGCGTCGGTGACTCGCTCTCCTCTCTCGCCTCTGACTTCCTCTCTTCTTCTCGCTCTCCGGTGGCCTCTAGAGCCACCGCTGGCTGGCACTGGCACAATCCCTAACCCTAACCCTTGCTCAATCCCTAACCCTAACCCTTGATCTCGCTTCGTCCTCGCCGGATCCGTCGTTGACCTCGTCGGATCCGTCGATTTCCTCGCCAGATCCATCCCTCGTCGTCGACCTCGCTGGATCCGTGCCTCGTCGACCTCGCGCGACGACTCTAGTGCTCCGACTTTGAAGGTAAGTCGCCATCGACCTAACCCTTGCTCAATCCCTAACCCTAACCCTACCCTCGATCTCTACTAACCCTTGCTCTATTTTGTCTGAAGCCGTTGAGGGACCGGGGTGCCGACGAGTGGCGATGGTTGGATCCGACGACGAGACGCTTGAGGTCGGTTCTAACCAAGAGAGGCGATTGTGCGGGTTGGCCTGAGATGATGACGAGGATGACCTGCGCGAGGACACCACGGAGTTGTTCGGCCGTAACGTTCAAGCTCCTATCATCCTCGAGCCATGCGATGATTAAGCAGTGCATGGGGAAGAGAATAACGGCAAGCAGTCACGTCCCTCTACCTCGGCAGTGTGGCTTGATTTCAAGAAACTCTTCAAAATAGAGAATGGTAAGAAGGTCAGGTATGGAGCTAAGTGCATCCATTGCTCTAAGGGATACTCTGGGCACTCTAGTGGTGGCACTGGTCACCTCACCCGTCATAGGGATAAATGCCCTAGGAGGCGTGAAAAAACTCGCATGTCTCAGTCACATATCTCTTTTAATCCTGATGGTAGTATGCGCAATTGGGAGTATTGTCCTATTGTTGCTCGTACTCAACTGGTTCGATTGCTTGCTAGGCTTGATGTTCCTATCTCTTTGGGAGAATCATATGCATTTGAAGAATACATTAGAACTGCTCATAATCCTAAATTTGTTTCAGTCTCTAGGCAAACCACCACTAGAGACATGTTTAAATACTTCACTGATTGGAAGGCTAAGCTTGTTGAGACTGTTAGTTTTGCTAGTGTTAATTGTGTGTGTCTAACCTCTGATATTTGGTCTGGTAATACCAAAGAGGACTACCTTAGTGTTGTTACTCACTACATAAACTCTGATTGGCAACTAGAGAAGAGAGTGTTTGGTCTTAGGCTTATTGATTGTTCCCACAATGGATAAAAACATTGCTGATCTTGTTGCATCTGTGCTTGCTAATTTTGGTTTGACAGGAAAAGTATTTGGTGTTACTTTGGACAATGCATCATCTAATGTATCAGCCATGCAAAAACTTAGACCTATTCTTTATAAATATCTTGGTATTGAAGTTGTGGTCAATGCATCATCTAATGATAGTGATGATTTAGACAATGCAGTTAATTGTATGTTCTTGCATCAACGTTGTGCATGTCACATTATCAATCTGATTGTTAAGGAGGCCCTAACTGCTCTTAAGCCTTTGATTGAAAAATTTAGAATTGCAATATCTTTCTTAAACTCATCTAACCAGAGAATTGCTGCATATAAAAGTTACTGCATTGCCATTGGTGTTAGGCCTAGAAAGTTTCAACTGGACATGGAAGTTAGGTGGAATTCTACATACCTAATGCTTAAGCATTTGTTTCCACATAAGGTCTCATTCACTACTTTCATGGAGTTTTTGGATAAGTTTCTGGTGGTATTTATCGATGATATATTGGTATTCTCCAAAATGGAAGAAGAGCACGCTGAACTTCTAAGGTTGTCTTGCAAAAGCTCAGAGAACACAAATTGTATGCTAAGCGAAGCAAGTGTGAGTTTTGGTTGAAGGAAGTTTCTTTCCTAGGCCATGTTGTCTCTAATGGTGGAATAGTAGTAGATCCAAGCAAGGTGAGAGATGTGTTGAATTGGAAACCACCAACCGATGTGGGAGAGATTCCTAGTTTCTTGGGATTGGCTGGATACTACAGAAGCTTCATAGAAGGATTTTCTAAACTTGCCAAGCCTATGACTGCTTTGTTGGAGAAAAATGCTAAGTTTGTGTGGTCCAAGAAGTGCCAGGCTAACTTTGAGGAATTGAAGAAGAGGTTGACTACAGCCCCAGTATTGGTTTTGCCAGATTTGAGCAAGAACTTTGCTATCTATTGTGATGAGTCTCATCAGGGTCTTGGATGTGTTTTTATGCAAGAACGAAGAGTAGTAGCCTATGCATCCCGACAGTTGAGAAAGCATGAGCTAAACTATCCTACTCATGATTTGGAATTAGCAGCAATGATTCATGCTTTGAAAATATGGAGGCATTATCTTATCGGACATAAGAGTGATCTCTATACAGATCACAAGAGTTTGAAGTACATTTTCACCCAGACAGATCTGAACATGAGACAGCGTCGATGGTTGGAGTTGATTAAGGATTACGATCTGGAAGTACACTATCATCCTAGAAAGGCAAACGTTGTTGCCAATGCTCTTAGCAGGAAGAGTTATGCCAATGAGGTGCAAGTGATGCCTATGGCAAGTGAGTTGTGTGCTGAACTCAAGCAACTAAACTTGGGTTTCGTCACTAATGCAGTAGAGTTGGTGATAGAGCCTACATTGGAGCTAGAGATACGCAAGGGTCAGTTATAGGATAAGAGGTTAAAGGAGATAGCGGAGAACATAGTGATTGGTAAGGCACCAGGTTTTCATATGGATGATAATGGAACTCTATGGTTTGGGAAAAGACTATGTGTGCCTAAGAATAAGGCTATACGAGAAGCAATTCTTCATGAGGCACATGAGTCTGCTTACACTATTCATCCCAGGAGTATAAAAATGTACTTGAATCTGAAAGAGAAGTATTGGTGGTATGGACTTAAGAGGGATGTGGCTGAATATGTTGCTATATGTGACACATGTCAGATAGTTAAAGCGGAACATCAAAGACCTACAGGATTATTGCAACCAATGAAGATACCAGAATGGAAGTGGGAAAAAGTTGGTATGGATTTTATTGTTGGGTTACCACGCACTCAGAGAGGTTATGATTTAATATGGGTGATAGTGGATCAGTTTACTAAAGTTGCTCACTTTATACCGATTAAGACTCATTATAAAGGACCGAAGTTGGCCCAATTATATATGGAGAAGATAGTGTGTCTACATGGAGTTCCCAAGAAAATTATGTCTGATCGGGGTACTCAATTTACATCTCATTTTTGGTAGCAAGTACATAGTTTGTTGGGAATAAAGTTTAATTTTAGTACAACATATCATCCTCAGACAGATGAACAAACTGAGAGAACTAATTAGATTTTAGAGGACATGTTGAGAGCTAGTGCGTTGCAGTACGGTACAAGTTGGGACAAGAGTTTGCCTTATGCAGAGTTCTCATATAACAATAGTTATCAGAAGAGTCTCAATATGACACCTTTCGAAGCTTTGTATGGACGAAAGTGTAGAACCCCGTTATTTTGGAATCAAATGGGAGAAACTCAAGTGTTCGGACCGGATGTTTGAAGAGACGTAGAAGAGCAAGTAAGGATGATTAGAGATAACTTGAGAGTGGCATAGTCTCGACAGAAGAGTTATACTGACACTCGGAGAAGAGAATTAGTTTTCGAAATAGGGGATTATGTTTACCTAAAAGTATCACCAATGAGGAGTGTAAGAAGGTTTAACATGAAAGGAAAGTTAGCCCCAATGTATATTGGGCGTTTCAAGATTTTAGAGAGACGTGGTGAAGTGGCTTATCAGTTAGAATTACCTGAGAGTTTGTCAGGTGTACATGATGTGTTCCATGTGTCTCAATTAAAGAAGTGTTTGCGTATACCTGAGGAGCAGATACCATTAGAGGAGCTTACAGTTAAGGAAGATCTCACCTATGAGGAATTTTTGGTAACGATTTTGGAGACGGCAGAAAGGATTACAAGGAGCCGAGTTATAAATATGTGTAAGGTTCAGTGGAATCGGTATACAGAAGATGAGGCTACTTGGAAAAGAGAAGAGGATTTGAGGAAAACATACCCGCAGCTTTTTAAGTAAGCATTGTTCGAATCTTGAGGACGAGATTCATTCTAAGGGGGTAGAATTGTAACACCCTAAAATTTGCATGATTTTAAAATAGGAGAAATGATTTAATTATGCATTTTGTGAGCATTTAAATTTAGAAAAAAAATAACTTTGTTAAAATTAAAACCAAATATAAGGTCTACATACATGTATGTGCATACATGCTGCTACATATTTTATTTGTGATGCTTTGGTTTGATTGAAATTTGCAAAAGAATTTGAATTTGAGTTTAAATTGGATTTGAAAATGTATTAAGAAAATAGAAAAGGAGTTTTATTTTTTTCCTCTCTCCCACTCTTGATTTTGGCCCGAGTAGCCTAGCTCAGCCTGGCTCCTAGCGTGGCCCGCTTTCCCGCGCGGCCTGCTCCCTCTCTCCCGGAGCGGCTCAACAGGCCGGCCCAGCGTCGCCGCGCTCTCCTCTCTTCTGCCCTGTGATGCTGATGAGCCAGTCCCACATGTCATCGCCTTCCCCTACCTCTAGCTCGTGGCCGAGTCGGACACTGCCACTGAGCCTGACTTCGTGCCGCCCCAGAGTCCGCGACCGCCACGCCTCCTCCCTTGCCTTGCGTCCCAAGTTGTTCCCACCCCATAAATAGCGAACCCCAAACCACGCCGCTCTCCTTGTCCTGTTCTAAGCAACAGTCGTCGAATCGCCGCGCTACAGCAAACCCTAGCGCCGCCACCATCACCGCCCGCCTCGCTGAGCGTCGCGCCACCTTCGATCGCTCCGCACCACAGTAAACTGCCTTGGTGAGTTTGCCCTTCCTTCCTCTTTCTCCTAGTGCTCTCGGCTTGCTTCCCCGTGGACCATAGACCGAAATCCAAGAGCTCCGGCGAACTTTCCCATCTCCGGACATGGCACCACCGCCGCCAGCTTTCCTCTCCTAATCTATTCTGAACCATCCGTCATCGATCCGACGGCTTAGATCGGTTGATACTGATTCGGCCGGCCATTTTGCAAAAGAGCCCTCAAGTTTTCTAGTATAGAACCCGTCGTCCCTGCACTTTTGCTAAAGAGACCCTCAGCTTTTGAATAATCTAACCCGCAGTCTGTCGACGAAATATGGTCGGCAGTCCACCGAGGGGGGTGCCCGTGGTGGTAGATTATCGGTAGGATGCGTGTGATCAGGAACCAGATGGTGACACAAGGCGCAGAGACAGCGATTTAGACAGGTTCGGGCCGTCTGATCGACGTAATACCCTACGTCCTGTGTCTTTGGTGTATTGTATTGAGATGTATATTGTATGATCTCTTTGGATCTGTCCTCTAGGGGACCCTTGCCCCTCCTTATATACTCCGAAGGGACAAGGTTACAAGTAAAGTATCCTATTTGGTACTATTACAATATCTAGTACAACTTGTAGCCTTGCGATGTACAACTTGATCTTGCGGGCCGGGCTACCTCCGGTGGTGCGGCCCATGTATACCCATGAGGGTATAGGGGGTCTATCCCCCACAGCTAGTCCCCGAGCGCCTTGTATCCTTCGAGTAGCGCCGTCTTGAGCTTGCCAGAAGGATGTAAGGGGCTCAAGATAAAATTTGAAAAATATTTCCCCCGAAGTGTGCCCACTTGTATTTCTGAAAAGAAATGTAAGTGCGTCTTGAAGCGTAGCGTCTTTGATCATCAGATCGAGCACATTCACCGCAAGGTGAAGTGTGCCCACTTAGTCCCCGAGCCTGGTAGTAGGTGACGTAGTCACGTGGTGCCAAGGTCTAAAAAGAATTCCCAGTTAAATTGAGAATCCAATCGTCGTACAGGCGATACGAGATGCACCGGCAGGTGCATCGTACCGATGTAGTCCCCGAGCTTGCTGGAAGGCGAGGTATGAGCCTTGTAGTAAGGTTTAAGTGCGAAAAAATATCCCCAACTGTATGCGAGTTGCCTGTCGCATGTAGTCGAGACGCAAAGTCCCCGAGCCGTGGTCGGAGAGTGGTCAAGGCAGTCCCCGAGCATAGGTCGAGGAGCGAATGACGAAATCCCCGAGCTGTGGTCGGAGAGTGATCAAGGCTGTCCCCGAGCCGCGGTCGGAGAGTGATCGAGGTAGTCCCCGAGCACAGGTCGAGGAGCGAGCGACGAAGTCCCCGAGCCGTGGTCGGAGGGTGATCGAGGTAGTCCCCGAGCACAGGTCGAGGAGCGAGCGACGAAGTCCCCGAGCCGTGGTCGGAGGGTGATCGAGGCAGTCCCCGAGCACAGGTCGAGGAGCGAGCGACGAAGTCCCCGAGCTGTGGTCGGAGAGTGGTCTGGCGAGTCCCCGAGCACAAGCATGGTCTGGCCAGAGTCTCCGAGCACGAACGTGGTCTGGCCAGAGTCCCCGAGCACGAGCGTGGTCTGGCCAGAGTCCCCGAGCACGAGCGTGGTCTGGCCAGAGTCCTCGAGCACCGTAGTGGTCTTAGCGAACCCCGAAGCATGAGCTCGCTGACCGAACTGTGTTCCTGAAAAATAAACACGGAGAGCGGTAGTACATGATGATGTACGAAATATATCGACCTCTCTATAGGAGGTGAAGTAAACCCATGGTGTTCGGTTGGCGATGAATTATACTTGGTGTAATATTCGAAAAATAACATTAGCTGTTTTTAGCCCTTTTGTTATGTAGAGGTGTAGCGCGATGTATTAACCTGTCCTGAAGAATGCGCCAGCCCTGGGCTGACCAACATCTCGTAGCGCGAGGTACGGAACGCTGCCGCGCGTAGAGTGCTAGTGTTACCAGGGAGCGACTGCCGACTACCCGTAGCGCAGAGGGCGGACTCTCATGCACGCGTGGGGTGGAGCCGGAGACAGTGCCGGCTCTGGGATTCTCAAGCAGGAAGGAAAATGTATCGGCGAACCATTGTAAAAACTTATACATGTTTTGGACTGTATGTATGGAGAAAATTCGACGCGGAGCGCACCCTAAGGGTGGTCGGCGGAGGTGTACGATGATCGAAGAAATTTTCAATTAAAAATAATACTTAGCTTTATTGACGGCCGGAGGGTGTAGTCGACGTGTTGCGATGTTCGAGAGATGGCTTGACGTGTCGTTGGCGATGAAGTTGTCCGGTCCTCGAGCTTTTCGACCTGTCGTCATGACTGTGGTCGCGGTTGTCGTAGCGCCGTTCTTCGCGGCGATCATCATTGCGACGTAGTCTTGTGGTCAAAACTCGGCGGAGCCGCTCGGGATGTTTTCGACGTGGTCTGGTGGTCGAGGTGGTCGGAGCTCGGCGGAGGCCATCGAGCGGTGACGACGAGTCGATGGCGAGGGACATCGGCGAAGGCCGTCGAGCGGTGACGACGAGTCGACGGCGAGGGACGTCGGCGAAAGATGTCGGCGAGGGCTATCGGCGAAGGCCGCCGAGGGCAGCGGTGGCGAGTCGTCGACGAGGGCTGATGAGACCAGCAACGGCGAGTCGTCGACGAGGGCTGATGAGAGCATCGGCGGTGAGTTGTCGACGAGGGCCAACCAGAGCAGCGGCGGCTAGTCATCGACGAGGGCTGACGAGAGCAGCGGCGGTGAGTCGTCGACGAGGGCTGACGAGAGCATCGGCAGCGAGTCGTTGATGAGGGCCAACCAGAGCAGCGGCGGCTAGTCGTCGACGAGGGCTGACGAGAGCATCGGCAGCGAGTCGTTGATGAGGGCCAACCAGAGCAGCGGTGGCTAGTCGTCGACGAGGGCTGACGAGAGCAGCGACGGCGAGTTGTTGGTGAAGACGACCTCGAAGGTGGTTCCGAGATCGGATCTGCTGTCGCAGGGGCTGGTGTAGCAGCGATGAATCGTCGTCGTGGACCGGGATGGATCTCCACGAGATTGACGACGAGAACGCGTTGTTGATTTGAGGTCCATCTGGCTCGCCATGGATCAAGCGCGCACGATCCCCTAAAGGGGACCCCTACCTGGCGCGCCACTGTCGACGAAATATGGTCGGCAGTCCACCGAGGGGGGTGCCCGTGGTGGTAGATTATCGGTAGGATGCGTGTGATCAGGAACCAGATGGTGACACAAGGCGCAGAGACAGCGATTTAGACAGGTTCGGGCCGTCTGATCGACGTAATACCCTACGTCCTGTGTCTTTGGTGTATTGTATTGAGATGTATATTGTATGATCTCTTTGGATCTGTCCTCTAGGGGACCCTTGCCCCTCCTTATATACTCCGAAGGGACAAGGTTACAAGTAAAGTATCCTATTTGGTACTATTACAATATCTAGTACAACTTGTAGCCTTGCGATGTACAACTTGATCTTGCGGGCCGGGCTACCTCCGGTGGTGCGGCCCATGTATACCCATGAGGGTATAGGGGGTCTATCCCCCACACAGTCCATGGTGCACTTCCCGAATATGTTTTACTATTCTGAAAGCGTAGTTTCTTTCTAGTAGATTCAAAATACGCTCTCATCTATTTACAGTTTTGCCACTAATCTTGTTTTAGCCATAAAATCTTTGTTTTAACTCCGATTTGATCCATTCAAGTTGCATTAGATTCATAATTGCGTAATCCACATGTTCATACTATTGTTAAGTATGTTTTCAGATTTTAAAATTTGAGGTTAGATTTAATCTATTATTTTAATAAAGGAAATCTTGTTTAATCCATAATTTCTTTGTTTTAGCTCCGATTTTCGTGATCTTCGCATCTGTGTGTTCGTAGCGAGACGTAGATTCATTTTACAAACTTTTCATCTTGATTTTATGTTGTTGGGGGTACTGTTCTAATCTATAGCCTTTGTTTGCTATGCATGATTGCTTCTGGATGCTTGTATGTTGTTGTGGTTATCGAGTATAGACGGTGAGCAATTCGTGGGTGATCAAGAGTACTACTTTGACGAGCAGGATCAGCAAGAACACTTTGTTCAAGGCAAGTATAGCATGGGATCATCCTTGTTTTCTATCAACTTTAATACATTTAATCCATATTTGCATGTGTCACCTTGATAGGGATTCTCTAGAATTGAACTTATACATTATCTCCTATGGGATATGCATTGGGTAGCTTTGCTAGTGCTCAACTAAATCATGATCTTGTAACTTGACTAATGGTATATGCAATAAACATTAAAACATGACTTTTTAGCAACTTGGAAAAAGGGGGCTGGAGTGTTTAGCTACTTTCCAAATGCTTCAGATTCCTCTCCCTAGGGACTTATCTGTAAGCGAACATCCGGAGCTTACAGTACAACTATAAGGGCTACATGGCTCTGACTTTAGCTCAGTATGAGGACCTTTTCTAGCTTGTTAGAGGTTACCTTTATGGCGTAAGAATGGCTTGCCGAATCGGGTATAGGACAGCCTCTACTCTTATGTGTATAGCTGTGATGGAATTGTGTCATTCGACATGGGGTTCATATATCTGTTTGCCGGGTGAATTTAATGGCCCTAACTTGTTAGACAAACCTTTGAAAGGCTTCATAGTGAACCCTATCTTCTCACCTTGAAAGTGTTTTGGGAGTAATTAACCCGGGCATATGGGCATCACGACTCACAGTGAAAGTGTACAACCTCTACAGAGTGTAAAACTGGTATATCAGCCGTGCTCACGGTCATGAGCGGCCTTAGACCCTTATGGAATAGAAGATCACTATTAATTATTTGTTTATGCTATTCATTAATCATTTTTACACTGATCATGTGCTCATTATGGGATTAAAACAACTTGATGCTACTCTTATGCTAAAATTCAACTAAAAGTTGAATGCTGTTAAACCTATGTCAAGCCTTTTGAGCCTCATGAACTCCATGTTACACTTGTTGAGTACGACACGTACTTATGCTTGTTTATTTTTATTATTTGGATAAAAATCCCGGATGGATAATAGATGGCTATGGTAATGATGACTTTCCTGAGGATTACTAGACTTGTGGTCAACCAGTTGACGTCCCTTTGATATGGAGCTTCTGCGAGAGATTTTTCTTTATACTTCCCCTACATTTATGTGAAGACTCTGTCTTATTATACGTGATGTAATAAACACTTGTGATGGTACTATCTATAGTTTGTCGGCTTATGTGCGTGACTGATCTCGGGGCGCACCTAAGATTATGCATCCCATTTTATCCTTAAAATCGGGTGTGACATTATTACATAGTAAGACAAAAGTTGCATAGTTACATTGTCAGATAAACTACCATTACTAACCGTGCGCATGCATTTTGATTAAAGGAACATGCTGGCAACACCAACTCTTCCGTTTACATCAACTACCCTAACTACCGCACTTTATTCCCTATTTGGGCCCTTGGAGAGTATTGTTGTAGACTACTTACCAATATTAACTGAAGGTGACTCATGCAAAGCAAATACCATACACAACTTTATGTCACACAAGTGAAATATATTGATTGCAATAGATGAAATCCTTGTACTTTCTATCATGGTTTGTAATTTTGTATAGCACATCCAATAATATGATGGCCCCCATAAATGACTCAATTCTATTTTATCTATGAAAATACATGATATTAACTACTCCTTTGGTCATAGATAAGTGAAAATTTGGTTTCTATACAATCAAACTATCTATACTTTCCTTATAGTTTGGCTTAAATGTTTAAAATTGTTGAGTTCCTCTACCAATAGTTTCATAACAATATACATTTTCTATACTGCATAAACATGATGCCACATGAATGAATTTGTAGTTAATATTTATTTTAGAAAATATGATTAAATCTATAAAAAGCATAACTAATTCATTTTAAAATCAGTACCAAAATATTTTTAAAAATTGCAGTCTGTTTATTGGTGCTCTGTTTAGAGTTCTTTAGATCTTATTCCTGTTGCTAGTGTTTTATTGCTCATGTCTCTGATCAATATTTATTTGAATTGTCGTTGTGTTCTGTACTTTATGTTGGTCTCGCATGATTTTTGTGCCCCTGCGTAGCTATGCAATGCCTAAATAGGATCTATATGTAGTGAAGCATGGCATCTACGAGGTTGTCATCACCATTGATATATTTAATACACTCAGGATCTATTAGAACATTTTGCGTCATATTCTATTTACTAGTGCACAACAATAACTAAAATAAATAACAACAGCAAGTTTGCAACTGTGAGCAATAAATAACTAGTAGTATGAATAAGTAAGATCTAAATACCTCTAAATAGAGCACCATAGACAGATTATATTTTAGAAAAAAAAATTGGTACCGGCACTAAAAGATATCTAGCCTTTCGTGACAACTATGTCGTTGATTAGTTAATATATGTCATAATATAGGATTTGTGACACTTGCATGACAAAAACTGGTTCAACTATCTTTCATCTCTAAAGTCCTTCTATGATGAATTGAAGTTTTTTCTTCATAGAATTTGTAAAGATTTTTTTGCATGGTCACTACTTTTATGACATTACTTGTTTTCATTTATTACTAAAAATCATCATAGATTATACCAAGTGTCCAAAAAATCATAAAATATTGCACCTTAGTGACATGGATCTAATGTGGTAGTGGTTATGATGTTTTATGTACATGGCATGGCAATACATTATGACAAATGTTGTTGTCTTAATTTTGTCAAAGACCCAATTATATATGGGGCCAAAACCATTTTACTTATCATAACAATTTGAAATACATTTTAGAGAAATACTTATCATTGGTTGATAGCAACTTGCATTGTATTGGTTAACCCAGGAGAGATCCTTCTCTTTTGCCACTACCTAATGCGTCGCCACCGCCAAGAAGAGATCCGTCTCCTCCTGCTCCTATGTCGTCGTTGCCACCATAGCTATAAGCTAAGTCCTAGGACAAAGGCCGCACATCAAGGTCTACTAGATTGAAGAAAATGTCCAACCCCTCGGTAAATCAGGCTCGCAAAACTCGTGCGAAAAGAAAGTAGATGGGTGAGAACATGTCGGTGTTTCGTAGACCGACTAGTAAATTTATACGATTGTTGCGCTACTCTAGGAAGACGATGGTAGCATCCAAAAGATACGAGGATTTATACTGGTTAAGGCCGGAGCCCTACATCCAATCTCAAAGATGATCGAGTGTGTGTTCCTCGCTTGAATGCTCTAAAGTTCTTACAATGAGGGGTGCAAGAATGGTGGAAGAGGTAGGAGAGTGGAGCTAGAACTAGATGATGGACTGCTCGAATGAGAGCTTTGAGAGTCCGATGCCTAAGAAGGGTGCCCTGACTGCCCTTATATAGAGTCTGGGACCAGGTCACGTACAAAGACGGAGGTTCTCCCGACCGAGGGGTCGTGAGCCTGAGGGAGGGGGCCTAGCTAACTTGGCCTGCAAGAAATGCAATTTTGTCTTGGTGTAGCACATGTCCGGGTGTGGCCGTCGTCATGGTCTTGTGCCCACGTCACGGCATGGTGTGGCGTGGTGCTACTGTGCCGGTTGTGGTGACACTATAGGCATGGTGATGGTTCGCCAGTCGTCCTGCACGACATGGTCTCGCCGTGGCCTTCGTCGTTGCCTCTTGATCTCCTGGGGGCGCCATACGGGAGTTGGTAGCCGCCCCTAGGTCGTTGGTCGTCTTGTTGCTTGCGGAGCTGGTGGCCACGATCTCGAGCTCTGGGGTCGTGGCCTTCGTTGGCTTGGATGGCCTCAAAAGTCAAGGCCGCCGTAGTGGTCCCCATCCCGTAGTGGGTGGGGTCGTACATTTGTCTCGCCGGGCCATATTTGGACAGTGGATCACCATACTAGCCGTCGGTGTTGTCTTGTCTACGCTACATGGCGCAGGGATGGCATCTGACCGGGCTGAGGGGACCGTTGTTCCCTCAGTCCTTACGGGGTCAATGCAGTGTGCCTGCTCTTGTCAGAGCAGGTGTGCTTGGCAGAGCTCGATCTCTCTCCGTTCCTCTCAAGGATCGGGATGGAGGAGAGGTCGTGAGGCGTTGCGCGGCATGTGGTGAAGGCAGAGGGAAGAGGTCGTGGCCAACCACTGCCTTGGCGTTTGGCCCAGGTCCGCATAGCTTAGCTGGGCCTTGATTGTTTGGGTTTATACTAGCTTGTGTACCGTGAACCGCCCAAACGGCTAACTAATCGGTGGCTTGAGATACCTAGGGTATCATAACCCCAACAGAGCATAACTAGCCTAATGAAAGAGCCACGTCAGCCGGAGACACTCACCAAGGAAGAAAATCTCTCCTTGTTGAAAAGGTTAGAGAAACCCTTGAAGATATATATATATATATATATATATATATATATATATATATATATATATATATATATATATATATATATATATATATATATAATACTAGTCCATTACGCGCGCCCTCGCGCGCGCCAACAAATCACCTGGTTAAGGCGCAGGTAAAGAACATGTTTAATCTTTGCATGAAAATAATATTAGGAGTTTAATGTAGATATGTCATGCACAAAAACTGAAAGATTGAAGCTTTTTTATATGATGCAGGACACATCTACTCTGCATACTTTTGAAATCATGGCATTTTCTATGCGTGGTAATCACGAATTTACAACGCAAATTTTAGAACAGTGTCTTAAAACCTCAAGGCCACACAAAGCAGTTTAAGCTAACACCGATGATTAAGAACTTCCACACTACTAAAAACATGACAGCCGTAACATATCTGAAATCATTTCAATGTTATGAAGCTGAGTTAAAACCCTCATGGCATACTGAAACCTATAAAAAATGTGCACACAAATTGGAGCATCAATTTAGGAACTAAAAAAATAAATCTGTCAAAAAATTTTAGAATAGAAAGGTAGTAGCAAGCAAGGACAACATAAACAGAGCTACGGCGAGAGGTATGTTTACTGTGTTCAAATCAATAAAATTGATGCTATATTTATACATTACAGTCACTGGCTCAGCAACAGTCACATGAATAAGGACATGAACCATTTTATTTTATTTTATTTTATTTTATTTTGTGATAGAAGCATGAAACAAAGTGACATGATTAATAAATGTTCGTCAACAAACCTATAAACTGAGTAGAAATCTAGAGTGAGCATTACAGATAAAGTCTCAGACTTGGACAAATAAAAGAGAGTGTGCAATATTCTCTGTATTCTCTGTTGGATAAATTTCAGTTAGACCACTGAACCATTGTTTATAAAAATTTAGCAATCCTATGCCAAGTTCAAGATGGCATAGTAATCACCTGATATTTCAAATTCAGAGGAATCACCCTTGGCAGAAAATTCTTTGTTTTAGCTCCTAGCTCACAAAATCCAAACAAAAGCAAATAGGTGACATTAGCACTTACCTAATCTCTCTAGAATGAAAGGAAGGGTAACTCTTAATTCAAGCTGTTTGTAATCCTCGTCGCCATTTTTTTTGTTGCGTTGCTCGCCATCCATGTGTACAAATTATTTGTTCTCAAACACAAAGCACCTACATTGGTAAACCAGCAAGGCAATTTCGAAAATAGTGAGCACTGAAAATAAAATTGTAGTCCAGGATTGCAAGCCGCCATGCTAGCAGTCTAAGTAGGAAACAGATTCAAGCTGATTGTAATCCACATAAGCTGTTTTTTGTGACCTACATCGGCAAACCAACGAGTCATGTAAAAACTAATCCTATAACCTATTATTCAAGCAATAACAAGAGCACCAATCCTCTTATTCTCATATATTATATACTTTAGTTGCTGTAAATGTCTACAAAAATTCCCCCATTCTATTGACTACTTACTGAAAGTAGAACACTGCCACAATAACATAAACCACCTAACAAGCTCACGATTTAGAACATTTTCAATAAATATACTCTAGATATAAAACATGAACTAATTAACTACACCAGAATAGACATAAAACGGGGAAACACAAAATCGAGGGGGATCCCCAACAAATCATTGGGGAGAGCTAGCCCACATCGCTCCAGCATGAGCAGTACGCCAAAATCAGAAAGGCAGATGTAGCTATGGGAAAAAAGAAAAAAAAGAAGGAGAGAGAACGAATAGAACTGGAGGATGGGGGGAATAGAAGGGGAGGAGATGAGGAGGCGATGATGCACCACTCTACCGACGCCTAGGAAGGCGGTGAGGTGTGCCGACGCAGGAGCATCCCGTGGCGCACACCTTCTGGGACCATCCGCGCACACTACAGTGCTGCGCTCGCCCCGCAATGCTGCGTCGGGGGGCACGCCGGGGGAGGGGGGCATCCACGTCATCGCACCGGTGCGCCGCCGTCCCGCCGCGCTGCCGGAGAGAAAGACGCCACGCACAGCCGGACCCTCGAGCACAGGTACCTAGGGTTTGCTTGAGCACAGACACCTAGGGGCCAGCCGCACGCGGGGCATGGAGGCGGCCGCATTCGGGTCCAGCCGGTGCGTCGGGAGGGAGGGAGAGGAAGGGGAGGCGCAGGCGCGGGAGGGATGCGAGCGGCGGCGGCGCGCTGCGGGAGGAGCGGGCGAGGAGGAGGACGAGACGAGGCGGAGGCACGGCGTTTTTTTCTGCGGGAAGGATCACGATGGAGAATCAGAAGGCCGCGTATATATTTGTTGGGCCGGCTCCAGAAGAGAGGTCGAATAGCAGCGAGAGAAACAGAGAGGAAGCTGGTGGAAGGCAAGAAGGAGCGGTCGGAGCTGCTTCTAGTGAAAGCTGCTCCGAGTTTTCTGGGCCACAGGATGGAAGATCCAACAGATGATAGAAATGGAGGCGACGTGGACGCGTGTTCCATCGGCCAAACCAAACTGCCTTAATATATTATAATATATCCATCAGACTACGAATGACAACACATGAAAGCATCCAACAAAGCAAAAGGTTGACATATCAAGAAAAAGATAAAAAAAAAAGGTAGAAATTAGTAGAAGAAATGTGCATGACAGAGGAAGAGTTGCTAATATTAGAGCATGGAAATTTTGAATTGAAATCGGCAACTATTGCATACTAGTACGAGCATGCAAAGATCTATTGGAGCACAAAGAAAGAGATCGATGAATTGTTGAAAAGTATTTGTCAACTACATGAATGGTACAAAATACAGAGCACTCTGAAGGACCAAACAATGTTTGGAGTTAGAATCCCAGCAGCCAGCAGAGATATTTCATAATAAAGAAGACACGATATTTGGGTACCGAGGGAGTAGTCACTTCGGTGGCCCCCTAATTAGCTCAAGGACGGAAAGCTTGATACCGGTACTATTTCATTTAGCGTACTCTTAACTCCAGTAGTTACTGACTGGCTAGCTAATTAATTATACACCCATACAGCAGCACTGAACGCGTAACGCCTACAAACAAAACTAATGTTCAGAAACTTAACACACGAGCTAATATAACTAGCTAACAGTTTATGGGTGCTTGACGTCTTGGGTGTATATGTAATCCGTGTGCATCTCTGTCCATTTTGACGTATCATCACACGGCAGTTCGCCCTTGTCTGCACTTCCTGTACCACCTCCCGTAGCGTCACTGCACGGTTCCTGCAGATTATTCAGCAAATACCACACCAATTATTTTACATATTCTGCATATAATATATATACTTAATTATCTGGACTTGTGGTTGTGGATTAGCATGGATATATGAACATATATATACTACTACTAATAATAAAAAAAAGGTAATCCCCCCATCAACAGTTTGGTAATACTTGTGTCATCCAATCGCATGCCAAAACGTGGGCAGAGTATGCAAGTGCGGCTTGCATCATGTGTAGTGTAGATAAGCATGTGAATATGTATCGGCGGCATCAAGAACGGTGCTGCCGTTCTGGGTGCCATAGATAGATATCTGGGGCTGCTTCACAGCACATGCTATTGCCCTCCAAACTCTCAGCACAATGCAATCAAAAGTTAAATAACAGCAGCAGCAGCAGCCAGAATGATGCACTTCTTAATACTCAAGGGAAGCGTGCGTATATATATACCAGCAGGCACAGCTCTCTCTGTCTTCAAGGAACACAAGAATATACGTGCTGCATCAGTATATGTCTACGCAACATTCTAATTTCTCTCTGTGTACATGCATTGCCTATAACTGAATGATGAGTACTTTCCCTATGCGCACGAAACCATTCATGAATACAGCATACCCATAGCTTAAGCACAAATATAGTAAGACAAGATTCGGATGAACCGACCAAAATATGTTGACGCAAAATATATATAATGTGCATTCGATTTGCTGGCTTGCTGCAGTAGTGAAGTACCATTTTCCGAGAGACATTTAGCATAGCAGACTAGCAGTAGTTACGAAGATTCAGAGAGACGCTTACCAGGGTGGTGCTTCGGCCAGCAGCGCCATGGTTGCCAACAAGGCCACCATGGGTTTCCTTCTTCTCCTGCTCCGTCCACAATAGCTTCCTGGACTGAACATCCTGGACTAGCAGCAGAGCCACCATGCACAGAAGGCAAGCCACTGCCATGGCGGTTCTCCTCCCGTGCATCATTGTGCCTTGACCAGAAATGAGAGACTATGTATTGATCGATCTCCGTCCTCCCTTTGGTTTACTTTTCTTCAGTTCCTTCTCTCGGTCACTGCTGCTTTTGCTACCATGGCCAAACAGAAGCACCAGGAAGAACATATATATAGGCAAGCAATGGAGGTTGTAGACGACGATGGTCGATGGACGTGTACGTACATGCGTGGTTTTTATTTCTTGGGAAAATATCAGACGTGCGCACCGCCCATGCGCTAGCATCTCCGATGTGATATGATGGTAGGGGGTGTTTGGTACGTGTGCCTCGGCTCACCTCGCGGTGCTGAATTAAAATCTCTGTGATCCCATAGCCCATTTGCCTGGCGCACCACATTGTTCACATTTGACTTTTGCAACTTTTGCACGCACCGAGTATCCTGCCAGAACACGACCCGGGTAACGAGGGCACCCTTGCACGTCCGGCCGATCGCACATACCGATGCGAAATGTTAATGTGGTACGTTGACCAAGTGGAGGAATAAAGCGAGGGAGACACGAGCAAGGAAGACTGAGAATGGCATTGGGCGATGCGAGTGAGTGAGAGGAGACCTCTGCATCGGGAGGAGCACGGTGAGTGGGAGTGCCTAATTAATGGGTTCCGATCCAAAGTCAAATCTCAAATCAGGTGCCCAGGCCGTGCGCAAGCGCAAAGCTTCCATCCCCTTCTCCTTGCAGGGTTTTGGCAGAGGCTGGACACATCCTTGGGGAACGGAACAACGTCTATGCATTCACATGTGTCATGTGTGGATCATGGTTCAAAGGTATTGACTGAATTTTGTTTAGAACAAGTATACTACCCTCCGAAACTGTGATGGACACATTAGCACATTAGTTGAGTTGGCGATGTATTGATGAAGACAGAGGAACGGTTTAAAGAAATGAAAACCACCCCACTACGGCAGCGGCGCGCGCCGATTTTTCCTTCTCGGCGTCGCCCCCCGCCTTCCCCCTTCCTTTTTGTGCCAACTCCAATCTCCAACCCAAGCCACATCCCAAGCCGAAGGGGTAGGGTGACCTCGGTAAGCGGTGGCCTAGGCCAGTTCCTCGGGTGTGTGGCGGGGCGACTTTGGAAAGCTGGGGCAGTGTCAGCAAGCGGTGGGGCGCTATCATCAGCAAACGGCAGGGCATCGGTAAGCGAAAAGGACTAGGCAACAATGACGAGGGGTGACATGGCGGGCGGGGCGCTGCCTGCAACATCACGCCACGAGAAGAAGGGCGCCAACAATTCCACTTTCTCCGAGAGCTCCATGGCCGCCGTCAGCTACTCCACCCCAGGCGGGATTACCCTTCCGCCGCAGCCGCCGCCGCCATCAATTGATGGTTTCTGACCCAAATCCAGCAGCAACAGTGGGCAGGTCACTCACCACAAAGAAATCAGTTTGCAAATATATGGTAATTTCAAATGTCTTGTTCGAATTAATTCCTGTATGAGTAGAATAGAATCACAACTCATCGTTTAATGAAATGCAGTAGCGCGCACTTTGTCAGCATCCTCATGTATAGTTCATGATTTATTAGCATTCATATGAGTAGAATAGAAATCCCAACTCATCGTTTAAAGAAATGCAGTAGCAAATATACTTTGTGTGTTTATGATTTCTCATTGTTTAATGAAATGCAGTAGCAATTAGAGTACCGAGTTATATACTTCCTTATTGTTGAATTAACCATAGCGCATGAATTTCAAGTGTTGCATATCATTTAGGTGACGTAGTCTAAGGCTGCATATTTGTACTTTGGAGGTTCACTCAACCGTGGAGGAAACTATTATCTATTGCTTAGAGCTCGGAGTCAACAGTGTCAATTATCCAACATGTTGGATCGTTATGCTGAAGCCTCATACACAGTTTTTGGCTGTCTGCATGAAGATAAACCCTCGAAGCTCCTCTTTGAAGGAGAGTTTGTCTTAAAAAACAATCTTACTATTTACTAGAAAAATCTGGCTGAGAACTCTAGTGTGAAAACCATCTTGCATGTAGTGCCAATGATAATTTTAGTGTGAAAACCTGATGCCTTGCATTTATGTGTGTGTATATATATAGGAGACCGAGTGCATCTGTTTTTTTTTTCGGAAAGGAAGGGGACTTATATTAAATCTTGGCACAGGACATCCCCAAATTACACATGAAAAATCTAAAATAAAAAAATACATAATATTCTATCCAGATTCTTCCATCATCTTCTTCTCCAATGGCTTTCCCTTGAACGCCGGGGCCAAAGTGCAGTCCATATGACAAATCCAACAACCAACCCTAAAACATTGGACATGCCGCAAGATCCAACGCTTTAGAATCAGTCCAAAAAACATCTAAATTGTTGAAAGAATATCGGCAATTGCATCGTCGGATACGACAGAGGCTGCATGATCATCACCTTGAGACCTTGAAATCCTCTCCGCGACCATCGACGATGAGATCGATGACCAGGAGTCGTTATCCTCGTAGGGGGCTCCCAGAAGCACCCCTCCTCTTGTAGATAAAGGTAACAAATTGGTCGCCTGTCGATGAAATCGACGCCTGCAATGACGATCTCATCGTGGCAATCACCAAAGTTATCGCAGGAATTGACACACGATCCCGTCCGAAAATCATCTGATTTTGCCGAAAGATTTATTGGACTAAACTCTAAGCAACTAGATAGGAAAACTGCGTGAAAAAAGGTGGGTCTCCTCTTCTTGTCCCTGGCAGACGCACCCGAGATGAAGGGGAGTGGCCCTATGAGGAACAGCGACGCCCCAGAGGCGAAAGTTGCGGCAGGTGTTGGCTGTGTCTCTTGGTGCTGGCGGCAGCTTCCGTATAGACCGAGTGCACCTGTTAAAATAGTTTTTTCTTTTTTCTATTAAAGTATAAAATAAAATATTTAGAGCTAGCTCATAAGTCATCGTTGGAGCTGTCTTTGGCCATATAAGTTATGAACATGAGTGCTTATTATATCAAGAAGCACTGAATTTTAGGGCCTGTTTGGTTTCCAGCTCCTAAATTTAGTCAGCTAAACTACCTCCTAAATTTTAGTCAGGCAGCGTTTGGTTTGGTGAACTAATTATGACTAAACTTGACATGTGCATGTTTAGAATGACCAAAACGCCCCTAAGCTCCTGCCCTTGGCATTTGGCCGCCGGGGAAGGGGATTTGGCCGCCGGGGAAGGGGAGGAAGGACCATCGGCCGACGGAGAAGGGGAGGAAGGAGAACTGGCCGACGGAGAAGGGGAGGAAGAAGTGCCTGCCCGCCGGTGAGCTCCAGCGAGATCCGGTCAAGATGAGCTCGACGCGCGAGATCCGGTGAGCCCCGTCCCTAGCGCGCGTGGCCGGCCCGGTAAGCTCCGGCGAGATCCGGCGCCGTCCTATCCCCAGCGCGTGTAGCCGGCATGGTGAGGACCGACCACGGGCGGTGGCGGCGCCAAGGGCTCCGTCATGCGTGCATGCCTGGAGCCCCGGTCTCGAGCGGGTGGGGCGAGCGACTGGGCGGGTGGTGCGGCGAGCGGCTGAGCGGGTGGTGCGGCGGGCGGCTGAGCGGTGGTGGGACGAGCGGCTGAGCGGGTGGTGCGGCGGGCGGCTGGGCGGGTAGCAGCGAGCGCAAGGGCGAAGCCCGGCCATGGGATAGGGTTGGCGCTCGGGACAGGGCAATTATGAGGGGCACCACCTGTCCAGGTGGGCTTTTAGTCCCTTTTAGTAAGCTTTGGGTGACTAGTTGGCTAAGGCCCTGTTTGGCATGGCTCCAACTCTGGGTAGAGTTGCTCCACTCCAAAACTACAGGTGGAGCCAGCTCCACTCCAGAACTCCAAAACTAAAATGTGGTGTTTGGCTAGATGGGTGCTCTCAGCTAAAAAAAACCGATTTCAGTGTGAATTGCCATTGTTGTCCCTCAATTCAGGACCCACTTGTCATCCTCTCTACCCCCATCTTCTTCTTCAGAAGTCTCCTGTGTTTAGCTTAGATGAAATCGTGATGCACCATTGCTGCTGCAACGTGTACTTTGCTCATAGCTTGATTCATTACGTACGTGCCTCTATCTTATAGCATATCCCTATCTATCCTGTATGAAGATCGTATCTATCTCATTGCTCATAGTATGAAGATCGTATCTATCTCATTGCTCATAGTAGATCCCGTCCCAGCTTAGGTACCAAGATTCAGATGGAGTGGTGGCTCCGGCACCAAGATGACGACGACGACTCCTCGGTGGCAGTGGCGCCCAGCAGCGCCTCCAGGTAGTCTGCCCCGAGGTCTTCCAGCTCCATCACCTCGCTCCTTGTCGCCGCCTTCGCCTTCCGGCTCCGGCTCGCTGGACGCCGCATCCGCATGGAATGCCGCCGCTTGAGCGCCACCACGGGCGAGCCAGAGGCAGAACCAGAGCCGGCGCACACATCCACGCCCATTCCTTCCAGGGACTGGCGGACCCGCTCCACGGGGAAGTTGAGCACGGCGGCGGCGCCACGTATGGCGAACGCCGCCTGGTCGTACGCCAGCGCCGCCGCCTCCGCGCTGTCGAAGGTGCCCAGCCACACGCGCACGCCGTTGCGCGTCGAGTCCCGGATCTCCATCGCGAACTTGCCCCACGGACGCTTGCGCACCCCGCGGTAGGGCCGCCTGCCAGGCCCCATGGCTCCCGTGCCATTATTCGCCTCTGCTTCTTCCTGCGTCAACGTTGCCAGGGCCAGGCCGGCCTCCTCCTGCAACTGCCGCTGCCCGGCGATCAAGTCCAGCAGCGCCACCTCGTTGGTGTCGTTGCTGTCGTTGCTGCGGCAGGAGGAAGTCACAACGCGCGGGTTCGCGAGAAAAGAAAACGAATCGTTTTTTTGTGTAACGAGTGGCATTGGTGGGTAATTACCCACCAACTCCACGAGGAGGTTCAAGAAAGGGGTTTTGGAGCAGCAAAAGAGATGCTCCAAAACTCCACCCCCATTTGCACTACAGCTCCATGGAGTTGGCAGCTCCATGGAGTTTTGGAGTTGGTGTGTTTGGCTGGATTTTTTGCTAGAGTTGATGGAGTTGTGGAGTGGAGCCATGCCAAACAGGCCCTAAATGTCATTTAGTCATATTTAGTCAAAGTGTTTGATAAAAAAGTTAGGGCATGTTTGGTTCCAAATAAGTCACCTACTTATAAGTTAAAAAGTGAAATAAGTGACTGATTTTGCCAAACACCACCAACTTATAAGTCACCCCTGCTTATAAGTTTTAAGTTGGTTCACCCCTGCTTAAAACTTATAAGCCACCCTTTTCTGCGTGGGGCCCACAGCTTATAAGTCATCTACAATCAAACATGCATGACTTATAAGTCACTGGTTTTCAGTCACCTGACTTATGGAAACTAAACAGGCTCTTACTAAAAGAGACTAAAGCTACTAAATTTAAGAGCTGCTAGGTGAACCAAACACCCTTAGTTAAGCTCTAGCCCACGGAAAACTCGAAACCTGGACTGCTCTGAGGGCGTCCTCAACAGAAACCGCCGGCAGCTAGCGATTGGAGCCACATCAGCGTGTGGATCCTACATGTTATATTATTATTATTATTTTCATCTCCTGCACAGAACCCATGCATAGACACGAGTTCCTCTGCCACCTCATTTCTTGAGCGAGATCAACCATGACAGAGTGGATAGCGAGGTCACTTCTTTGTTTTCTCTCACCTACACGTCGGATGAACTCTAGAGAAGTCCCCTGTTGCGGACGCCCTCAGCAGAGAACCGTACGAGCAGCAGCTGTTGGCTGCAGCGAACAGGGCCGGAGGTTAGATAGTGCCTGCTGGAGCCCAAGGTAAAATCCAATTTAAACCGCCACTTATGCTAAAGTAAGTGCCCAAGAAGTCCTTGAAATGTTGAAAAGTTCTTCATGTGTTGTTATTTTTTGACGTACCAATCAAAACAAATTCGGGCATGTCCAGCGAACGCTACATGGTGCGAGGAGAGAGAGAAAAAGAGAGACAGAATAAACTGCGGCCCTTATGTTTCTTTAACTTATTGTAATCCACTATCATGTACACAATGTCTATTTTATGCTCTATAACCTTCCTTTTCATGGCTAATGGACTGCTAGCTTTAACTCCCCACGCTAGCTAGCTTATCATGTATGCTACAATGGGATTGCCCATCGCAATCCTGGATAGGTCACTTATACTTTTGGTTTCCCTTATTAGTAATCTTATAAGGTGCAAAAAAAACATTCTCAATTTCGATTCCTTTTTCTAGGTGATGACGTTTTCGCCATATTTTGTTTTCATCTTGCAAACGTAACAAAGACAACAAGGGTGTACCGAAAGCTGAAGCCACTAACAATTGTTGATAACAAAAGGCATTTGGATCGCTAAGCGCTAACCGCGCATCCATATCTTGTCCATTTCTATATCAAAAGGTTTGCCAAGTAGATGGAAATAAGCCATTTACGTCACTGAAAACTGTTCGTCATCTAAAACCAAGGCAACGAGGATAACAGGAAGGTTAGGCTTTACTTTCAGAAAAGTTGTTTGCATAGTAAACTGCGCAGTGCGCACATTGTCAACTGATGTAGGAGATTAACTGAATGTCTTAGACGTCAGTAGTTGCCATTATTTCTGAATCTCTACTTCCATGGATAAGCAGAAAGAAATGTTTCTAGATGGCATGGCGATAAAAACAGGAAGGTGATCTGAAAAGTGCTAAAGCAAAGTTTGGCTAAGACAGTAATCTGTTGTTGAGCTGATGGTGGTTGTTGAGAAAATTGGAAGACAATGCTTCAAAAGTTGATGGTCAGCAAGAGTCACCATAAACAAGTTTATGCCGTCAGATTAGTAAGCCCTGTTGTCCTACTAATTAAACCCCTATAGTACTAGCTCGTCAATTCCACATATACATTTTGCTTTTAGACATGCCCGTTGTCTTATAAGTATCATACACCAAATTGGAACAATTATTGCTGCTAATGGCATTGGTAGGTAAGCAAATCAAAACTGATGATATGCAAACTAAGCCTACAATCCTAAAGAACGTTATCATATACATACACTTCGATGTCGGTCGTTAACACAAAAATATATTCATAGATGATGCATGTCTGCATTCAAGTTCCAAATATATTCATAGATGAACACAAGACATCAGCATATGACAAACAAAAGTCTCCTACTGTGTTCAGATCATGTTTGCAGCCATCATCACTTGTCAATCTGCTGATGTATATGGGGGTGTTTGGATGCTTTATATACCACTCCTTGCCTAACCTTGCCCAAAGAGAATATGGGGCAGTACATACGTTTGGTTGGCAAGCAAGGTTTTTCCTCGGACTTTGTACACATTCTTGCCAGGCGCGGCGAGCCAATTCGGCTCGCCTGACTTAGCAAGGTGTGTCAAGCCATTGGCTCATATACCACCCATGTGTGTCAAGGCATTCACATATACCACCCATTTGTCCATTGTATTCATTAGGAAAAATTTATTTGCATATACAATACCACCCATTTGCCCATGTATTTTTGTTAAAACTAGCTATTTTAATAGAGTATATCGAACCAAATTAAGGGTCACTTTAGACCACAGGAATTGTATAGACATTTCATAGGAATCCGTTTATTTTTCACATAGAAACGTAGGAATATGGAGAAAAATCTCGCATTCCAAAGGGAGGCCCAAAAGTCTCTATAGAAGGCCAAAGGGATTGCCCAACAGTACCAGAAAGCTCACAACCACATGTAACATATATGCACCCAAGGAAGTGCACCAAATAGTTTGGGTACTACTGGCATTATTTGTGGCGTCACTATACATAAACATCTTGCTATCATATCTTGACACAAAAAAGCGTGAAAAGCAATGCCGTCGTCACTTTGTCACGCAATGAAAAGACTTGCTGCTAAATAAAGTACCTCGTGGACAAGTAAACTATTCTTCTCCTCACGCGTTGTTGAGCAAAGTAAATAAAAATAAAAATCTTTAACATGATAGTAATCTCACAAGAAAAGGAAAGACACGAAATTTCTCAAACCAATGCTTCAAACTGCAAAGCTCTCTGCGTACTTTGCGTGCAAATTTCCAATCAAAGTAGTGCGCAGGAATTGCAGCGACTTCATGGCATGATTTTCCATACGAGAAGACGACTATTTCTGAGTAAAGACCTATATCTCCTCCCTATCACCCTACGATGACTGACGTGTACTACTTGGCAAACAAAATTTTGCAGCCAGACGACAGCAATCGGATCCCAAAAATGGACAGAATAATCCTGCATTAAGACGCAAAAGGAAGGTTCGCTCTCAGGCCTGGTTCACTTTGCAAATTTTTTAAACCCGATAAATAGTACCACTTTCGTCTTATTTAATAAATATTGTCCAATCGTGGACCAACTAGGCTCAAAAGATTCATCTCGTGATTTCCAACTAAACTGTGTAATTAGTTATTTTTTTTACCTACATTTAATACTCCATGCAAGCGGCTAAAAATTGATGTGATAAAGAGAGAGTGAAAAAACTTTAAATTTGGATGGCATCTAAACAAGGCCTCAGTCTCAGCACGATGCCTGAAACTTTAGGGCTCTCTGTGTCTGTGTGCAGTTTAAAGGTACTCACTCACTTCCATCTGTATCTGTATATATATATACGTCGTCGTCATCTCCTCCCTAGCTCGGTCCCTCCATTGATCGAAGAAGACTCGATCTCCTTTAAATACACAAGAGCTAGCTTCCAATCATCTCCTCGTCATTGCAACTTTGCCGAGAGCTATCCTACAACAGCTAGCTTCCAGTCATGCAGAGAGACGACATCGCGACGTTGGTGTGCCAGTGCCACACGCTCGGTGCAGCAGCAGACTTCGCCCACGAGCCGTCGTCCTACCCGGTCACCGCGGACGGTTCTTGGGGCACGTACGGCGGCCACGGCACTGGCGCCGGTGCCGGCGGCGTCGGCGCCGGGGCGAGCATGGGCACGGGAGAGCTGGAGCAGCAGCAGGCGGGGCGCGACGAGCGGAAGGCGAGGCGACAGGCGTCGAACCGGGAGTCGGCGCGGCGCGCGCGCGCCCGGCGGAGGGGGCAGCTCGACGAGCTGTCGTCGCGCGTGGCCGCGCTCCGCGCCGCGAACGCGCGGCTGGCCGTGGAGTTGAACCGCGTGGCGGCCGCGCGCGCGCGGGAGGCGCGGGAGAACGCGCGGCTCAGTGCGGAGGCGAGCGCCCTGCGGGAGAGGCTCGCGGTCGCCGAGGCCGCTGCGGCGGCGGCGGTGGACAGGGAGGCGTCGGGGAAGGGCGACGCCGGCGATGAGGCAGCGGCAACGGCCGACTAGGCAGGTGTTCGATCGCTGATCGGCGACCAAGATGACATAGTAATTCACTACTAGGACAAGAAGAGGGAGAGGACCACTTGCCTTTGTGGTTGTCGTGTGTTCGTAAATCGTAAGTATGTAGTCGTGGAGCTCCCGAGATTTGCTCGTTCTGAACACTCTGCATTCTGCAAGGTACAGTAGATACTCGATCGTCCATAGGTCGCGATCATACGATACGACTGATGATTTTGGAATCTAATACAGTTACGAGACGCTGTGTTTTTACTATAGAACTCAATTGATTCATGTGCAATTAGCATGGCCATTACATACTGGGTTACTGGTAAAGGGTGGTCGTAGCCTTTAGGTAGTAGTATACTCCAAGGTGAGGCCGGCGAGCAGCCGAATTTTTTATAATTTAGCTATTTTATTTGAAAGTTTCTCACAAATAGACCCTCGACGGAAAGAATTCACGAAATGGACCCTTAGCTCGGCGCCACCGTCATTGGCGCCGACCTCCTGGACACGGGGCCATGACCGGCCATGGGGCTTGGCGCCAGAGTGATCCTGGCGCCGAGCTCCCTGCATTTAACCCCAGCCCAACCTTCTTGCCCGAGCGTTCTTCCTCTTCTTTCTCCTCCCTCTCGGGTTTTTCTCTCCCACTTCACCCTACCTCACGAATCGACATATTGGACCTTGAAAACCTTGATTTGATCCGTAGATCTTCGAGAGCAAGGTATACTCGCTCACCTCCTTGTTTTTTCGCATCGATTCGGTATATATTAGTCGGATTTTTGAACCTAAGAATCGTCATCACTTAGGGTTTCATTGTATCCCTCAATATATGTATTATACAACCGTAGGTTGATTCCAAGGCATGGAAAAAGCTAGCAAACCTAGCCGCATGTAGTTATGTTATGGGTTCATTGTTGTGGATCAAATGAGAAACCCTAGGTTTAGGGTATAATGTTAACTACTTTCGGTTCTTAGAATGAAATTGGTTGTATTGTAGTTATGGTTCTCATTGATATTTTTTTGTGATGTTTTGATTTATGTTTGTTAAATTACATCCGTTTTGTTAGATGCAAGAAATGTTTCGGGAGAAGTTTTGGCGAAAACGGGGTCGTCCTCAAGAATTATACCCCGACGCGTCTAGCAAAGATGCCCCCGTCCCTCCTGACCTTTCTGTCCCTAACTGTGACTGTGGTTTCCTGGCCCATGTTTTTCAATCAAAACATCCGGACATAGCCGCACGTTGCTTCTACACATGTAGTCGGTTTAATGTAAGAAATTGTTTGTACTATCCTTTTTCTTTATTTGTTTAAGTATGGTACTAATATTTTGTTGGAATCTCGTTGTGTATGACCATGAGAGGTGCTTTTTCTTTCAGTGGATCGATGGTGCAAACAAGTTTGATCCTAGGTACCTCTTTTTCGACGATTGGTTTAGAGGGAGACATCCACGTGAGCACTTCAAGCGGTGGGTTCCGCCCCCCCCCCTAACCCTCCGGCAATGACGGCTAAGGAGAAGCACCTAGCCACAGTTAGACGACTCGAGGAACCTCCTCTGGCGATTGCTGAGATCGAGCTGTGATAAACCCTGAGAATACGTTGGAGTTTGTGTGTCCAAACAAGTATGAAGTAAGTGCAAAGTGTATGTGTTAAAATCTTGAGCTATATGTGTTCATGTACTAATGTCTCATTATTTAGGTGTATTCAATGGTGAAGTGTCGTTTCAAGGAGTGGTTGTATGGTTCTAAGAACCAATGGCCGGAAGAATCGCGGAGGGTTAAGGAAAAGAAGAAAGAACGGGTAATCTACAAAGCACCTCCTGTCATGTGCGAATGTGGTGTAAAATCCAACTATGGCCTAGTCCCTTCGGAGCTTGGAATAGGCCATTATTGCGGCCATATGATTGAGTATGATGAGGTTCGTTATTTTTCTGGTAAACATAAAATCGTATTTTGTTTGTTTTGCTAAGACATATATGATATAATATTTCTTTTGAACAGAGCACTAGGAAATACAGTTGGGAATGTTATGATGGTCAAGCTAAGTTCTTGGATGAACTAAAGAAGAGGCAACTTATTGCACGGAAGAGGGGATATGGACCTGACTACGTCAACCTATTCGTTAAACATCACAAAGAAAAGATGCGTGAGTTTGCTAGACAGCGCGGTATTTATAACCCGATCGATGTTGGGCTTAACAAATGAGGATTGGAGAGGCGGATGACGTTAGAGGAGGAGAGGGCAAGGAATGAGGCAAGGGAGGAGACAAGAGTATACATGCAGGTCTTGAACGAGCATGTTGCTATATTATGTGCCAGTGAGTGCTTGAAAACCTTTTTTTCGTTGTTTGGTTTTAAATGTAATATAACCGTGTTGCTAACTGATTGCATTTTATACATGAAGGGATTGGTTGCAGTGGGGAACATGCCGCAGAGGTGGCTCGTGCAAGGTATGAGGAGAAGAAGTTAGATGGCCATAGATCACGAGCTGGTCACTCCGTTCAATCACCGATTGTGTTGTGTGATGAGGGAGACGAGGATGAGGACGACACTGGCAGACTGAGTGAGCTCATTGCTCTAGCAGAGGCGGGCATACAGGCGCAGGAGGCTGAGGACGACACTAGCAAACTGAGCGAGCTCATCGCTCTAGCAGAGGCGGGCATTCAGGCACAGGAGGCTGACGACGACACTGGCAGACTGAGCGAGCTCATCGCTCTAGCAGAGGCGGGCTTACAGGCAGATGGGGATGACGACGCGTTCTTCACTCAGGCCACAGCGGCCGCAGATGAAGCGAAGGCCGCTTACTACAAGCGACAGGCAGGTCAGAGCAACGCAGTTGAGCCTAGCCACAGCAACAGGGTTGTAGTAGAGGACTGGTACTCGGATGATGAGTTGCTTACTCAGTACGTTTCAGACTGAGGATTTAGAAGTGCATTTGCCTCTATGTCTACTGTCAGCACGTAGTTGTAGTATTAATATGTTGTGTAATGTGGCATAGTATCGAACTTTTCATTATGTGGTTGTTTTTATTATCTATGGTCTTAATATTCCACTTAATGATACGGATGTATTTAAATTTAAACACGTGCTGCAAAAAAACTTAACGACGTACGACATTATATAAATCAACACACGAAACATATTAAATGGCATGTGACTACATGTACCGAACCTAGGTAGATAGTTTTCTTTGACTAAACCTAACATGCCTTAGGTAATTAAACCATGCCTTAGGTAATTAAACCTAACATGTCTTAGGTAATTAAATCTGGGTACATGTGAAAAAGATAAAGTCATCCTAGTAGTGTGGCCACATAGCAAATTGTGTTGCACCTTCTCCATAGTAGCCTCCTGTTGTTGTTGTTGGTGGTGGCGGGGGTGACGAGGGAGGCCCCTTGTTCTTGTGGTTAGGGCAGATGCAATATGGATCATTGCAGACTGCCTCCTATGAATCGAGACCATTGTTGTTGTCGTCCTGTTCATCGTCCTTGTAACCACTGCTAACTTCCCTTTCTAGATCAAAGATACGGTCATGTAGATAGTAGATGTACTCCGCATGCGGATAAATAGGTCGAGGATCGACCCACCTACTGAACCCACAGTTTTCTTCGGCCAAGGAAGACTATAATAAGTATGTCGTGTAAGTGATATACAAGACAAACATATTGAAGAAACAAATAGTAATAGCAATTATCCATGCTCGTGGGTATTTGAAGAAATGACGACCTCCATCTATTCCCTCGGTGAACATCTACACTAGGCAGTCCTCACCATGCATGCATTTTGGCCACTCTTCTTTTCTTTCATCGTACCCTCTCAGTGGTGTCTCTTTGGTGAAATCACTTTTGCTCTCAATTGGGAATCTCTCATAAAGAGCTTCCTCAAAGAAATCAGGACCAAGAGGACCCTCCCACCCCTAGGTAGTTTCCTTCCCCTTTCCTCTCCCTCTGGACGACCCTCCAAACATTGGTACTGCAACGAAAGCAAATGTTGAGGAGTGTTATTCTTCCTTGTTGTTTGTGTGAATGAGAGGGAGTGAGTGGTTATTTATAGGTTGAGAGGAGGAATGGAGGCCTCTCAATGTGCCATGTCAGCGATCCGTGTGCCTCTTCACCTCAGCCCTTGGATCAAACAGTCATAAGATGGATGGTGGAGATAGAGTGCAGTTGTGCTTCCTTGCATGCCAGTACTATATCAGTGATGTGATAATTCAATGTTGTCCATGTATCTGAAAGTCTATGTTTATTGTCTGAAAAGCATAGATTCGTTCACTGTTGATTGGTAATCCTAGATTCATGTACAAAGCGTATGTACAATATTTCCTGGATTATACACGTTGTACTAAATTTATAGTTAATCTGTGTACTACATTTGTGCCTTTGTACAAGTGTAGTATGATTAAAGGTTTACGCAAAAAATTCATAAGATACGGTCTTGTATTAGAAGCATCCATAGTTACAAACAGAGACATCAATATATATTCCAAACATGTAATCATCCAACAAGCATAATGCAACCACAACGAATATCACAACCAACATAATATGTCATGCAAAGTCCAAATAGTCCACAATGTCTATACAGTCCCGAATAGTTACAGAAAAGTAAATACAAAATTCATAATAGTTCATAGTAACACCTACCACATCTCTCACTACCTCCTACTCTTGCCCTTACCCTTGTGACCCAGAGCGCTGGTGCCTGGAGTGTAAGGGTCACGCGGACGGCGTCGCCTAGTGCCTAGAGGCGGTGTAGGATGAGTCGATGGAGCGTCATGGAGCTAAGAGGGGCCAAGCTCATCGTGCCTCTTGTCCACGTCATCGTCGTCGTCCTCCTCCTCGTCCTCGTCCCTGTCCCCTATAGCTGCTTGACTAGAGGAACCTAAGCCTCCTCTTCCTGTGGAAGGAACGTACACGTCTTGCATCGTGTCTGTCCTGCAACCACAACGACCAGACGCACGGCGTAGACGACATGACAGCCTCTGTTGTACAAAACTATGTTAACTGAAAGAATATAACGTATTAATGATATCTTTGAAAGAATATTTTAAATCTTACGTCTAGGAAGCCAAGTATGTAGTCGTCATTGACTCTCGGCCGAACGCGCTCGATCTCTTCAACTGAGCATTTTAGTGTATTGCCCTGCAACAAAGTTCTCAATAATAAGACTTCTGAATAGATAGCATTTAGTTTTGTTTTCTTTTGTACAAGAATCTAACTTATTATAAGGGTTATATGGCTCGAAGGTTGCAATAACTACAATAGATAACTCCTAATGTCGGTCCAAGAATGCCGAATGTATTGTTATGTAACTCAACGTAAAAAATAAGGCGATTGGCTTACCACTCTGTCCAAGATCAGTCCTGCCTCCACCTGCCTTCCTGCACGAGTCGACTGGTCGTACGCCGTGTCTTCATCGTCGGAGGACTCGATGTCGGCGTAGTCAGTTTCGGTCCACTATAGCCTCAGCCTGCACCGTGTCGCACGCTTGTACCAAGCTTGGTACCGCCTGAACTCACGGTTCGTGTGTGGCTCGTTGTTGTTGTCCACGTTGTCGTGCATCTCCTCTCATTCCTCAATGTAGGACTGGTGGTGCCTCTCCCAGTCAAAAATCTTCTTGTTCCTCTGACGATCCAACCTGCACGTATGTCATCGTTACATTAATCCACGTACGTGGCACCATATTATAAGAAATGGACCATCATCATGAGACATTTGAAATATCAAAACACTTACTTGTGTAAGTCAACACCAGTCTAGAATAGAGGCATAGGCCAAAGCTGTCTCACTCCAAATTGGCATGCAACCCTATCTAGCAGGTGGTACTCGACAGCATAGAAGCAAATTAGAGGGCACCTCATCCTATAGAAGTAGTCGTCGGCCACATAGACGTTGCTTGGCTGAAAAGGAAGTGCGTCCTCTCCACCATACGGCTCCCACTCCACCTGCAATATGTCCAAATAAGATGTTAGATGGTATACTAATCCTTTTCAAAGTAGCATGGAAAATAAAATTTACTTACACTAGATGCCGTTAGCGTATCTAGCTCGTTCGTGTACTCAATGTATGCCCAGTCTATCCTCGTGTGCAGAACCCTGACCTGGTCCCAAAGGTACTCCCACGTCGGCTGGCGACTTTGAGGCTAACCTTGGAACCACTCACGACGAGCCAGAACCTCTGGACGACCAACTGGAAAACGAGCCCACATCCACAGCTGTAATAGGTACACGCATCCACCAAGTGACGGGTTGGACGTAGACCGACGACACCCCTCATATAGTTGCTGGTATAGAAAACATAAGACTACAGAGCCCTAGTTGTACTGACCCACCTGGTCCCAGTCACTGAGGCAGTGGATCCACATCCAGGACGCACTGTCACCTGTGACATCGGGAAAGAGAACGCAAGCAAAAAGATGTAGGATCCACGCCCAGCAGTAGTACCCAACCGTCTCCTCATCTGCCTCCTCGGGGCACTGTGCGGACTCTGCACGTAGCCATGAGATGGGAACTCCAGAAGTGCGAGCCCCTTGCTTGCCAAGCTCACGCCCAAGGAAGGCCTCCACTCGTGCTCTCCAGCCCTCTGACCTGCATTGCTCGGTGACTGGGTTCCCATGAATCCTTAGGCCTAGCATCTTCTGACAGTCCTGGAGCGAGACTGTCATCTCCCCGAAAGGTAGGTGGAAGCTGTGAGTCTTCGGCCGCCACCTATATTTAAGACAAAGTAAGATTACTTGTCAAAAAGTCAATCGCATGAACAAATGGACAAGAATGGAGGCAATGATTCACTTTAATACCTGTCTACCAATGTAGTTACGCTGAGTTGAACTTGGGCAACTGTCGACACGGGACCCACAGGATACCCCGCAAGGGAGAGAGAAGGTCTAGTCCGACTAGGATTCTTCCCATGTAATCTTAGTAGTAGAACTATTAAGTAATCCTACTAGGAAATCTCATTGTAAACCGACCAGGACTCTGGCCTCCTGACTATATAAAGGAGGGCAGGGCTCCTGAGAGAAGAGGACGACAATTGTACAACACAGCATATCACAATTAATCCAACGCAAAGGCTAAGGCCGACTAGACGTAAGGTTATTACTCGATCTACGATCGAGGGCCTGAACCAGGATAAATTGACTGTCTCTTGCGTTAACCATCGAGTTCAGCATACGCCGAAGCCCGAACATACTGCCCCGGGTACCCCCGTGGCAGGCTATCGGTGGTGAAACATCGACAGCTGGCGCGCCAGGTAGGGGCTTTCGGCGACTTTGCATCCGAGAGCTCGATGGACCTCGACAACATAATCTTCCCGACAGGATCAACTTTCATCTTCGGCTCATGGATCTGCGAGGTAGACAACAACGACAAGCTTCAGGGCCATCTCCTCAAAGATCCAGATCATCATAAAGAATTTCCTATTTCAACAACTACAACGGATCAGCTCACCAGAAGATTCGCGCAGCTCATAGTATCCGATTCAAATCAGATTTCACGACCACTCGTATCCGATTCGAATTCAAGCTCCAAGGCGAAGTTTTATCCGAGTGCTTTCAAGAAACCGAGTTCTTTTTTGGCAAGATTCTAGAGCACAACCCAAAACAACTCGGATTACCCTCAGAGTTCTTTCAAGAAGTCGAGTTCTTTTCCATTTGGGCTCGACAACATGGCAAAATCCTATCAGGGACAGTTCGAAAGATCTTTCAATCCAAGATTCGGGATACCACTGATAGGAGCTCAGGAGGGTCTTGTGCTAACAATAATATCGCAAGACTGTATCATCCACTGGCCAGGTTCCGTTCCTGAAGGTAGCGGAACCCAACTAGTCGGCACAATAACAACAGCTATTCTACCTTACCAAGAAGGAGACTCGATCTACGACACTGAGGCATCTACTAAAGTTATCAGCGACTCCGACAGCATGAAAACTAACGCCAATAACAGAACGACTCACGCACGAGAAGTGCTCATGGTTCGACGTCCGCGGTCACCATTAAATCCCCCGGAAGCACCCGATGTCAGATCATCAGATGAATCAGAATCCAACATATCACCCTTTGCCTAGGGCTACGATGGAGAAACCGAAAGTCAGAAACAAGCTAGAGAAAGAAAAAACAAGTTGAAGCAAGGGCGCCAACACCGTGCTAGGCAGCGCAGGGAAGCTTGGATCAGATATGAGTTAGAATTGGCTGAGTACGACAAAAGAAAATCGCAACGAGAAGTCGAAGGAAGACGCACGACAAATACGCCTTACGATAAGATTCGAGAAGCATTAGAAGAACTCGGAGCAACTTCACATCCTGGTGAGAAGTATGAACAGCTCCAGGACTTGCTCCGATCGACGATCCCGAGAACGCATGAAGAGAGAGCTCGATCAAGACTACCCGCCAGATCAACAACCCACAGGCAAGAAGATCAAAATCAAAGGAAATCCGCTTTCAAAAGACTTGGGCCGGGTGGAAGCCATGACGGAGGAAGTAGGAAGGAACATAATCAGGGCCACCGATTTGAACAACCAAGGAAGACTAGGAGTAGGGTACCTACCCAGACAACCTCGCAAGATTATTCCCATCAGAACGACAGTTGGCCAGAAGAAGGTGCCGAATCTGAATTCAAAGAAACCAAGGCACACGACAGGTTCCCCTGTTTCGCGAACAGGCTTGCATTGGTACGATTACCTCACAAATTCAAACCGTCTAACCACTCCAAGTATGATGGCAAAACTGAACCAAGGCAATGGCTCAGAATATATTCACAATCAATTGAACTAGCCGGAGGAGACGACGATATCAAAACCCTTTTCTTTCCCATGGCACTGGAGGCCATGCCCCTCCAATGGTTCGACAAACTGAACCTAGGATCTATCAGAAATTGGGAGGATTTGCAAAGAGCTTTTTGTGAGAATTTCGCAGGAATCATTACACACCCAATCACTCATGCAGAACTAAAAGGACTCAAGCAAAAGGGAGGTGAAAGTCTCAGAAATTACTATCGACGATTCGGCGAACTACGAGCTCAAGTGCATGACATAACCGAACGAGAAGTAATTGAAGCTTTCTCTCATGGAATCATGGCTAGGTGGCAATTTCAAGACTTCTGCAAAGAAAATCTGAGAAACAATGAAGAATTCAGACGAACAGTAGAAAAGATGATTACTGCAGAAGAAAAAACACGAGAGAGGTTCCCGGACAGAAGCAACCAGGACAACTCGGACAAGCAAAATCACCGAAATAGCAGACATCAAGAAAGAAAACGTAGACCAGACAATACTGTGGCAATGGCCGACAAATCAAAGAAGTTTTCCAAACCCAGAAGATATGATGACATTGAAAACATACGTTGCCCATTGCACCCTAGTGGGAGGCACACCATCGGAAATTGCTACACTTTTAATGATCGATACACAAGAAAAGATATTAAGGAAAACACCAAAGAGGACAATCAGAAAAGAGAAGAAGACAACCACGAGGACAAAGGATTCCAAAAACCCAGGGGAATGGTAGCAGTGATCTTCTCAGGGCTCCGGATTGCAGAAGCAAACATCAAGAAAAACTAGCACTGCGGACCATTATGACAGCAGAACCGGCTACACCAAGATACCTCAATTGGTCACAGTATCCTATCCAATTTACCAGAGAAGACCAATGGACTAGCGTGGGAAACGCAGGCCATTATCCACTGGTTCTAGATCCGACTATTGCTGGTATGACCGTCACCAAAGTACTAATCGATGGAGGAGCTGGACTCAACATCATCTTTTCAGAAACTATAAGGAAAATGGGACTACAACTCGCCGGGATGATCACGCCAACAAGCACACCTTTTTACGGAATAGTACCCGGCAAAGCAGCCATGCCACTCGGACAAATTACTTTACCCGTTACCTTTGGAACTCCTTCAAACTACCGAACAGAGTTTATCAAATTTGAGGTCGCCGACTTCGATTCGTCATATCATGCAATCCTCGGACGTCCAGCACTGGCCAAATTCATGGCAATACCACATTATCCGTACTTACTGCTTAAGATGCCAGGACCCAACGGTATCCTTTCTCTTCGAAGCAATTTGAAGCGTGCTTTTGACTGCGACGTTCAGGCAATCCAAATTGCAGCTAAAGCGCAAGCCGACAATGGAAGAAAAGAAATAGCCGCAATCGCTGCAGAGACAAGCCAAGAAGAATTAGAAATACCAGCTAAAAAGCCCAGCATCATCGCACCACCAAAAGAAGCCGACGTCAAGCAAATCGACTTAGGCATAGGCGATACCTCCAAGACAGCAACCATCAGTGCTCACCTCTCGGCAAAATAGGAACTCGCGCTCACCAACTTTCTTCGGGACAACAAAGATATCTTCGCTTGGAAGCCGACCGACATGCCAGGAGTCCCAAGGGAGTTGGCTGAGCACAGAATTGATGTTAATGAAAGCTCCAAGACTGTAAAGCAACGGCTACGACGATTCTCACCCGAAACAAAAAGCAAAATGGCTGAAAACATGCCTAAGCATCCCGGCCGAGAGCAAAATAGTTGAAAAGACGCTTGAGCCCGCCGATGAGGGTAGCTAAAAGCTAACACCCAAAACAAAAAGCAAAATGGCTGAAAACATGCCTGAGCATCCCGGCCGAGAGCAAAATAGCTGAAAAGATGCTTGAGCCCGCCGATGAGGGTAGCTAAAAGCTAACACCCGAAACAAAAAGCAAAATGGCTGAAAACATGCCTGAGCATCCCGGCCGAGAGCAAAATAGCTAAAAAGACGCTTGAGCCCACCGATGAGGGTAGCTAAAAGCTAACACCCGAAACAAAAAGCAAAATGGCTGAAAACATGCCTGAGCATCCCGGCCGAGAGCAAAATAGCTGAAAAGACGCTTGAGCCCGCCGATGAGGGTAGCTAAAAGCTAACACCCAAAACAAAAAGCAAAATGGCTGAAAACATACCTGAGCATCCCGGCCAAGAGCAAAATAGCTGAAAAGACGCTTGAGCCCGCCGATGAAGGTAGCTAAAAGCTAAAACTAGTCGACCAAAACTGAACTTCAAAAGACCCTCCAGCTCTTCGTTCCGAAAAGCAAGAGGCTGGGGGGCTACATCCAGATAGGAATACCTTTTCCTCAGAAAAGCACAAGCGCCAAGTTCGTCAAGGCAACATTCTATGCCGAGTCATTTTTACATAGCGCGGACGAAAGGTTATCAACACAAAGATTTACATCTAACAAGTCATAGTGTGGACAAAGCACTCGACGGATCACAAAAGAGGAAGAAAAGAAAAGTACTCGACAAATCGAGGGGTCTCATCAGAATAACGCACAGAGTTGTTTTGCGGAGCAGAGACGGAAACAGGACAAAGTACTCAGCAAGTCAAGTAACTTCAACCGCACCCAGGCAAAGAATACATCAACAAAAATAAAGAATCTTCATTTAAAGAGGAGTGTAATATTACAAGGGGATGCTCAATCGAATCAGGCATTGTCATCAGAAAGGGAAATGTCAATATTTAGACTGTCTACAACCCTACTGGCTAGACCTTCGACCTCAGGCTCCATCCTCTCAACGGCGTCAAGGTATTCTTGGCTTTCAGCTTCCTCTGCTATCTTGGACAGAGGCACCTCTGGAGCAAGGACCCGGACCTGGGCCAGCACATTCTTGGTACATACTTGAGCACACTTCTTCACGAACTCTTGGAAACGAGTCAAAATCCGGGGAATGAACTGCGCCCAAGATTGCCCGTCATCCACTGGAGTCCGGAGGACATCGGCTACTGAACGAAAAGATTTCTACAAAACATTCCAATTTTCAGTAGCCGTCGCCAGCTTCCCGGACAAGCCTTCAATAGTTTTTTGGGCCTACACAAGATCTCTGTCAGCTCCACGCCTAATCAGTTTAGCAAGGGCGAGTTCTTCTTCAGCATGAGTAATTACCTCCTCAGCTTTATTATGACTAGAGCGGACAAGAGCCTTCATTTCATCGATACTCTCCGAGAGCTTCTTCTTCTCAACTCGGAGAACTAGACAAGACACCCAAGAATAAGTCAGCGGAAAAAGAAGTCAAAATACAAGAAGAAACAGGCAGAACCCGCAGCACCTTTGCATTCATTCTTCGCAGACTCCACCGCATCATCTCTCTGCTTCTCCGTCTCCACTACCCGGGCACGAAGGGTCTTCTCCTCCTTTCGGTGCATTTGACGCTCTGTCTCCAACTCAGCCCGGAGAAGGTCGAGATCGGCTTTCAGAGCGCCCACCTCAGAAGACAGCTTTCTCTCATTTTCAGATGAGAAAAAGAAGCCAGAATGATCATGAGAGAAAGACTGAGCGAAAAGAGGCAAAAAGAAACAAGGCGTAAGGATAGAAGAAAAATAAGCACGTAAAAAAGAGTGGCAATAAAACCTACCTGGAGCTTTTCACCAAAAGAAGTCGCGAGGGTCGACAAGCTCCCCCAGGCTGTGGTCAGCTCCGATAACCGATGAGTGGCATCGAACTGTTGCACCACGCCACCAGAAAAAGAGGGACCGCCGGAAGCAAGAGAAGGGGAAGGAGAGGCCGGCTGGGGCAAAGAAGGAGCAACCAAAGCAACCTCCAGAGAAGCTGGAGCCAAACCCTCAGAAGGACCCGGCACGACGGCCACAGTCACCTCCGGAGCGGCCAAATCCGCAACTTCGCCAGGTAGCTCCGAAGCCCCCGCAGCAACTTCATCAACAGAATGTTGTGAGTCCTAAGGCTCGGAACTCGTTGGCACAGCGGGAGGCAGAGAAGAAGTCGATGAAGAAACGAGAGAAGACGAAACACTAAAAGTGGTAAAAGGAAGCACCGATAAGAACCAGAAGAAGGAAGAAAGAAGCCAAAAAGATAAAAGCCAGGATTTACTCACCCGACTACTTTCTTCTTCGCGAAGCCAAAAGAAGGCCTCGCAGGGGGAACCACGACAGCGAAAACGTCCCCGCCACCCGGCGATGGAAGCGGGATAGCCGACAATGGAGCCGCGGAAGAAGCCGGGGCTGGAACCGTGAAAGAACTCCGCACTGGAGGAGCGGTAGAGCTCGGGACAGAGGCAACCAAAGAATTCGACACCGGAGCTTCAGAAGAAGTCGGCGCGGGAGCCTCGGAAGAACTCACACCCGACCTCCGATTACTTCAAAAAGTTCAAGACTAAAAGTCAAGACAAAGAAGAGAAATTCAATGCAGCAGGAATATGAAAAACAACTCACCGCCGCATGATGAGGGGTACTTCATCATCCTCTTCTTCCTTAGCCAAGGAAACCAGAGCACCTGCTGAAAAGAGAATAAAAAGTACTCGGTTCAAGAGAGAAACATGAAAATAAAGGAACAAAGAGTATTAAATGTGCTCACCTAAGAGCATGCTAGCAACGACTGGAGTACCTGAGGGAGTACTTGGTTTGTGAGGCTTCTTGGAGACAGGCAGGCCAGATGAAGACCCATTCGTTCACCCCCTCTTTGGGACACTGCGAGGACCGCGAGGGACTAGACGAGGAACATATTCTTCATATACATCAACAAATCCGGAAGAAACCCCAGAAAGGACTGTAGAGGTTTGGGACTTACTAATTGCAGAAGTTCCAGCTAGATGATCCCCAGTCTCCGCCACGGCAGGGAGAACATCAAGGGGGATCGGATCAACAAAGTTCCGCCCAAGCTCCTGCGAAAAAAGATAAAACACCGAGACAAAGAAAAGCTAAGCAAGAACGGATGCAGCAAGAGTACATAAAGTACTCAAACAAAAAGATAGACAACTCACAGCTGGGGGCGGGTTGATGGCTGAGAACTCTGAGACGGCAGGAGGAATGACGCTCACTCCTTTCAGCATCTTCTGGAGGTGCTCGAGTACCTCCTCACCGATCAGCTCAAGAGCTGGGACCATGCGTGAAGGATCCTCGGCCCTAGAATACTCAAAGCCAAGATGCTCCCGCTCCTTCAAAGGCTGAACCCGGCGACGGAGAAAGCTCGAAACGATACCGAAGCCGATCAAACCCTGCTGTTTCAGCATGCTAATCCTATCAAGGAGCGGCTGGATCACTTGAATCTCAGTAGGTGACTCAAGCTTCTTGTCCCATCGGTCATTCACCACAGGACCAGATCCAGAGTGGACGATGAGGGAAGGGATCAAATTGGTAGCGTAAAACCACTTGGCACGCCAATCTTTTACGGAATCGACCAGGTCATAGTCAAAAAATTTAATCTTGAGACCCTAGCGAAACTGAATCCCGCAACCGCCAAGAACGCTGGTTTCTTCACGGCGGGGTTGGGGTTTCAGATGAAAGAAAAAGCGAAAAAGAGATAGAGAAGGAGGGATCCCAAGGAAGGCTTCACAAAGGTGAACAAAAACAGAAAGATGGAGAACGGCATTGGGGGTTAGATGGTTCAGACTAACCCCGAAATAACCAAGAAACTGATGAAGGAAGGCGGAAGCAGGAAGACAAAGTCCGGCACGGACAAAGGAAACAAAAAGGACAATCTCACCAGGACCCGGAGCCGGAACCCGATGCTTGCCCAGAACTCTCCATTCAGCGATGACTTTGCTTTGGATCAAGCCGTCGCTAACGAGCTCATGCAGCTGGTCTTCGCTTGTTGTTGGAGCCGGCCAAACCTTCTGAGCAGCCCTCATGGCCACGAACTCCTGGTTTTCGATCAAAGAAAGGGACGACTCCTCGTCCACGAAGGTTGCCTGAGACTTGCTTGCGGTTTTCTCCTTTCCCATGAACTGGTGGAAGCAAAGAAGGCACTAGGGAAGAGGAAGCTAGGATGAAGGTGCTCGAGTGACAGCGACGATGATGGCGGCGGATTTCTGAAAGCTAGGGTTTAAAGGCAAGAGCTAGGCAGCAAGGGAAAGGAAGATAAAAGGTCTTTAAATAGATTTTTTCAGTAACAAAAACGGCCCACAAGGCCCGTTAAAACACAGTGTGAGAACGCAATGGTCCATTTACCGACGCAGCTAAAACGACGGAGGGCACGAATCCACACAACGGTACAAACCAACGGGTAGATTTCAGACTTATCCACACAGCACCACGGCAGGGTTATCAGATAACTACAAGAACAACTCGTCAAACCAAGAAGAAAGAAAAGGCTACCTCGCAAGGAACAAAGTAACCCGGTTATTTAAGAAAGAACTCGGTAATCTCATGAACGACAGGGATCACAGCAGGAAAGTAAAAGACAGCTCAGAAGACAAGATTCGTTACATTACAAGCAACTTCAAAAATAGAAGATTACAAATCTTACAAGACCCAATGAACTCGGCGCCACAAAAAGCAAAGTAGCAAAAAGGAACATGGACACGGCTAGGCTCTGGAACGACTATGTGTCCCAAATTACTACTCGGAAGGATAGACCGCCATCAGCTACACTGTTTTCTTCAAAGGACGGACGCAGTGCATCCAATGCGGAAATCGGCAGCACGGCAGGGCAACATGGAGCAGAGAAGGTCGGCGGGCATCTATCTACCCAAGACCGATGTGATGCTGGATATGGTGTTGATCTGCACCGGACAGTCTCAAGATAGGCGACGAGGATCAACCCAGAACTGCCGGATGAAGGAACAAAGCCCACATCACAAGACTTCCTCCAACTACCACCACATACATCCTGGCACAATGCTATCGCGGGATTAGCCTACCTCTAATCCCTATCACAAGACTTCCTCCAGCTACGACAAGACACACAGGAACTACAAAATATGCCTGGGGGTTGCTCTACTTCACAAACTACCATGTTCACAACCGCGAAGGTTTCAACAGAATGTCCAATGGATGAAAACAAGCACTCCGGGACAGTATTTATAGACCAAAGGAACGGCGCACATGGACTAGGAGTACCAACGAAATAAGCCTAACAAAGGACACAGTGAAAAGACAGGACTCAATAATGGATGACTCAGGCGAGAGGAAGCAGTACTCGAAGACGGGTATCTTCGGAAGAATATACCAGCACAGTACAACCCGTGAACAAAAGGCATTTACACTCAACCACCACCATACAACTACATCTGACAACAGCAGACTATCAAAGAATACGCCAAGACCTCGCATCCGAGTTCTTCCTGAGCAAAACAACATGGATATACGCTCGAGGGCTCGGCCAGCATCATAGCTTAATCAACACTAAGCTAGGGAGCTCGGCCTTCATTTTCAACTACTCCCGGAGGCTCGAAACCAAAGACAAAGGACCAAGAATACAAGAAACTCAAGACTACAACGACGACGATACATCAAGACTCTTCATCCGACTTCTTTTCTAAAGAGAAGAACTCGGAGAAAGCACGAGGCTGCGGGATACAAAGCCCTAGAATTTTTTGAAGACAAGAATCTGGACCCTCCAACTTTTGCAAGCAAAAGCAAGAGGCTCGGGGGCTACACTCAGTGAGTGCAATTTTTACGAAAAATTGCACCCACCCAAAAAGAACCTGGACATAAGCTCGGGGGCTGCATGCCGCAAAACTACTCGGATGATGGTTTAAACCAAGACTAAAGGGCCGCTTCGGAAAGATACCGCAAAACTACTCGGATGACGACATAATCCAAGTCACGTGGACTACTTCAGAACACAAATTTTCAAACAACATAAAGGATCAAGACCCTCCAACTTTTTGTTCCAAATAGCAAGAGGCTCGGGGGCTACACTCAGTGAGTGCACTTTTTCTTCGAAAAAACGCACGTCACCAAAAGACTTCCTCAACACAGACCACTTCAAGACATTACGACAAAAAGAACCCAGAACGAGCCATGTTCAAGTTCTTTTTGATAAAACTTCAACGAACAATCAGAGCAACTTCAAGACAAGATCCTCCAGCTCCTTATTCCAAATAGCAGGAGGCTCAGGGGCTACAACCAAATGGATGCACTTTTTCTTCAAAAAGCACTCACCACCCGAAGATCCCAAGAAGCGCTACAAGGTTTCACTCCAGAAAGCACTCGAATGACATTTTGTTCCTACTCGACAAGACTTGAAGGAGCAAGGCGAGACTTTCAGAGCTCAACCATGAAGTACTCGGGGGCTTGTCGACACGGGACCCACAGGATACCCCGCAAGGGAGAGAGAAGGTCTAGTCCGACTAGGATTCTTCCCATGTAATCTTAGTAGTAGAACTATTAAGTAATCCTACTAGGAAATCTCATTGTAAACCGACTAGGACTCTGGCCTCCTGACTATATAAAGGAGGGTAGGGCTCCTGAGAGAAGAGGACGACAATTGTACAACACAGCATATCATAATCAATCCAACGCAAAGGCTAAGGCCGACTGGATGTAAGGTTATTACTCGATCTACGATCGAGGGCCTAAACCAGGATAAATCGACTGTCTCTTGTGTTAACCATCGAGTTCAGCATACGCCGAAGCCCGAACATACTGCCCCGGGTACCCCCGTGGCAGGCTATCGGTGGTGAAACATCGACAGCAACCCACGACGAACCTGAAAGGAGATGACATCCAGGCCAGCTCTTTGTAGGAAAGGAGTGTACCTATCGTCGTACCGAATGTCCAAGAACCCACTGTGGGTCCTAGAACGAAGGTGCAGAAGGTCCTGCATCGAATAAAACATAGTCACATGTTACTTCACAAACACATGTACAAATAAAACTTATAGATTATTACCTGCCCCAGCGCAACGAGACGTCCTTGGTGGGTCTCCTCGTACGTCGGGTCGAGCAGGTGAAATTGCTCCATCCAACAAAAAAAGTGAATGAATTAGAATTCCAATGTACAATGAAACATGAACTTATAAATGTATAAGTAATTGACACAAATACAAGCATAAATTGAGACATGCATAATTAAATATATGAATAAGACAAATATAAAATAATACTATAAACCAATAGTCCTACCTCACTAATCTGCCAACGGCAACTTCATGAGTTGTGGCCAAGTCTACCGCATTTGCCGCACTCGTACTGCTCGGGATCAGTAACAAATGGAGTTCCTCTCCCACGCCTAGTTCTTCCGGGTATCTGATCTATAACCATCCTGTGCCTCATCCTCTGCCTTGATCCACGCTTGTTCCAACGGTAAGCTAGATCCACAATGTACTTCGGCCCATCATATGGAGGCCACTCTCCAGGGTCCTGGAAAGGCACGAAGCAGGGGCTTTATGTGTTCACAAGCATGTTGACACTAAACTCGTGAGGTATCCTCCTCTCGATATTATAGTTACGATGCCTAGCTGCTGCCACCAAATGAGAACATACAAAGTGGTATTGCCTTGGTTTACCACAAGTGCACTTAAAATCTTAGAGGACAACCACATGTATCCTCGACTCTCGGACCTCACCGTCGGACGTTGTACCGCCCCTATGCTCGACCTAATAAGTCCCTGTGGTGTGGTCAAAGCATGCAACCTCATGTGTGCCAGCCCTTTCTCTTGCCTTCTCTAGATGTGCCTTTGGTTTTGGAGCCCATATGTCTCCATCACTCCTCAACTGCAATGCATGGGCGTGTCTATCGTTGAACCAGGCAACAAGCTTATAGAAGGTGAATTGAACAATTACATTCACGGGCATACCACATATCCCTAATAGCAACTTATTGAATGACTCTGCCATGTTGCTGCACTGAAACTCGTACCTCCAGCCATCGGCGTCGTGAGCTCTCGTCCATTTCTCCAAATCCCTCATCAAACCAATGAGCCATTGTCTACCTTCTGCATTTGATGCGGTTCTGACCTGCTCCAACTTTTCCTTAAAGTACTTGTCCTCAAGCTATCGAGCAGCCTCCTGGAACAGATCAAAGTTACCCTTGACACCATCCTTCTGGAGTAGATTCTCAGCAAGGTGCCGAGTACACCAACGATGGTGCAACGGTGCATACCCCTCAATCTGCTCTTGCACGGCATTAAGTATGCCCTGATGCCTATCAGGTATGACACCAACCTCCCTGCTAGGCCCAACCATGTGTATCTGGACTAGCCTCAAGAACCATTCCCAACTGTCATTGTTCTCCTTCTCAACCAAGGCAAATGCCAAAGGAACCAACTTGTTGTTCGCGTCACAGGATATGGCTATAAGAAGTGTGCCCTAGTATTTGCCAATCAAGAACGTACCATCAATAGAGAAGATGGGACGACAGTGCCTAAAGGCCTCGACACACTGAGAGAAGCACCAGAAGGCACGGAAGAATATCTGCCTCCCATCCTTCCATGCATTAGGTTTTGGGATGTACTCATAATGCATGCCAGGATTCACCACTTTGATTGCATTGAAAAGAACTGGCAGCTGCTCATACCCATCCTCCCAGTCCCCATATATCATCTTCCATGCTCGCTACTTAGCCCTCCATGCTTTACCATAAGTTATCACATATCCTCCATACAACGCTTCAACGGTCCTGATAATTGTCCTCACCTTCATGTTGGGTTCTCCCTGCAAAATTCCCATCAACCGCTTGGCAATGAGGTAGATGTCAACTGCTGATGCCTTAGTGTCAGCTCATGGTCAGCACAATTGTGTGGCCCGATAACTTTTGTGATCTTCCATTTTTCAGTTACCTGTTGCTTCCTTGCACAAACCCTCCATGGACAGTGTTCCTTGTCACACACAATTGTGTAACGGCGCTCCACATATGAATGCAATACCCTATAAGGCCTCTTTCGTATCACTATAAAAGCCTACAACCACCTCTTCAAAGCAGGGAGGTCATTGAACACCCTCCCATTCTCAATTACCATGTTAGGGCCGGCCTCAAGAGCTTCTAGGAGCTCATCATCATGTCCTTCTGCAAATGCCTGATCGGAATGAGCAAGATCGCTAAACTCATGAACTATAGGATCACGGCGATCGGGAAAGATACGCCTCATCATCTCAATGTCACTCTCCGTCAGCTCTCCAACAGGGCGATCATCATCAGAATCAAGAGCCCTAGCTATCTCATATGGCTCCAAATCATGTATAATTTCAACACTATTTGACCCACGGAATCCATCTCCAAACTGCACTTGCGCAGCAACAGGGGGCACATCCACATTCTCAGGAATGTCTCCTGCAACATCATTATAGAAATGAGGAAAGAATGAAAGAAATAGATGTAAGGAAAGGGGTAAGCTCCCAAAAACCATGCGGTTAAGACACTTACTCATATAATTCTGTGTCAAAGGGATCTCATAAGGAGGATCTGCCACGGAAAAATGAGTCTGACAACCATCTCCAAATACTGCATTGGGGGCAGATTGAGCATCGGGAACCGTAGGTGCAATCTGCACATGTAGGTAAGGTTTCGGAATGGGAGGGTCAATGTATGCCTGATGATCCATTATTGGGGTAAACCCATGAGGGATGGGATCAACTAACACCCGACGCACAACCATGTCCAAACATTGCAGCTGGCTCTTCATAGCCGATCTTACATAGTTCTCCCACTAATCCACACAACCAATTGAGATCATTCGCCTGAAGATGTTTGAAGGACAACCTAGGTGCAGTACACCATCAACTTCAATGCCATCATCTCCAAGGCAATGCAGCTCCTCCCGAGCCCTTGCAACCATGTCACTAAATGAAGGCCTATCATTGAATAGCACAGGCACGCTTTGCATGTCAAGAAACTCAACATATACATAGCGATCGCTTTCAACGGTGCCTCCATGATATATGGTCACTAGGTTATCCATCTATTTCAAACAAGTAACGAAACACATTTTCTTTAGTCCAAATTAGACGATAGATAGTACCTAACAAGTACTTTCTAACTACAAACTAAGTAATCAAGATAATAACTACGAATATATTTACAATGTACTCACTAAATAGCTAGATCATAGGTACATAACTAATAATGTAACTACATATCTAAGTAGCTATCTAACTATATCTATGTGCCCATGTGTCTATGTTTCTATCTATCTACATATATATCTCACTAGATCACTAACTAAGTCAACTATCTGAGTCATCACATTAACTAATAAATAACAAATACCAACTTAGTAGTTACATTGCATATTCATAATTTTTACCTGTCCGGACCGGCGAACGATGGGCGTGGGTCAGGCCGAAGATAGACGACGGTGGTGGCGCGACAGACGACAGCGCGCGCGGCGAGCGCGGGATGCCCGGGGCTACGCACGACGAGTCCGGCTCGACGGGCGCGACCTAGGGCCGATGGTGGAGGGCAAGGCGTGGCCAACCACGGGAGACAGCACGGCGAGGGGCACGGCGCGGGGCGGGGGCGGCCTCGGAGTGGCATGGGGTGGGGGGCACGGGCGCGGGAGCAGGCGTGGCCTCGGAGTGGCGAGGGGCACGACGCGGGGTGAGGGGCGGCCTTGGCGCGGCGACGGGCGCGGCGTGGGGCGGCGGCATGGGGTCGAAGCGGCGAGGGGCGCGGCATGGGCCGCGGGGCGCGGGAACGGGCGCGGAAGAAGCCGCGGTAGCGCCGGCTCGGCGGCGAGGCGCGGGCGCGGGGCGGCAGCATGTGGTCGACGCTGACTAGGCATGGGCTCGGTGCGCGGCGGCGGCGGCGCAGCGCGGGTTCATCGCGCGGCGACGATGGGAGGCGGTGGCGTGGCGTGGGGTCGGCACGCGGCGGCGCGGCGCGACGTCGAGCAGTGGCGCGGGCGCGGGCGAGCGGCAATGGCACGGCGCTGTGGCGCGGCGGCGCGGCGTGGTGGCCCAGTGGAGCGGCACGGGCACGGGCACGGAGGCGGCCGAGGTGGCGCGGGTGCGGAGGTGGCAGTGGCGCGGGCAAGGGCGGCGGCGGCGGTAGGGCTAGGACGCGGGAGGAAGAAGAGAGCGGAGCGGCGCGGGCCTTAGATATTTCCGAGCTCGGCGCCAGTCACTCTAGCGCCGAGCCCCCTGGCCGGTCATGGCCCCGTGTCCAGGTGCTCGGCGCCAGTGACGGTGGCGCCGAGCTCGGCGCCAGCCTCAATGGCGCCGAGCTAAGGGTCCATTTCCTGAATTCTTTCCGCCAGGGGTCTATTTGTGAGAAACTTTCAAAAAAGGGCCAAAATGTAAAAAATTCGGGGCGAGCAGCACCGTGGCCGCCGACCCAAGCTTCCGCAGCATCTTCTTATAGGAATCCTGCACCCAAAAGAGGGCCTTTTCCCGGCCATCGGATCGGCCGCGCAGACGACCCAGATCGTGCGAGCCCAGGTCTTTTTGCAAAAAAACTCTCGAACTTTAGTAGAATCAATCCGCAGTCCAGGCCTCCTCTCAGGCTTTTTTCATAAAAGCCCTTGAACTTTACCGAAATCATGTCCGACTTCTCCATTCTTCTTCTCTCTCCCCCTCTCCTCTCTTCGCTCTCTCCCGAGTACCGACGTGGGTAAGAGCAACAGCGGCTGTCCTGAGCAGGGCGTGGCTGCGGCCGCCCTCCGCCTCCCCCCCCCCGGTCAGTGCGAGGAGGTAGCAGGCGGACAACAGCAACAGGCAGCGGCCACATGCAGTGCCTCTAGCCCTGCTGCCTACAATTGGCTGGCCTGTTCTCCTGCCCCTTCCAGACCCGAGTCCCAACGCCGCTCCCGTCCCCGCCGAGCACCGCCCCCATACCCGTCCTCGCCCCTGTTCAAGATCCTATCCAGGCCGCGCTGCCGCGCGCCACCCCCACCGCCGTTTGCCGCCCGCTCCCCAATCTGAGGCTGCCCCGCCGCTCGCCATGAGCGTTAGATAGCGGCGCGAAAAAGAGGGCCACGCCCCCATGCTCGACCACGGCCACTGCGCAAAGTCGAGCGCGCGCGAGTCCGCCGCCTGGGCACGGCCGCGGTACTGGAGGAGAGCGGCGCGAAGACGTGGGCCGTAGCCCTTGCGCTGGAGGAGTGGAGGAGATGGCATCGAGTTCTCACCTGCGTTCACTACTTCAACCGATGCACACTCATCTCACACCGCTCGCATCCACTTGATCCAGCCGCTGGACCTGAAGGAAAATTATTCCACGACGAACTGGCGGCGGTCGCTCCTCACCTTGCCGATGCTCCTAGCGTCCCGTCCCCTCCCCTCCCCGTGCATGTCTCTGGCTGCTAGTTGATACATGCAGGCAACGAGGGGCGTGCCACACTGCGAGGTACGTCTCCTGCTACCCACCTCTGTCTATTCAAAGCACATACGCACAACAAGTGTTCGATGCTTTGACTCTATGAGATGATTGTTAGTTTGAACCTGAAATATATGTGCAGATAGATGACTGCTATTCTGTTAGTCACCTACCAATACACTATTGCCGTGACGGCACTTGATGCCATCTACGAGGACCTAGACGACTTTTGCCATGGTCTATTGAATCCATGCCGCTGTCTGGTCCACCTCCAGTGCTCATACTGCTGCATTACATTAAGATTATTTAAAATTTGGAAATTTGGAATGGGACAAACTATTGGTTTGTAGGCTTTGATATATGCTACCATTGTTTTGTTTGTGGGATGGCAGACTGAATTTTCTTTGGACAAAGCCATATGAAAGTACATACGTAAAACATTCTGCAATTTGGTTGCTCAGGAACATATTTACAGCAACATGTTAGGGCTACAGTATATGGAAATGCAGATTTGCTATATTGGACAAATGCATTTATCAGAAAACAACAGAACATGACATTATCAGACAGTATCTACTGTGAACAAAAGTACCCGTATGTATCTCTTGCTTTTATTTCTACAAGTCTTATCATTGTGATCTCCACACTAAGCATGCCTTTTTCTTTCCTTTTTAATTTTAAATTATCCCTGCTATATTGAGTGGTTACCAATCACTCGAGACGGGTCAACAACTAGCCGTAAATCATCATAGTGACGGATCAGTATTTGGAATTTGAAATTCTAAAGCATGGTGAAATTAAGATCTAAGGGACACTCCATCGTTATACACCGGTTACTACCATTGCTTTCAACGTTCTCAAAGGAACCAACATCGATATGGAATCCCAATGGCACTGGCTCGTTGAGATCCTTCCAGCTTGGGTCTCATGAAGTGTCAAGTTCTTGGACTGTTATGCATGGAGTACTCTTGCCATGTAAAGTTCTTTTAGTTATTTAATCCTCTTGGATTATGAACACCTTCGGCGGATCAAGAAATCTATGTAATGGTATTGTTTTCTTAAATTTGAGAACTTGTATGTTGGGTCAATCAATATACTTCCCAAAATTTTGGTGTGCTACACTATGCTGCATTTATACACATATTTTCACCTATTTTTAAAATACGCAATGCTGACTCAGATAATTTGTTGAATTTTAGAGTTCGGCTACAGCCATAGCGTCTCAAGATCTAGTAATGGTTTATACTTGACTACTCAAATGACTTGCTACCTTTCTTTCTTTTAACAAAAAGAACAACAAGGGATTTGCCATGATTTTTTTTAGGAGGCTTTGCAGAGATTTATATCAAGGTAAAGATCTCAGTGCTCTACTCAGCTTCCACAAACCCAACATGACAACATCGGCTGGTTTTATAAACACCGACAGTAAACCTCCCCTTTGTGTCAGCACCATAACACGAAATGAGACCCTAGCTCTAAATGAGACCTCTGCTTATGTAGTAGTTTCCTACGTTTTAGTTGCTCCCTGTGCTCCATGTTTTTACTGTCTTCCCTATCTAAATTTGACCAGATGTGTATATTGAAAAATACAATTTTCAAGGATACTAAATAGGCTCCATTGTTTAGTTCTTTTTTAGTATACATTATTTACATGATTGTAATTAGCTCCCATGTTTTGCCATACTTTGATAGCTTCTTCTATAGAAGTCAACAGCAACTTCCACTAGGGTTAACATACTAGATCAGGAGGGACACTATAGTGGTTGCACGCATATGCTGGTGGTGGCATGCGACGGAAGGCTGGAAGTTCCAGTTTGTGCCAAAGCAACCTCAACACTCCAAACATTTGAGGTCTGCATATGCTTAAGTGTGACATGCTTGAGCAAGCATCATTTTGTTATAAACTAACCTTCATAGATTTGGGTTGCAGTCTTGCAGATATGAGATGCATATACAACTGTTGTTACCTTTTGCTGTAGATCTATTATCCAAATATACTTCCCATTATCTTGTACAAATATATTTTTCTAGACAATTAAAAATTCTATATTGCCTCTTTTTGTAAGGACTGTTGTTGAAAATTAAGACTCGATGACAAATTTTTAGTCTGGCTCTGCCACATCATTATATCCTGTGGTACAATCTGTGTACATCAACCTTCAATATGGCCACGACGTATTCAGATTCACAAATGTGCGTTTGCATCTTTGAAAGTATAGTCATCAAAATTTTCACCATTAGCTTTTCCATGTGCTTGCACGGATACGCTTTCTGTAGCAGCATCACTAAAACTGGACAAGAATTGCTCCAGGGTTCTCTGAAATATTTTTTATATAATTTAGGTTCTCACCTTACCAGATAAGATTAATGTGCATTTGAGCCTTCTAAAAAAACTATATGTAATTCTTGATTCTTATCGTCCTCACGTATCTCCCTGTCCCTAATGATTCACATGATTATTATTGTATGAGTGTTTAAGTCTGCTTGCACCCATGTACTAAGCCATATCCAGTGTATAACACTCAAGTTGTGAATTGATGATTTGTTAAAGACATACTTAATCAGTGTAGCATGGTCGTCCGTTGTCTCCACAATAACACTGCTTCTGCTACCTCATGGTATTTCTTGGTTTCATACAACTAGCAAAAAAAACACCGTGCAACTTTGACAAATATATATATTAAAAAATATTAATATTTATGGTACATAATTGGTATCGTTGGAAAGATCTTTGAATCTTGTTTTTTAATAAATTTATTTAAAGATACAAATGTTGCACGTATTTTCTACAAATCGAGTCAAACTTACGGCACGAAAACTAAAAGCGACAGATAATTTGGGACGTAGAGAGTATGAACCTACGTTGTACACAACGATTAATACCTATTTCATGACAACCCCTTGAGAGGCAAACACAAATTAAACACTGGCCCAATCCACTATATGCATTTTGGCGCAGCAACGCCGCGCCCCTTTTTCTAGTCTTGCGAAAACTCAACAAATTATGGGCCTGGACATCATTCGGTAGGCTCAAAAGGGCCCAGTATATGCACAACAGGAGGAGAGTGGCAACGTCCATAGCAATCCATAGCAATCGCGGCGCCGCCTCTTCTGTTTTGGGACACCTCCGAAGTACAGTACCAAAGATGTGGTCTATGGAGCCTACAAACGTCACCAGTGGCCAGAACCTACAATGCATGGGGATATTTTGCAGTTCAAAGAAAACCACTGGGTGCCAACCACCACGAGGAACACCTGCCGAATAGCAAAATCTCGAGTCATATCCAACCCAACTAACACAGATACAGTGCATCCAAATCAGAAAGAACTCCTCGCTGACCATGGAGCTCGCCTTTTCTCAGGGCAAGATCACATGAACGACATGATACTTCACCTGATCACCAATGGCCACCATCCACCAAAGGGAGTGCAGAAGCTATGGTCTCAGGAAATTCAGTGTAACCATGGTTCATTCAGTAGACTCCGGAAACACATTGAAAGATGCACGCACAAAAACAGTTGGCACTCGCAATTCACTAGTCTAGAAGACTAGAACCAAGGCATGGGAAATTTGGGTTATTTCTTTCATGGCTGTCTATCGTATCTGACTTAAGCATGAAACATATATCAGTTACTTGATTCATACCTCACAGAAATCATATCACAGTCGCAAAATTAGTACTGAAAAGATACCATCGCTCACAGGCCTTTGAGCAGTAGCAAAATAAGGAAAACATTTAATATATACCTCAAGCGGAGCACAAACGAGGATGACAGAAGCACTCTACGATCAGTTGAGAACTTGGAAGCAAAGAAAAACGTAAAACCACTGCTATGAAACTGTAAGGGTGTTTATAAACTACTACCAGTACAAGAACTCTAGAAGTGGGCAGACATAAATGAGGTCCTAAAGCCAAAACTACAGGCCAATGTTCATACCAAGATCACAGAATGTCCACGTAAAATGCTACGAGATGCAACTAGAGTTCTAGACTAGAAGAGCATAAATTCGTCTCAGTGCTGATGCCATAGTACCAAAGCATAGAGAAACTTTTAACATAACACCAATGTTATGCCTCCTAATTGAGTGGCAATTCATCAATTAGTTTCCATTTTCCAGACATGAACAGCAACATACTTCATCTCATTACTACTAGCTGCTGCTGAGCTAACACTATTGCTAGCACCAGTCACCAGAGGAAGTGAAACCAAACATTTATACAGCATAGTCCAGGAATTTCAGTGTACCATACTACAATGATTGAGGCATTGTTTAGTTCCTCCCACTAAAGTTTACTCCACATCCCATCGAATGTTTGGACACATACATTAAGTACTAACTATACACTAAAAAAATAACTAATTGTAAAGTTTGCGAGGCCTGTTCACTTGTGCTATTTAGCCGGCTTTAATCCATATAAATCAGCCATAGAACAGTGTTTTTTTCTCACAACAAACCAACCAAAAGCAAATCAGCAGAAGCCGATTTAATACCAGCCGAATAGAGCCTAATTTGCGAGACGAATCTTTTAAGCCTAATTAGTCCACGATTTAACAATGTGATGCTACAGTAACACATATGCTAATGCCGGATTAATTAGGATTAATAAATTCGTCTCACGGATTAATGACGGATTCTGTAATTTATTTTTTTATTAGTATCCGAACACCCCATGCGACACCCGATGTCACCCCAAAACTTTACACCCTGGATTTAAACAAGGCCTGAGTCTCTAGCCTCTGAAACATAGAACATGGGTAAAAATGTTTGAATCTTGAAACACCCTGGAAACTACGAACAGACGTGTGGTGGCTAGCCACAACTGCCAGTCTCTGGCCAAACCACGAAAAATCTGTAGCATTTCTCTTAAGGGCAGCATATCATACCATGCTGCATCAGTACCTGATTTATGTTGCCCAGAAGTCACATACTCACATTGTAACCCAATCAGCAGTAGTGAAAGATATTTATCAGTCACAGGCATTTCAGAAATATCAGACAAATAAGCAAAACCTTCAGGTGTATATCATGCACAGCACAGCCCGGATGAAGAGAGCAAATGACATTCCACGATCAGTGCAAAACTTGGGAACAATCAAGTGTAAAAGCTTAAAAGCATGAACATTTATAAACCAGCACTCTAGAAGAGAGCACACATAAAGGAGATTTCAAAAGCCACAACAAATAACAGAAGCCAACTTCACACGAAGGTCACCAGAATAATGATAAGAAGGTACAGCAAGCTGCCAGTTGAGGTTTTAGAATAGCACTAACTCATCTCAGTGCTGACAGCTGATGCTGGTCATGAGTAGTACTGAGTAACTTGTTGATGCTCAGTGATGTAAGCAATGAATAAATTTTAATGTAGCATCTATGGTATACCTCATTGTCAACCTAAGCATATTAAAGAAGTTTCATCTCATATTTTAACAAGATTGTTTTCGTCCAGTGTGTTCCTGACAGTTGATCTAGATATCAATTTGTGTGAGCATTGCATGACATGCTATTTACATAACGTGCAGAAATCAATCATGGTCAAAATCAAGTGCACTATTTGCAAGAACTATTTAAAATTTGAAAATAACCATCAATTGCTAAACAGTCCTGGCATAGTTCACTTGATAAATTACTTTTCAAAGCACATCTAAATTTGTTAAGTCAATGGGCCGGGATGAATAAATTGAGTTCTCAAGCACAGAAAACAAGCATTTACAATGTTGATTCTGTAATTACGATGAATGTCACACATAGTAAGCAAAGTGTTAGCCCAGCAGTACAAACATGCTAGTACGTACCCTCTCAAAAGCGAGGAAGAATTTGCTATATATTGAAACAAGAAGATTTATGTACAAATTGTTAAGATAATTGTTCTTCCCAATCAAGTCCCAAGCATAAAAGCTGAATCCTGAAAAAATTCAAGACCATAGAAGTATGATTCTAGTGGCGTGTAAACATCCTAATGCGAATTCAATGAGTGAGGTTTCTCACTTCCATGGAATGATGGAATTGCATCCAAGACATACCACCAAGCAGCCTTAGCTCAAATTTGCATCGGTGTACCCAACTGTGGCGTTGAGCCACCAGCGGAACCGCGCCTCGCCCTCCGCCTCTCATACTCAGGGTCGTCAGTAGGCAGCTCGTACCGGCACACTGGGCACGTGTTCCGGATGGCAAGCCATGGGCCAATGCACGCCCTGTGGTAGAAATGCCCGCATGGCAGCCCTGTGGCGAGCTCCCCCTGTTCCATCCCTTCCTTGCACACAGCGCACCCCTGCGCAGCCTCCTCGCCTCTGACGGCCACCACCTGGAGCCGCTCCACCGCCGCACGCGCCGCCGGCGGGGCGCCGCCCACGTCCACGACGTGCCCCGGCAGAATCTCGAACTCGTCGTCCAGCGACGCCGGGAGCAGCTCCCACCCGACGCCGCTATGGAGGATGCCTTCGAGCTCCGCGTCGTCATCGCCGAAGTCGAACGGAGGCTCGTCGGAGAAGATCGAGTCGTCGTCCCCGCTGTCGATGCCCTCCATCACGCCCAGCATCTCCCGCTCGTCGAGGAATCCGAACACGTCAGCGTCGGTCTCTCCTTCTAGTCCTCCCCCTCCCCCTCCCCCTCCGCTACCGCCACCGCCGCTGCCGACGCCGGGGGCAGCGTCCGCGATCTCCTCCCACTCGAAGCTAGCGGCGTCTTCGTCGAGGCAGTCCCAGAAGGGCGGGGAGCGGGTCAGCGAGGGGGAGAGGCAGCGGAGGTCGGGGTCGGAGTCGAAGGAGATGGGAGACCCCGGGGTGGGGGTTAGGGTTTCGGGTTCGAAGCCCGGGGAGAGGACGTGGCGTGGGCAGGCGAGATCCAACTCGATGGACTCGGAGAAGGAGACGTAGGAGAGGTCTCCGAACCCGTCGTCGCCGACGTCGAGGAAGTGCTCGTCGCCGAAGTCCGCCATGGGAGGCGGCGGCGCCCGGTGGGGATGGGATTGGGTGGGGTGGTGCCGTGGTGGTGGTGGTGCGGCTGCCGTTGCAGTGTGACGTGTGAGGCGTGGCGTCCCCGTCTCTTGTTGGTGTCGGGTCTGGTCACTCCTCGCGCCCAGCACGTGGTACACGACACGCCTTCCTGCAGCATTTACGTAAACTCTGAATACGCCTTCCAGTTGCGTTTGCGTTCACTTGAGCCAAGTCAAATCGCCCGTCGCAGGCTCTGCAGCAGGAGGAGAACGAGAAGCGCCAGGCCAAGTGATCCAATCACCTGACACCACCTCGCCCTCGCGAGATTCCTAGGGGAGGGGGCCAGGCCAAGTCGGCTCTTGCGTCGACATCGACGGGGAGAATCAGCTGTGGGCAGGCGATGAACTGTAGCGCTTGACAGCGAGAGGGTTTGATTGGATCCATTGTCTGGCCGGTCTGCGTGCATCACCTGATTGCAGCTCTGCATTTCCTGGCTATAAAGCGACGGACTGGCCGCGGGGACTGGAGAGGGAGAGAGTCCTCCCATCCACAAGTCCTCAGTTTTTGCGGGATTGAGATCCGGCAGGGGACAGAGGAAGCTGAATTGCGGAAAGGTGCGTGTTCTCGGCTCTCTTCCCATCCTCCTTCCCTTGTGGTTTAATTTTGTTGTGGAAGAGAGGATTCTTGCTTGGGTAGGATTGGATAATCTGAGAGTTCATTTCTCGGGGTTCTGTGGCTGTACTCGGCTTTTCTGAGGCCAGTTTAAGTAGATGAAAGTTGTTTATTTCAGTTTGAGTTGCTGAGTTATGTGCTATCTGCGATGTTGTATTGTTTCATAGAGTAGTTGTTTTGTTGATGTGAATTGTGTTGGGAGAATGGATTTTGGGAGTGCTTTCGCAGGCCTACTTAACTAGTATCAACACCAAGACGATCATGTGCCATAAGATTTATTGTTAGGCCCTTTGGCTTTGGCTGTCCTCTTACTTTTGTTTCAGGAAGCTTATTTGGTGTGCATACTGTTTGACTATAACGGAAGACTTGTTATCCTAATTGTTTTGTTCTTATAATGGATCTACATTTCCATTGCTTTAAGACACTATGAACAGAAGACTTGTTATCCGAATTGTTTTGTTCTTACAATGGATCTACATTTCCATTGCTTTAAGACACTGCTCATACATATATGAGAAGATTATTCTGGGTAAACAATATAAGAAATGGAAATCAAAATAGGGAGTGCATAATTCAAAGAAATCTAGATCTCATCATAGTTATATTCTAGTAAAAGAACAATTGTAACTGGCTATTCAAATCAGTGATCTATTGCACCAAGTTTCTGACTTAAAAGTTTTCACATCCAGGAGGACAGAAAAATGGGGATTGGAGATGGGTCTTCTAATGGGAACCAGCAACCGGTGCATAAGGAAATACGAGATGAGACAACGCCACTTCTTCCAGTCAAGGTGGAGGAGGATGAGGGGTTTCATGAGTTCAATGGCACTTCATTCTCTGGGGCGGTTTTCAATCTGTCGACCACCATAGTTGGGGCTGGAATTATGGCTCTGCCAGCAAGTATCAAGATGCTGGGCATCATCCCAGGGATTCTGTTGATCATCATTGTGGCACTGCTCACAGAGGCATCCATCGACATGCTTGTCAGGTGCAGCCACCAGGGCAAGATTACGTCATATGGGTGGCTGATGGGAGAGGTTTTCGGACAGTGGGGGAGAATTGCGCTGCAGGGCTCTGTCATCATAAACAACGTCGGCGTGCTAATTGTTTATATGATTATCATTGGTACTCTTAAACTCAGCACTCTTCCATCTACTTCTAATCTTATTTTTGCACATTTGAGATGCACACTGAAATGACTAGGTATGAGTAGTTCTCCCAGTATACCTTTTAGTCCTTTTTAACTGACACGGTGACACAGCTCTTTTTGGGCATGCCTTTGGAGCCCCAAATCAATTTTTCGTAAGGATGTTCAGATAGAATGTATTATTTAAAATTCATTCCATAGCTTTAGGTATGGGGGTTCCTTCAGTATATTGCTTTCTGTTAATTCAAGAAACTCACCTATGACCTTCCTGATCTCTCCTGTTAGAGAGGGGGGGGGGGGGGGGGGGGGGGGGCGAGAGAGAAGGAAATATTCCCATTGTGCAACACCTTGCGCTTAAAATGAACAACTTATGCAACTGGCTGAGATTAATTCTGGTTCTTAATAATTTCATAGGTGATGTATTATCTGGAACAACATCAGACGATGTTCATCATCGTGGTATATTGGAGGGCTGGTTTGGAGCTCATTTGTGGAATTCTCGTCCCATTGTTCTTCTTGCCACAGCTCTTTTGGTGTTTGCTCCATTGGTGAGCTTTAAGCGTTTGGGTACGTGTACATGTTTGCATATTGAGAAAAATATCCTTCAAATATTCCCTATTGTTGGCTGCATACTAGTATAGCCTACCCCAACTTGTTTGGGACTTAAAGGCTTTGTTGTTGTTGTTGTATACTATTTAAAGTAAATCTTGTCATTTTTGCAGATTCATTGAGATACACATCTGCACTATCAGTTGCCCTGGCAGTAGTTTTTGTTGTAATTACTGCTGGGATTGCCATCATCAAGCTCTTCAATGGAACTGTAGCAATTCCCAAACTTTTTCCAGAATTGGATGGTCTTAATTCTATCTGGAATCTTTTTACAGCTGTCCCTGTTCTTGTTACGGCCTACATCTGCCACTATAACGGTATGCACTATCATTGTACAGATACTCTTCTGATTATTCAAACATTCGGATTCTCAATTTGTCATGTTCATGTTTCCACAGTTCACAGCATTGACAATGAACTTGAAGACAGAACACAGATCAAACCGATTGTGCGAACATCGCTGTTCCTGTGCTCCAGTGTTTACATTGCCACAAGTTTCTTTGCATATCTCCTCTTTGGTGAGGGCACACTGGATGACGTGCTTGCCAACTTTGACGCAAATCTTGGCATTCCATTCAGTTCAGTCTTTGATGACATAGTGCGAGTGAGCTACGCCGCGCATGTCATGCTTGTCTTTCCCATTGTCTTCTTTGCCCTTCGGCTCAACTTGGATGGGTTGCTCTTCCCAACATCAAGGCACATTTCTCGTGACAATAAGAGATTTGCCATCATCACCATCTCTCTCCTCACAGTAATTTATCTTGCTGCCATTCTCATACCAAGCATTTGGGATGCATTCCAGTTTACTGGTGCCACAGCTGCCGTCCTAATTGGTTTCATATTTCCTGCCATGGTCATACTTAGGTAACTAAATGTTTATTCTTGGTGTATATTGCCTACTGGCCAAGCCATTTTGTATAATACTTAATATGGTGACTTGAATTTCTGCAGGGATTCTTATGGAATCGCAACCAAGCGTGACAAGATTCTGGCTGTAACCATGATCGTGCTTGCTGTTCTGTCAAATTCTGTTGCCCTATACAGTGACGCGATGAACATCCTCCTTAAGAAGGAAGTGGCCTGAACTTCAGATTTCAAAAGTAGTCAGTGATGGATGAAGAATGGTCTCGTAATGCAAAACTCGATGAGACCAAGGAAGATGATGCACTTGGACTCCGTGAAGGAATGTTTTCTTTATCAGCACCTCAGAATTTGGCCACTTGAAAGAATCTGATGCTTGAAGTTTCCTGGTCTTGTGTACACAAATCGGCTCAGTGAGAATTGAGCCGCTTGAAATATATGTATGTATATTCTATGCGGAGAGTAAGTCTTGGAAAAAGCTTTCTCCACAATAATGTACAGTTATGCCAATTTCTGAGTTTAGTTAAATTTTGTGAAATGTGCACATGGGTGTCTTGTGTTGAATGATTCAGAATGATATGATTACATACGTCGCTACCATATCTGTTTTTGCCTTTCTGCCGTTATCAAGGAGCACCATTTTCTCGAGCACTACGCCAATCAATCACGAAAGCAAATTAGGCACTCGCGGCCAAGGATATTGCCGTGAGCTTGTGAGAGGGATCCCTGAAGAAACAGAGATCACTATTCTGAGCACATTATTTCCTGCAAATTAAACCCTCTGTTCGGATTCTTAGCATCAAGCGGGCCAATGAGCGCAGTGATAGAATCGTCGGGATCTCTAATCTCGATAGGCCTATCATTCTGTCAGTAGCCACCTGTTTTTATCATCAATCAACAAAAAAGTAGCAACATGTTTTCTGTCACTAGCAATCTGGTTTCAAGTAGCAAATGAGTTTGTTTAGGCAGAAACTCTTCACATAACGACCGTCCAATCAAAGCATGAAGATAGATTAATTACAGGTGGCGGGTTTACAGCCACAAGTTCCAGCGTTTAGGCAGGAATCAATCGTAATCAATTGATTGACAGGGACTCAAATGATGACATGTTTCAATGAACACCACAGTTTCATTTGCGTTTTGCAAGCTACCTCGTGAATTTTCTATTGTCTGTTCTCCACATCAGTCTACAGCAAAGAGTAGGTTAAAAGAGTGATTCAGGTTCACCAAGTCAGTCTAGCACTAACAATTGTTTATTCTCCAGCTTAGCCCATCTTGTGAACGTCGTTTCAACTTGCAACTCTGGTTCCTTGTATCTCAACATTTCTGATATCTTCCCACATCAAGCATACTCTAGCGTGAACCGACCAGGGTTCCAAACATCACATTTTGGCCAATTTCAAGTTTTTTTGGTGATTTTTTATTAGGGCCGATCCCAGTTGGTCAAACCTCCGGGTGGCATCCCCCGTGACCGGAGTTCGAATCCTTGGTCAGGCGAATTTCTCACAAGTAAATGGACCGGCCCTCTCACCGGGTAACGGGCCCCTGTGTGCAGGTGGGGTAAGGGGTTCGAGGGGTTTTTCGAGCTGAGTGAGAAATCCTCTGCCTTAAGCTAAAATAGCTCAGGGTGTCTATCTCCGCAACTCGAGTTTTTTTCTCTTTAAATTCTAGTTTGTGTTGTCTTCTTTCGACCGGAAACCTTAAGAGCATATTTTGTTTTTAGGTATTTCATAATTCCAACTCATTGTATGGATATATGTTCAATAATTATAAATACTTATGAAGATTTAAAATATCAATGGAATTTGGTGTTTTCGATCAAGACCGATAAAGACCTGATACCAAATCAAAAAAAAAACTCTACGTAGCTATTAGGTTCTTGTCGTGTAACATATTACATATCATCTGGTTCTAAGTTTTCGACTTTACATAGATATTTGTATTTTTCGTATATTATTATTTTAAGATTTTGTTATACTAGTTTTTTTAATCATAAGCTAAGTACCCGTTGACAAAAAGACATCTATGGTCACTTTGCTAATCTTGAGATTTGCTAGTCCTGTATTTTCAAGGTGCTTAAAGATATAATTATACATATGTATTTCAATAGGAATGGTATGCGTACATGTATTTAGGGCACGTTTGGCAGGGTTATAGATTCTCGTAGCAACGTTTTGGATCTAGATTATTTCTAATGAATCAGGACTACTTCCTCGAATTGTTTGGCTAGCTCATTGGATTCTTGAAACTGGAACTCGAATCAAGAGAAACCAGTTTTTTTTTTATGTTTTTCTCTACTTGTACAAAAACAAAAAAACGGTTCCAAGTGATTCTCTCTGAAATATTTATCCCTTCGTGACGTTTGGCAGTGATTCTAATAATTCTGCTCAGCTGAAACTCACTGTCAAACCCATCCTTAGTGTCTACGTGACTGAATGAAAAAGATTAAAAAAATCAAACGCACTGTAGCTGCTCAGCAGCTGAGTAGACTTCTCGCTATCTCTCAATTTAAAGGCCCAATATACTCGAGATTTGGCTTTTCTCAATTTTGTCAAATGGCCCAAGCCAAACGTAACGGAACTCCCGTGACATGTAGTAGAAACAAATCAAAGTGTCTTTGGGCTGGCTCTGGAATGGCTGCAACTTCGAGTTATATATAGATAGATCGATTGGAGTAAACTAGATTATTTTTTTAAAAAAAATATTTATATTCGGTCTAAACTATACACAAAATAAGTTATTTAAACACTCCCTGTATCCGAAGATTTCTTAAAGCTAGAACTATCAGCTTTTGAACTTGACCTCTACCCACAGAGCATAAGTAAAAAGAAAAACAAAGGTAGGAAAAAATAGTGACGCGGAAATGCTCCTGCGACTGTTATCTTTTCCTTAAAAAACCCAAGTAAGCAGATTCTATGTTAAAGAAACTAATCACTTGAATAAATATAAGCCGCAGCGGGCTACTGCTTCTTTGACTCCTCTCACAAATTACTATTTTTTTAATAAATTCGGCCTCTACAAGAGTTTTACACTCAACCATTCATTATTACATTGTTTCGGTCACCAGCTGATGTAGAAAGCTCACAAAAAGCGTCAAAAAAACGTCACAAATTACTATTTAAGCAACTGGCTACGGCTTATTTTAAGTGCAACCGAACATCATGATGCTTATCTAGCATTGAACTGTATACGTGGTACAAGCATTCCGATAAACTTTTCAAGATGCGATTACCCCTTGGATGAAACAGATACACTGAAGTTGAACTGTTGAAGCAGCTAGCTGCGAATTGTATCGAGATGTTTCACATCCGCTAGTGTTCTCTGCCTTCACACATCAAATTCCCGTTATCTAAGCTTAAGCTTCCCGTTGACGATTTGCACTGTCACTTGGAGACCGCTTCAACCCTGCTGCGCTTGACCTGCAAATTGGCATATGCAGTGCAGGATGCGTTGCTGAGCTGATTGTTTAGGTGTGAAGTGTCGTCGGACATTAAAAAGTTATTTTGTATTTCCAATGAGACGCGTCAGTAACATGCAACCCTTTGTCCCGTGCCTTCTGCTTCACGTCATCATCATATATTTGGATGAAAATTAAATCTAAGCCTCCAAATCAAATGCATATAGATGATCAAATTAAACAAGCAAGAAGCAACCTTGTCTCTGACATTCGCTTCAAAAGACATACTGTCACATCACATGAGATGATCAAATTAAAGGAGCACAGAGAAATGGAGTGTTTAACGTTAGTTAACAACTTAACCACCAGATGTCAACAGGGGAAAAAGCTAGCGCCCTGTTCACTTGGCTGATAAGCATGGCTGAAAGTATTGTTGGGCTGATTTGCCGTGATAGAAAAATATTGTTCGTTGGTTGAAAAAATACGACTAATAAGCCAAATGAATATAGCGTAGCACCTCATGACTGTATATTATATTAGTATGTAATAGTAATGAAGAGTGATCCCACTAACGGTACAAAATCAAGTGCCAGGTGGGGCCAGCACAAACTGGGCCCACTTATCAGGGACAGGCGTTACTGGCACCTCGAGTCAGCAAAGCAAGGACACACGCTTTTTCTGAAAGCAGCAGCGTCCTTTGCCGTTGCCGCCGCCGGCAGCGCTAAAGCGAGTTGCTTCACATGCTACCACCTCTCGGCGTCTTTTATTCAGGTCTTTTTTTCTTCTTCCGTTTTTCCACCACAAATTTGCCCCGAATTCGCGCGACATTGGGTTTCCAAACTCAAACCCTCCTCAAATTACGGTCGCCAGCTAACCAATCCAAACGGCGGGGCCCAGTCCGCATTAACAAACCACCCCGCTCCCGCCGCCCCCATCCGCTGCTCCGCTCCGTTACCCTTTTCCCCTCCGATCGCGGCGGCAGCTTCCGCGAAGGCCTCCACTAAAAAACCACGCATCTCCTAGTTTTTCTCCTCCGCCTCGAGTCCCGCCACCTCCGAGCGAGCCTGCCCCGCCGCCCCCGGGACCGGGAGCCCCAGTCCCCTAGCTCGCTCGCGCGAAGCTCCCTCTCCTCCCATCCCATGGGCGCGGTGGCGTCGACGGTGGCGGCGCGCTTCGCGTTCTTCCCGCCGACCCCGCCGTCGTACGGGGTGGAGCCGCCGCCGTCGCCGGCCGCGGCGGCGGCGGACTCGGAGGTGGTGGAGCTCAGCGGGGTGCCCGTGTCGCGGGGGCCGCGGCGTGGAGGCGCGGCGGCTGCCCACGAAGCGCGGCACCGAGGTGGTAGCCATGTACGTGCGCCAGCCCGGGGCGCGCCTCACGCTGCTCTACTCCCACGGCAACGCCGCCGACCTGGGGCAGATGTACGAGCTCTTCGTCGAGCTCAGCGCGCACCTCAACGTCAACCTCATGGGGTATGTATATATGTAACGTGCGCTCTCTAGCCCTCGCCGCGCTTTGCTGCTTCGACTGGACTGTGTAGAGATCCTATCTGTTAATATTACGCTTTGATGCTATGATGTTAGTATTCGGTTGCTTCATTTCATTTGGTAAACAGGAATACATATTTGAGCTCATTTTTGGGACGTTATTGTCGGCATTGGAGGTTTTGTCTGTGCTAGTTTAGAACTCGCGACTTGCCTGTTGGGGTGGCGTGTGCACTTGGGAATTGGGATCCTACAGTTAATCGTGCAATTCTGGGATCTGTAGCTGCTTTAATTACTTAATTAGGTACTTAATGTTGTACAAATCTGGCATGTCATTTGGATTGAAATTGTGATCCAGAATTTACCAAAACTGACTGGGGGGGAATTTAGTGTCCAAGGTTGTTCGTGTATTATTTGGACTGTGTTTGTGGAAGATAGTCTTAGATTATGTTGCTAGATTTATTTGTTTGCGAATTCATGTGTTCTTAATTGTTATATAAAGTCGGGAATGTCCCAAGCTGCAACAGTGCAGCTTATCTGGATGTGTGGTTCAGAAAGTTGCGCTATTCTGGTATACAGTAGGTGGATTTCATTGAGGCTGGTAAATGTTTGCTAGTGCATACTTAAGTTGACTGGAAAGTTTGGATGTTGATGTGCTGTACTATTGATTGAGGGGCACGTCTGCTTCATTGTCAGTACTGGAGTTGTTTGGAAGTTATTGGATTAGGGGAAAGAAGACGTTCATTTATATTGGCGCCTTTGATTATGAATCTTGTTTGACCTGTTATTAAGTTTAATAATTCCATTAGTACTTAGTACATAGAAATGCTATGTTAGTTGTAGTGGGACCCATGTTGGTTACCATTTTCTTCGCTAGAATTTGGATGACATCACTAATATATGGGTGTTAGTTGCTCTTGATCAAGATGACCATCCAGTTACTTACCCGAGCTACTGGAAGCTGTGTACCATTTTTTAATAAAACGGGAGGGGTTGGACCCTACTAGTTAATATATAAAAATAAATAAAAGAGAGTTTTACAAGAAATGAAAGAAAACACAAAATATTATAAGAATCCTTCAAGCCAGTGCTCAAGTTCTGCGAATTATTTTTTGTGCTCTATGGATAACCAAGGTAAATACCCGTTTGAAAGTCTCTTTACATCTTCGGATGTTTGGTTGAATGTTTTTGAAGATTAGACCATTTCAGACACTGCAGATATTCTAACTCATTACAATAATCTGTCCTGCGTCCGGGGCAGCTAGCCTTCGGGGTCTTTCTCGGCCCGTGCGCGAGAAGCTTCTTCTCAATGCAATGCCGTGGGGGCGGTCTTTCCCCTTTGGGTCGATTTTTTTTATAATTTGGTTACAACAGTTGTCCATTGATTTTTCTAGATCCAAGTTTTGATATTGTTTTTAATTTTGAACTCTTGCTCATAGCTTTTGTTCAATAGAGATTTGAGTGAATCAGGTTTTACTTAGGGAATTAGGTATTTCTGGTTTGATGGCTATGTTTAATAAAAGTGATGGGATGAGCTGTCGGTTAGAATAACTGAGTTACAGTGGATCTAACACTTGACCAATTTGAAATCTTGCAAATGGAGGATTGGTCTGCTCTTTTATCCCACTTAATTTTTCTGATTGGTCATTTTGTTTCTTATTGAATATATGAATTCCATTTATCACCGTATTATTATTTTTATCCTACTTTACCCTTTTTTGTGTATAGGCCTAGCTACAACTTAATATGTAGTTTGACTTTATAATTGGTGGTTGATTGCTAGGCATTATCTATGACTGTTTTAACCTTTCTATTGTGCTCATGATATATTTGCTCCTGATCCTTTCAGTTCCTTTAAACTTTGTATTCCTGCTATGCCCCATGTTAGTAACTTCTGATCCGTACATTTTCCTACAGTTATGATTATTCTGGGTATGGACAATCATCTGGGAAGGTATAAATTCAGCTTTTATCTAGGAAAGTACTTTCCTTTTACCCCTCTTCACATGCTATTTTATGAGTTCCAGCTCCCCTTGTGCATGACTGACCAATTTAATCCCATTTGATTCTGCAGCCAAGTGAGCAAAACACTTATGCTGATATAGAAGCTGTTTATAGGTGTCTTATAGAAACATATGGAGCCTCTGAGGAAAACATCATTCTATATGGTCAATCAGTGGGAAGTGGCCCTACTTTGGATTTAGCATCCCATTTGCCTCATTTACGAGCTGTTGTTCTACATAGCCCAATTTCATCTGGTTTAAGAGTGATGTATCCTGTAAAGCATACATATTGGTTTGACATATATAAGGTGATTAATTTACTAGATTCCTTTTAATTTGATCGTATACTTGATCTAATCTCTACTAATTTATTTACAGAACATTGACAAAATTCCTCTGGTCAAGTGTCCTGTATTAGTTATACATGTGAGTATTCCTCTGACAGCAAGTTTTCTTTAATAATGTTTAGTTCCATGTGCGCACATGCATGTGTCTTTATTGCCATTAACTTCTGTCTTGCATGTAGGGAACTAGGGTTCAAGGCTTTTATATATTTGATTTGATGGTTACATACCATTTTCCCACTTTGTTCTTTTCAAACTGTGTTCCGAGTTTCAAGCTTGTTATTATCAATGGTGTATTGGTGTTCTTACATTTTCATTAAGCTCTACACTTGTATGAAGCTCAATGGGGAATGTTCATGCAATTTTATTAAGGTCTACACTTTTGAGGTCAATAAAGTGGCTTACATATTAGGCATTATGTCTGTACCATCATACAATATAGTATTACACTACTTATTCTAGAGTTGTACTACAATACTGTTTTTAGTTTCCAGAATTGAAATCATAAGGTGCCTTTCGCCTTACAAAATCTGTACCAAGTTTCTGCATATAAATTCTGGTTATGGGTGCCATACACAAGGGGTTTTAACCAAGTCAGTGAATTATTCCATGTGCAGGGTACAGCTGATGAGGTTGTTGACTGTTCTCATGGGAGGGCACTATGGGAACTATCCAAAGTGAAATATGAGCCTCTGTGGGTCAAAGGAGGGAACCACTGTAATTTGGAACTGTACCCAGAATACATTAAGCACCTGAAAAAATTCGTCAATGCCATTGAGAGATCGCCACCAGTTAAAGATGAATCTCCAGAGAGTTCAGGTCCTTCAGATCCTAGTGAAACAGGATCCGAAAGTGCAGAGAGCTCACAGAGAAGCACCGATATCCGGGACAAACCAAGATCAAGCATTGATCATAGACCTAGCATTGATCGACGGGAGAAACCTAGGGGAAGTATAGACAGGAGAGATAAGAGCAGAAAGAGCGTTGATCAGCTTGACAAACCACGGGCTAGTGTGGATCAAACTGACAGGCCACGGAAGAGCATCGATCGGTTTGTATATACATTTTATTTTATGCTTTCTACTTTACATTCCCTTGTGGAATTTTGTTGTACTTGTAAGACGTATTCTGTTTCCTGTCTCCTGACTCTTGTAATGCCGTGATGTGACAGCTTTGGGGGGATGATGAGGTCAGTCAAATTGTGCAATATTGACTGTTTCACTGCGGCTTCTGGGAGCTGAAAAGATCGGAAGGTTAGTACTTGGTAGTGCCTCTTAGCCATCTGTATGTATTCCAAATTTTATAATTTGTTATTCAATTGGGTGTTTTTAGTGTGGCTGTTTAAAGGTGTATTGGTCTGAATGAGGGTTTGTATTTCTTTCCACTGAATTGTTTGTTCCTTGAAAGGAAACAGCCATAGTTTCCCAACCACTTCCTCTTTGTTTTTTCTTGAAGTCATTCACTTGTTACCTGATGTAGAACGAAGAAAAGCCTCCCTGCAAAGCAATGAGAGGCACTGTCTTTGCGTAACTGTAAATATGTTGTACTATTGCACCTTTTTTTTTTGGTTTTATGTTACACATTACACAGAAACGCTTTATAGATGTTGATCGGACTTTAAGTGGGGGTTTTCCTTTCCCCTCTTGTGGTCATGAATGAAAGCTTGCCTGATGATTGTTTACCATTATATCCTCGATGTTCTATTACTGCCCGATTTAGCGGCATCCTCCCCTTGCCACGCAGTCCGGAAACGTTCGTAGCCACGGGACATGGAGTCGCAGCAGCAGCAGCTGGATCCACGCGACGGCTGGGCTACCATGTCTACGACAGCAGCGTTTAGAGGCCCCGACCCACATGGGACGGCTACCTGCCGGCTGCCGTGCGGCCAACCGGCAACAACGGGAGGCGGTAGCGGTGGAGCGCGACTGTGCGAGCGAAGCCGCCGGGTCCGCGGGCGCTCGCACATGCTATCAGCGAGACCGGGGCGGTGAGGCTGGCACTGGCACTGGCACTGGCACTGGGACTCTTTGTTTGTCTTCCTGGACTAGGGTGGCCGGCCAGCTCTATACAGGTCTAAGGCGGTGCAACTCGCTATGTTTGTTTGCCTGTACGCGGTAGAGCCTGACTGGGCCAAGAATCTTGTTTGTTTGCCTGTACAAGTGGATACACCTACTCTGCATTTGAGCATATGTAACATTACCACCGTAGCTTCTTCTTCTGTCCTTATTGGCATTACAGCGAACACTTGGCGTGTGACGGCCACGCCGCCGCCGAGCGCGCCCAGGAGCAAGCCGTCGCTGCCGGCCTCCTCCACCGCTGCCCAGGAGCGCCATGGCTGGGCTGCGCACCGTCGTCGTGGCCCTCGCTGCCGTCAGCTGACGCGTCTTCGAGTTCCGGAAGGCCGCGGCCACTGCGCTGGCGACCTGCACAGCGTCTCCTCGACACCGGCGCCTGCGCCAGCGGCCAGCTCGCCACCGGCGGCCTGCGTGCGCCAATCTCATGCGTTGGACGGGCTACCCCTTCGGGATCCGCGTTGGCGTCGACTACACGTCTTCAACCACCTCCAATTCACCGTCCTCGTCGGGATCGGGGCAGGGCTGCCGCATCGGAGCAGGGTAACGTGCCCGCGCTCGACCTTGCCGGCAACCGCCTCACCGATGGGGAGGGGGCCGCGCGGAGGAGGGAGATGGTGGAGGCGCAGGAGGAATGGTGGACGGAGGTGAGGAGGATGGCGTGGGCGCACGGAAGCTTCCTGGTGAGCTGCTGGTGAGGAAGGAAGGGGGCGGAGCCGCGGGGAGGGAGGCGGCGGCGCTGCCATGGTGAGGTGGGGAGTGCCGGAGGGTGCAACATGGGATTCGGAGGAAGGCGCCGCAGGTGACGGCAATGTCCGCCCTAGCCACCCCGAGCACCCGCTCGGGCCGAGCCCGGGAGAATTCGTTCCCCCGCGGCCTGGCTGAGGCCTGCTTTAACGAGTGTGCGGGCTGGGCTGGGAACCACGTCCGGGTAAACAAACAGCCTAGGTTGCAGCCCACGGGTGCAGTGGCCCGGCTGGGCCAGACAAACAAACGTGCCCTTTGCCTCTTTGGTGCGAGTACCGAGGACCAAAATTTGTCTTGCCCAAGATTTGGCAAGCCATATTTTTTTGCTATTGTTTGGTTTTCTACCAAAACTTGCCAATTCTTCATATTTGGCTTGCTAAATCTATGACAAGATTTTTTACCTAACTTTGGCTTGCCAAATCTTTGGCATGTTCAATTTTGGTCGCAAACGACCCTGAGTATGTGCGCACCTGGGGCTCGCATGGGCTTTGTGGAATGGGCCCATGGGCTGTGGCATGGGCGCATGGCCTCGATGGATCAAGTCCAGCAGCCAGCCTGTTTAGGTTGGCTTAAGCCCATCGTTCATCGGCCTTATTCCTTTTCCCTCAAACAAAAAAAAGAAGTCCAATTACCTCCCTCCCTCGACTATCACAGTTGTTTGATTTTTCTCCTTGATCTAAAAAATTAGTCTTTTTAAACCCCCTTAACTTTTGAAAACCATTCATTTTTACACTCCGGCGGTTTTGATGGTGGTTTTGCTAATATGGCGTAACGTCAAGGGGGTAAATCGAACTAAGTTGAAAGTTCAAGAGGTAAATCGAACTATAATTATTTTTATAAAAAATAATAAAAATAAAAAATATTCAAATATATTTTTACATGAAAAATAATGCAATTAAAAATCCTAAACTTGGGTGAAAATTCATAGAAAATTTATTTTAGCTCAGAAAATTATGAAACTTGTTTTAGGTTTTCTAAAAGCATGCTCTATGTTATGGTGCCTAGCTTGAAATCGGTTAAATTTTTATGGACTCACTTTAGTGCTTATTTGCTAGTAGAAGCTCTCCTTTGTATTATAATTAGTGGATAATGATAATCATCTAAACTACACAAAAGCACCATTGAAGCATCTTTAGGGCTGTAGAGGGCACTGGTCCACTACCCCTAGATAAATTTTCAAAGTAGTTTCGTCAAACTGCGTGCCTGCATGCACACTGCCGCACATATGCATGCATGTATGCACCCTTTGTTTAATACATTTAATTAAGTTCTACAAACTAGATTTAATTAAGTTTTAGTGCAATGAGTTATGGGGCGTAATGTCGCAAACAATCTAGATGGTAGCACATGGGTCATGATATTTCTACAAATAGAATCAAGTGACATGAAAAGCTAGGCACCATAGCATAGAGCATGATTTTAGAAAAAAAATCTAAAATTAGTTTCATGATTTTCCAAGCTAAAACAAATTTTCTATGAATTTTCTAACATTAAACCAGGGTGTAGGGTTTTAATTGTTATATTTTTATGTAAAATATATTTGGATATATTTTTTTATTTTTTAAGATTTTTTTTATATTTTTATAAAAACATTTCTCCTCAAACTTTCAACTTAGTCCGATTTACCTCCTTTGACGTGAATGGTTTTCAAAAGTTTAAGGGTTTAAAACCTGGTTTTGTAGATCAAGAACGAAAATTAGACGAGACTGAGGTAGGTAAATTGAACCTGGTTGTGGTAAAAAAAAGTTTAGTTCGTTTTGTGAAATTGCTATGATGTGGGAACTTAGTGCCTTATTGAATGTTGTTGTGTGTAATAACATGTAGTACCTCTGTTCCAAAATAAATAGTTTTCTAGAAATTTTTAGATAGATTAAGGATGTTAACAAAAGACACACCTACCCTCAACTCTTCTCTCGAAGGATATCTCCTAGATTAGCTGTTATTGTTTGTATATACCCACAATTAGCTTCCGCATTAGGAAGCAATGTCTTATGTTTTCATATATTGCTATTTTTTTATAAATGTTAAACCTTAGAAAGTTACTTATGACAGTGTGAAAGGTCCTAATGGCTAGAGGGGGGTGAATAGCCTAATACAAATTTCTACAACAACACTTAGCAACTCGGTTAGACAATTATGAGACGAAGCAAATGTTGCGCTAGCCTACTAAAAATGCAAGCCACCTACCACAATTCTAGTTTCTATAGTTTCTAACCATACAATGGCTATGTCACTATACTAAGTTAGTGCGCTCTCAAAGGCTAACTAAAGAGCCACACTAACCAAACTAACAAGCTCTCACAACTAGCTACACTAAAGAGCTTGATAACTAGTTTGCGATAATGTAAAGAGAGTGAGCAAGATGGTTATACCGCCGTGTCGAGGAGTGAACCAATCAATCACAAGAATAAATACCAATGAAGATCAATCTCCTCGGAATCAAATGATGAACACAATGATTTTTTATCGAGGTTTACTTGCTTGCCGGCAAGCTAGTCCTCGTTGTAGCGATTCACTTACTTGGAGGTTCACACACTAATTGGCATCACACATCAAACCCTCAATAGGGTGCTGCACAACCAACACAAGATGAGAATCACACAAGCCACGAGCAATTCACTAGAGTACCTTGAAAGCATCTAGGCCCCTAGTTGGGTTTTAGTGATTAATGACAATACGTGATTACTATGACTAACGTGCATTTTGTAGAGGCAATTAAGTTAGGTCATGGTAATGGAGATCGATTGGGCTATCATGGTGGTCATGCCCCTACGATGGAAATCGTTTCAGTTTTCAAAGGATGGATGACAAGGTTAAGGATGGACTAGTTCTAAGTGTCGTTTGGTGTTGAAGAGACACTTAGAGTAGTTTATGACTTTGTTTTTCCTTTGGCCGTACTATTAAGGGGGGTATGGACAGGTAGCTTGACCTAGGTGAGTCTAGTGGGTTAGGTGTGGTGCACACTTGCTAAACCTAGCACTAGGTAGCTCCTAAAAAGCCCTTAGATCCATTGGAGCAAACTTCATTCACGTACGATCGAAAATTGGAAGTGAATGGAGGGTCAAATACTAACCGGACGCTGGCTTTGGTGTGACTGGACGCTGGCGCAGAGTCCGGTCAGTTCATTTGATCAAGGTGAAGTCGTCTGGAAGTGACCGGACGCTGAGAGGTGAAGTGACCGGATGCTGAGGGCCAACGTCCGGTCGACTCCAGTAAGGTTCCAGAGAGGAAAAATCACTACCGGACGCGTCCGGTCACTATTTGATCACTGGAATTCGGGGTGAACTGACCGACGCATCCAGTCAACATGACCGGAGCATCCGGTCACCCCGCAGAGTCACATAACGGTTCATTTTTCAGCCCATGTTATAAATACTTCCTCCATTCGTGTGTGGGGATACTTTTGCTCATTTCAACAGCTGAGAAACACCTTTGAGAGTGCCAAGAAGAGCAAGGTCTTAGTGGGGTGATTGAGATTTGAGAATCCCAAAGAGAGCCTAAAAGCTCTAGTTTGGTTTTGGTGAATTGATGAAACCCTAAGTGCTAACCTAGTTTATCAAGTGATCATGAGATAGGTAGCACATTCCAAGTGGTGAAGCAAATGAAGATCATGACATGATGATGGTGATGCTATGGTGATGATCAAGTGCTTGGACTTGAAAAGAAGAAAGAGAAAAACAAAAGGCTCAAGGCAAAGGTATAAATGGTAGGAACTATTTTGTTTTGGTGATCGAGACACTTAGTGAGTGTGATCACATTTAGGATCGATAGCCGTACTATTAGGATGGGTGAAACTCGTATCGAAATGCGGTTATCAAAGTGCCACTAGATGCTCTAACTCATTGCATATGCATTTAGGATCTAGTGGAGTGCTAACACCCTTGAAAAATATTTGTGAAAATATGCTAACACATATGCATATGGTGATACACTTGGTGGTTGGCACATTTGAGCAAGGGTTAGGAACTTCACCGGTGGAGTGTCCGCCCGTAGAGTGCGGACAGTCCGACGGTGCCACCGGCGCCCTAAACTCAGGTGAACGTGGTCACTGTAAGTGACCAGATGCTGGTCTCTGAAGGACCGGCGTGTCTGGTCAGTAGCAGCAGAAGAAGTGCAGCATTAGTCGTCAACCAGACGCTGGCGCTGAAATGACCGGACTCTGGGGTTCAGCATCTGGTCACTTTAAGCTGATGCGCCCGGTCGTCACTTGACCATTGAGATCGGGCGATCAACATTTGAAGAGAGGGGACACATGGCACACATCGCGTGACCGGACGCTGAGGTCCAGCGTCCGATCGATTTGACCGGAGCGTCAGGTCACCCCGTGTTGTACCCAGTGAAGGGGTACAACGGCTCTATTTCGTGGAGGCTTCTATTTAAGCCCCATGGCCGGCTCAAGCTCACCCTCTTGGCCATTTGTATTAAGATAGCAACCTTGTGAGCTTAGCCAAAGCCCTCCTACTCATCTCCATCATTGATTCATCATCTTTGTGAGATTGGGAGAGAATCCAAGTGCACTGCTTGAGTGTTTGCATCTAGAGGCACTTGGTGTTCGTGTTTTGCTGCGGGATTTGGTTGTTACTCTTGGTGGTTGCCGCCACCTAGATGGCTTGGAGCAGCGAGGATCGTCGAGCGGAGAGTGGTGATTGTCTCCGGCTCCGATCATGGTGATTGTGAGGGGTTCTTGACCTTTCCCTGGCGGAGAGCCAAACGATACTCTAGTGGATTGCTCGTGGCTTGTGTGATCCTCATCTTGTGTTGGTTGTGCGGCACCCTATTGAGGGTTTGGCATGGGATGCCAATTAGCTCGTGAACCTCCAAGTGAGTGAATCGCCACAACGAGGAGTAGCTTGCTGGCAAGCAAGTGAACCTCGGTAAAAACTCATTGTGTCATCATTTGATTCCGAAGTGATTGATCTTCATTGTTATTCATTCTTATGATTGATTGGCTCCTTCCTCGACACGGTGGTATAACCTTCTTGCTCACTCTCTTTACTTTACTGCAAACTAGTTGTCAAGCTCTTTAGTGTAGCTAGTTGTGAGAGCTTGTTAGTTTGGTTAGTGTGGCTCTTTAGTTACCTTTTGAGAGCACACTAACTTAGTGTAGTGTCATAGCTATTGTGTGGATAGAAACTATATAAACTAGAATTGTGGTAGGTGGCTTGTTTTTTAGTAGGCTAGCGCAACACTTGCTTTACCTCATAATTGTCTAACCGGTTTGGTAAGTGTTGTTGTAGAAATTTTTAATAGGCTATTCACCCCCCCTCTAGCCATTAGGACCTTTCAGAGCCCTCATTAGTGAGATCAAGAGTAGCAAAGTGTGCATCCACCCTTCTCATTAGTCTTGTTGTGGTCAAGTGAGAGTTCGTGCTTGTTACTCTTGGTGATCGCCATCACCTAGATGGCTTGGTGGTGATTGGGAGCTTGGTGATCATCCGACGGAGCTTGTGGATGACCCTACTCAAGTTGTGAGCAGTTGTGGGTAATTCACCGCGACGGAGTGTCAAAGAATAAACCTGTATAGAGCACTTGATCCTTGCGCGGATCAAGGGGGAGCTACACCCTTGTGCGGGTGCTCCAACGAGGACTAGTGGGGAGTGGCGACTCTCCGATACCTCGGCAAAATATCGCCGTGTTCCTCCTTCTCTCTCTACTTTGAGCATTTACTTTGAGCAATTCAATACTTGTCTTTACATTCATAGAATTGCCATGCTAGAGTAGGATTGGAACTTAGGTTGCAAGACTTTTTGTGCGGTAGAACATTAGAAACACTTTCTAGGCACAAGGGGTTAATTGGGCTAACCGTTGGATTTAATTATTGCAAAGAAATTTAGAATTAGCCCAATTCACCCCCCTCTTGGACATTTTGATCCTTTCAATTGGTATCAGAGCCTCGTGCTCACGTATTTAGGCTTAACCACCTAGAGAAAGATGTCTCACGGGGATGAACCTCCTCCTATCTTTGAGGGGGGTGATTTTCTATATTGGAAAATTCACATGGAGGCGTACTTAGAAGCTCTAGATGTTGGAATACTTAGAGCCACCTCACAAGGCTTCCCAAAACCTTGGGATGCTACTAACCTACAAGGCGATGAGGTGAATTACAAGAAATGGAATGCAAAGGCTCGAAACACCATCTTTAGAGGCCTTTGCAAAGATGTGTTTAACTAGGTGAGGAACCACAAAGACACCCATGCACTATGGTCGGACGTTTGTGCGCTCCATGAGAGAACGAAGAGTGAGCGTGAGTAATGCTATCATCTTGTCATGAAAAAGCTTAACTCCTTTGAGATGCTTCCTAAAGAATGTGCTAATAAAATGTATTCACGCTTGAATGTTCTTGTAGAGGAAGTTAATGGGTTTGGACTCACCCAAATGCAACCATCCGATGTTGTAAGAAAGATCTTGAGTGTCCTCCCCATTGACAAATATGGGCATATTGTGACCGTGCTTCATCAAGGTGATCTTTCCACCGCTACACTGACACAAATCTTAGGAAAGATCAATGCTCATGAGATGTACATGCACATCACACCTCAAGATGACTTATCCTCTACAAAGAAGAAAGAAAAGGACTTAGCATTCAAAGCTAGTCAAGAGAAGGGCAAAGCAAGACTTGAGTATGAGAGCTCAAGTGATGATGAAGTTGATAATGCAAGTCTTGCTCTCATGGTGAGAAAAACTGCCAAGATGCTAAAGAAGCTCAATAAGAGTGACATCAAGTTCGATGGCAAGAAGTTCTTCACTAGCTCTAGAAGGAAGCCAATCTCCGAGATGGATTGCTATAATTATGGAGAACTTGGTCATCTAGCACACCAATGCACCAAGCCCAAGAAAGACAAGTTCAAGAACATGTACAAGGGCAAGAAAGATTACTCAAGTAATGAAGAAGAAGATGAGAAGAAGAAAAACAAGCCATACAAGAAGAGAGATGGCAAGAAGAAAGACTTCCACAAGAAGAAGAAGAGTGGAAAGACATACATCATCGGTGATTGGCTCATGGACATTGATTCATCTAGTGGCTCATCTGATGATGATAGTGACAACGAGAAGGTGGCCACAATTGTTATTGACTCTTCATCATCTTCACCACCACCACCGCCATCATCCTCTATACACCTATGCCTTATGGCCAAGGGTGAACGCAAGGTATCAAATGATGATGATAGTAGTGGTGATGAATATGCTAGTAATGATGATAGCGATAGTGATGATGATGAATATGAATCACCTTCTTATGATGATCTTGCTAGATTGGTAAAACAATACACTAAGATCATTATAAAGACTAGAGCTAAGAATGAAAAGCTAGAAGCTAAGAATGATTTACTTTTAGCTAAATGTGATATGGCAGAAAAGACTAGTATTGAGCTTAGAGAAGCAAATGATGCTATATCATCCAAACTCAAGGAGCTCAAATCTTCTAAGAAAGAGCTTAGAGATAAACATGATAAACTTGAGAGGATACACAATGAGCTCATCACTAGCCATAACAAGCTAAAAGAAGAATATACAACTCTAAAGATCAATCATGATAATCTTGTTATTGCTCAAGAATTCTTATCCAATGAGCCACATGATGCTACTAACGATGTTGTTAAGATTGATATAGCTACATCATGTGATGATTTGATCATTGAGAGCATTGAGCAAAGTTCTAGTAGCAAGGGCAAGCAAGTGGTTGGGGCTGATGATTATGATAAGTTTGTCTAGCTCAAGAATGACAATAAAAAACTCAAGAAAGATCTTGAAGAGATCAAAAGCCACAACACTATTGTGCAAGAAACTCTTGATCATGATGGTGACTTGATCCCATTGTTCGCCTAAATGGTCGTTTAGCCCGTTTAAACACCGTGTAAACGCTACACGGTGGTGCGCTGTTTCCGTTTAATCACCTGTTTACCCCGTTTAATTGGCCGTTTAGCCCGTTTAATAGGACGTTTTGCCCGAATAATGGCTAAATGGTAGGTGACCGACTGTTTACCGTTTAGCGTTTAGGAAAACACTGCTTGATCCTTGAGAATGAGAAGCTCAAAGAAGAGAACAAGAAGCTCAAGGAAGAGAAAAACAATGATGCTCTCAAGGAAGAAAACAACAAGCTCAAATTGGAGAAAGAGCATCTCAAGATTGGATTGAGCAAGTTCACAAGAGGCAAGTATCTACAAAGTGAGCTACTTATGAACACCGTTATGAAGATGGATAAAAGTGGCATTGGGTATTTAGCAAACCAAGAGAAGAAGGCTCAAGCTCAACAACAACACAAGTCAAAGCCAAAGCCAAAGAGATGTTTTGAGTGTGGACAAGAAGGTCACTTTGCCCATGAGTGCCAAACTCCACCACCACAACCCTTGCCCAAGCATTCTAGATCTTTTGCCTTCAATGCTCACTACATGCTTAGAAAGGGTTCTAGTGGAAAAATGAAAGTCATGTTCTTAGGACCTCCCAACAAGAATAGGCCTAAGAAAATTTGGGTTGCAAAGTCACTTGTTGAGAAGGTGAAGGGCCCTCAACAAGTTTGGGTTCCTAAAGCTTGATCTCTTGTGTGTAGGTGAACTACAAGACCAGTGGAAGTTATTGGGTTATTGATAGTTGTTGCATACAACATATGACCGGTGATCCTCGTATGTTCACCTCACTAGATGAAGAAGTAGATGGATAAGAAAGAATCACGTTTGGAGATAATTCAAAGGGCAAGGTTAAAGGATTGGGTAAAGTGGCAATATCAAATGATTATTCTATCTCAAATGTGCTATATGTTGCTTCATTGAGCTTCAACTTGCTACCCGTTGGACAATTATGTGATCTTGGCTTCCAATGCTTGTTCACCGAGAAGGAAGTCATTGTATCTAAGAAGATGATGATCAAGTGATATTCAAAGGATTTAGATACAACAACCTATATCTAGTGGATTTCACCTCCAAAGATGCAAATTTGAAGACTTGCCTATTCACCAAAACAACACTTGGGTGGCTATGGCATAGAAGACTTGCTCATGTTAGGATGAGCTCACTCAAGAAGCTAATGAAGAATGATTTGGTGAGAGGGTTGAAGGATGTGAAGTTTGAGAAGGACAAGCTTTGTAGTGCATGTCAAGCCGGCATGCAAGTTGCAAATACTCATCCAACCAAAGCTTTCATGTCAACCACAAGAGTGCTAGAACTCCTTCACATAGATTTATTTGGACCAACAACATACAAGTGTTTAGGAGGAAATCTTTATTGTCTTTTGATTGTTGATGACTATTCAAGATATACATGAGTATTCTTCCTTCATGACAAATCTGAAGTTGCATCTTCCTTCAAGAAGTTTACTAAGAGAGCATAAAATGAATTTGAAGTGAAGCTCAAGAAGATTAGAAGTGACAATGGGAAGGAATTTGACAACACAAACATAGAAGCCTATTGTGATGAAGTTAGGATCAAGCATGAGGTCTCTGCAACATATACTCCTCAACAAAATGGTGTAGTTGAGAGAAAGAACCGGACATTAATCACTCTTGCAAGAACAATGCTAGATGAGTACAACACCTCCGAAGCTCTATGGGCGGAAGCTATCAACACCGCATGCTATGCATCTAACCGCCTATTCTTTCAAAAGTTCCTCAGCAAGACACCTTATGAGTTGCTCAATGGGAAGAAGCCGGACGTCTCTTTCTTTAGGGTGTTTGGTTGCAAATGCTGCATCTACAAGAAGCGGCAACACCTAGGGAAGTTTCAAAGATGTTGTGATATTAATTTTCTTGTTGGTTACTCATCAAAGTCCAAAGCATATAGAGTATTTAATCATACCACCGGCTTGGTTGAAGAAACATATGATGTGAAATTTGATGAATCTAACAGCTTCCAAGGAGCACATGAGAATCTTGATGATGTAGGTGATGAACCATTGAGGGAGGCTATGAAGAACATTCTGGTTGGAGACATCAAGCCTAAAGATGATAAAGATGATATACAAGTGATTGATCCACCTTATTCATCAAGTGTGCCACAAGATTGTGATAAAGATGGGAGAGTAGAAAATGAAGATACTCATGTCTCCCATGAACAAATAGTGATACAAGCACAAGATGTTGATGCTCCACAACCTCCTCCTCAAGTGGTCAATAGAAGAAATACACATCTACTACAAGATCATCCATAAGATCTCATCATAGGGAATCCATCAAAGGGTGTAATGACTCGCTCACAAAAACTTGCTTCATTTATTGCTCATCACTCTTTTGTCTCTTGCTATGAGCCTACCAAGGTAGAAGAAGCTCTTCAAGATTCAGATTGGATAAATGTCATGCATGAAGAGTTGAACAACTTCACCCGCAATGAAGTTTGGACTCTTGAAGAGTGGCCAAAAGATACAAGAGTCATTGGAACAAAGTGGGTGTTCCGCAACAAGCAAGATGATCAAGGCATAGTTGTGAGGAACAAGGCAAGATTAGTTGCAAAGGGGTTCTCTCAAGTTGAATGATTGGATTTTGGAGAGACCTTTGCACCGGTTGCAAGACTAGAAGCCATTTGTATCCCCCTTACATATGCATCACATCATGAAATGAAATTATATCAAATGAATGTGAAAAGTGCATTTTTAAATGGCTTTATTAATGAACTAGTCTATGTTGATCAACCACCCGGGTTTGAAGACCCTAGATATCCTAATCATGTTTATAGGTTGTCTAAGGCATTATATGGGCTTAAGCAAGCCCCAAGAGCTTGGTATGAGCGCCTTCGGGACTTCCTCATTGAGAAGGGCTTCACCATCAGGAAGGTTGACACCACACTATTCACCAAGAAGCTTGATGGACACATCTTCATTTGTCAAGTGTATGTTGATGATATCATCTTTGGATCATCAAATGAAGATTCTTGCAAAGAGTTTGGTGAATTCATGTCAAAGGAGTTTGAGATGTCAATGATTGGAGCGTTTACATTCTTTCTTGGTTTTTAAGTCAAGCAAATGAGAGAAGGGATTTTCATCTCTCAAGAGAAATATACAAATGATCTTCTCAAGAGATTCAAGATGGATGAATGTAAGCCAATCAAGACACCAATGTCAACTAATGGACATCTCGGCCTAGATGAGGAAGGTAACATGACTGATCAAACTATCTACCGCTCTATGATTGGTAGCTTGTTATATTTAACCGCATCTAGGCCCGATATCATATTTAGTGTGCGTATGTGTGCTACATTTCAAGCTAATCCTAAGAAAACTCATTTGATTGCCGTAAAAAGAATCCTTAGGTATCTTAAGCGCACACCAAGCATTGGCCTTTGGTATCCCAAAGGAGCTATGTTTGAATTAGTTGGCTATTCCGATTCGGATTATGCCGGTTGCAAAGTTGATAGAAAAAGCATATCCGGAGGATGCCATTTGCTTGGTAGATCACTTGTGTCTTGGTCCTCCAAGAAACAAAATAGTGTGGCCTTGTCTACCGCCGAAGCAGAATACATTGCCGCGGGTGCTTGTTGTGCACAAATACTTTACATGAAGCAAACTTTGCTAGACTATGGTGTAGTTCTAGAAAAAGTACCTCTTTTGTGCGACAATGAAAGTGCGGTAAAACTTGCAAATAATCCGGTTCAACACTCTCACACCAAGCACATAGATATCCGACATCACTTTCTTAGAGATCATGTTGCTAAAAATGATATATCATTAGAAGGTGTAAGGACCGAGGATCAATTGGCGGATATCTTCACTAAACCGCTACATGAGGTGACTTTTTGTCGATAGCGGAATGAGCTCAGTGTTCTTGATTTTAGTAACTTCACTAGAAAATGAGCTTGTGTTGTCCCTTGCATTGCATTGTAATATACAATATGTTTAATTTTTGGTAATGCATATAGGGCTTGTCTAACATGGTTAAGATAACCGCCGCAAAGTGTGTGAAGAAGCTTAACCTTGGATCAAACTTGACAAGCAACTAGATTTAGTTTCAAGTATTGCATTGCATATGCATGAATGTTGCTTTGTCGTTTATCTTCAATTGCCCTCTTATTGCCTATTTTCTTAAAAAGAATTATAGCCTAAGACAAAATATTTTTGAAAAACTTGAGGGTTTGAGAGAGGTCACTCACATCAGTCCGAATTGGTGTTTATTTGGATCTTATTGGAGTTGGGACTTGATTGGGAACAGGCAGCACAAAGGACTTTGAAGATTTGCTGGAAAAAGGGTGATCGAACGCTGCACCGGACTCTGATGTCTAGCGTCCGGTCAGTTCACAGGAGGTGAGCTGCTGCTGAGAAGGAGTGACTGGACGCTGAAACAGTGTTCTCCCAGCATCCGGTCAGATGGCGATCCAGTGTCCAGTCGATCGAAGATGATGAAGGCAGCTTGCATCGGACTCTGGCTGCATCCGGTCGGGGTTCATCGGACGCGTTCGGTAGTGATTCTAGGGGTTTTGGACCTCTCTAGAATCGATAGGACGCTGGGTGGCAGCGTCCGGTTGCTGTCACCGGAGTGCCCGGTCAATAGGGAACGTGCGGGTTCAGGTTTCTTTTCTCTGTTTCCTTTTCTGTCTCATTGGGGACCCCATATAACTGTTGCCGCGTTTGACCTAAGGCCCCAATCCCGTGCCGTCATCGTCGTTCCCAAGCCAAACCGCCGCGCCCATCCTCTGCGCCGCTGCTAGCTCCGCGCCATGCGCCACCGCCGCCGTTGCCCGCGCCCCGCCGCTGCGCCACGCCTGCACCACCGCTCGTGCCTCCACGCCATGCGCCACCGCCGCTGCTACCCACGCTCCATCGCTGCCTGCGCCGCCGCTCGCGCCTCCGCACCGTGCGCCACCGCCACCGCACCCCGCGCCGCCGTGCCCTGCCCGAGCGCCAGCGCCGTCGAGCCCTTGTTCCAGCGCCGTCGAGCTCTTGCCCTAGCCCGTGCTCGTGCTTCTACTTCACGTGCCTAAGACACATTGCAGTGCCCTGCATCCTCTATCGCCGATCCACGCCACTGCAACCCTAATCACCTGTTGCCGACCCGGTGGTCCCCCGATCCATTCCTCTTCTTATCATTTCGCCGGTTCGTCAGGTAGCAAGCCCTCAGTTCTAATTTTGCATCTAATTGCTTGCTTTCCTAGGGTTTCGTATCTCTAGATGAATAATAAAAATTATTTGTATACCCCCTATTCTATCGTGCAACGAGTCGGTGCCATTGTGGTCCTATTTATAGTTGTTAGTCAACTCGGGGCCAAGCTCGCGAGTACGGATCAAGGCCAAGCCTCGAAAGTGACAGTTGATAGTTGATCTTCGTCAGTGGCAGTTGTTCTTTTTAGATCCATCAGATGGCTCGTGTCAAGAATATTGGAGGTGGTCCCGGTGATGAGGATCCGAGGCCCCCGCCTCGCTTGCCTGCAGATCCAAAAGGCAAGGCAACGAAGAAGCTTGCAACAAAGAAGATGATGAGGACATGACACCCATGCATATGACCATGATGGAAACGGGGATCTCGATCTTCCATCAGGTACAGGTAACTATCGTTGTGGCGGAGAATGACACATCGATCCGGCTTCAGATCGAAAGATCAAACCCTGCAATCTTAGCATCACAACTCCTCTAGTTATTAACCAAGACACGTATCTAGTTGACCTCACCAAGAAGGCTAATCCTTGCCTACGCAACAAAGAACACAAGCAAGAACAAGAAAGAAAGCAACCAAATTGCAGATGAATGATTAATCTCACAAAGTTGATGTCTCACAAACCGATGAACGACGAAACTATTCTTGACAGATTAATCTACGCAAAACCCAAAACCTAATGCCGGCGGTGGTGTATGATTATAAAGGTCTTAGGGTCATCGCCTACCCTGGACGTGCCCCCTAATGGGCCCAAACATGATACACGGTCCAACGGAGCAAAAGACGGTGTCGTAGCACCCTAGCAGATTCTGGACGCTGACTTGTTTCAATGATTCCTGTTGATTATGAAGTCCTTTTGATGTGAGACCACATGGATTGGCTTCCTTATCAAATTAGCTTTCCAACCATATGTGGATCATCGAAAACAGAGTCCGAATACATCCTGGGTGACCAGTTTAAGGCAGACTGGTCCTGGAGGACTTGAACTTGAGTTGCTTTGGGCCTCCACCTCGGGGACTCGAACTGAATTAGCCTCGGGCCTCCTTCTTGACTTGGACACCCTTGCTGGCCTTCTACCCCTCCATACCATGTGCCAAACATGGTCATATGCATGGGTGTCATGTCCTCATCATCCTCCCCTTCTTGACGAAAAGCCGTCCTCGGTGTCAATTGTGCTTGAAACTGATCCTGCACAACATAAAGGAGAACGGGGTTGCAAAGACAAAGGGAACTGAAATAAATGTGAGAAGGAACGTGACCATGTTTCCAAGAAATTTCAGCAAGCATGTAAACTCCATGATCCGAATGCACACGATGTATGTCAACACTATCCTGCAAAAGATTAGAACTAACCAAAGACAATGCAGGAATAGATGGTCTAGCAGACAAAGGTAGCCACCAACAATGCTCCCCTTCTTGGAAGTGAACTTGTTTCTTTGAGGAACATGAGAAAATATTTGTATTATTATAGCTGCCCTCTAAACGATCATAACCTTGTACAACAAAAGAAAAATTCATATTACTATGAATGTATACTCGATGTATCATATATTGTCCCTTGTTGTTATATTTGCCAATAACATGATATGTGTGTTTAGAAAACCAAGGCAAATCAGCATATTTAAAAAGGCTCTCCTCCAAACAATCTAGGTTACACAAAACATCAAATTCAATGTAACCCAAAGTATGTAATGAAGACAACAGTTTGAACTCATCAGTTTTATTAGCAATATGAATAACATGTTTATTTTCAACACAAGTGACTGGTTCCAAAACATGTAAAACTAAAGCATCATCAACCAATTCATCTTTATCACAAGGAACTTCAAGCAGATTATCATGGGACAGAGATAAATCAAGAGAGGGTTCCACTAACAATTACTCTATGATAGCCTGGTTTGTGGAAAATTTTAGTACATTAAAACATTTCTTACCTTCCGTGAGTGTAGCACCATGAGCATTACCTGTGTTCTCAGCAGGAGTAATAGGTGCATTGTGAAGTGATGGTTCTGAATTTACATATGAGGTTGTGAGCTCCTCATTTTCTTCCATGTCATCCTCTTGCTTATGGACATTATCCTACAGAAGGTTAGTCATAGCAAGAGGAATAACAGCAGACTCTTCCTCTAAATGGTGCACCTCAGCATATGAAGTCAAAACAAGAGGTGGATTAACAAATGTTTCTCACCAATATAAAGCAGAATGTCGCAAAACACTAGCTGCATTTTTTACCTTTCTCCTTGGACACATAAAGCGAGTAGCAAATATGTTATCTATGGCAATTTCTCACTCCATGTACTCATTAGCACCTATACCATCATAAGTTGGTGGATACGAACAACCTATCATTGTTAGAAGACAGCAAAAGACAACACAAAAGTATTATCCCTATCAAATGACTATGTGGTTGCAGTGGTGTCACTTTTTATAGCAAGTGAAAGCGTCTTACTAAGCTCTTACAAAGTTCTTACCAACGCAAGCAGTGGGCGATACAATCGGCGGCTGGTTCGTGATACCTATGAGGCAGTGGTATCGAGATTGCAAGGCCCTTTTTCTGTACTGATCTGAAGAGTTTGTGGAGCTTAGAAGGCACACAAAGAATAATATGTATATTTACCACACAAGTCAGTGACAGAAATTAATGCTAAATTATAGTCCAAAGTACTTGTTCTCGTTGCTGGTCTAAAATATTCCAAGTACCAGGTGTGTAACAAACAAGTATGGTGGATAGCAAGGTGACAGGGGTGTAAAAAATAAGTATGTGGATGGCAATAGCAACACAAACAAGAAACCAGACAGCACACACCAACACAACTCACTTTGTCCTTCTCTATGTGCTCCTCTAGATATTGTTCCTCTTTTGCCCCTCTCTTTTTTCTAATTTTTTGGGATATCGTTGTTTTTTTTGGAAAATTTTGACTTTTTATTTTTATTTTTTTGATATTTTTCCTTTACTTAAGAGCACAAAAGAAGTAACCATAGAAAATATGAGCCTAAACAAGTGAAAGACGTGGCCTGTGAAAATTTCAGAAGACGTGCTCAAAAACGACAAAAAGCTTGTGACCACGAAAAGAGGATCTTGTGACCAGTTTTTGACCAAATTAGAATTCTCTGACCCTGGCAAAGCCGAGGATGGATGGATCCAAATTTTTTTTTTGATTGATTTTGATATATGGAACGTCGAAATCCGAGTTCATATACGAAAACTAGACCGGTTTTAAGAATTGACTCCAAATTAGAGGACAAAATGAAACAATGTACGCAAAATTGGTCACCGAAGCAAAGATTTGATGGAAACGATGGGGGAAACACATGAACTAGACTCTAACATGACTTAACCGGCAACAAGACCTTGACTAGGACACAAACTCAATACGATGGACTCTGAAACTAAAATATACAAAGGCTATGGTGCGGAAGGTTCTAGGACATGAAAAAACAAGTATGGCACTAGACTATGGGACGAATACAAAACACTCAAACCTAGAGGATAAATATGAACCTGACGGTATACCTTAGCTCTGATACCACTTAATGAAAACGGAGATCCCAATCTTTCATCAGGTACAGGTAACTATCGTTGTGGTGGAGAATGATACACCGATCCGGCTTTAGATCGAACCCTGCAATCTTAGCACCACAACTCCTCTGGTTATCAACCGAGAGACGTATCCGGTTGACCTCGCCAAGAAGGCTAATCCTTGCCTGCGCAATGAAGAACACAAGCAAGAACAAGAAAGAAAGCAACCAAATTGCAGATGAATGATTAATCTCACGAAGTTGGGGTCTCATAAACTGATGAACAGCGAAACTGTTCTTGATAGATTAATCTAAGAAAAACCCAAAACCTAATAATGGCAGTGGCGTATGATTATAAAGGTCTTAGGGTCGTCGCCTACCCTAGACGCGCCCCTAATGGGCCCAAACATGATAGACGGTCCAACGGACCAAAAGACGGTGTCGCAGCACCCTAGCAAATTTTGGATGCTGACTTGTTTCGACGATTCCCATTGATTATGAAGTCCTTTTGATGTTAGACCACTTGGATTGGCTTCCTTATCAAATTAGCTTTCCAACCATATGTAGATCGTTGAAAACAGAGTCCGAATGCGTCCTGAGTGACCAGTTTAAGGCAGACTAGTCCTAGAGGCTACGACAGACTTGAACTTGAGTTGCTTTGGGCTTCCACCTCGGGGACTCGAACCAAATTAGCCTCGGGCCTTCTTCTTGATTTGGACACCGTTGCTGGCCTCCTACCCCTCCATACCATGTGCCAAACATGGTCATATGCATGGGTGTCATGTCCTCATCAGAAGTGGAAGTATCCAGTTTCAGATACAGCTAGAGCAGCCGTAGTTGCAGCAGCAGCAGAGCGTGCAGAGGCAGGAGGTGCTAGGAGCGGAGTCTAGATCGTAGATCAGCTCTCTCCATCTACGAGAGCTGCACTAGAGTAGGTTGAGCGCCGTCATGGTGGTCCAGCTAGGACTGTCATGGTTGCGGGACGACGAGTTGTCTTGGATGAGAGTCAGCATCAGGGGGGTCACAACAGGAGTCATAGCCAGAAACGCAGACTCAGGAGGGAGAGCAGGTCGTGGAGACATAGCAGGCACCTCAGCCATAGCTTTGCCACTCTGGTCGTACCCGTGTGCCAGTCACTTCGAGGTCAGAGACCCAGCGAAGGGGTTCACGTCCACCGCCTAGACCATAGGGTCCGCCCCAGTGACCCACTTGGATTTGAGGGTCACCATGGCCAAGCAGGTTCAGTAGCTCAGATTTGTGGATTTTGAACACAGTGGTTTCCACCGAGGCGGGATGAGCGTGCTTCAAAGGGTTTCTACACACCTCTATAGGAAGATTTCTATAATGCATATCTTAACAGTGGGACTGTATTCAGATCTCAGAGGGTGTGTAACATTGAGACCATTGTAGCAGCAGCTGGAGAGCACATTCGCCCCTACCTATCTTACCTACCAGGGCTAATAGACTTACTTGGATGGATAGACTTATATGTTCTATCTTGGGTTCATCGGTTCTATGCTTCTCTCTGGATTGACCCACAGCACAGATTTATACACTTTGCATTCAGTGGCAGAGATTACAAGCTGATGGCCACTAGGATCAGAGAGATACTTAGGCTTTAGGAGTAGTCCGTCCGACTACATGAGGTTTGCTATGGACAGACAGCGCCCCCCAGATGCCCTCATGGCGGTATGGTGCCCCCTACAAATCTAGTTCGCCACTGCTTCACAGAGCCATTCGACGAGGGGTCTAGCAGGACACCCAGTGATCTCACTCCCACTGCTAGAGTGCTTGATGCCATTATGAGGAGGACACTGCTTTCGAGGATGGGGTATCGTGAGGGCTTGACTCGCATACAGTTGTGGTTACTAAACTCTGATGCAGTAGACAGTGTTTGATATTTAGGATCTCCTTCTATCAGAGATGGAGGATACTATTGTAGAGAGGTTTAGGGGTCACAGGTAGCTGTCGTATGCTCACTGGATTACATTCCTGATCCATAGGGCAGTTACTGTGAGGCCACCAGAGATGCTGGTAGAGTATAGTGGTGCTACTATAGAGTTCCCTGCATACAACATGACTCAGATGATCCGCCATGGTGCAGTGAGGACACCCAGCTAGCCAAGCCGATGTCCAGAGGTGCTAGAGACTGTAGCTCAGCAGGATGAGACTATCAGGGGCATAGCAGCTATAGAGGAGGAGCAACTTGATGCTCAGCAGGAGGGGATGGTCGAGAGTGACCCTAGTGACAGCTCAGATGAGGACTACCGGGACATTCCTCAGATGCCTCCACGTCGACATAACCATGAGGCCGGTAGCTCCAATTCAGCTCCACCTGCACTGTAGACAGACCCTGCTCTACTTACCATACTTGAGCGGATGAGGTAGCATCATGCCTGCCAGGCTCAGGAGACCGCCGCCATTTTTGCACAGTTTCAGACTTGGCAGGATGAGTTTCAGCGGCAGCAGTAGGCCATATAGCAGCAGCAGCAGGTGAAAGGTCCTAATGGCTAGAGGGAGGGGGTGAATAGCCTAATAAAAATTTCTATAACAACACTTAACAAAATGGTTAGATAATTATGAGGCGAAGCAAGTGTTACGCTAGCCTACTCAAAATGCAAGCTACCTACCATAATTCTAGTTTAGATAGTATCTATTCACACAATAGCTATGACACTACCCTATGTTAGTGTGCTCTGAAAGGCTAACTAAAGATCCACACCAACCAAGCAAGCAAGCTCTCACAACTAGCTACACTAAAGAGCTTGACAACTAGTTTGTGGTAATATAAAGAGAGTGATCAAGAAGGTTATACCACCGTGTAGATGAAGAAACCAATCAATCACAAGGATGAATAACAATGAAGACCAGTCAACTCGGAATCAATGATGAACACAATGATTTTTTACCGAGGTTCACTTGCTTGCCGGCAAGCTACTCCTCGTTGTGGCGATTCACTCACTTAGAGGTTCACGCACTAATTGGCTTCATACGCCAAACCCTCAATAGGGTGCTGCACAACCAACACAAGATGAGGATCACACAAGCCACGAGCAATCCACTAGAGTACCTTTTGGCTCTCCACCGGGGAAAGGTCAAGAACCCCTCACAATCACTACGATCGGAGCCGGAGACAGTCACCACCCTCCGCTCAACGATCCTCGCTGCTCCAAGTCATCTAGGTGGCGGCAACCACCAAGAGTAACAAGTGAAACCCGCAGCAAAACACGAACACCAAGTGCCTCTAGATGCAAACACTCAAGCAATGCACTTGGATTCTCTCCCAATCTCACAAAGATGATGAATCAATGATGGAGATGAGTGGGAGGGCTTTGGCTAAGCTCACAAGGTTGCTATGTCAATGCAAATGGCCAAGAGAGTGAGCTTGAACCGGCCATGGGGCTTAAATAGAAGCCCCCACGAAATAGAGCCGTTGTACCCCTTCACTGGGTACAGCGCGGGGTGACCGGACGCTCCGGTCATATCGACTGGACGCTGGCCCTCAGCGTCCGGTCACGTGGTTCATGCCACGTGTCCCCAGCTTCAAATACTGTTCGTCAGATTTCAAC